>NC_042620.1:227838315-228438315 GCF_901001135.1 Rhinatrema bivittatum | reverse complement strand
ACAAGGGGCCACATCTTCACCAAGGAGTACATTGTGCTTGAAGTGTAAACTGTTTATTCTTCTAGTGCTGGAAGCATTAACAGCAGCTTACTTTCAACTCCTTGCAACTCCATCATGCTATTTTCATGTAACTTCTTTTGTGAAATTGAACAATGATATTATGGCTGCTTCTGCTGCTGTCTGTAGTAACCACTTATCAACAGAGTTATCCAACTTTATATCTTTGTGTTGTTATTAGAATTTATTTATTTATTTATTTATTTATTTGCTTATTTATTTATTTAATAAACCTTGATTTCATGCTTCTCATAAGAGACACTGAAGCATGTTGGCAGATTTAAGAAATATCTCCATAGTATACCAGACCACTGAAGTAAGTTATGGTCTTCTTAGTTATAACTGTTTTCTATTAAATAATCTCTTCTTCATATTTCTGCATGTAATGCCAGAGTATAGCTAGATGACAAATTAATACCATTAGTTAGGTTATTAATACTCTTCTCAAATCAGATTATACTTAAGGCAATAAAATTCAATTTTATCGTGTGACACCTTGTCACTTTTAAAAGTATTGCATTTGTGATTGTTACGCAAACATCTCTTTATCAATAGCAATAAATGTGCCTGTCACATTGAAATTGAACAATGTCTACTGCCACTAGAATAGGTGCAGTATGCTGTACATATTCCTTGTCCTCAGTTTCCTAATCATGTTCATTGGCCTCTGGCAGTTTTTGGGGAACTTGAGATTGCTATATAGTGAAAACAATGCTCCATAAATGGCAAATGGATATCACCTGAGATCATTATTATTTCTTTTCCTGGATTTTGGGATTCTGTTGCAGATTCTGTCAATCGCTTTGATCATGCGTCCTTTGTTTGAGGATTTAAAGGTACAATGTGAATTTTTCATTTTTAAGAATAAAATTATCATCACATGGAAGCATTACATTTATCATCTTCTCTATGTAATAAACTATCTATTCTATTTCAGATAATTCGTGTCAAAAATAAAATGATTCAATAACTACTAATGAGACATGTCACATATTTAATCTTACTTATTAAAGCAGAATTTGTAATGATTCTGTTGTATCTAAAGCTCGTGGCAACCCTCCATTACTTCTTCATATAAAGGTGCTTTCCCATGGTACTCTAACAGCATATGAAAAAACGTAGAAACAATCTTTCCCAAGGTTTATGCTATTTTTTATTTAGGCTTGCAAAAGATGTCATGCCATTTACTTGTGTAACCCCCTTACGGGGTACATAAAATGTTGTGGGGAATTCCCAATTAAGAACATAACAACATAAGAAATTGCCATACTGGGTCAGACCAAGGGTCAATCAAGCCCAGCATCCTGTTTCCAACAGTGGCCAGTCCAGGCTACAAGTAATTGTCAAGTACCCAAACACTAAGTAGATACCATGCTACTGATGCCAGTAATAGCAGTGGCTATTCTCTAATAGGGATGTGCAGAGGGACACCATACGTTGCATTCGTGATTCAGATTCGTTGGGGAGCAGATACGTTGCATTTGGCCGCATGGCGCTCCGATGCGTTAATACGGCAATTTCTATTTGTGTCCCAGCTAAAATTAAAATTAACTACAACCCCCCACCCTCCTGACCCCCACCAAGACTTACCAAAACTCCCTGATGGTTCAGCGGGGAGTCCGGAACCATCCCCTGCTCTCTCGCACCCTCGGTACCGGTTTCATCATGGCGCCGATAGCCTTTGTCACAGGGGCTACCGGTGCTATTGGTCAGCCCCTGTCACATGGTCATTGGCACCATCTTGTGCTCCTACCATGTGACAGGGGCTGACCAATGGCACCTGTAGCCACTGTGACTTAATATGGGCAAAGGCTATTGGTGCCATTTTGAGTACTGGCATCAGACTGCCGGTGTGCAGGAGGTCGCTCCCGGACCCCCGTTGGACCCCCAGGGACTTTTGTCCAGCTTGGGGGGGCCTCCTGACCCCCACAAGACTTGCCAAATGTCCAGCGGGGGTCCGGGAGTGACATCCTGCACGCTGGCCGTCCAATGCCAGTACTCAAAATGGTGCCGATCGCCTTTGCCCTCACTATGTCACAGGTACCGACGGTCGGCCCCTGTGACATAGTGAGGGCAAAGGCGATCTGCTGCCAGTATTCAAAATGGCGCCGATAGCCTTTGCCCATACTATGTCACAGGGGCTACCGGTGCCATTGTCACATGGTAGGAGCACAAGATGGCACTGATGGCCATGTGACAGGGGCTGACCAATGGCACCGGTAGCCCCTGTGACAAAGGCTATCAGCGCCTTGATGAAACCGGCAGCGAAGGGGTGAGTGCAGGGGATGGCTCCCGGAACCCCCACTGGACCACCAGGGAGTTTTGGTAAGTCTTGGGGGGGTTCAGGAGGGTGGGGGGTTTGTTTAAATTTTTATTTAGGTGGCCGTATAATTCGAGAAAGATTCGTGTATTCGTGGGGAATTGCGATACGTTTCGCTTCCCCACGAATACTACGAATAGTGTAATATACGTTGCGGATCGCCAATACGGTGAAAACGAATGCACACTCCTATTCTCTAATACAACTTGATTAATAGCAGTTAATGGACTTCTCCTGCATTAACTTATCCAAACCTTTTTTAAACCCAGCTACACTAACTGCACTACCACATTCTCTGGCAACAAATTCCAGAGCTTAATTGTGCATTAAGTGAAAAAGAGTTGTCTTTGATTAGTTTTAAATGTGCTACTTGCTAACAGTGGGATAGCCAGAAATTAATTTTTGGCTGGGCCCAAGGTTAACATGGGTGGGCACTAAACAAAATCTGAACCATGGAATTCATATTCTTATTGATAAATACTTTCACACACACACACCTGACAATAGATTTCTAAATAATCTGCTACAGCTGTTATACTTTTAATATCACTGGGCAACAAATTTTCACAAAAGTCATGTTACGGAAATGAAATTAGTCAATTCTTATACATTTCCATGTGCTAAACATGAATGTGACTGTGAAAATGCAAAATTAGCTCTAGTTTTTTTGTAATATGCAATAATATAATTACATCTTGAATTGTATGCCAATAGTAGGAGAGCTACAGTTAATACCGTTTGAAAAATGAAGTCATGGACTACGTCTTAGATTTCTTTGCTTGTCTCTTGTACACCTGTTTGGGAGCATCTCTGCGGAGTGTCCAGCAGTAGTCAGCCAGCATGAATATTTCAAATGCTCACCCTTTCTGACTGGGCTTGATATAGTACACTGCTGACGTCAGCTTACTCAGCAGCAGCATGGCAGTAGAACTGCATTGCATCAGAAAATGAGGTAATAAACTCTGGATGATGTGTGCATGATGGTATTATGCAATATGATGCAATATTACATCATTCTAGGCTTATTTACAGTCCTCCTGGATAAATTTACATGACTAAACATAGAAAGTGAACTATATTAAATATCTTCAAAACGAGCACCAATAAAAACTTTTCATGGTCATATTCGTGTTCAGCACATCAAGATACTACAGAGTAGGACCTTTTTAGGTCAGTAACGCTTTCATTGTTGCCAGTGTATTTTAGATTCAATGACTTCAAGCAGCTACCAATGTTAAACCTTCTATATAGTTATGGAAGCATTTCAATTATTCTTAAAGAGATCTCAAGTGGCTCTGTCCCCTCACACTCATTTCTAGAGATGTGAATCAGAACCGGAATCATTTCGGTTCCGGTTCCAATTCAAATCTTATAATTTTTATCGTCCGGCCCAATTGTTTTTTTGTTTATCGGCTGCGCCCGATCTGATAAACAAAAAACCCACCCTGACCCTTTAAAACTTACCCCTTAGCCTCCCCCACCCTCCCGACCCCCCAAAAAACTTTTTGAAATTACCTGGTGGTCCAGTGGGGGCGTGGGGAGCGATCTCCCGCTCTCGGGCCGTCGGCTGCGCTAATAAAAATGGCACCGATGGCCCTTTGCCCTTAGCATGTGACAGGGTATCCTTGCCATTGGCCAGCCCCTGTCACATGGTAGGAGCACTGGATGGCCGGCGCCATTTTCGGCGCCATTTTTATTAGTGGCAGCCGACGGCCCGAGAGCGGGAGATCGCTCCCGGCGCCCCCACTGGACCACCAGGTAATTTTAAAACATTTTTGGGGGGGTCAGGAGGGTGAGGGAGGATAAGGGTTCAGTTTTAAAGGGTGGGGTAGGGTTTTTTTTATCAGGCCATCGGCGCCATTTTTATTAGTGGCAGCTGACAGTCCGAGAGTGGGCAATCGGTCTCAGGGCTTCCACTGGACCACCAGGTGATTTTAAAACGTTTTGGTGGGGTTTTGGGAGGGTGGGGGAAGGTAAGGGATTAGTTTTAAAGGGTCGGGGTATGTTTAGGGGTTGTTTTGGTGTGCCGGTTTTACCGCCCTCCCCCCAAATAACTCCCGTTAGTGGACACAAACCTGATTAACGATTTTTCACGATAAATCGGGATAATTTCTATTGTATTGCACTCTTTAACGATTTTTGACGATTTAAAAAATATCGGACACATTTTAAATCGTCAAAAAATGATTCACATCCCTACTCATTTCCCCTCACCCAGGGCCGGTGCAAGGTTATTAGGCACCCTAGGCAAATCTTACAGCCTGGTTCCCCCTCCCCCCACCTCCCCATACACAATTTTAAATTATGCATATATATAACATTTTACTTGAAAAATGACATTCTAAAGTAAAATGTATATACACGTTGTAATAATTTCATGCACTGTTGTGATACCAACAAGAAAACTTTGCATCTTTGAATTCATATGGCATCATACCTATTGTGATATGTTTCAGCATGGTCCTCCCGTATCAACTCAGTACTATCTGTCAACATTCAAAGAATAACAACACTGCCTATGAAAAAGAATACCACAAATATTATACCAGAATCTAAAATATCAATACACCTCCTCTCAGGAAAACAGAACAGGCCAAGCTACTACAGATCCCTACAGAGAAACCACATGTTAAAAGAATGATTCATCTTAGTCTTTGCTTGCAGAACACAAACCCTCACCAAATATAGAATAAAGCCACATAAAGTATAAATAGAAATGTGCAGACAAAAACTAAACTGTAAAACATATTACGCCAGACTCTATACAGTGCAACAATGAAAAAACAAAAATGTCACCATTTCTCATGAAACAATCAATACAATCAAGATTTATAAATCATCATAATAGTAAAAGCATACTAACAAAATAATTTCAAAACAGCTGATGAATAGAATATCCAATAATTAAAGACTCATGCAAATTTTGAAAGTTTTACCAAACACCAATAAAATATTTCAAAACAGCAGACACATCACATACTACCCAATAATTAAAATGGTAGTCAATCAAGAAAACTGAATTTAAAAAGTCACCTTTATATACCTTCTCCAGCAGTTCTCCTACTCCCTTCCCTTGCAGGCATCACCAGAAGCAGCAGTAGCTGCTGAAGCTGTCCTCACGGTCCTCTTCCTTAGGGACCACAACCAGTCTCTTCTCTCTCTCACACACACACATACACACACATACACCAGTCACACCCTCAGGACCAGTTTCAGTCTCTCACACACCAATCATCTCCCCAACCAGTCTCTCTCTCTCACACACACACAAGCACATATATACCAGTCATCTCCCTGATCAGTCTTTCTCACACATACACACATCACCTCTCTGGCCAGTCTCTCTCAATCACACAATTCTCTCACTCTCTCTTACTTACACATAGGCTTTCAATCACACAGATGCTCTATGTCACTTGCACACAAGCTCACAATCACACACATGTTCTATCTCACTTACAAACAGGCTCAATCACACACATGTCCCCTCTCTCACAGCCACAGCCAGCCAAAAACATGCTCCATCTCTCTTTCGCACACACACACATTGACACACAAAAGTTCCCTCCATGACTCACATATATACCACACACATACAGAATCACCCTCCCTGTCTCACATACATGAAGCACCCTCCCTGTCTCACATACAGAAGCACCATTCCTTTCTCACATACACACCACATACACAGACACAGAAGCACCATTCCACTTTCACATACACACACACAAGTAAGCACAATTCCTTTCTCACATACACACACACAGAAGCACCCTCCCTGTCTTGCATACACATTACACTCTCACAGAATCACCTTCTCCGTCTCACACACAGAAGCACCCTCCCTTTCTCACATACACACTACCCACACACAGAAGCACCCTTCCGATCTCAAATTCACACACACACACACAAAGGCCCGCCAGCTTGGTCTCCAGCGGTGGCTGACAGCGCTGCTCTTCTATTCTTCAGCCCCCGCCAGCCTGGTCTTCATTCTTCGGCCCCCGCCGGCCTGATCTTCTGGCGGCGGCTAGCTGTGCTGCTCTTCTTTTCTTTGGCCCCCACTGCCTGAACTTCCGGCGGCGGCTGTCAGTGCCACTCTTCTTTTCTTTGGCCCCGCCGGCACAGTGCACACAGACTCCTCCGTGGTCTTATTAATTTTTTTCCCCTTGTTTTGGTTGGGCCTGAATGGAAAGTGGGTGGGCCACTGCCCACCCAGGCCCACCCATAGCTACGCCACTGCTTGCTAAATTCATGGAGTTCCCCCTGGTCCTTCTATTATCCCCACTCTTTATCACAATTTCTTAACCTTTTGGAAAATCATGCTCTGCAGCTTTTGGATAGTTCCTTGGTAGGAGGACAGCAGTTCTCTACTTCTGGTCACCAGCTTCTGCACTTTACTATGGTTTACTTCTCTGAGGGAGGAGGAAACATTTCCTATCTATCTGTGCTATGTTCCTTAGCCCCTACACATCAAGAACACACCAGAATAGTTCCTCAAAGATCAATTCAACCATTTCTGCTCTAATTTTGGCTGTAGAGTAGTTCTCCTGGGAGGAAAAAAATCATTTCTTGCCACTTCACTTCTCTTCTTCAGTCCAACCATAAAAGATAAAAGACTACATTCCACTTTTTCTTGGCCTCAGGACTCTCCCCTTGAAAGGAAGAGCCCCTGCAGGATCCCACTCACCTTGGAGGATCTACAGGCCTCCCAGCTCACAATCTGAATACTGCAGGTGGTTACATAGCTGGAGGTCCCTAATCCCCACCTTTTACAGGAGAGAGCAAGGGAGTAAAGGGCAAAATATGCCAAAACCTTTCCCCATTATATTGTCTGCTCTTTAGAATCCACCAACAGAAGAACTCAAAACCATTAAGGGAACATATACACTTTTCTCCAAATCACAGTAAATTCATTTACATCTTAACAGTAACTTGTTCTCTTAAACTGTCATCCAGTGGTCATTTCATAGTAGTACATGATAACTATTTAACCCATATTCAAAAAAGTCAGGAAGTGATGAGGGAAGGGTCTCCCCCACTTGAACCATTTTGTACATTTCAACCCAGAAAAAAAAAGGGTCAGCACAAGGGGTTTGCAACACTTGTTCTCCTCCACAATTGTCTTTGTAAGACATGGGACTCTGAAATTGCTACATTGCAAGAAAAATGTCTTCAAAATGCTAATGAAAGCCCTCTAAGAAAAATTTTATGTCTAAAGTCAGTATGGCCTACTCTGTTCTAGGGATGTGCAGAGCTAATATTTTTATGTTGATTTGTAGATCACCTCCATTTGTTTCAAAAGAAATAAAAATATATTTTTCTTTCATTTGTCTTTTGTCATTTCCCATGAAAGTAAAAAAGGAAATATTGAAGCTTATTTTGAGCTTCAAATTTAGGGTTTTCTATTTATTTCTTATGAAACCTGGGGGTATACTACATCAGAAAGGTGAAGAGAACTCCAAGGCATCAAGACTATGGCAAAGTGTCACTGAGAGTGGCATGGATAGCCTACAGTTCATTAAAGGGGCAAAATAGTAGAAGCAGTGGCAGGAGTTCTCCAAGGCACCATCAAAGGATAAAAGCAGCATCAAGAGTGTCAATAATACCCCATAGCATCAATAGATAGCACCTATAACAGTGACCTGAATCCTCAACAGCAGCACAACAGGGGTAAAGTGTAACCAAGAGTTTCATGAACTCCTAAGACACCATGAAGAAGAAGTAAAGCAGCAAAGGTATCAGAATACAAATGTCACTGGTAGAGGGTCAAATCAGCACTAATAATGGCAAGACAAAACTAAGACACCATGAGAGGAGCAAAACAGCTGCAAATAATAGCAAACATTGCCCCAAGGGGAAGAGTTAAGTGAATAGCAGCAAGGCAGAGTGTTAGCAAGAATTCCAAAGTGTAAAGTATAAATATGGCAGCAAGACTTAGTGGCAGAAATATCACTAAGATGAAGCTTGAAGTGTATAGCTGCAAGGAAGAGTGGCAGCAAGACCCACAAGTTGTATAGTCTAGGGTATGACAGCAAAACAGAGTGGTGGAAAATCCCCCAATATGTAGCATTTAGGGTTTGGCAACCAGGCTGAGTGACAGCAAGACCTCCAACATGCTCATCATGTGAAGGTCAGCAAGACAGAGAGGCAGAAAGAGCATCAAGGAGGTACATCAGGAGCATATCAATAAGGTAGAGTGGCATCAAGAATGCAAGGACGTACATCTGTGGCTTGGCAGCAAGACCCAGAAGTTATAGAGTAGAGGTGTGCATCCGTTTTCCACGTATTTGTAATCCGCAACTTATTTTTTGCTATCTGTTAAATACGTGGGGAGGCGAAACGCATCGCGACTCCCCACATATTAAACAGATTTCTGTTTTATTCGGCCTCCTAAATAAAAATGTAAACCCCCCACCCTCCTGACCCCCCCAAGACTTACCAAACTCCCTGATGGTCCAGCGGGGAGTCAGGAAGCCATCGCTGCACTCGTTTGCCGGATTCATCATGGCGCCGATAGCCTGTGTCACAGGGGCTACCGGTGACATTGGTCAGTCCCTATCACATGGTCACCGGCACCATCTTGTGCTCCTACCATGTGACAGGGGCTGACCAATGTCACCGGTAGCCCCTGTGACATAGTATGGGCAAAGAATATCGGCGCCATTTTGAGTCCTGGCGTCGGACGGCAGGTCGATCCAGGACCCCCGTTGGACCCACAGGGACCTTTGGCCAGCTTGGGAGGGCCTCCTGACCCCCACAAGACTTGACAAAAGTCCAGCGGGGGTACGGGGAGCGGGGGTACGGGAGCGACCTCCTTGCACGCCAGCCATCCAATCCCAATACTCAAAATGGCGCCGATCGCCTTTGCCCTCACTATGACGGCGATCGGCGCCATTTTGAGTATTGGCATCGGATGGTGATTTGAGTCTCAAAATGGTGCCGATCGCCGTCATAGTGAGGGCAAAGGCGATCGGCGCCATTTTGAGTATTGACATTGGATGGCGATTTTGAGTCTCAAAATGACGCCGATCACCTTTGCCTTCACTATGTGTGTCATAGTGAGGGCAAAGGCGATCGGCGCCATTTTGAGTATTGGGATCGGACGGCCGGCGTGCAAGGAAGTCGCTCCCAGACCCCCGCTGGACTTTTGGCAAGTCTTGTGGGGGTCAGGAGGCCCCCCCCAAGCTGGCCAAAAGGCCCTGTGGGTCCAACGGGGGTCCCGGAGCGACCTGCCGTCTGATGCCAGGACTCAAAATGGCGCCGATAGCCTTTGCCCATACTATGTCACAGGGGCTACCGGTACCATTGGTCAGCCCCTGTCACATGGTAGGAGCACAAGATGGTGCTGGTGACCATGTGATAAGGACTGACCAATGGCACCGGTAGCCCCTGTGACACAGGCTATCGGCGCCATGATGAAACCGGCAAACAAGTGCAGCGATGGCTTCCTGACTCCCCGCTGGACCACCAGGGAGTTTTGGTAAGTCTTGGGGGGGTCAGGAGGGTGGGGGGTTGTAGTTAATTTTAATTTTAGCTGGGACAATAATTTAACTCGCCGTAGTAACATATTTATAGATTGATAACTTATTGAATTCTCCATACTTCCGCATGAAACGGAATTGACCCCCCACGAATACGTATCACGTACGCAACGAAAACTTTTTGCCTGCACATCCCTATTATAGAGTGTGGGAATCACAAGCAGCACAAAGGCATCAAAACCCCTAAGGTGTACAGTGTGGTCAATTGTAATCAGCACAAAGGTGTCATAATCCACAAAGCATAGAGCACATTCAATCACAAGCAATGCAAACTTGTCATAATTTCCATGGCATAAAATGTGGTGATTCACAAATAGCACAAACGTGTCAACCTCCAAAGCATAGAGCGTGGTCGATCACAAACAGAACAAAGTCATAGAGAGTAAGACAGACATCAAGAAACAAGGAAGTTTGGGGGAACAAATTTGTATTTTTTTCTTTTTTTTACAACAGGGGGAGCATGAACTGGGAGAAGAAAGAAAGAAGCCGGAATAGTTTTGGGGGAAGAAGAGGAACAACTAGTTACATAGAGCTGAAATGTATCTTGATGGTTGTTGCAGTCAGTCCATTAGGCCTGTTGGGAAAGTCAGTGAGAATTGAGAAAGGCTTGTCTAAATAACCATGTCTTAAGTCTTTTTCTAAATGTTAATATGCATGGTTCCTGTCTGAGGTCCGGAGGAATTGCGTTCCATATAGATGGTCCCATCGTAGAGAAGGCTCGTTCCCTGAAGGAGAGGTGGTGTGTCACTTTGGATTGGGGGACATGTAGAGATCCTCTGTAGGCTTCTCTGATGGGTCTGGATGAGGAGTGTAGTCTGAGTGGGATTTGAAGGCTAAGAGGGGCTTGGGTATGGATGGTTTTATGGGTGATGGTAATGGACTTGTGAAGGATTCTGAAATGTATTGGTAGCCAGTTCAGATTTTTGAGAATGGGAGAGATGTGGTCTCTTCTTCTGGTCTTTGTCAGAATTCTGGCTACCGTGTTTTGGAGCATCTGAAGAGGTTTAATGGAGGAGGAAGGGAGCCCTAGCAAGATAGAGTTGCAGTAATCTATCTTGGAGAAAATAACGGCTTGGAGAACCATTCTGAAGTCTTGGAAGTGAAGGAGTGGTTTGATTCTTTTTAATACCTGCAGTTTGTAGAAGCCGTCTTTGGTGGTGCGGTTGATGAATGATTTTAAATTCAACCGGTTATCGATTAATACTCCTAGGTCTCTTGCTTGGGAGACAAAGATGTTAGTGCACTTTGTGTGGTATTACTGTTTTCCGGGGAGATGAGGAAGAGTTCAGTTTTTGCTGAGTTAGTATCAGGTTTAAACTAGAGAGGAGATGGTTGATCTCTCGTCGGCAGGTTTCCCAGTGCTCAAGAGTTTTTGTAATGGATTATTTGATGGGGATCAGTATTTGTACTTCGTCGGCGTACAAGAAGTGTTTTAGTTTAAGGTTGGTTAGCAGCTGGCAAAGTGGAAGAAGGTATATGTTGAAGAGGGTGGGGGAAAGGGAGGAACTTTGCGGAACTCCTAGTGATGAGTTGCAGTGGAGGGATTCTTTGTTATTGATTTTGACCTTGTAACCTCTGTTACTCAGGAAAGATGTGAACCATGAAAATGCCATTCCTGTTATTCCGATGTCTGCCAGTTGGTTAAGAAGGATGGAATGGTTGACGGTGTCGAAGTCTGCAGATAGGTCGAGGATAATTAGTATAAAGGATTGGCTTTTGTCCAGGCCCATGATGAGGTAGTCAGTCAGAGAAATGAGAAGGGTTTCTGTATTTAATGCCTTGCGGAACACGTATTGGGTGGGGTGTAGTATTTTATGATCTTCTAGGTAATCGGAAAGTTGAGAGTTGACTAATTTTTCCATTATCTTGGCCACAAAAGGAAGATTGGAAATAGGGCGGAAATTGTTGGGATCTTTAGGATCCAGGTTTGGTTTCTTTAGGAGAGGTTTAAGCGATGCCAGTTTTAGAGCATCTGGGAAGATTCCCTGAGATAAGGAACAGTTTATGATATCAGCCAAGGGTTTGGAGATGGTGTCAGGTACTAGCAGGAGCAGTTTTGTAGGGATGTGGTTGAATGGATGGGATGAGGGTTTCATTTTCTTTACTAGCGATTAGATCTCTGAAGCAGTGGTGGGTTCAAATGCTTCAAGGGAGATGTTCTTGTTAGGGAGATGGTAGGAGCTAGTACTAGAGGAGGGGCTAGGGGGTAGCAGAGTTAAGAGGTTGGTGATTTTGTTTTGGAAGAACAGCGCTAGTTCATTGGCTTTGGATTGTGCTTGGTCGTTAGGGATCGTTGGGGAGTTAGCTTGTGTTAGATCAGCTATGTAAGAAAATAATGCTTTGGCGTCAAAGATAAGGTCGTGAATCTTGTGAGCTAGAAATCTCTTTTTGCCCTTAGGATGGAGTTCTTGTAGGGGTGGAGAGCGAGTTTGTATGCGGATAGTGTGCTGGAGCAAGGGGTTTTGAGCCAATTGTTTTCTTTCCGTCTGAGGTTTTGTTTGAGTTTTCAGAGTTCGTTGGTGAATCACGGTTGTCTTTTTGGGGAGTTGGGGTTGAGTTTTTTTGTTGCTAAAGAACATAATTTGTTTGCTACAGTCTCTGTAATGTTGCTCCAAGATAGAAGGGCTGAGTTGGGGTCTGAAAGGTCGATATGCAGAAGTTCATTAGCCAAGTGGTTGCCGAGGACTTCTGAGGAGCAGGGTCTTCTGTAAAGGAACAAAGATTGAATGGGGTGGGTGGCATGGGTTTCTGTCATAGTGAAGGTGGCAGAGATTAATGAGTGATCCGACCAAGGGACCTGAGTATATTCCGGAGGGGATGAGTGCGTAATGCCAGCATTAATGAAAATAAGGTCCAGAGTGTGGCCTGATTTGTGGGTGGGCTTATTGATGATCTGTTTGAAGCCCATAGCTGAGAGGGTGGTGAGAATGGCCCCACAGTTAGTTGTGAGTGTGGTGCTGTCGACATGTAGGTTAAAATCACCTAGGATCATCGCTGGAGAGTCCAGATTCATGTGTTTTGCAATAATTTCTACAATGGATGAGGTATCAGATTCAAGAATCCCTGGCAGTGCGAAGACAAAGAGGATTTGGAGCTGGTCTGTTTTGAAAAGGCCGATTTCTAGTTTTGAGTCAGATGTTATTGGGAGTTTGGAGAATCTTGGCTCTTTTTTGGCTGCTAGAAGAATTCCCCTGCCTCTTTTCTTTTGTCGGGGAAGGGAAGTCGTAAAGCTGCATGGGGAGTTGATTTATTAGGGCTATGTCTGTTGGTTTGAGCCAAGTTTCCGTTATGGCGCAGATGTCCAGTTTGGAATCTAGTAGATAGTTGTTAAGGATCAGAGATTTCTTGATAAGAGATTGTGCATTGAATAATGTAAGTGAGAATAGAGTGAGGCCTAGTAGTAGAGTAAAAGGTAAAAATCATGATTGGGATGAGGGTTTTGCTGGTATGAAGTTGCAATTGCATTGTTTCTTTTCTTGTGGTGATGAGACTGTAGCGAAGAATAGGGATTGGGAGACCTGGAGGCATTGTGAGGGAGAGGATAGGGTTGAGTGCTTGAGGAGGCTGGATGAATGCTGGAGGAGGTTGGATGAATGCTGGAGGCGATTTTCTGAGTGCTGGAGGAAGCTGGATGAATGCTTGAAGAGGTTGGATGAATGCTGGAGGAGATATGCTGAGTGCTGGAGGAAGCTGGATGAATGCTTGAAGAGGTTGGATGAATGCTGGAGGAGATTTGCTGAGTGCTGGAGGAAGCTCGATGAATGCTTGAAGAGGCTGAATGAATGCTGGGTGAAGTTGGACGAGTGGTAGAAGAGGCTGTGTGAATATGAATGCTAGAGTAGGGAAGATTGAAGCGGTGCTGGGAGAAGGCTGTCCGCTAAGGGTGAGGCCCCGGTCCTGGGACCCACAAAGGGGCGCACTAAGGGGCAGGCCCCTTAGGTCATGCTCCTTCGGATGTGCAACGCCGCCGGGAGGAGCGAAGATTTAAAGGGCTTCTAGCAGCCCTCTGATAGGCCTGGTGCCTCATGGGGGCGCAGCTAAACTCAACGCGTGGCTTCAGAGGCTTCCCTTTCTCGCTTCTCATCCTCTCCTCTTTCTTTTTTTAGTTTTAGTTTTTGGTTCCCGCTAGCGCCTCCTCTGCATGGCTCACTGTTCTTGGCGAGCGGGCTCTTGCCCCGAATGGGCCGCGCGAGCCCCAGCAGAGGAGGCGAGAGGAGCGGTTGTTGCTGGGAGCGGGAGGGCGCAAAGAGGAACGCCGCCAGGAGGAGCGAAGATTTAAAGGGTTTCTAGAGGCCCTCTGATAGGCTTGGTGCCTCAGAGGGGCGTGGCTAAACTCACCGCGTGGCTTCGGAGGCTTCCCTTTCTTGCTTCTCGTCCTCTCCTCTTTCTTTTTTTAGTTTTAGTGTTTGGTTCCCGCTAGCGCCTCCTCTGCATGGCTCACCATTCTTGGCGAGCGGGCTCTTGCCCCAAATGGGCTGCGCTGACCGCGTGAGCCCCAGCAGAGGAGGAAAGAGGAGCGGTTGTTGCTGGGAGCGGGAGGGCGCAAAGAGAGGAGATATTGGGAGATTTCAGTTACCTGAGTATTATAGAAACATAGAAATGACGGCAGAAAAAGACCAATCGGCCCATCCAGTCTGCCCAGCAAGCTTCAACTCTTATTTTCCCATACTTATCTGTTTCACCAACCACCAACTTTGACTCTTATTTTCCCATACTTCGACTCTTATTTTCCCATGCGTATCTGTTTCACCAACCACCAACTTCAGGGCTCTTATTGGTAACTGTTTGATTCAAATGTCCTGCCATCTCCTGTCATTGATGCAGAGAGTAATGTTGGAGTTGCATCAAAGGTGAGCATAAGGCTTATGTTTAAGGGTTGTAACCGCCGCATCAAGCAAGCTACCCCGATGCTTATTCACCCAGACTGCACAGATCGAATGCCTTGTTGGATGATTTCTGAATGCAAATCCCGTTTTCCTCACTTCCCCCTACCGTTGAAGCAGATAGCAACGCTGTATATGCTTTAAAAGTGATGAATCAGGTTTAATTGGTTTAGGATATAACCGCCGTAATAAGCAGCTACCCCCATGATTGTTTACCCAGATTGTGAAGTTCAGTCCTTGTTGGTTGTTGCCTGAATGTAAATCCTGTTTTCTACTTTTTCCCCCCTGCCGTAGAAGCAGAGAGCAGCACGGTATATGTATTCAAAGTGATGATTCAGGCTTAATTGGTTTAGAGTAGTAACCGCCGTAATAAGAAAGCTACCCCCACACTTATTTGTTTACCCAGATTATGAAGTTTAGTCCTTGTTGGTTGTTGTCTGAATGTTAATACTCTTTTCCATATTACCCCCTGCCGTAGAAGCAGAGAGCAACACTGTGTATGCATTCGAGTGATGTATCAGGCTTAATTGGTTTAGGGTAGTAACCGCCGTAATAAGCAAGCTACCCTCACGATTATTTATTTACCCAGATTGTGTAGTTCAGTCCTTTTTGGTTGTTATCTGAATGCAAATCCTCTTTTCCACATTTCCCTTTGTCGTTGAAGCAGAGAGCAATGTTGGGGTTGCATTAATCATGAAAAGGATTTTTTTGAGTAAGGGTAGTATTCACCAGGTAGTAAACATTCCAGTAAGCCACCCCCATGGCTCTACTCTTCATTCCCATCCTCTAGCCTTTATGGATCCACAGTGTTTATCCCACGCCGCTTTGAAATCTTTCACAGTTTTAGTCTTCACCACTTATTCCGGAAGGGCATTCCAGGCATCCACCGCCCTCTCTGTGAAGAAATACTTCCTGACATTGGTTTTGTATCTTCCTCCCTGGAGCTTCAAATCGTGACCCCTAGTTCTATTGATTTTTTTTCCATTGTAAAAGGTTTGATGTTGACCATGACTCATTAAAACCTTTCAGATATCTGAAAGTCTGTATCATATCTCCTCTGCAGCTCCTCTCCCCCAGGGTGTACATATTTAGGTTCTTTAATCTCTCCTCATGTCATTTTATGAAGACCATCCACCTTTTTGGTTACCCTTCTCTGGACCGCCTCCATCCTGTCTCTGTCCCTTTGGAGATACGGTCTCCAGAACTGAACACAATACTCCAGGTGGGGCCTCACCAAGGCCCTGTACAAGGGGATCATCACTTCCTTTCTCTTACTAGATATTCCTCTCTCTATGTAGCCCAGCATTCTTCTGGATTTAGCTATCGCCTTGTCACATTGTTTTGCTGACTTCAGATCGTTAGACACTATCACCCTGTAACCGTTAGATAGGAGGCAGTAAAGAGATCCAGACAACTGATCCGCAAAGAAAAACTTTTTATTGCCAGCAAGATGCAGCTAAGACAAAGGCTTAGAACAACTGCATGCCACTCCCCTAAAGGAGCAGAATTTTATACATTCTTTCTAAGTAGGCGTAACTTACAATCAGACCATTGCATATGTCATTTGACAGACATAATATTAGACATTTTATAGCAGCGTTAATTATTACAGTACAAAAATGTAATTATAAAATGGCAGTGCGTTCCACTGCGTGTCAGTACGTCAGTATGTAGTGCATTCAATATGGTGTGTTTCAATGCTGGCATTGTTAATCAGAAGTTTTCAGTTTTTCTCACATTCAACGGGTGCGGTCATAGGAATCTGAGCTCCTACATTCCCCCTTTCATACTTCAATTTCTTTAGAAGGCGTAAGTATCATCTTATGAGGTAGCTGAAAAGACAAATAATAATTAGTACAACATTTATTGTTAAGGACCCTAATATTCTGTCAGGTTGTTGTTTTCTTCACCGGGGTTGAGACGAGGGGTCCCTAGAGGAGCACCCCCCCTCCTTTGTATCCAGACTTGCTCCTAACAAGAATGGTGGTCCTTGTTAAACTTAACTTTATTGTAAATTTAAAAGAAATCTTCATAATCTGAATCTGAGGGGAGTGTTGAAACTGAAGTATACTGATTCATCATCATAATATGAGCTGCTGCTCTTCGGTCAGCTATGGTTTCCATCATTGTACGTAAATATCTGAGAATAAAAGGAAGATATAAAGGGATTAAAATACAAGAGATTAAACATAATATTATAGGAATGAAGAGTTCTTTAAATCCTGGGATGGAAGATATCCAACTAGGCATTGATGAAGTCCAATCAAAGGCTCCAGACCAGGTTTGTACAGGAACATGAGCTAATCGTACCATGCGATCAGTGATTTCTTCAATAACTTGACTCTTATCATCAATCTGTAAACAACAATTAGAGAGATTAAATTTTCCACATACTCCACCTTCCTGAGCTAGAAGATAGTCTAGTGCTAATCGATTTTGATATACGGCAGTGATGAGTTTAGTGTTTTGTTTGGCTAGAATATTCAGGGCCATTGCTGAGTCATTGGTAAGCAATTCAAGTACTGCTTGAAGTCTGATAATACGATTTAACATGTAGATTGGTGTTCTGTATCCATCTTCAGCCCATGTTGCTGGTCCATAGTATTGCACGATGCGTTCTAGTGGCCATTCTTTATCAGTCCAATCACCAATTGGAACTTTGGTATTTCTTCTCCGATGTTTATTTGGTTTCATTGAAATATATATAGGAATACCTAATGTTTCACCTACTGTAAGTGGTAGAAGAAAGAAACTAGGGCGTATTGATGCCAGGAAACAAGTACCATACCAATTTGAAGGTAATTGTTCATAAGCTCTTCGTCCACATACAAAGTAATATCCATCAGGGGCTATAAATTGTGTTGAAGATTTTCCAGCTTTTTCCCATGTAGAATTTAAGATTGGTTCAGTCCAGAATGAGGTAGGTATGGTAAGATTCTCAGTTTGCCACCATTTATAATCATTTGCTGAAACTGTGAGAACTCCTGTACATGGTGAGTTGCCAACTAGTTTGGTATAAACGTTGGAATATTCACGAGATAAAAATTGCATTCCAATCACATCGGTTTGAAGGGCCCATTCATAAGGTTTACTTTTTCGATTATATGTTATATTGGTAAGATTTAGAGCATTCCAGTCAGATTGGAAGATTTCTTTAGCTTCCCAAGGCCATTGTTCTCCGCATACAAAACAATTCTTTACTCCTAGAGAAAGGGCTATATTTTCAGTTAAGTTTATGAACATGTTCTTTGCTTGGTAAGAAGTAGTATGTTTCTTGAGCATTTCATCAAGATGAGAAACTTCATCAAAGAAAGATTGATAACCAACTATTGTAGTTTGGTATGTAATAGGACACTGTTTTTCTCTTCGTTGTGTAATTGTGATATAAGTTTTAGGGTCTTCTCCTGTTCCATCAATTCCAAATCCCCATGTTTCTTGCCAAGGGGATCCTTCAGTCCTGATTATCCAGTCAAGAAAGATAGTATTACCAGTTCCTTTCTTCAATTTACCCAATCCTGAGCAACCCATATATCCTCCTCCTGTGTAATCACACATGGTAACCAACTAGTAGGGTTTTGTCCTCGATCATATGGGCAAAGATATTTATGGTTGAATGCATATTCTGCCTTCCAAGAAGAAGATCCGCACTTAACAGCCTTGGGATGTTTATCAATTGCTTCACAAGAATCAAAGGTGAGTGTGGCGATGGAAGCTCCTCCTATGACTTGTGTAGAATTAATATAATATTCCTTCACCAGCTGGTGTATTACGGGATTTGGGGTCTTTAGGAAGACCTGCTGTAATTGTGATGTTGTAATATCTAGGAGTAGTTGGAGAGTGACAAATGATTTTGTTGCTTGAAGAACATCGATGAAATGATTGATATCCTTGAGTAGTATTTAGAGAACAGGCAGGTTTCGATATACAGGATGGTGGAGGATGTGATTTGAAGTACGTACTTGCTTGATGCATTCAGAGCAGTTTTGGCTTAATGAAGAGGTGAAAGATCCTGTTATTATATATATTGTTACTATCATTAAGAACTGAATATAGTAACCTTTTTGAAGATTGTAAAGGTGATCCATAACAGAGCAGAACTGATGATGTAAATAGCACATATACACCATTTCCAAGAATTTTCAGATGGGCATATGAGACTTAAGATAATGAGGAGAAGAGCACAGATGGCCCACTTCCAGAGAGATGAAGTCAACATATATTTTTATGCCTGCAACGAAGGAAAATAAATAAACACATCATTTCTATTCTTCAGATATTATGTTTTTGTTTTATCAGTAGTATTTCTGTGTAAATTTAATTAGCTTCAGTTTTTGGTAACATTCTCTTGAATTTTAGTTGTTGATCTCCAGTCTTTGAAACCTGCCAGTTATTGGAGGCAGGTTTAATTCGAGTCCAATGGATCCAGGATGGACAACCAGAGACTTTGACAGCAGTAGGAGTGGTTAACAGTATGGTATATGGTCCTTTCCATCGAGGTTTGAGACAATCAGATTCATCCCATTCTTTTATCCATGCGGAATCTTCAATATGGAATGTATGAGTTGGTGTAATTAAAATCAGCGGTTCATTTTCACATGTATAAGTACGAATTGCCATTACTGTATCATGTAATCCTTTTAATTGTTTACTGAGTAACATTTCTCCTTGGATTTGTAGTGAGTCAGGAAATGATGGAAGTGGTGGTGGTCTTGCATACATCATTTCATAAGGCGTTAAGCCAGATTTTCTTGGAGTACATCGAATGTGCAATAGAGCTAATGGTAGAACATCCGGCCATTTGGTTTTTGTTTCTTGACATAATTTGGCTAATTGTCTTTTTAAAGTTCTATTAGCTCGTTCAACTGCTCCACTGCTTTGTGGTCTCCAAGTGCAATGTAGATGCCAATTAAGGCCCAACACTTTGCTTAGTTGTTGAGTGACTTCACTAGTAAAAGCTGGTCCATTGTCAGAGTTTATTTGTCTAGGAAGTCCATAACGTGGTAATATTTGGTATAGGAGCAAAGTAGTAACTTCTTTGGCTGTTTCTGTTCGTGTAGGTATAGCTTCAATCCATCCAGTGTAAGTGCAAATTGCAACTAATATTGCTTTGTATCCTTTAGATGGAGTCATATGGGTAAAATCAATTTGACAGACTTGAAAAGGTATAGTTCCTCGGAGGATGTGTCCAGGGATAGGACCAGGTCCATGTTGAGGATTATTCTGTGCACATGTAACACATTGATTAACTGCATTCTTAGTTAATTGAGTGATACGATTGATGTAGTATGTTTTTTCCAATAATCTTGCTAATGAATCACGGCCAAGATGAGTGTAATCATGTGCTTCCTTGACTATTGTCCAAGCAATAGTTTCAGGTATCCATATTCGACCGTCTTGTAGAATCCACCATCCATTTTGTTGATGAAAATTTTCATATTGTGCCCATTCATTCTCTTCTGTAGTGTAGATGGGGATTTCATTTGGAACCTGTAAAAGAGGGCATGTTGTTGTTGTTGTTTGGAAAGGTTTTCGAGCTACTTCTTTTGCTGCTTTATCTGATTTCTGATTTCCTTGAGCAATAGGATTTGATTTCCTAGTATGTGCTTTACAATGCATTACAGCCACTTTACGAGGTAATCAGACTGCATCTAGTAGTTCATGTATTTCGGGTGCATTATTCAATTGTTTTCCTTCTGCAGTTAAGAATCCTCGTTCTTTGTATAATGCTCCATGTACTTGAATTGTAAGAAAGGCATATTTAGAATCTGTGTATATATTGACAGTTACTCCTTCTGCCAATTGTAGAGCTCGAGTAAGGGCAATTAATTCAGCTTTTTGTGCAGATGTTCCTGGAGGTAAAGGTTCAGCCTCAACAATTTCATCTTCAGATACTACAGCATATCCAGCAAAACGTGTTCCATTAATGATTTGACTGCTTCCATCAGTGAATAAAGTCCAGGCTCCTTGCCAAGGCTGATCCCTCAGATCTGGCCTACTAGAGTGTATTATAGCCATGACTTCTTCACAGTCATGGGTAACTGGTTCAGGTGCTGGCATAAGAGTAGCCGGGTTCAAGTTTTTGCTATCTAATATTTGAATTTCAGGTGTTTCACACAGTAAAGCCTGATATTTAACAAGACGTGAATTAGTCATCCATTTTGGTCCATGAGTTTCCAGTAGTCCTTGAATAGTATGAGGAGTTTTTACTTGTAAAGTCTGTCCAAATGTTAATTTAACAGCTTCAGGTATCAGTAAACATGCAGCAGCAATGCTTCGAAGGCAACCAGGCCATCCTTTAGCAACATTGTCCATGCCTTTTGACAAATATGCAACAGGTCGTTCCCATGATCCTAAAGTTTGAGTCAATACCCCAATGGCCATTCCTTTCTTCTCATCTATGAACAGATGAAATGGTTTTGTTATATCAGGTAACCCTAGAGCAGGAGGTGAGATCAAAGCTTCCTTCAGTTGATGCAAATTCGTTAATTCTTGTTTTTCCCATTGAAAGGGCTGAGATTCTGCTTCTTTGCCTCGTAGTTTATCATATAATGGTTGAGCAATAATTGCATAGCTTGCAATCCAAAGTCTACAATATCCTGCAGCTCCCAAAAATGCACGGAGTTCCTTTTTACAAGTGGGTACAGGTTGATCTCTTATAGAACTAGTACGAGAGATTCCAAGTCGACGAGTGCCTTCTCTAAGACGAAAACCCAAATATTCTACTTCTACTTCACAAATTTGCACTTTCTTTTTACTCACACGATACCCTTTCAAGTACAAAGTTTTCAACAAGTATAGGGTTGATACCGCACATTCATGGTATGCTTCCCTAAATATCAAGAGATCATCCACATATTGCACAACCGGTCCATGTGTGACCTGGTACATCTTCAGGTCCTTAGCCAGTTGCTCCGAGAACAGAGTGGGTGAATTTTGAAATCCTTGGGGTAGGTGAGTCCAAGTATACTGCTGCTTTTCTCCAGTTTGCACATTTTCCCAAGTGAAGGCAAAAGTTTTCTGACATTCCTCTGCTATTGGAACAGAGAAAAAAGCATCTTTGAGATCAATAACACTGTACCATTTGGAACTAGAAGAAACTTGAGCCAGGATTGAATACGGATTTGGCACGAGTGCTACCAAATCTGCCACTTGAGTATTCACTTTTCTTAAATCTTGTACAGGCCGGTAGTCGTTAGTACCGGGTTTCTTTACTGGTAACAAGGGAGTATTCCAAGCAGATCAAATTTGTCTAAGGATACCTAAATCAAATAACCTTTGAAGATGTATCTGTATTGCTTGTCTGGCCATATATGGAATGGGGTATTGAGGTTTATTAATGACCTGAGCATTTTCTTTCATTTCAATCCATAAAGGGATGGCTTCATTAGCTAATCCTCCTGGATTAATTTCAGCCCATACTTGAGGTATACTGTCCATCAATTGTCTTCATTTTTTATTGAGAGGTGTATCTTTTTCGTATCGATGTTCAATTGCTTTCTCAATAATAGGAAGATGAAGTCTCCATTCTTCTTTAAGAGGGCAAACCAAAGAGATTGGTTTATTAGCAAAAGAAGCTTTAACTTCACCAGATGGCTTGAATTGTAAGTTTGCTCTTAATTTACAAAGAAGATCTCGACCAATTAACGGCACTGGACATCCTGGAACATACAGAAATTGGTGAGATACTAATTGTCCTCCAACTCGAATTTGTCGATTTTGAAGAATAGGAGCTGCTAGTGGTTTTCCTGAAGCTCCTACAATAGAAATACTTTTAGATGTTGGAGTACTTATTGCAGTAGTCATAACTGATCGTTGTGCTCCTGAATCCAATAGTCCTTTAAACGTTTTTGCTCCCACTTTTATTTCTACTAAAGGATCAAGTGGAAGGTCTTCCTTGTCTAGTCAGGAATCTCATTCACCATCATCTCCAGACATCTCATCCAATGCCAGTTGCCATTCATGCTCACGAGATTTAGATTGTTGTTTATACTCTTTTTCCTTTCGTTGCGGTATGTCTGGACAATCAGACTTCCAATGTCCTTCCTTTTTACAATATGCACATTGATTCTGTCCTAAAGGAGCTCTGTCTAGAGGTCTTCCTCCTCTGAATGATCCTCTAAATGGTGATCTGCCTCTTCCTCTATATCTAGGATATCCTTGATAATAATTTCTCTGGTCTCTATGGTTGAAATTGGTTTCTTCTAATGCTGCAGCAAGAAGACTGACACACTCTCTCATTCGACGTCCAGCTTCTCTTTTGTCTTCTCTTTTCTCTTCTATTTCCATAAACTCTATCAGCCATTGCTTTTAATTGACTAATAGTCATTCCTTCGAATCCCTCTGTCTTCTGGAGTTTGCGACGTATATCTGGATATGACTGACCCACAAAACTCATCACAATAATAGAATGATTTTTTAGATCTTCGGGATCAAAAGGACTATATTTACGATATGCATCCATCAAATGCTCTAGAAAATCTCCAGGAGTCTCTTCTCTTTTCTGCACAATATCTTGTATTTTGCTCATATTCATAACTTTTCTTTTTCCTTTTTTCAAAGCAGGAGGTCGTTCAGCGGGGGTTCCGGACCCCGGCTGAACGACCTCCTGCAGTCGATCTCCTGCTGGCGCCATTTTCCGTACGGAAAACGATTTGCGGCAGGAAATCGCTCCCGGACCCCCGCTGGACCCCCATGGACTTTTGGCCAGCTTGGGGGGGCCTCCTGACCCCCACAAGACTTGCCAAAAGTCCAGCGGGTGTCCAGAACAACCTCCTGCAGTCGAATCGTGTTGGTCTATGGCCGCCGCCATTTTGCGCCGCCATTTTGCAAAATGGCGGCGCAGAATGGCGCCGGCTGAAGACAACACGATTCAATTGCAGGAGACCGTTCTGGACCGCCGCTGGACCCCCCAGGTAATTTAAGGCATTTGGGGGGGGGGGGTTCGGGAGGGTGGGGGATTTAATTTAAAGGGTCGGGGGTGGGTTTTAGGGTGTTTTAGTGTGCAGGTTTTCCTGCCCTCCCCCTTCCCCCGATTTAGCTACGGACCGCCGCTGTACCCCCAGGTAATTTAAGGCATTTGGGGGGGGTTCGGGAGGGTGGGGGATTTAATTTAAAGGGTCGGGGGTGAGTTTTAGGGGGTTTTATTGTGCCGGTTCACGATTTTAATGATTTCCACGATACTCTAAACACCCAAACAGCGACGATACGATTCCCTCCCCCTCCCAGCCGAAATCGATCGTTAAGACGATCGAGGACACGATTCACATCTCTAACATTTATCAACTTGGAAAACTGACCATTTAGTTCTACTGTAACTCAAGCAGTTGAGCTTTGGCAAAAAGCATTGCTAGACATATCTGATAATGTTGCCCTAGTAAAATCAATAAGAATCAGATGTTCTAACTATGCCAGTTGTTTTCCCCCCACACTGATGCAATGTAAGCAAGAGCTGCATTGAACAAAACATAAATGGCATAAATACAAAACTACTTCAAATAAACAAATCTGTTTAGAGAAATTAACATCCTATAGAAATCGTGTTAATGCATGCAAAAAAGAATATTTTTCTAAAAAGATTTGATCCTCAGGAAATAATGCCACTGTAAAATCATTAACCTCTAAAAGCAACTATACGAATACTGATCACACCACTGCTCACTGCAATCAATTTCCATCATTCTTTTCTCAAAAATAGCAATTTGTGCCACTTTTTCAAATGATGCTGTAATTATTGATAATGACCCACCAGCTACTCTACTCATCTGGTGTTGCTATGATGTTGTTTCAAAGGTTGAAGTGTCACAATTAATTATAAAGATGAATAACACAACCTGTCCTCTTAATCTCTTTTTAACTGCCATATTGAAGGTGATCAGAGATGTTACTGTTGGACCAATAGGCAACATTGTTAACCTCTCATTGACATCAGGAATAATGCCACCACCTTTGAAACAACATCAGTGAAACCCACCTAAAAAGCTCAAAACAGATTCTGCTGTTGTGGTAAAAATTACTGCCCAAACTCCTCCATGCCTTTCTTTACTAAAATAATCAAATCTGCAATCCTCTCCAAATTAAATAACTTTCTGATAATTCTCTAATAGGCCAATTTCAATTTGGATCCAAAGGGTTTCAATACTGAGTCCTTGCTAATCTCTTGTACTGACACCATACTTAGAGCGTTTGAAAAAGGCATTATCTATATTCTCACAGTTTTTGACATATCTGCAGCATTTCATACCCTCAACCATAACATCTTATAAGCATGCCTTTGGTCATTTGGGGTAGCAGGAAATGTACTACAGCGATTTTCATCTTATTAGAACAGCTGATGCCTGGGAATGGGAAATCTCTCCCCGAGGCCCCCCTGGATATCTCCCCGAGGCCCCCCTAGGCCCCCCGAGGGCCCCCTGGACCACCAGGTAATTTTATAAGGTTTTGGGGGGGTCGATTTAAAGGGTCGGTGGGGTTTTTTTTTTAGCGGCACGGGCCTCCCTAAAAAAAAATGGTCGGGAGGGTGGGGGAGGCTAAGGGGGGGTCGATTTAAAGGGTCGGGTGGTTTTTTTTTTTTTATTGGGCCATCAGCGCCATTTTAATTAGTGGCAGCCAAAATGGCGCCGATGGCCCGAGAGCAGGAGATCGCGCCGGGACACCCCCCCCCCCACTGGACCACCAGGTAACTTAACATTTTGGGGGGGTTCGGGAGGGTGGGGAAGGGTAAGGAATTGGTTTTAAAGGGTTGGGGTGGGTTTAGGGGTTGTTTTGGTGTGCCGGTTTTCCCGCCCTCCCCCAAATAATTTCCGTGCCCTATTTAACGATACAATACAAATGCCCCTGATGATAAATCGGGGGCATTTGTTATTATATCGTGCACTCTAATGATTTAGAACGATTTTAAAATTATCTGACGATAATTTTAATCGTTCAAAAACGATTCACATCCCTATTAAAAATCTTATGGAAGTTCCTTCTATTAAATTTGTGCATTTTAGTACAACTAGAGAACAAGCCTTTTCTGTTGTTGACACATGTCTGGAATGCACTACTTGTAACAACTTCGAATGATACTCTAGACCAAACTATTTAAAAAAATGTCAAACACCCATTTGTTCATACAGACGTTTGGGGATCATTGGAGATCAACCTAGAGCTCAAACTGACCCTCTAGCCTTTCAATCCAATAAATTCACAGGCTAGATTTTATTCCCTCAAAATCAGTCCTATGCCATATCATTTAATCATAGCATGTCCTACAACACTAAATAATATACTTATTTAGGTGTATGTTGTTTTATCTTTCTTCTATACATTATGCATGATTTACCTGTTTTTGTTTGTCCTATGTACTATGTATTTTTTAAATTGTGTATGTTATACTGCTGTGAACTTCCTCAAACTGTATGAGTGTGGTCTACAAATTTATAACTAAATAAATAACATATATTTGGGAGCTATGTGAAGAAAATAGGAGAGAAGAAGAACATCAACTTTTGTTTGCTTGAAATCTGGAATTGCAAATTGAAGTTAAATCCCGATAAACTTGATGTTTTGGTTGTCAGTGAGAATACTTCTCACGTGACTTCAGTGCAGTTTAGCTTGAATGGAATTACCCATCTTTTAAAAAAGGAAGAACACAACTCGAGAATGCTCCTGGAGTCTAACTTCAATAACCACCCTCATATAACCAAAATCTCTAGAAGTGCCTTTGGTCAACTTTGTCAGACCAGAAAGTTGAAACCCTTTTTTAACATATCTGATTTGGTCATCTATATCCATGCATTGGTGAAATCATGCTTTAACTACTACAATCTCTTTTATGTGGGGGCTACCGAGCAAAACTTTAAGGAATATGCAGTTTATCCAAAATAATTATGTTTGAGTTCTAAATGGCTGCAACTTGAGACAGTTGTGCTTGAAGAGCTAAACTGACTGACTATCATTATATGAGCTAATTCTGAGTGACAGGTGTTAGATTTTTATAAACATAATGGGGAATGATGGTGGAGATTATTTGAAAACAACATCGGGGCCACGGATAGCCCTGAAGAGTCAGTTACAGCTGGTGTTTGGAAAGAAGAAATGACTGTAGTGGAGCAATGAGGGAGTTGGAAGAATTGATAAACTGTGTGATATATAGGTGTTCAAATAATTACTTGGACTGTTTTTAAAAGGGCCTGGAAGTTGAGATAGATTAAACATTGACCAGATGGGAAAATGCTAGGGTTATATGATGGATATAAATGTTTTAATCTGTTTTGGGATTGTGGGGAGGGATGTTGGTATATTGCTTGTGACATTGAATGTGTGTGGTGAGATGTATCTGAATGTGGGTTGAGTGAGTGTGAGTTAGAAGAAGGGGCTTTGGGGGAGGAATGTGCACTTTCATGACATAAAAATTGAATGAGCAATATAAGTGTTGTTAAATAGTACAGTGTGAGATGATAGAGGCTTTTATTGATAAAGAAATAAAGTGATTTATGTTTAAATAATAAAAAATTGAGAGTAGTTGTTAATGCAGACTGTTGCCCTTTAAAGAGAGTTTCATTTGAGATATTTATAGACAGTCTAACTTGCAGTGAGTGGTTTAGGTTTGTGAGGCATTAGATTTTTAAGGCCTCATATTATAAAGTTCCTTCTTACTTTAAAGGCCAGTTAAATTCTTATTTTCCTTCCCATTTTTTAAGGTCACAGGACACATTGCTTTTGGTGTTTTTTTGTCTAAAGAAAATAAAATGGTAGTAACTCAAAATAGAGCAATTTCTTGTTTGATGCCTAAATTTGGAATAGGCTTTCAAAGGAGATTAGGTTCACCACTGAATACCTTTCATTTTATAAGTTATTAAAGATCTGATTATTCAGCTAACAATCTAGCTTCTTTTTTGAGCCTTCTCTGCTAATTTTTTATGGTATTTATTACAGTTTCTATTTTAAATAATTTGGGTATCTAGGACAAGTCTATACTTTGGGGTCAATGGATAATTTTGGCTTCCCTGATGTTCTTATTTTTATTATTATTTATTCAAGTAGCATATTTTTTATAATAAGAGCATGTTATTTCTTTATTTTTCTGTGTTCTATAATATTTTGAATGCATTTAAAATATTTTCTTTTGAGGCATTATTATTGTTATGGGATTTATAGTGTAACTGCCTTGCTTCTCTGTATCATGGTGATATTATTTTGAAACTGTATTTATGAATCAGATGTTTTTATTTGTATTGTATCTCACCTTGTCATCAAAAGTGATGAAATTCCTGTATTATCATCCTCAAGTGAAAAAGCCTGACTCAGTGTTGTTTGGCGCTTTCAGATTTTAAATGACACAACCGTGTCAGGTGCGTACTCACTTTCTCCTTTGAATCCCATATGATATTTCTAATCCTACCTTCCCCTCCTACCCTCATCCCCCAATTTCAGTTAATTTCACAATGAATAATGCTCATTGGTACAATATTGTTCATAAGAGATTAACTTTATTGGATGAATATGGCCACAGGCTAGGTCAAAATTATAATACAAAATAGAACCATTAAATCCTCGAACATTATGCAGTCTTTATAGGGTAGCCATGCCCTCACCTGAGTTGCAGTTCATAAAAGCTTATTACATATCCTTGTAATGTAATATTCTGGCATGGGGGGATGCCAGACCATTGAAGCCTTTCCACTCCACAGCAAGAGCAGGATTCACTTGTTCAGGATGCAGCAGGTCGATTGGGGGATGGGGGGAGGGGGAGTGATCAGGCCAATCCCAGCTGCCAAAGCTGAAGGCTTGACAGGCAACTCATCTACAATCTCACCCACCAATGCAACAAACTGTCAGGAGATATCTGCTTGGTATTCAATAGGGATGTGAATCGTGTGCCTGATCGTCTTAACGATCGGGTTCGGCTAGAGGGAGAAAAAAATCTGATCGGTGGTGATGTGCATTGGAATCGGTTCTGATTCTCATCGTTAATTTTTTTTTAGTGAGGCCCGACCCTTTAAAATTGACCCCTTACCTTCCCCCACCCTCCCGAACCCCCCCAAACTTTTTACGAGTACCTGGTGGTCCAGTGGGGGCGCGGGGACCGATCTCCCACTCTCGGGCCATCGGCGAAATTTTGGCTGCCACTCAAAAATGGTGCCGATGGCCCGATAAAAAAAAAAACCCACTCAACCCTTTAAAAATGACCCCTTAGATTCCCCCACCCTCCTGAGCCCCCCAAAACATTTTTAAATTACCTGGTGGTCTAGTGGTGGTCCCGGGAGCGATCTCCCTTTCTCGGGTCATCAGCTGCCACTCATAAAGATGGCACCGATGGCCCTTTGCCCTTACCATGTGACAGGGTATCCATGCCATTGGCCGGCCCCTGTCACATGGTAGGAGCACTAGATGGCCGGCACCATCTTTAAAGATGGCCGCCGGCCATCTTTACGATGGAGGCGGCCATCTTTAAAGAGGAGGGTGGGGGAAGGTAAGGCATTAGTTTTATAGGGTCGGGGTGGGTTTAGGGGTTGTTTTGGTGTGCCGGTTTTCCCGCCCTCCCCCGATTTACGATTTTTCATAATAAATCGGGGGAATTTCTACTGTATCGCGACTCTTAATGATTTTTGATGATTTAAAAAATATCTGACGATTTTTTTAAATCGTCAAAAAACGATTCACATCCCTAGTATTCAATGCCTGACCAGCTTTCACATTGTACATGCCATGTGCAATGTAGCAGCAAAGTAAAAGCAATGTAGCAGCAAAGTAAAAGCAAATGTAAATGCTGAGCCTTAAATGCAATACCTCTTGGTATTCTCTGAACAACCTTAAAATATTACTTGTTGTGCACACTTAGGCATGGTCAACCTTACCACGTCCATGCTGCAACTGTTTGGCACCCCACCGCATCGTATCAAGACCACCAGTTCTGTCTCGAAATGGGTGGGCTGTGTCAGAAAAAAATGCCGAAAGAGGAGGCTGATGGGAGGACTCTCCCTGGCTTAAGTTGAGCTCACTGGCCCTCCCACAAGCTTCTGTACTCCTCCTCAGAAGCAGAACACCTCCACTGATTTGGCCTTCCCCCCTACCTCAGGATGGGGGTCGGGTCCTCAACCGTGTCAGGTGTGTACTTGCCTCCTCCTTTTAATCCCATTTGATATTTCTAACCCTACCCTTCCCTCCTAGTCTCACCCTTGTCGGGCGTGTACTCGCTTCATCCTTTCAATCCCATATGATATTTCTTCATTCCCTTCCTTCCTACTCTCACCCCTCAATTTCAGTTAATTTCACAATGAATAAAGCTCACTGGCACAATATTATTCATAAGAGGAGATCTTTATTGGATGAATATGGCTGTAGCATAGGTCAAAATTATAATACAAAATCGAACCATTAAATCCTAGACCATTATGCAATCCTTATAGGGTGACCATGCTCTTGCCTGAGATTCAGTTCATAAAAGCTTATTATGTATCCTACTAATGTAATATATTGATGCTGAGGGATACTGGTCCATCGGAGCCTTGTCCCACCGACGATGTCCTGGTCTGTTGCATGAGCAAGATTCACTTCTTCAGGATGCAGCAGTACTATTGGGGGATGATCAGGCCATACCTGGCCATCAAAGCCAAAGTCTTGACAGGCAACTCATCTACACTCTCACCCACCCATGCAACACAGTGTCAGGAGATACCCACTTGGTATTCACTGCCTGTTATGCTTTCACATTGCACATGCCGTCCCCACTTGGTATTCTCTGAACAAGCTGAAAATAGTACTTGCTATACATGCTTAGGGCATGGTCAACCCTGCTACAAGCCTCATGGTAGTGACACCTCTCTTGCTGTGGGCTTCCCACTTACTTAGCTGTGGCCTTATTCTAATAGCTATGCAACTGCCTATAAGCAGTAAAGACTTTCTTACACCAATGACTGTTGTTCATTAGTTAGTATGCCATGATCATGCCCCAGGTACTGCTAATTATTGCCATTAGCACAACTCTTCTGCAATCCAAGGGGATATACAGGTTGGTATCCACCAATGAAATTACATCTGTTCATTTGTGTAAGCCACCAGTAATGGTGTAAACATACTGCAAAAGATTGCCAAGATAGTTCAGCCCTTCTAGAGCCAGAGGATATAGCAGGTTGGCACCAGCTGAAAGAAGAAGCTGGTGGGAGGACTGTTCCTGGCTTAAGTTGAGCTCACTGGTCCTCCCACCAGCCTCTGTACTCCTCCCCAGAGTCGGAGTAGCTCCACTGTTGTGGCCTTCCCCCCTACCCTGGGATGGGGTCAGCTCCTGAATTACAAGCTGTCCAGTCCACCCATTGCAGATTATATAGAAAGTAAAAAGTAATTTTAAATATTCTGGGCCATCTTCTTGCAATGCCTTAAAAATGAGGTTAAGACACTTAAATTTTGCTTGATAGCCAATGGGAAGTCAATATAAAGCCATCAGTTTAAGAGTGGTGTGTTCTCTTATCCAACTGGCAGTGTGGAGTTTTGGACAGCCTGCAGTTCCTTCAATTGTTTCTTAGGTAATCTCACAATATACACTTTTATAATAGTGAAGAGTAGATAAAACTGATTTTGAATTTGCTCTCTGATTACTTTAAACAGCACATAACTGGTAGGCAGCAGGACCTTAGTAGCTGTGATGGAAAATGGGAGGAAGCAAGAACGGAACCCTATCTTTTATTTATTTATCTTCCATTAAATTCTTCAGTTCAAGGTGCATTACATATTTTGACTTCATATTTGCATTATGTTAAGGCTTGGATATCACTAATGTTCTTTTCTTAAATTTAGCAAAAACAGAAGTCCTTTGGATTAGTTAATCACCTGTGCCTGAGAACTGTAGTGCATTTCAAATGAAGGAGCAATCTCTCCCCTACCTAACAGAAGCTCATGACCTTGGGGTCATACTCGACTCCTGCCTTTCTTTTAAATAAAGGCTGTTCATAAATTTTCTTTTTACAAGCTTCAACTAGTTAGGTGGCTATGATATTTATTTTGTTATTTGGATTTTAGATCAGTAGAGATTTGCATGTACTGCCTCCATTGAATGCAAATCTATCTAATGCATATTCGTTGTGGATATCCTGAGAACCTGGCCTGTTTGTGTTTATAAAGGACTGGAGTTGGCCACCCCGGCAATAAACTGTTCGACAATTATCATCATTATCTATGATCTGTTTTTATCATGCTTTTCCAGGGAATGAGTTCAAAGTGTGTTTAAGCACACAAGAAAAAACTACTCACAGAGATTCTCACTTGCTTGTTCTAGTGATACTGTTTCTGACCAAAACAACTTGAGATTTTCAAAATGCAAAACTATGCACATTGGGGGTAATTTTCAAAAGGAGTTACATGCGTAAATGTAGCTACTATTGTAGTAATTTTCAAAAGCCATTTACTCAAGTAAAGTGCACTTATGTGAGTAAATCCTATAGACAAGTCAATGGCATATATTGTTGCAATTTTCAAAAACCCACTTACTCAAGTAAAGTGAATTTACTCCAGTAAACCTGGTTTTTACTCGAGTAAATGCTTTTTAAAATCAGGCCCATTATTTCCTTCTCTGGTCTAACCTCACCCCAGGATTGCCTCCCCAGAAATGATGGGAAAAGTACATGCATTATTAAATTATGTGCATTCTTTTATCACATACAAGGTGGCCAATTATCAGAAAGCCTATTTACCTAGGAAAATACTTTTAAGAATTGCCTCCCCCCGCCATGATTTTAGCATGCATGCTAAACGTTTTAGTGACGCCATGTTAAAATACATGTTTTGTGATCTTAGTAACTTGGCCCTTATGTGTGCATGATACATTTTCAATCCCATAGTTTGCACTTAGATGCACAAAACATGCATTTATGTGATGATTTTGTGCAATTCATTTATGGATAATAATAACAGTGATTAAAACCCTCAAATCTCGAGGAAGCTGAAATTCTACCCTACTTAAAGAAAATGTCCTCTGACATTCTCAATATAATGTTTAAAATTTAGTTTTGACATTTATAATGTGCAAGTGTTTGGGTATACTTGCCTGCAAAATCACATCTTTATGCAGAGTTCTTTAGGGATAAAGTTCATATTTGCCAAAGGTTCTAGTGAAAAAAAAAAGAAATACACAGGCTAGTCACAAAACAATGTGTCTCAAATAAGTGAAAGCCCACTTTAATTTCCTAGATTCATTTTGAGATTTATTTGTATGTATATATTTTTTTTTAACACAGTTTGACAGATATGTAAATGCTGAGCCTTAAATGCAATGCATTGGATAAATAAAATTAAGTTTGCCTATAGAAAGATATTTGGTGGTCCGTTATGACAGTGTATGAAAACATTTTCTAGGTGTATATGGCCCTATTTTAAAAGGCCAGCATACGTTAAAAAATGGCATTTTAAAATGGGCCAATCTACGTGCATAACACCGGTTACGCGCAGAAGTGCCAGGCCCTGAAAAAGGGGTGGGCCTGAGGGATGGGAAGCAGGTGGGGTGATGGGTGGGCCAGGATAGCGCCATTAGCCGCTGTCCCAGGGAAGTGCCCACCAGCAGCCAGCCAGAGTGCAGAGATTACTTTTGCTCCCGAGAGGGGAGAGGGGAAGGGGAAAGGGTAGAAGGTTTGGTAGGGATATAGGGAAGCTCCCTTCCAGTCCGCTCCTTAATTGGAGTGGACCAGGAGGGACCTGAGGAAGCCCTACTCGCGTTGCCGTGAGTTGCCTTTTAAAAATGCCCCCCACCCCCCCAGGCACGGAAGAGACTACCTGCCTGCACATGCGCGCGTGTTGTAAAACAGCTGCAACCATGTGCACATGCCGGGAACCATGTGCACATGGATGCACGCATGCAGGTCATAAAATCTACCCCTTTGGGGTAGATTTTAAAAAAAATATGTGCGCACACCCATGTTCATGCACTACCCAGCGCGCACACATGGACTAGAGATTTTATAACATGTGCGCACTAGCCCGCCAACTCATAAATTTTTGGGTCGGTGCACGCAAAGGGGGGGGGGGGAGGTATAATTTAGCAAATTTGCACGGCAACACATCGGAGCCTTCCCCAGTTCTCTCCCAGTCCTCTCCAAACCCCCTCTCCTAACCTCCCTTCCCCTATCCTACCCTCCCCCCACCCTGTCCTAGCTACCTCTATTTTTTTAATTTTACCTTTTGCTCCTGCTGTACCAGGCACCTTTAGTCCCACCCCACCCTGCCCTCCTGGACCGCCCCCTTTTAAGGTCTTGGCACTTACACACATCTCGGGGTTTATGCGCGTGGCCGGGCCTGTTTGAAGATTGGCCCTGTGCTCCTAAGGCCCAGCCACATGCGTAAACCTCAGGATTTACGCAAGCCGGGGTTTTAAAATTCGGCCTTTTGTGAATATGTATACCAGTATATGTATAAAAGTATTTAACATTTTCTGCGTCAGCTTGTACCTGCCAATTTATATTTAAAACTAGCTGTACCCGGCCATGCGTTGCAGTGGCAGAGTCAGGTTCTTTACCCTCCCTCCCCCTTCCCCTTGCTCATTTACCTCAGTCACTCATCCTCCTCCCCCTTTGTTTCTCACCCCCCCTTCCCTCCCCTGTCCCCACTCCAACTCTCTCCCCTCACAGTCACCTCTTCCCCTCATTCTCCCTCCCCTGACACTCACCTCCCCCCTCATTCTCCCTCCCCTCACTGTCACCTCCCCCCAACTACTGCCTACCCTTCAGATCAGAAAACCTTTGTCTTTCTATTTCTGTGGGAACCCCCCCACCCCCCAAAAAACCCTCAATCCCAACCCTTTAAATCAAATAATAACCCCCCACCCTCCTGCCCCCTCCCAAGACTTGGGAAATTAAAATTGTTGGTGCTACCTGTGGTCTGTCCCTGGGCATCTGTGCGCGTTATGTAGCCAAATAGGGGAGTGCCTAACCAAATTTGCACTTCCAAATTTGTTTTGTGGTCTGGGGAAGGCTATTTTGGTGTGTTCCCGAGATCGTGCAAGTTTAGTGTATGTATTTGTGTATGAACCTCCCCCTTCCCCCAAAAAACAACCCTATGAGAAAATGTCTCTTAAACTAACCACCCCTCACTCTCCTGCCCTCCCCCCCAGCCATGCGAAAAACAGTAGCTCCCCCTGCCTCCCCCCAAGAGTTGCTGAATGAATGAAACCTGCCCCCCTCGTGACCCCTCCCCAAGATGTTTGCAATAAATTCATCACCACCCCCCACCCTCCAGACCTGATAAAAATGTCAGTCGGTGGAGCGGGCGATCAGGAGTGGTCCGGGAGCGATGTATTGGTGTTGGTCCGTCGGCTGTGAGCACTGAAACGGGTTCCGACAACCCTTTGCCCTTACTATGTCAGTGGGGTGGAGCAATGGCAGCGGTAGTTCCTCTGACATAGTAAGGGCAAAGGTCCACCGGCTGCCAGTCCTGAAAATGGCACCGAGGGGCCCTCGCCCTTACTATGTCACATGGGCTACTGCCGCCATTGGTGTCCCTGAGTGACATAGTAAGGGAAAGGCCGTCGGTGCCATGTTGATTGCTGGCAGCCGACGGCCATAGTGCAGGAGATGTGTCCCGGACCGGTCCTGGCCCCCCGTTGGAGCCTCCCGGACTTCTGTCAGGTTTTGTGTGTGTTGTGAGGGCTTGGGAAGTAAATAAATTTGGCATGTGTGTGGGGGGGTGTGAGGAGGGTGGTTTTGTGTGTGTTGGGAGGCTGTGGGAAGTAAATCAATTTGACATGTGTGTGGGGGGCGTGAGGAGGGTGATGGGTGTATTTTATCTGTAAAGGAAATAGTTATCTTCTGGCGAAAACAGTGCGCAAATGTGTTAAAATGGAAGTGAAATGTGGACCTGGACTGGCGAAATGATTAGTGTAGCATGTGTTAGTGTAAGGTGTAACAGATGGCGCTTACGTCCAGCAGATGTTGCTGTTTTCTGGAAAGAATTTGTAAACCTATTTTACCTGTCAATGGGTGTGACATATCTGTAATATAAGTACAGAAGAACCTTCCTGTATGTGAAATGAAGGTTGTGTCCAAATTTGAAAGCAATCGGTTCAGTGGTTTCTGAGATTAGCAATTTTGTCCAAACTATTTAACATTTTTATTTATATAGATGTACATTGATATAACATAATGTAGATACCGTTGAAAATTTGCTTTTATTTAATTGAATATTTGACAGGCAAGCTTTGCCTTTGCAACAGGTCTTCTCGGTTCCCTGTTTGGTTCTCAGTACTCGTTGCCTCCGTGTCTCCGAGTTCCTGAGTGTCTTCCTGTTCCTGTGTCTTTGTTCGTCTTGCTTGTACTTCGACTGACCTCCTGGTGCTTACCTTTGCTACGTCCAACCTTGTCTGCCTTTTCCAAGCCTGACCTCTGCTACGTTTGACCATGCCTGCTTTCTCCGTGCCTTGACCACAGCTAGGTCTGACTACGCCTGCCTTCTCCGTGCCCTGTCTCTTGGTACAAATGACTACACTACAGACCCCTTGTGTCCAGAGTTCTACGTTACTTGCTACAGCTTCTTATTGATGCCAGGATTCATCCGAGTCTGACAGTGACGCCTCTGTCCCTATCCTCTGGACTTGGACTCCTAAGGCTTTGGCCTTTCTCTGCTCAAGCACCTTCTGTAAAATTCCATTCCTTGGTGCTTGAGTTTCTGTACAGGGACCAGTCCAGGATAACACTATACCACCTGCTGGCTGCTATCTCTGAGCTGAACTGTTTGCCTTCATTGTTCTATCTTGAGGCACCCAAAAGCTCAACCCGAGGGGATCTTGGGCTGGTATAGGTGAAGCTCCAATGGTCTCTAGCTTTAGCTCACTCCAGCTGCTGATGGTGGGGACCCATAGGCTCCTGCCTGCGGATTGCATCAACCCCTCCTCAGCCCAAGGATCCACCTCTGGCGCAACAGGTGGTGGCATAGCCTGGTTTTTGGCAATTGACATACCGGCTCAGGCCAGTTTGTCTAGGTGTATATATATAAATGGTTAATAAAGCTGCGGCCTTTTTATCCAACATCTGTGTTTTTTCTTATTCCTTGTTTAAAGAATGTATCCATGCATTGATATGGGTCACTCAGAGGTAATGGGGTGGTGGGAGATTGGGGAGTGGGATGGAAGAAGACCAGATGCCAACATAGTTATGGCTGCTAGAGTTAACACAGTTTCCAATTGAATCAATGTTATTACGATGGTAGCAGAAGAATTGACATTGTCAGTGATCCTATTTAATATATACTTTACACCTCTATGTAAAGTGCTCAGCATGTCTCAGTGTAAATTACAGAATTTATGCCAATGATATCAAGCTCTTCGTTCCTTTTTCCTCATCTTAGTCTCACATGATTTGGCTTTTCCTGTTTAAACTCTGTAAAAAGATGATTCTGTCACAACAAACTGTTATGAAACATTTAAAAGACTGAACTTATTATGATTAGTTTACCCTCAAAGAAATGCCTCCTGATGTTCCCTCTGCTCTTATGTTCAACAATCATTCCATTCCTACAAAACACTATTCAAAAAATCTTTGATATTACTATTGAAACCAAATTTTCCTTGAAAGCACATATTGAAAATGTGGTTAAATCTTCATTCTTCAAGTTCCGTCTACTTCATAAGGCACACGATTTATGTACAGTCCTACAGGCACTGGTCTCAATTACTTTGATGCCCTATACCTTGGCCTCCCAGCAAACTCCGTCAAAGCAATGCAGATTGTGCAAAATCCTCTCATTCATCTGCTAACTGGTGCAAAGATGCGTGATCACATAACTCCCATATTATCATCCTTGCACTGATTGCCAGTCCAGTGGCACATCCACTATAAATTCCTTACTTTGTCCGATTAGTTTTAAATGTGCCCCATGCTAACTTCATGGAGTGCCCCCTAGTCTTTCTACAATCCGAAAGAGTAAATAACCGATTCACATCTACCCGTTCCAGACCTCTCATGATTTTAAACACCTCTATCATATTCCCCCTCAGCCGTCTCTTCTCTAAGCTGAACAGTCCTAACCTCTTTAGTCTTTCCTCATAGGGGAGCTGTTCCATTCCCTTTATCATTTTGGTAGCCCTTCTCTCTACCTTCTCCAATGCAATTATATCTTTTTTGAGATGCGACGACAAGAATTGTACATAGTATTCAAGGTGCGGTCTCACCATGGAGTGATACAGAGGCTTTATACATTTTCCGTTTTATTCACCATTCCCTTTCTAATAATTCCCAACATTCTGTTTGCTTTTTTGACTGCCACAACACACTGAACCGACAATTTCAATTTGTTATCCACTATGACGCCTAGATCTCTTTCTTGGGTTGTAGCACCTAATATGGAACCCAACATTGTGTAATTATAGCATGGGTTATTTTTCCCTATATGCATCACCTTGCACTTATACACATTAAATTTCATCTGCCATTTGGATGCCCAATTTTCCAGTCTTACAAGGTCTTCCTGCAATTTATCACAATCTGCTTGTGATTTAACTACTCTGAACAATTTTGTCATCTGCAAATTTGATTATCTCACTCGTCGTATTTCTTTCCAGATCATTTATAAATATATTGAAAAGTAAAGGTCCCAATACAGATCCCTGAGGCACTCCACTGTCCACTCCTTTTCCACTGAGAAAATTGTCCATTTAATCCTACTATCTGTTTCTTGTCTTTTAGCCAGTTTGCAATCCACGAAAGGACATTGCCACCTATCCCATGACTTTTTACTTTTCCTAGAAGCCTCTCATGAGGAACTTTGTCAAACGCCTTCTGAAAATCCAAGTATACTATATCTACCAGTTCACCTTTATCCACATGTTTATTAACTCCTTCAAAAAAGTGAAGCAGATTTGTGAGGCAAAACTTGCCCTGGGTAAAGCCATGCTGACTTTGTTCCATTAAACCATGTCTTTCTATATGTTCTGTGATTTTGATGTTTAGAACACTTTTCACTATTTTTCCTGTCACGGAAGTCAGGCTAACCGGTCTGTAGTTTCCCGGATCACCCCTGGAGCCCTTTTTAAATATGGAGGTTACATTTGCTATCCTCCAGTCTTCAGGTACAATGGATGGTTTTAATGATAGGTTACAAATTTTTACTAATAGGTCTGAAATTTCATTTTTTAGTTCCTTCAGAACTCTGGGGTGTATACCATCCGGTCCAGGTGATTTACTACTCTTCAGTTTGTCAATCAGGCCTACCACATCTTCTAGGTTCACCGTGATTTGATTCAGTCCATCTGAATCATTACCCATGAAAACCTTCTCTATTACGGGTACCTCCCCAACATCTTCTTCAGTAAACACCGAAGCAAAGAAATCATTTAATCTTTCCGCGATGGCCTTATCTTCTCTAGGTGCCCCTTTAACCCCTCGATCATCTAACGGTCCAACTGACTCCCTCACAGGCTTTCTGCTTCGGATATATTTTAAAAAGTTTTTACTGTGAGTTTTTGCCTATACAGCCAATTTCTTTTCAAATTCTCTCTTAGCCTGTCTTATCAATGTCTTATATTTAACTTGCCAATGTTTATGCTTTATCCTATTTTCTTCTGTTGGATCCTTCTTTCAATTTTTGAATGAAGATCTTTTGGCTAAAATAGCTTCTTTCACCTCTCCTTTTAACCATGCCAGTAATCGTTTTGCCTTCTTTCCACCTTTCTTAATGTGTGGAATACATCTAGACTGTGCTTCTAGAATGGTATTTTTTAACAATGACCATGCCTCTTGGACATTTTTTACTTTTGTAGCTGCTCCTTTCAGTTTTTTTCTAACAATTTTTCTCATTTTATCAAAGTTTCCCTTTTGAAAGTTTAGCACGAGTGTCTTGGATTTGCACACTGTTCCTCTTCCAGTCATTAAATCAAATTTGATCATATTATGATCACTATTGCCAAGCGGCCCCACCACCGTTACCTCTCTCAGCAAGTCCTGTGTCCACTGAGAATTAGATCTTAAATTGCTCCCTCTCTTGTCGGTTCCTCAACCAATTGCTCCATAAAGCTATCATTTATTCCATCCAGGAACGTTATCTCTCTAGCGTGTCCTGATGATACATTTACCCAGTCAATATTGGGGTAATTGAAGTCTCCCATTATTACCGCACTACCAATTTGGTTAGCTTCCCTAATTTCTCTTAGCATTTCACTGTCCATCTCACCATCTTGACCAGGTAGACGGTAGTATACTCCTATCACTATAGTCTTCCCCAACACACAAGGGATTTCTACCCATAAAGATTCAATTTTGTATTTAGTCTCATGCAGGATGTTTATCCTGTTGGACTCTATGCCATCCCAGACATAAAGCACCACACCTCCTCCCGGGTGCTCCTCTCTGTCATTGTGATATAATTTGTACCCCGGTATAGCACTGTCCCATTGGTTATCCTCTTTCCACCATGTCTCTGAGATGCCAATTAAGTCTATGTCATCATTCACTGCTGTACATTCTATTTCTCCCATCTAACTTCTTAGACTTCTGGCATTAGCATACAAACATTTCAAAGTTTGTTTTTTGTTTGTATTTTCATTCTGCTTTTTAATTGATAGGGATAAGTTAGAATTTTTTTTAGCTCAGGTGAGTTTTTATTTACAGGCACTTGGACTATTTTTCTAATTATTGGAACCTCACTGTCGGGATGCCCTAATTTTACTGCATCATTAGTATCCTTTGAAGATACCTCTCTCTGAACCATGCACTGCTGAGCGACTGTCGGCTTTCCCCTTTGTTCTAGTTTAAAAGCTGCTCTATCTCCTTTTTAAAGGTTATCGCCTGCAGTCTGGTTCCACCCTGGTTAAGGTGGAGCCCATCCCTTCGGAAGAGACTCCCCCTTCCCCAAAAGGTTCCCCAGTTCCTAACAAAACTGAATCCCTCTTCCTTGCACCATCGTCTCATCCACGCATTGAGATTCTGGAGCTCTGCCTGCCTCTGCTGACCTGTGCGTGGAACAGGGAGCATTTCAGAGAATGCTACCCTGGAGGTTCTGGATTTAAGCTTTCTACCTAAGAGCCTAAATTTGGCTTCCAAAACCTCCCTCCCACATTTTCCTATGTCATTGGTGCCCACATGTACCATGACAGCCGGCTCCTCCCCAGCACTGTCTAAAATCCTATATAGGTGACGCGTGAGGTCCACCACCTTCGCACCAAGTAGGCATGTTACCAGGTGATCCTCATGCCCACCAGCCACCCAGCTATCTACATTCCTAATAATCGAATCACCAACTATGACGGCCGACCTAACCCTTCCCTCCTGGGCAGTAGGCCTTGGAGAGACATCCTCAGTGCGAAAGGACAATGCATCACCTGGAGAGCAGGTCCTTGCTACAGGATCCTTTCCTGCTGCACCTGGTTGGTGCTCTCCCATCATTAGACCTTCTTCCTCCAAGGCAGCACCAGGGCTGCCAGTCTGAAGTTGGGACTTGACTACTATGTCTCTGAAGGTCTCACCTATATACCTCTCTTTCTGCCTCAGCTCCTCCAGGTCTGCCACTCTAGCCTCCAGAGATCGGACTCATTCTTTGAGAGCCAGGAGCTCTTTGCATCACATGCACATGTACAACTTCTGACCGGTGGGTAAAAAATCATACATGTGACACTCTATGCAAAAGACTGGGAAGTCCCCCTCTTGCTGCTGGACTGCTGCCTTCATCTCAATTTTGATCAGTTCCTAGTTAAGTTTTAGGTTGCTATGGATGTAGGAATGTGTCTAATGTTCTTTAAATATTAGTGAATTCACTTTGTGTCTGGTAGTGGCCTACCGGGGTCTGATCAAATTCTCAATAAAGTTTTTGTTGATGGTTATTTTTTTTGTGAAAGTGGCACCTGCCTATAAATTAAGGGATGAGATAGGGGTGGGTGGGCAAGCGGTGGGAGTGTTGGGAAATACAAACAGTCTAACTTCAGTTAGTCAGCCAGAGTGACTCACTGCTCTCTTGATTAACAAATGTTGGTCCCTATTCAAACCCTATCACACTACCTCAACACCTTTCCAAGGTGAGTAACTGTGCTGAACTATTCAACTTTTTTACTTAGGTATACACTGCTCCTAGCTTATTTCTAGCTTCTGGCTACTTTTGGGTTTTGTTTTGTTTTCCAATACAAACACTCAGTTCTTTAAAAGTCTGCAGAACACTCAGTTCTGCAGACTTTTAAAAATAAACACACTACCTACTGCTTACTAGCTGCCTTATTGACTGACTATTTAAAAATACAAACTGTCTAACTTGTTTATTCACTGCCTTTTTGACTATTAAAGGCACAAACACACAAACACACTAAATAATATTCCCAAATAGTTAACTTTGCCCCAATACTTTTAAAAAAGACAATGTCCCAAGCAAAAACTTACTGATTCCTTCAGCCACCAGCAAAGTGATCCTCTCCTCTCAGTGTACCAGACTCATTTCCGGTATCGTGTTCATAGAACCACCATGGGAAATCTTTGGTCCCGTGGTTCTGAGCGCTTTTTTTCAGCTGTCCCGTGCCAAAAAAAAACAACAAACCACCCGACCCTTTACATTTAATTATTTAGATTCCTTCACCCTCCCGACCCCCAAAAAACTTTTCTAAAGTACCTGGTGGTCCAGCGGGGGTCCCGGGAGCGATCTCCCGCTCTCGGGCCGTCGGTTGCCAGTAAGCAAAATTGTGCCGATGGCCCTTTGCCCTAACCATGTGACAGGGGCTATCGGTGCCATTGGCTGGCCCCTGTCACATGGTAGGTGCAATGGACACACTGTGCTATCTTAAAAAATGGCGTGGGCCATCCATTGCTCCTACCATGTGATAGGTGGCTAAGTAATAGGATAGTCACAAAAGGGCTATCCTAGGAAATAGCCACTGCACATTTACCACGTATCAAGGAGTTCCCTTGACGTTGGGTTGTGTACGATTTCTGGATAGAGGGAACGAGGTTTGTTGGTGATTAGTGGCCATTTTGATTAGTGGCAGCCGAAGGCCTGAGAGTGGAAGATCGCTCCCGGGACCCCCGCTGGACCACCATGAACTTTAGAAAAGTTTTGTGGGGGTCAGGAAGGTGGGGGATTCTAAATAATTTGATTTAAAGGATCAGGGTGGGTTTGGGGGTTTTTTTTTCTGTGTGCTCTTTCTTCTCCCCCCCAAAATGATAAGAGAACCACACAAAACTTTTGTGGGGTTTTCCTATCGCTTTCTGGGACCCCCCAATACCTGACGGATTAGATAATATCGTACGATATTTTCATCCATCAGAAAAACGATTCACATCCCTAGTACATGTGTTGGCAGTCCTGTATGAAGGCTATGGCAAGATGTGAATTTTTTGGAGTGATAATTTCAAGGAATACCTTAGGTCAGCCACATCTCTTTGGTGTTAGGTTTATTTTGTGTCCACTTTGTCTATCACTGTCTATTGCACCTATTGCTCCATTTTCACGTTGTTGCCTAACTAGGCCTAAGTAGTTTCTGTAACACACTGACCCAGAGGAATTGTGAGTAAAAGAAAGATAGAGAATATAAGAACATAATATATTAGAGATGTGTATCGTGTGATCGATCGTCTTAACGATCGATTTCGGCTGGGGGGGGGGGAGGGAATCGGATCGTTGCGGTTTTGTGTTTTGTAAATATCGTGTAAATCGTAAATTGGGGGAGGGCGGGAAAACCGGCACACTAAAACATCCCTAAAACCCACCCCAACCTTTTAAAATAAATCCCCCACCCTCCCAAACCCCCCCTAAATGTCTTAAATTACCTGGGGTCCAGTGGGGGGGTCCCGTTGTGATCTTCCACTCTCGGGCGTCGGGCGCGTTGATAGAAAATGGTTCCTGTTCCCCGACGTCACGAGCATAGGAGATCGCTCCCGGACCCCCGCTGGACCCCCAGGGACTTTTGGCCAGCTTGGGGGGGGCCTCCTGACCCCCACAAGACTTGCCAAAAGTCCAGCGGGGGTCCGGAAACGACCTCCTGCACTCGAGTCGTGTTGTCGTACGGCTGGCGCCATTTTGCTGTACGGCAATATGGCCCGCGCTCCCCCGATTTACGATTTTTAACGATTAAAAAAAAACAAAACACGACAATACGATTTCCCTCCCCCCCCCCCCCAGCCAAAATCACACGATTCACACCCCTACGTGATAGGGCAGATCAGAAATTTTCCTAACCATGCCCACTTTTCACCATGGATACTAATGCACCATATGTCTGCTTTATTTACACCATTATGATGATTCTAGACCTAGGTTTTGTACCTGAGGCAATAGAGGGTGATTTGCCCAAGATCACAAGGAGCAGTAGTGGGATTTAATCCTGGCTTTTCTGGTTCATAGCTACACTCTTCCATGCCAAAACATGCCTGGTTTCAAACTAGTTCAAACAAACAGAACTACAAGTATGTTGCCTTAATATTTCCCTTTCTTAATCCTTATTTTACAAATGTGTAAGGATGGATCCTCCCCCAGTGCTTCCCTATTCTCTCATGCTTACTTTTCTTTGTTACAATTTTTCTTTGAAATGCATTTAGTACTTTTTTCTTGCTCTCTGTATTTACAGTTTCTATTTTAAAATGGTATTCAAGAATATATTTCCTCTAGAGATGTGAATCGTGTCCTCGATCGTCTTAACGATCGATTTCGGCTGGGAGGGGGAGGGAATCGTATTGTTGCCGTTTGGGGGGGTAAAATATCGTGAAAAATCGTGAAAAATCGTAAAAAATCGAAAAAACGTAAAATCGCAAAACCGGCACATTAAAACCCCCTAAAACCCACCCCCGACCCTTTAAATTAAATCCCCCACCCTCCCGAACCCCCCCCAAATGACTTAAATAACCTGCGGGTCCAGCGGCGGTCCGGAACGGCAGCGGTCCGGAACGGGCTCCTGCTACTGAATCTTGTTGTCTTCAGCCGGCGCCATTTTCCAAAATGGCGCTGAAAAATGGCGGCGGCCATAGACGAACACGATTGGACGGCAGGAGGTCCTTCCGGACCCCCGCTGGACTTTTGGCAAGTCTTGTGGGGGTCAGGAGGCCCCCCCCAAGCTGGCCAAAAGTTCCTGGAGGTCCAGCGGGGGTCAGGGAGCGATTTCCCGCCGCGAATCGTTTTCGTACGGAAAATGGCGCCGGCAGGAGATCGACTGCAGGAGGTCGTTCAGCGAGGCGCCGGAACCCTCGCTGAACGACCTCCTGCAGTCGATCTCCTGCCGGCGCCATTTTCCGTACGAAAACGATTCGCGGCGGGAAATCGCTCCCTGACCCCTGCTGGACCTCCAGGAACTTTTGGCCAGCTTGGGGGGGGGCCTCCTGACCCCCACAAGACTTGCCAAAAGTCCAGCGGGGGTCCGGAAGGACCTCCTGCCGTCCAATCGTGTTCGTCTATGGCCGCCGCCATTTTTCGGCGCCATTTTGGAAAATGGCGCCGGCCGAAGACAACAAGATTCAGTAGCAGGAGCCCGTTCCGGACCGCTGCCGTTCCGGACCGCCGCTGGACCCGCAGGTTATTTAAGTCATTTGGGGGGGGGGGGTTCGGGAGGGGGGGGGGTTTAATTTAAAGGGTTGGGGGTGGGTTTTAGGGGGTTTTAGTGTGCCGGCTCACGATTCTAACGATTTATAACGATAAATCGTTAGAATCTCTATTGTATTGTGTTCCATAACTGTTTAAGACAATATTAAAATTATCGGACGATAATTTTAATCGTCCTAAAACGATTCACATCCCTAATTTCCTCACAGCACTGTTAGAGCTAAGAAATCTAAATCTACTTGTACTCCACTTAGGCAGAATTATAGAGACACAAGTTGACAGAATTTTCAAAGTTAAGTTACCTGTTCAACATTAGAAATGTCTCTGGTAAAATTGTAAAGTGTCATACAATGAATCTCCAAAGATGCTCACTATAAAAGAACCTGATAGATTATGCGATTTCTGTAAAAAAAAAAAAAGCCTCTCAAATAGCAAGCTGAGATAGCACTCTTATGACTTGCACTATAGAAAATATTGAATGTTTTAGTTTGACAAAGTAACACAAAATTCCACAAAATTGGATTAACAATTTACCAAATAAATCATTACATTGGTGGACTGGCCTAATAACCCAGTATCTGTGAGACCTTGGTTTGATTTCTGAACATGAGATCTGCTTATCAGCCAATAGAAGATGAAAGTGCTAAGGCAGCAACATTCATACCTTTTGGAGAGGATATCCCAGTCACTATGCAATAGCAGTGTCCACTGTGAAAATATTTGTTTGATTTTTTTTTGGTTCAAACAAAATTTCCTATGTTCATTCCAAATACTCATTTGTTCTATTCATTTTCAGATGTTTATGCACATAAATGCTATATTCTGTGCATAAAATGGAATTGTATGCATTTAAGTTGTACTTATGCTCAAAAAATCAGATTTTATGCATGTGAAAAATGTACATGCACAAACCTCTGAAAACAAAGGATGCATATCCCTCTCATAAAATATTAACACATTCTGGGTACATATGTACCAGATTCAAAAGGCAGTTGCCTTCTGTAACTTAGATTGAGATGGCTAGGTTAGAAAGAGAGAAGGCTTCAGGAATACAAATGTGATAATATTCCTGCAAGGTGTGAATGGCACCATGAACCTTCATCCACACCTTGATTCAAGGAAAGTGAACAAGTGATGGATGAGCCAATAGTTCACATAGCAGATAACTGTTCATTTGATAGCATCAACAAATTTTCTTCTCTTTTTTTTTAGTATTATATCATGAAGAAAATATAGCTTTCCACTTTTGTACATCAGTGAAAAATGTGGACTGCTCAAAAAAAGAAATAGTGAGCTCCAGAGGCGATATAATTCTCTGCCATTCACTATTTCCTTCAAATCCTTTCCACTGTTGCACATCTTGGCAAACTGTTAGTGTGTTTTTATTCTAATAATAATAATTATTATTGTATTTATCTCTATTTGGGCCTGATGGATTCCTTCTTATCCTTTAGGCTTCTAGTTCAGTTAGAATCTAAGCCAATAGATTAAAATTTCCATTCATCACCCCCACACTCATGCAACTACACTGGCTCCCCATACAGTCACAAATTCTTTATAAAACTCTATCGATCATACACAAGAGTCTATTAAATTCCAACCTCAACTGGCTCAACCCCCCCCTTTTACCCCGTACTTCCAAGAGACCTACCCGCCCAGCACTCCAAGGAACACTCCAAGCCCAATCTATCAAATCATTTAAGCTCACATCCACAATGAACAGAGCCTTCTCCCTTGCCGGCCCCACGTTATGGAACTCACTGCCCCATGATATTCGCACTGAGACCTACACCCCCGCTTTAAAAAAGAAGCTTAAAACCTGGCTCTTCCAGCAGGCTTACTCCACTACACCCCCCATTACATAATTCCCCACTAGGAATGTTACTCTACGAATGTTACACTGATATCCTGGTATGAACGCCTCTTGCCTGTCGATTTGGTACTGCGCACCAACTGTGTATATAGTTATTGTTATAGTTCAAGTACTTAGCATATACCCATGGCTTCTAACCGTGGATGTGTGTTTTATGTAAGGGCTCCTCCCAAACATTAGTTATATGTTACCTAGCTCACTATATTCTGTTTTATGTAAGGGCTCTGCCCAATGGTTTGTGTTCGCTGTAAACCGATGCGATGTGCGAACGGTCATCGGTATAAAAGAAACGTTAAATAAATAAATAATAAATAATTCATTTATACATTCATAAAGGGACAGATTTTAAAAGCCCTGCACACGTAAATCCGGCTGGATTTACGTGCGCAGGGGAGTTACGCGCGCCAAGCCTATTTTGCATAGGCCCGGCAACGCGCGCAAGCCCAGGGAAGCGCATATGTCCCGGGGCTTTGAAAAAGGGGCAGTCTGGAGCGGGGGTGTGGCGCCGCTCCGGGGGCAGTCCGGGGACGGGACACCGATCCAGGGGCGGTCTGGGGGTGGGACTTAGGCCTCCGGCACAGCGGCCGTGCCAGGGGATCGCTCGCTGGCAGCCGGCCAGTGCACACAAATTATGCCTGCCACAGGCAGGTGTAAATAGCAAAATAAAGGTAGGGGGAGGATTTAGGTTGGGATGGGGGGGCAGGTTAGATAGGGGAAGGGAGGGGAAAGTGGGGGGAGCGGAAGGAAAGTTCCCTCCGAGACCGCTCCGATTTCGGACCAGCCTCGGAAGGAAAGGGGAAAGCCATCGGGGCTCCCCTAGGGCTTGGTGCACACAAGGTGTACATGTGTGCACCCCCTTGCGAGTGCCGACCCCAGATTTTATAACATGCGCGCGGCTGCGCGTACATGTTATAAAATTGGGCGTAGATTTGTGCGTGCCAGGTTGCGCACACAAATCTACGCCCGCGCGTAGCTCTTAAAATCTGGCCCTATGTGCATATAAATACATTGCATAATTCAAGCAAAATATCATAATTTTCCCAATCATGTCATGATTAGTATGCTTGGACAAAGCAGGGCCAAGTACTACTGGATAAGGGAACATTATTACTTCCTCAGCTGATAGCACGTAGTCACAGATTTTGAAATCTGTACTGTTACGCGTCCTTGTACACTTCAACTTGAACATATTTAAAACCCTTTGTGCGTCCCCCCCGATGCAGCCCCTGGCGAAACACGGGTCCGTGTCGGGGGACCCTCTGGTTTAAGAACTTGTTGATATATACAGTGGAGTTGCCGCTATAAATAATAAAATTACTTTTGGATTTACAAATCGTTTTGAATCTCTGGGACTGTGGAAACCTTACTTAGCACTCATTTCTGGTCTGGTAAATTTTTCAACATGTTTTCATTAAAATGCAGCTGATAGTGCTGGTATTATTGTAGGACTGTAAGTATGAGACTCTTTGGTGACTTAATTGTTCCCCCAAGGCACTGATTTAAACAAAATCTGTTAGCATAATTGTAATTATATGTTATGCTGTTCATAGTGGGCCAGATTTTAAAAGCCCTGCGCGTGTAAATCCAGCTGGATTTACGCGCGCAGCGGGGTTATGCGTGCCGAGCCTATTTTGCATAGGCCCGGTGACGCGCGCAAGCCCCGGGACGCGTGTATGTCCTGGGGCTTGAAAAAAAGGGTAGGGAGTCTGGGGTGGGACGGGGGCATGGCCAGAGGCCTCCGTAGGACCTCTAGGCCAGGGGATCGCGTGCCTGCACTCAGCCGGCGCGTGCAACCTACGCCTGCCCGGAGGCAGGTGCAATTTCTTTAACAAAGGTGAGGGGGGGGTTAGGTAGGGCTGGGGGGTGGGTTAGGTAGGGGAAGGGAGGGGGGGGGTGCGGCAGGGAAGTTCCCTTCAAGGCCGCTCTGATTTCAGAGCGGCCTCAAAGGGGACGGGGAAAGCCATCGGGGCTCCCCTAGGGCTTGGCTCGAGCAAGGTGCACAAGTGTGCACCCCTTGCACGCGCCAACCCCGGATTTTATAACATGCGCGCGCGTAACTCTTAAAATCTGGCCCAAATTGTGGAAAGTTTTGTCAGAGTTACACAGGTATGCTTTTCTTTAAACAAACATTTACCTTTACAGTATTCTAGGGACAGTCAAGTTTTGTCTGCTTGTATTGCTTCTCTTGTGTATAGAGGTAAAGAAAGATACATATAAAAAAGTACAATATGTCAAATATTGCATAGAACACCCCTGGAAGTGAGATTGTGTAGGCAAAGAAAGACTTGAATTCACACCATGGTACATTACATCCTCTACTTAATAAATAGCATTCATTGTGTTCTGACATTCTGCTTTCATCTGAACATATATACATATATACAAGTTTTCCTTTAAATTATTGATATGCTTGTACTGATTGCATTACAAACAAAACAAATTATAAAATAAATTAAGTCATGACTGAGTTAGTCTTTAATAATAATCCTTTGTCTTCTTCCAACTATAAGAGAGAGAGGTTTTCCATTTACATCTTCAAATGACACATTTTGAAGATTCGTACAAAGAATGTAATGTATATATTTTTAATATTTCATGTCATATGTAACAATTATAGGCAATTTTAAGCTATGAAAAACATTTTATATAATGAAAAAATTATAAATGAAATACATAAGGATTGTGTGAGTAAAGTTAGCAGATATGAATGGAAGTAGGTGTTATGAAAAGAGTCAATTAGTGGACCCTTAGGCCGGCTGATTGGAGACAAACCCCAATAGATGGTAATGAGCCGGGAGGCCGAGCCATGCTGGAGCGGATTGGTGAAGTCTGCGCCCTGGAAACCCGAGACTCCCCCCAGGAGGAGCCTGTAGGGATCCGGGTCGCTGGGACTTAGGAGATCCGGTGAAGTCTGAAGATCGGGTTTGGTTGAAGACAGGAGAATCGTGAAGAAGTCCGAGAGTCGTGGCTGGCTGAAAACAAGGAGAATCGTGAAGAAGTCCGAGGGTCGTGGCTGGCTGAAGACAAGGAGAATCGTGAAGAAGTCCGAGGGTCGTGGCTGGCTGAAGACAAGGAGAATCGTGAAGAATTCCGAGGGTCGTGGCTGGCTGAAGATAAGGATCAGGCAAGGCAGGAACCAGAGCTAGAAGCAAGGCACGGCTGGAACAAGCTGGAACCAGAGCTGGAAGCAAGGCACGGCTGGAACAAGCAGGAACCAGAGCTGGAAGCAAGGCACGGCTGGAACAAGCAGGAACCTGAGCTGGAAGCAAGGCACGGCTGGAACAAGCAGGAACCTGAGCTGGAGGCAAGGCACGGCTGGAACAAGCAGGAACCCGAGCTGGAAGCAACTAAGCACTCACAGGAGCGACCTCGTTGCAAAGGCAAGGTAAGGGAGGCAGACGCCGGCTTAAATACTCTGCCGGCGTCTGACATCAGAAAGAGGGCGGTTCAGCACTTCCAGGTGCTGGACCTTCAAAAGGGGTACCCTCGCGCGCGCGCATTCCCCGGCGGGGGGAGGAGTCTGGCACGGGCCTCAGCGGCGTCTCCACGAGGAGAGGGCCGCTGCCAGGCAGTCGAGCAGGCCCCAGGGACGGCGGATCGCGGCGGGAGCGGGGGACCCGAAGAAGAGGTAAGGACCCGGTCGCTAGCCTAGCGACAGGGACCGCAACAGTAGGATGTATGAACATTTGTATAACAGTATGTGTATACTTGCTGTTTTTTGTTTATTGAAAAATATGTATATTCCACTCATATAATAAAATCATGCTGAGCGGATTACAGACAATAATAAACATTAAATCATTCATGCTAACATAATAATCTTAAAACATAAAACATTAAAGCATTAAAAGCACTGCAAATACATGGTGCCATTAAAACATTACACATGCTGGGGGTTGCTTGTTGCAGTATTTTATTTTGGAAGTTGTGTTTCTATCTGTTGTGTTCGTGGCCGTGGATGACCACAGCTGTGGCCCCCTATCTTGCCCGCGGCGGCGACCCACTGCAGCAGCACAGGGGGAGGCTCCTGAATCCGTGCACGTCGCCTTGGCAAGGGTCCCCAGGATGGCCGCCGGGTGGGGAGCCATCCTGCTCCTCCCTCGTGGCCTTAGGCAGTCTTTCCTCCACAGAGGAAATCCAAGATGGCCACCACCATCTTTAAGCGCGAGGCTGTGCCTCCTTGCTAGATTTAAAGGGACCTCGTCCCTTTAACTAGTCTCAGCTGTTCTCAATGATCCAGAGTAGAGGAAGTATATAAGGAGACTTCCTCTGCTCATTCTTTGACTTGGCAACGTCCTTCCAGCGTTGTTTGAGTCTGCTTGCTTTGGTGAGTCTTCTTGCGCTTTGGATACTTGTTCCTGGTTCCTGACTTCGGATCGGCTAGTGGTGTACCTGGTTCCTGATTTCGGATTGGCTAGCGGTGATTCCTGGTTCCTGACTTCGGATTGGCAAGCGGTGATTCCTGGTGTGTGACTTCAGACTGGTAAGCAACGACCCTCTGGCACTCGACCTTGGACTTCTTCTGGACTATCGTCTCCAAGGGCCACCTAAGTCCCAGCGGCCCGGGTCCCTACGGGCTCCTCCCGGGGGGACCGCTGGCTTCCAGGGGTGAAGCTCCAGTTAGCCCTTGCACCGACCTCACAACTCCATGACCTCTCAAAGGTCCACCTAAGTCCCAGTGGCCCGGGTCCCTATGGGCTCCTCCTGGGGGGGAGCGCAGGCTTCCAGTGGCAAAGACACATTTCCTCTCCTTGACATCACGACTCTTCGGCTGCCTCCAGTCGCCTCAGTCTCCAGTGCTGAGGGTCACCTGGTCACTTCTTCTGTTCTGCCTCGCCACCCGACGGGAGAACCTACGGATCCACTTCCTAAGGTATACCATCCTCCCGTCGGTCCAAGGGTTCACAAGCCTGAGCATAACACTATCCTGTCATTTTATGAATATATATATGAAATTGAACCTCACTCTCAACCATTTGGAAGGTACAGGCTATAAATAATTCAAACTAAGTAAATAAGCAAATAAATAAATAAACAAACAAACAAACGGGAACAGGGAAAAAAGGGTGTGGTTTATGGGCATTCTGGAGTGGAATTAGGAAGTACACATATTGTAATTCTGTAAGCAGTATTTGTGCATACCTTTACAGACCTGTCCATAACACTTTTACACCTGCTCATTGGCTCCTGCAATTTAAATTACCTTTGTCTTTTGTCTGTTGTTTTTAGGTGGGAGGTCAGGGTGAACTGGTGGTACTCAGGGGTCAAGTTTAGAGGATCCAGATGAATTGGCAACAGTCTGAATGAACTGGTGGAGGAATTGATGAGCTAGTGATTCCAAATACATATGCAAGTATGGTAACTATTTTCAGAAGTGGAGTACATGTATACCTTGGCATTTAACTCTGGGTTTTTACACACAAATTGCTATCATTATTATGTACATAAAATATACACATATATTTTTATAAATGCATAGAGAAAGTATGCATGCTTCTGTATTACAAATGTACAAACCAATTTTGGGGGCCGAAACATGTGATATTTTATCCTACCATACAGTTTATAAAATGTAAGCATAAAACTCCACAACTAGAAAAGAGTGGAGAAAACACACACATTCTGCCAAAATGTCTGCTCATACTAAAGTCAAGAAGCTAAAAATGCTTTCAAAAATTGCAGTCAGAAAACTTCATCTAATAAATATGCTTTCTGTGAAAGTTATTCTGAACTTTTGTCCAATCCTTAGATCTCCAAAAGGATAGGTAAATGTCTTGTCCCTCTGTGAGCTCCTTTGTGGAAAAGAAGGAGGTCTGTAGGGACAATTCAGGCCACCATTTTCTGAACATATCTTAAAGGAGCTTGTTTTCTCTGATCCAAGAAAATGGAAAAAGGACAGCAAAGCATTATGGGCATTTTTCTATATGAGAAAGAAATGCAGACCCTGCAGAAAAAATACCCAGGTTATAAAATGTATCCGTGGCACTGTCATCGCTCTGACTAGCATTAGCTTTTCCTCAAAGAGCTTTAATACTGATTAGATGACTCTTATTTCTAATTTCATTTTGAGATCATTCAATTCTCTGTGCAAAAAAAAAGTCTTCACTTCTTATAAAAAAGTGTGAAACTCCCAGAGAGCTGTGCTTACTTAGATCTCATCTATGTATATTGACTATACATGCATGCAACTCCCTGTATGCTAGGGGTCACCTTCCCAGCTCACGGAGCAGGGTAGTTACCATCTTGAGGTAGAGAAATAAATCTCTGAAGCTATGAGCTGTGGGCAGGATAACCTGCAAGGACAGTGTCAGGCTGAGAACACTCCACATAAACAAACCACTCTCCAGACCAGGGGCGGATTGTGGGAAAATAGTGGCCCGGGGGATTTTTCTCCATACTGGCCCATGGGTACTCAATTACACATAGAATTTGGTGAGTCACCAAATACAGAATAAAGGGACCATAAAATATACACAGAAATGCACAGACAAACTGAACTGGAATTCACAACAAGGTAGACTGTATGTAATGCAGCAATGGAAAAACAGAAAATACCATCATTCCTCATAAAACATCAAACAATAAAATCAAGAAGTATAAAACATGAATCACAATAGGAAAATCATACTAAAAATATATATTTCAAAACTGCTGATAAATAGAACCTCCAATAATTTAACTCATATACAAATTTTTGAAAATTTCCCTAGCACCAATAAAATATTTCAAAAACAGCAGACATCAAATAATATTCAATAATTAAAGCTAATAAGGATAGAAAAAAATCATCGGTTCTCCATACCTGGGAACTTTTAATTCCAGTCACCTTGAGATGGTCATGAATTAGTTGTACTCTAGCACACATCACCATCATATGCTCACTCATGCATACACACAGTCTCCCTCTCTCACTGATGTGCTTGCTTACTCTGACACAGATGCTTACTGACACACATGATCTCACTCTCGGCCTTATGTATGCTTTCACCACATGCTGACTCATTCACTCTCCCTCACACATGCTCACTGATACACTCGCCCTGTCTCATTCACACATGTTTAGTGGCACACAAACTCTGACTCATCCGTCCAATCACGCTCATACACATGCTCAGACCTATGCACACTCACACATTCTGTCATTCTCTACCTTGCACACATGCTCAAAGACACACTTGCACTCAACGCTCACACATGCTGACATACATACCCTCATTGCCTCATACATTCAGCTTTTATCTTTACTCTTTTAACTTCCAGGTTGTACTGCACTCTTCACTTCTTCTCTTCTGCTCTCAAACCTCTGGGGATTTTTAGGGGAAATCTCTGCACTCCTGCTGCTCCCTTCTGAGATCCTGGGTAAGGATCACATCGAACTCTCTTTCCTTGCAATCTGGAACAGCCCCCAGACTCAGGAGAGTCAGGGTATTTTGTCACTTCTGCTCCTCACCTAAGGGATGTACCCCCCTTGTCTATCAAGAAGGCAGATTACACCTCCTGGCATACAGCTGACCCAGGGCTCAGGAATATTCCTATTCTGCTTCGAGATTAACCTTTGCCCCATGCACATCCTGTGCACTTCCAACTGGTGTTGACACACTCCTTACAACCCTTCAAGGCTCCCATAAAGAGAAAACCTGCATTTTACCATTAAACCTTTCAGCTCTTTTTAAACTCTATGCAATTTCTGTGGCATAAGTGCTGCATGCATTATGCATATTCACTTTTACAATTGTAGGTGAAAGAAAGGAGCAAAAGGCCCACAGTTAAAGAAAACTTGTCATCAGAGAGTTCCCACATATATCAACTGACAATGCTCACAGGACCAGATCAATAAACTTATCTGCATCCCTGCTGGATCTTCAGTGTAACCAGATGCTAACCAGAGATGCCTGTGTCCAGCTGCTAAGCCTTCCTGAATAGCACACAGATGAACACGATGCAGATGTCTTCACAGAAAGACCTATGTTCCCTCACCCTAACTTGAAAGTACCTTGATATAGAGTCCTTCATGCTAGGGTGAGAGAACATTGTAGAAATCTCAAATTTGTGAGACTTTCCTCACTCCAAATGATGTCAAATCGTCACTGAGGTGTACTATGCTATTTGTACGTCTCACTCTGCATGTCAAACTGGCCCTAAAACCTAAACCACCACTGAAACCTCAACTCGAGTGATGAGCTGGCTCTCCTATAATGATACAAATAGTTGAATACTATAAAGTCCTCTCCAGAGGCTCTCTCTCTTTTACCCTCCTCTCTTCCTCCTCTCTTGCTCCCTCTCCCTCTCCTCTTCCGAAGCCCTGAAATGGTCAAAATGCAATTTGCAATCTTTATTACAAATTGCATTATGGCCATTTTGGGTATATCACACAGCTTAATGCCAAGAAAAAAGGTGTAGTTATTCCTGGCATTAAAAACGTGCGGTAATGCCCCTCATTTTCATGAATCCCACTGCTTTCAAAAATTTGCATTTGCACAATGGGGTCCTGTTATTATCGCATGTGTTATGACATTATTGTGGGCATTAATGCCATAATGCATTTTGATGAATGACCCTATGTGTTTGCTAGCATAGTGAAAGAACAAACTTTAACTTTTAATAAGAAGTCTGAAGTTATTCTTAGTTTTGGAGTACATAGTATGTGACTTTTCTAAATTAAATTTCTTCAAGCTTGTGGTTAACAATTGTGCTGTTATAGTAATTGTTAAAGTGCATCTAACTGTCTAAATCACTGAGGCAATCACTATATTTAATTATATCTTAATTGATAAAACACTCAATAAAATATCTAATTTTAGACAATGAATCCTTGTTGAAATTAAAACAAACTCTGATTTGACAATAGCTTGCATAATTAATAAATTCATAAATATTTTAATTTGTTCAGTTGAAGTTTCAAATTAATAATTGCTCTATATTTTTAGTGTTTTATTTCCTTCATGTGTGAGAATAGACTACAGGAGACAGCACCTAATTTTGTTATTTATTAATTTCTATCTGTTGAAAGATAAGAATATTGTTGTTTTTTTATTGTTGTGAGTTTTAGTATTTTGAAAGTATTCTGTTTGAACCTTTAAGGGTATACATGAAAACTATGGATGCTAAGAGAAAAATGTATAATTTTACCTAATAAGCTAGCTCAAGGCAGGTCTATGAAGATTTATTCTTACATATGCCATATCTCAATAGGCTACATTAATGCTTATTCTTTGAGAAAGAAAGGCATACAAGTAGCAAATGTTATCTCTGAATATTCGTTAGAGATGCTATTTGTAACTACAATTTTGAATACTGAGGCATATGAAATGTTACTTTATCAAAAGTGCCCTGCAGGTTTTTCATATGAAGGACATCCTAACGTTAGCAAATGTGGTGGGGGTATATTAATTTTCTTAAGTAAACATTAACATTTTCCTTTCCCCCTAGTTGCTTTTAATCATATAATTGAAGGGATCATAGTGAATTATAAAAATTTTACATGCATAAAAATTAGTATATACCCACATAAGTAATCTTTATTCATGTATTCCATATTTAATAAAAGTCGCAAATGGATGTGTATTTTCACTTTCATGCACATATATGCATGAGTAAAAACGGAACAGTTTAGGTGTGCTTCATGGTGGGCCTAATATGAACATAAATTGCTATTTTAAAAAACACTTATGCATGTATATTTGCCAAACTACTTGCATATTTTTATACCTGCTTCTTATCTGACATAAGTAAAAATATTATTATTATTATTATTATTATTGTGTAGTACTGACTGAGTGTGCGAGGTCTAAGTGATCTGAAGGAGTTCAGGTTGATGAACCAGGAAGATTTTGATGACCTGGAGAAGGACCGGATGAAATGATGGACTAATTGGTAAACTACTTAATTTCATTTACCCAAAAATGTTTTAAAATTGGATGACTTATGCACACATGTGAGTAAGTCCTACTTTACTTTCACACATAAAATATACATGCATATATATTTTAAATAGATAGGAAAAGTACACATGTTCAATGCTCAGATATAGATGGTTTCAATGCATTGCATGTATTTGTATATAAGCATATATATGTGTGTATATTGCAGGGTAAAATAAATTTATTTTATAATAGCCTGTATGTGATATGTGCGAGTTATAAAATAGTATAGTAAAATTACATGCGGCCATATATACACATATATGCTGCCATGCACAGGTGTTTGAAAGTTATCCTCCTTGTATTTAGAGATTTGGACATGAACTTTTGTCTTCAGGATTTTGGGCTACTGAATTACAAACTTAGTAGAAAATTTTACTTCCTTGCAACTCAATGCTAAGAAATTGATTATTATGGATGATTAAACTTTACAAATTTACAAAGACTGATATCATGGATAAATAGTATGGTTGTGATTTTCTGCTACCCATTACTGCAATTGGCCTGACATAGGCCTGGATTTATCAAAATGCACTAAATATCACATGTGATAGGAAAAGGGATATGTTTATGGTAATAATCAGTTTATAGCAAAGTGCACTATCTTAGTGTTTCGCATAGGTATTAGTGCAAAATGTGATAACTTTTTTGCACTTTGCGATAAGTGCCAGAATTGTTGTATTTCCTACATACAACCACTGGGGGGACACATTTTGAGTTCCTAGAGAGCCAGCCTAGCTATCAGGGCCCTTCTACAACCATTGGGGAGAGTGGGGAGAGGAGAGAGAGAGAGAGAGAGAGAGAGAGAAAGAACACCTAGCCATAATGCCCTCAAACTAGGTAAGTATTTTTATACCTCTATATGAGGCCCACCTAGTCACTCAAGGTGAGGTTTAGGTATTAGTGTAGGGGTTAGGGGCCACTTTCACATTCGAAGTGAGAAGTATGAACAGAACAGTGCTCTCTTGTGAAGATTTGATGCCCTTCGGAGTAAGGAAACTCACACAAAGATGAGATTTGTGCAATATTCTCTCAACCTAGCTTGATGCTCTCTACCTGGCTAACATCAAGTAAGGTTGAGAGAACATTGCACAAATCTCATCTTCCGAAGGTCATCAAATCTTCACAAGAGAGCACTGTTCTGTTCGTACATCTCTTTGAAAGTCAAAGTGGCCCCTAACCCCTACACTAATACCTAAACCTCACCTCCAGTGACTAGGTGGGCCTCATAAAGAGGTATAAATACCTACCTAGCATGAGGGCATTATGGCTAGTCTCTCTCTCTCTCTCTCTCTCTCTCTCCCTCCCTCTCCACCCCCCCCCCCAGTGGTTGTAGAAGGAGGGAGCACTGGATGGCTGGCACCATCTTTAAAAATGGTGCAGGCCATCCAGTGCTCCTACCATGTGACAGGGGCCGGCCAATGGCACGGATACGCTGTCACATGGTAAGGGCCATTGGCGCCATTTTTATTAGTGCCAGCCGACGACTCAGAAGTGGGAGATCGCTCCCGGGACCATCACTGGACCACCAGGTACCTGTAAAACATTTTTTTGGGGGTCGGGAGGGTGGGGGAAGCTAAGGGATTAGTTTTAAAGGGTCGGGGGTTGTTTATCGGCTTGGGCGCAGCCGATAAACAAAACCGCAATCGGGCCGGACGAAAAAAAAAAACACGATGTGAATCGGAACCAAAATCAGAACCGATTCCGGTTCCGATTCACATCTCTACTTAATGGCACTGTCCCAGCCGGCCCCACCCCACCCTTGACCCACTTTTTTTAGCCCCTCTTCCCCGTGTACCGGGAGATACACACGTGGACGCATGGGCTCGTGGCGCACGCAACGTATCTCCCTGTATAAGCGTGCATAGGGATTTTTAAATCAGCCCGTAAATGCTGACTGCTAAGTTCTCTGAAGTCTCTATCCCAGTTGGTGTGCATCAGTTTTGCTCCCATTGCCCCATTATGTGCTACATCCAAATGCAAGATTCTGTACATGCTTTGCATTGAACCTTAACTGCCATGCACTCAAACATTTTAGATAACTTCCAATTTTGCTTATTCCCTCAGGGGTGTTAATGTTGTTGCAGACTATAGTGAGGTCAATAACTGGTCAAATTTTCCTAATTATATGCATATTCAGCTGCACTTACTTGGTTTAAAGTGTCATTGAAAATCAAGCTAAATCTGCCCACACAAACTGCATGGGTAGATTTAAGGAAGTATTTGTGCAGACGGAGTTGTCCACATAAATTTTGATGAATATTAAGCTATCCTGATAAATTTTAAAAGACCACTCCAGAAATGTCCCAGCCTGGTTCCTTTCTTATCTTGTTAAATTTGTGTGGAAAGTGATTTTATCCATAGAAATTTAGCTGGATAAAGAGGAAATTTTAAATAGATAAGATTTATATGCTAAAACCTGATTAGCTATTCAAATCTTTCAAATAGCAAACTCAGTATCATCTTCAAAAAAGCAAATTTTTCCTTCTAACCTCTCTGCAATATCATTCACAAAGATGTTGAACAGAATTATTGTCGTCAAATTCTCACAGCGCTTCACTAATTCTCACTTTTTCCTCAGATTGAATTTTATTTACCACTTTAACTTGTTGCCCATCACTCAGCCAGTTTCTAATTGAGTTCATCACCTTGGGGTCTATTCCCGGGTTCTTCAGTTTATTTATGAGCCTCCTATGTGGGACAGTGTCAGAACTTTGCTGAAATCTAACTGGCAAACTGTAATAGCCCTACGGGCACCAAAGCCAGGAGATATACACGTGACTCGACCCGGCATGCACTACACGGATTTTAAAAAACGCACGAGTATGCATATATCTCCTGGTACATGCACAAATCATAAAGTTAAAAAAAGGGGTGAAGCATAGGCAGAGCCTGGGTGGGTCATAAGTGGGCTGAGTCAATAACATGAAGTCTGTGTGTATTAACATGCACAAGCATGCGCTGGGATCCCCTCCCACGTAACTTTACTTTTGCTGTGGACAGTGTGTAATAAAATAAAAAGAACTAGGCTAGTCAGGGGGATTTTAAGGGTCCTGGCAAATAGGTTAAAAGGGAAGCCAGTTAGCTGGGGGGGTTTGAGAAGTCCTCTCCTTTACTGGGTCGAAATGGGAATGAATTGGTGGAACACGTAATTGGGTTGGCGCGCGTATCTACTAAAATCCCCCTCACATACGCGATTGAGCCGGCATTTGCATGCACATGCGTGCATCAATATATAGTCATGCGTCCATGTGGACACATATAGCCAATTTTATAACAGGCGCACATATACACGTGCATGTCATAAAATCTCTCTGTCCTTGTGAATGAGCCGGCAAACATGTGTATATGTGCCCGCACGCGCAAGTTTTAAAATTCACTTTTCAACATGCCATATTCAGTGTATGCCTCAGTCTAAGTCTCTTCTCTCTGTAATGATCTCTTTTGCTTAAACTTTGCTGCCTCAGATCCTGCATCCCACTGGATTCAAGATGTTTCATTAGCCTTTTATTTAGTAGATTCTTCATTAATGTGCCTATCAGTGATGGAAAGTTAACTGACCTGCAATTTCACTCTTCTGTTTGTTAACACTTTTATGAAAGAAAACATTCACCCATCTCCAATCCCAGAACTACTCCTGTTTCCAAAGATTGATTGAATAGATCCATCAGCAGACCTGCCATAGTTTCTCTGCGCTTTCCTTAATATTTTATGATGTATCCTATCCAGCAGCACAGCATTGTCCACTTTTAGTTTTGTCATTTCCATGAAAGTGCATTGTTCTGTAAATGGTATTTTATCTTTCCCACTACCATATCTTCCCCTTTCCACTTAGCTGAAGTTCTTTAACGCCCCCTGCTTTCTGTGAACATTAAATAAAAGTATGTGGCTAGTAAATCTACTTTTTCCTTGTTGTTCTCTACACATTATTCCTTTCTTTTTTCTCTCTATTTCATCTGCACACTTCATTTTTTTTCACTGATAAAAGGTACCTCAAAAAAGTTACTTCACCATGCTTAACCACCATCAGGGAAGTTAGTTCAAAATTAGTTTTCTAATCAGAATGTGGTTTATCTTTTTCTTTCTTACCAGTCAGTTTTATAGCCACAATTGCTATAAAACAAAGCTGAATTGAAAGCATTGATAGTACGTGCTAAAAATAATGAAAGTCCTGCTTTCCATAACATAGCTATACCTTTAAACCAGGAGCCTTGAGGTCTAGACAACAGATATAATTTGCAAAACAAATTGCAACTGCAGAACTCAGACTTAATAAAGTGGTAGCCTTGAGGTCAATGTTTGAGGACAGAGAGAAAAAGGAATGCAAACTAGTAGAAGGGACATAACCTCCTCTATATGTCATGAAATTGCAGGTCATAGTTATTACGAAATGTCAAGACCGTTGCTCTGCTTTTTCTAATGTAATCCCACACGCATTTTGTTTTAGCAGTAGTCTACTCTAGCTAGATTGACACTAGTTTATTCCACTTCAATGACAAGTTGATGACCTTTTGGCATCTTTAGTGGTTTCAACATGTGTTTTCATATCACACATACTATTAATTAACTCCTTTACCTTTTAAACTATACTTTATGCTAGATTTTGTATGGATATTTATATATATCATTATCAAGATTGTTAGAACTCAATTAATCAACACATTTTATAAACTGAATTATTTTTTATCTTTCAGAAAACAAAGAAACACTGCATTAACCAATTTTTAATGAAAACAAATGTGATATCTTATTAACACTTCTATTGTCTTTTTTTTTCCTTATGACTTCCTGTCTCCTGAGGAAAAATGTTCCATAGTAGAAATAAGTTTTCAAACAATACAATTTCTTTGCCAAATTGCAAATCTGAATTGCTAGTTCAATAAAAAATGAAGTACAAACCACAAATACTGTGAAATACAAAATGAGTACTTTAGAAAGACTTGTGGCTCTTATATTATTTACTCTCTAACGTTCTAATTATTAGTTGAGCATTAAAATAGATATCTAGAGCACAGTTTCAGTTTTTCAGTGATTTAAATTAAGTTTGGAATTGAGTGTTCATCCTATAGTGAATTCATGAAGTTCATGATTCATGGTCTGATAGGCCACAGTAGTAGGTTAAAGGGCAGATAGAAAAGTGAAATCCATGAGTTGTGTTAGAGTCATCAGCTAAGTTGGCTGCTTGGAAGAAACCCCCTTACCCTCATTATTTAAAAGTTATATTTCTATCACTAAAGGTTAAACAGTGTACTACAATGCATAGAGGTATTCTTCTGGTCATAAAATAAATAGAGAAAGAGAAAGATTATGCAGCATAAGAGCTACTTTGACAGAAGACAGTGCAGGCAGTAGTGGCCAGTGAGAAAGAATAGGGAACAAAAGTGCAGAAATATGAGGAATTGGCAAGAAAATCAAATTGGATAGACATGGTAAAGGAAATAGCACTCATAAGCTAGGCTATTTATTTGTGTTTATATTCAGCTTTTTAGCAGAACGCAGATGCTTTACATCCAGGTACTGTAGGTATTTCCCTATTCCCAGAAGACTTGCACTCTATCAGGGACTTATGGTGTGATACATGAGGTCTAAAGTGCATTAGAATGGAAATATGAAAACGAGTATGCAAAAGCTAGACAATTATGCAAATAAGGGAATCCTACCGCATTTCACAGTAAAATAATGCAGATTAATGTGGGATTTAAAATGAGAAATGATAATACCTTTCTTTTTGCATTAGATGGGAAAAATGTTTTTATCGCCCCCTAGCGGCCAATATTGCAGATCGCAGCAATTATCGTGGCTAATATAGAGCACGATAAAAGTAGACATTCTCTCTGACACACCTACACAGCCCTGCTGGGCCAATAAAAACAGCTTTTCTTAGCTGCCCTTTCTTCTGAAAGCTACAATATTAGGGGGAAGTTACTAGTAGAATACTGGCTGCTTCGAGCTGCTCAACAACAGCAGCAGCAACAACAACAAAAACAACATCAACTACAACAACAGGCAACAGAGGGTCAAACGTTTCCTAGGATAGTACCTGCACCAGAGCCAGAGCTGCAGCCTCCACTATTGGAGCACCCTGGCCGTGGCAGGGCTTGCCACGCAGGAGGGCATGCAGACAGTAGAGGAAGCGTATCTTTTATCCACAAACCACATTGCTGGGGATGCCAGAGGAATACATGGTTGCCAGATATTGTCTCAGCTCTCAGAATATCATGGAATTATATCAAGAATGTATATCAGATTATTAAATAGTTCATATTTTTATGTCTTTTTTATAATCATTTTAAATATACCCTCTTTTTTAATGTATATCAGATTATAAAATAGTTCATATATCTAAGTACCATTTCACAAACATAGTTTTTAACATATAGTTTAAAATTAGTTCATAATCTATTTTTGGCTTGTAATAAATCATCATTTTATTTGATTTATATTTTTAAATCTAAGACTGCATATATATTATATGGGCTTCTCAGACTGTCATCTAAAGGCTCGCTAAGATGATTGACATTTCTCAATAAGAGGCTATGACATCAGGCACTTTTCGCACACTTTTAGATACACAGGGTATATTAAGACTCTTACTTCAAATCGCGATTCCCTTCTGTGTAACGAGATAGTGCTTGTTTTCAAAGGGAATCTGAAGGCATGACAACTGTCCCAAGTAGCGTTCTTATGGTTTTTACTTTAAATTTGTGTATATTTTATTTTCACAAGCGGTTGTTTTAACAGCTTCCGGTCTTCTTTGACATACTGTGACAGCACATTTAATAACCAATGCCGTTTTCAAAGTTTTAGGGTAACCGATAGTTCCCAAACAACCTTTCCCATTATACATTTAAAAACTGCAAGGTATTTACACATGCATTTCTAGTTTTTGTAAAATAATGTATTTGATATATAAAGACTTTTTGCGGGCTATCTGAGGTGCTTACAAAATCAGTAATTAAGGTTAGATTAATTATACTCGCACACACAGTAACTTTTATTATTCTCTGCATGAGGTTTTTATAGCACATGAAACAGTATTGGCATATAGTTATCGCTAGGGATGTGCAGAGCAAAATTTTATGTTCATATTTTTTATGTCCGAAAGGGGGTCCCACTTGCGGCCAATATGGACATAAAAAAAATCCAATGAGTTGGGTATATGTACATATGTGCAAAAAAAAAATTTAAACCCCCTCACCCTCCTTAATCCCCCCCCCCAGACTTACCACAACTCCCTGGTGATCGAGCGAGGAGTGAGGACGTCATTTCTGCAATCCTTGGCGAGAAGCATGTGACGTCGGTGGCACGTCGAGTGACGCGGCGTCACGTGATTCCCGGCTCATTCGCGCCGGACGGCTCGTTCGGCCCAAAAAGAACTTTTGGCCAGCTTGGGGGGGCCTCCTGACCCCCCCAAGCTGGCCAAAAGTTATTTTTGGGCCGAACGAGCCGTCCGGCGCGAACTCGCCGGGAATCACGTGGCGCCGCGTCACTCAGACGCGACGTCACGTGATTCCCGGCAAGTTCGCGCCGGACGGCTCGTTCGGCCCAAAAAGAACTTTTGGCCAGCTTGGGGGGGCCTCCTGACCCCCTCAAGCTGGCCAAAAGTTCTTTTTGGGCCGAACGAGCCGTCCGGCGCGAACGAGCCGGGAATCACGTGACGCCGGCGTCACTCGACGTGCCGCCGACGTCACATGCTTCTCGCCAAGGATTGCAGAAATGGCGTCCTCACTCCTCGCTCCATCACCAGGGAGTTGTGGTAAGTCGGGGGGGGGGATTAAGGAGGGTGAGGGGGTTTATATTTTTATTTTGGCTCAACAATCGCGATTTCCCACATATCGAACATATCTATGTTCGATATGTGGGAAATCCGATCGTTTATGTCGAATCAATTTTTTAAGTAAAAAAAAAATATGAGTTGCGTTTTACTAATGCGGTCAATCCGAATGCACACCCCTAGTTATCGCTATCGGGCATTATAGTACACATTCGTATGGTGAATTTATTAAAGCTAACATGATTAAAGAAGTTGGTTTAGCTTCATATTACTATAGTACAATCACGCTTGGAAAAGTCACTTGGATTCCGAATTAATATTGGATGTCTTAAACCCACAAGTTCTGGTTTTCTTGTAACTACTTACAGAAGCTCCGTCGCTGTAAAGCACAATCACATGAAGCGCAATACAATGCTCCTCACTGTGGATTTAAAAAACCATTTGATTTGGATTCAAAGTTCTTCATACTGAAAGGTGCCATAGCAATGAACATAATCTAGCATCCCTACTTTTGAACTTCAAGAACGCTCAAGGTGATAAAATGTGACTAAATAAATTTAAGTTTTTTTGACTTGGAAGCCTTATGATTTAGGTCTGAGAAAATCCCTGTAGTATATAATATCTGCATGTTTTAATTTCAATTTTACAATTATGTAATCCATAAGTCCATATTCCCTAACAAAAGCAATAACCAATTTTACAGGATAACTGAACAAGAGATGTTTTCAAAGTTATTCTGACATATCAAATCAGGTAAAATTTTTCATAATTGATTCTTTCTATTTTTTAGTTTTTATTTTCTATTTTTTACTTTTTCCAATTTATTCTAATAATTTTTTTTCCCTTTTTTTCCTTTATTTGGTTTTTAGCTTTTTATTTCTCTCTATATTTTTTATATTTTTATCTAATATTTTTATCTTTTATTTTAGTGGATACTTTTGGATAATATATTACACTAGAGTATACACTCTGGTTGTTACTCAATTTGAAGGTAACACTAATCTACAATTATTACTTCTTCTCTGTTCTATATCTAACTTGTCGCCGAGCTCTTTTACATACAAAGATTTATTTTAATAAGTGATTTGATCGTTGTTGGGTTGTTTTATTTTTATATTAAAGTTTATATGTCAATGTATCTTTTGTAGAGCCCCTGATGCAGCCATAAAGCAAAACTTTGGCCAGAGTCGGGCATGTTCCATTTTAATTGAATAAAATCCTTTCCAAGGCATCGGTCTGGTTTTTGTTTTTCCATTTCCCTGCTATACCAGGCCTCACTAAACTATTGTGCAGCCTGCATGGCATCTGGCTCCTTCCAAACAACATTTATTGACATCGAGGAATGTCCTAAATGCTGTCTGGGCCAGGACTTAACATCTGTATGTAGACACTTTGATCGTTACATAAGATTCCCTTGTAAAAGGCAGGACTTGCCTAGACTTGTAGAGAGTTTTTTATGCCATTTCCAACTTTTCAAATGTTCTGGGAGTTATTAACTGCACTCATGTGGCCATCATCCCACCCCGTAGCAGGGAGGATATCTACCACAACAGAAAATTCTTCCACGCCGTCAATGTGCAAGTGGTCTGTGACACTCAACTGAGCATCCTTGACATGGTCGCCAGGTATCTGGGAGCTGAGCATGATTCTGGTTTGTTTGAAAATTTTGAAAATGGCCTCTACGGTGACAGTTGGCTGAAATGTAAGGGCACTGCTTCTTTCTATATTTCATGACCGACTATTTGTTTACAGCAAACGGCACTGACACAGGAAGCTGTCAGGGATGTAACTGCATCAGTTACATGACAATTGGCTTGCACAGTTAGGTCTACAAGCCATAGTGCCAGGGCTCAGTTTTCTCTCTCCATGCTGCAGAGACCTGCTAATGTTGCATGCCTAAACAAGGCACTTGCCACAAAGCTCTGTGTGTGACCAAGCACTACAGACTTTCAGCTTGTTAACTTTAAGCAACTGGCTGTTCAAATCCTCCCACTTGGAGCTATTGAAATGTCACTTGGCAACCAAAACTTTTTTGTGTCCAAAATGCAGGGACTCCCAGATCATTTATGCTCTGTTAGTGCTCTGTCAGCCAGAGTGTCAGTCACAGTATGTCTTGACCATCACATGAGTACAAGGATTCATTTGAAGCTGGGGGCTGTGCATTCTGGACCAATCTTAGTCACTGTGTCATGTTAGAAAAACACGTATCTCTGGAAGACATACTGCAGAACAATCAGAAACATGCACAATCATACCATGATGTTGATGTCTTTCTGCAAAGACATGTGTGGCAGGTGAGATGTACAGCTTCAGTGTCAGAGGAGTGCTAGAAATGGGTAGTAATAGCTTAGTTGTGAGTGACTTGGATACATTGTGTAGGAACCCCACATGCAGTTTTCCATTCAGGAAGATCTGACACAGCACAAGCAAGTCCTATAGCATACATATAGTGTCACAGTAAAAGGCGGCATGGACTTTGGGTTTGTAAACAGCTTTTTAAGGCTCATGTCAAGCTAAAGCTTAGCTTCTAGTATGTAATAACATACTGTGGGTTGGCAATGATATCATAAAGTCATGGGGATGTGAGTGATGCAGCTGTTCTCTCTTTGTGGCAGGAGGTTCAGCAAATGATTGAGGAACCTGGCTTCACATACCGTCGCTATTCCCAACATGCTGGTAGAAACAAGTTACAATTAGGCCTTATATTCTAGGGACGTGCATCGTTTTTATGATGAATTAAAATATCGTACGATATTTCATAATTCGTCATGTATCGAGGGTCCCAGAAAATGATAGGAAAACCCCATGGCATTCTGTGTGGTTTTCTTATTGTTTTGGGGGAGTGAGGGCACACAGAAAAAAAATCCCAAACCCACCCCAACCCTTCAGATATAATTATTTACAATCCCTCACCCTCCTGACCCCCCAAAAAACATTGCCAAAAGTCCCTGGTGGTCCAGCGGGGGTCCCAGGAGCGATGTACCCCTCTCGAGCCATCGGCTGCCACAAATCAAAATGATGCCAATTGTCCTTTGCCCTTACCATGTGACAGGGGCTATCAGGGCCATTGGCCGGCCCCTGTCACATGGTAGGAGCAATGGATGGCCCCAACCATTTTTTAAGATGGCGCTGGCCGTCCATTGCATCTAGCATGTGACAGGGACTGGACAATGGCACTAATGGGATTTAGCGCGCTAAACCAAAAATGATTCTAAAAAAAAAAAAAATGCCAGTCCTCGGGAATATGAACTTTTCCCATGGCTACACGAAACCAAAAGCGGAAACGATCAGGCACCCAATGCACATCTCTATTATATTCTACCCACTATCATAGAACACATCTTCAGAGTTCTCAAAAGCAGATTTCATTGTTTGGACAAGGCTGGCTGAGTTTTGATGTATGCCCTGCCCAGAATCACTGATATCATGCTACTCTGCTGTATATTCCATAATATGGCTTTACAGTACAGTATACCAGTAGACACCATTCCAGATATACCTGAGGATTCCCCATGTCCTGCTGCTGAAGACCACATGGACTGGCAGCCAGCTTCTGCAAAGCTCATATAATGCCATTTTGCCTGTTAGTCCTCATCTACTCCTTCCCCTTTCATGAAAGTGATCCCAGCAGAGTGGTTTGAACTGGTCTCATTTCTATCTTTCTTTTACTTTCAGGTCCTCTGTCTGGGTCAGTATGTAACAGAAACCACTTAGGCCTAGTTAGGCAATATTATCATAATGAAGCAATAGTTGCAATAGATAGTAGTAGAGAAAATAGATACAAAATAAACCTAACACCACAGAGATGTGGCTGGCCTAATGTATTCATAGTGATTGTCTGTCTAATAGAGTCACTTCTTGCCATAGCATTTGTGTAGGACTGCGAACACAGTATACATTACTTCCCATAGCTTGTGCCTTCTTGCTCGGTTACGCCTTTGATTCTGTCCTAGCCCTCGCTTTTGAAAAAGATAGTGGCAAATGTGGCCATCCTTTGTCAGCCACTAGATGGCTCTAGGTCCCTTACCATCAGGATTTGTAATAGCATTGGGATTTTCCATTCTCTTTCAGTCTCTCCACTGAACTGATTGTGATTGGTTATCCCAGGGGTATAATGCAGAGTTAGATGTAGAGTGTGTGGTCATTTTGAGTTAGGTATTGAGGAGTAAGGAGCTATTTTTACTTTCTCCCTGCTGAGTTGGGCCCATTAACCTAGCTTTTTTCTTGTGCTAGAGGACATTCCTCATCTTTACTCTCCCTGTCTAAGAGGGTCTTCCTCCCTTTTTAAGAAAGAGAGATTTTTGTAGATTTTGGTTCAGCTATTAGATTCATTTTTTCTTGTTCTGGGGAACACCCTGTGCTTTGGATAGGGAAAAACCCCCAATCTTGAGAACAGGGGCTGGAGACCTATAAACAACCTCTCTACTTCCTAGAGGAAGCAAGACTAGGTGACGGCACTACCCAGTGTGAGATATTTTGGATAGAGAATTTGGGATTTTTCCCCTTTTTGTGTGTGAGGAGGCTTTTTTTTTTTTTTTTTTTTTACCATCCCCTGCACACTTGAGGAAGGAGATAAAGAGCTATAAGCAGAACTTGCAACATCAGGCTTCTCTCCCAGAGAAGTCAACCAAAATTGTAACATCAAGCCTTGGGAGATTCCCAACCAGATCTCCACCCCAAGGGGATCAGGACCGAGGCAGTGGGCATCAGACTGAACTTTGGACTCAGGTTGGATCTTTTTGTGGCTGGAATCAGGTTGGATCTTTTTGGGCTGTTTGCATAGATCAGTATACCATGGCAAGCTCTCTCCAAGGAGCTAGAGAGAGATGGACACAAGCACCCCAACAGAGAGTAAATGTAAATGGTTCAACTGTACGGTTTCATTTGCTGAATGATTGTGGGACAGTGATTGACCTTTTGGAAGTAATCAGTAAATTTGATTTGAACACCCAATCTGAGCCCAGCCTGCCTGTCCTTGAAGAGAATACAACATTAGAGAGATACACTCATATCAAGAGAGACACTTCATCACTTGGACCACAAAGGATTTCCTTTCCCCCCACAGAAAGAGCTCACTCCCTGAAAAGTGCAGGAACATGAGGAAGGATGGCTAAAACATCCCTAACTAACAAATATTTTTATAGCACAAGAGGCTATAAAACTCCAGAGGGTCTAGGACATGGACCCAACTGTTCTATAAGTCATAGAAATTAGGGATGTGAATCGTGTCCTCGATCGTCTTAACGATCGATTTCGGCTGGGAGGGGGAGGGAATCGTATTGTTGCCGTTTGGGGGGGTAAAATATCGTGAAAAATCGTGAAAAATCATGAAAAATCAAAAAAACGTAAAATCGCAAAACCGGCACATTAAAACCCCCTAAAACCCACCCCCGACCCTTTAAATTAAATCCCCCACCCTCCCGAACCCCCCCCCAAATGACTTAAATAACCTGCGGGTCCAGCGGCGGTCTGGAACGGCAGCGGTCCGGAACGGGCTCCTGCTACTGAATCTTGTTGTCTTCAGCCGGCGCCATTTTCCAAAATGGCGCTGAAAAATGGCGGCGGCCATAGACGAACACGATTGGACGGCAGGAGGTCCTTCCGGACCCCCGCTGGACTTTTGGCAAGTCTTGTGGGGGTCAGGAGGCCCCCCCCAAGCTGGCCAAAAGTTCCTGGAGGTCCAGCGGGGGTCAGGGAGCGATTTCCCGCTGCGAATCGTTTTCGTACGGAAAATGGCGCCGGCAGGAGATCGACTGCAGGAGGTCGTTCAGCGAGGCGCCGGAACCCTCGCTGAACGACCTCCTGCAGTCGATCTCCTGCCAGCGTCATTTTCCGTACGAAAACGATTCGCGGCGGGAAATCGCTCCCTGACCCCCGCAGGACCTCCAGGAACTTTTGGCCAGCTTGGGGGGGGCCTCCTAACCCCCACAAGACTTGCCAAAAGTCCAGCGGGGGTCCGGAAGGACCTCCTGCCGTCCAATCGTGTTCGTCTATGGCCGCCGCCATTTTTCGGCGCTATTTTGGAAAATGGCGCCAGCTGAAGACAACAAGATTCAGTAGCAGGAGCCCGTTCCGGACCGCTGCCGTTCCGGACCGCCGCTGGACCCGCAGGTTATTTAAGTCATTGGTGGGGGATTTAATTTAAAGGGTCGGGGGTGGGTTTTAGGGGGTTTTAGTGTGCCGGCTCACGATTCTAACGATTTATAACGATAAATCGTTAGAATCTCTATTGTATTGTGTTCCATAACGGTTTAAGACGATATTAAAATTATCGGACGATAATTTTAATCGTCCTAAAACGATTCACATCCCTAATAGAAATCATCAGTAGCTCAGCGGCTTCAAGGCACAGCCTGAAGCTACAAGCTGACAGTTACAATCAACAATCACAGACTCAATATGTTACAGTCAGATTCCCTAGATGACATCCAGTGCATCTGATTATATCCACATATACATCAGATGCATAGTGTCACATGCGTCTGCAAAAACACAGCTGTCAGCACTACCTCATCTGTTTTTGAGGCAGTGCTGACATCAGACTGCTCACCTAGCAGGCCTTCATGTGCAGCCTTTTGGGAAGCACATGTTAAATATTCTGGAAATCCCAAACTTCTCACTGATCATTGCAAGCTAGCATATCTCATAGGGACTGCACATGACCATGTACAGCTGGGCCATGCTATACCTAAATATACAGTCAACTCTCCTGTATAGTAGATAGTGAGATTCTTGGAACTGGGCTTACACGTTGGTTATGTTAGCTTCTTGGGGAGGCTAAACAAGGATCCTGGTCTGACTAGCTGAAGGCTGGATTGGGTATAGGATGTTGACAAGCATTCACATGTTATTGAAAGTCATCTCTGAAATATATAGGTCTGAGTTTATTTTGTGATGGCACAAGCTAGCAGAATAGATTTTTCCAAGCTAAGTGTGACCTTTCAGGTCTTTTTAGGTTTGATGCCCTTGCTTTCCACATGACTGCTATGACTTGTGATCATCAAAGCAGTGTTGCTTTCCTATAGGATGCATGTCATGTGTTGTTTGAGCATTTTTTACTTAGTGGATACTGAAATCAAGGCAAGTGTGCTGATAGACTCAAAAGTTCTAAGCATAGCATTAAAGCTAGACAACTTGTTATCAGCTGATGACCTCATGACCCAACAACAATCGTCTTTCTGAAGCCGGCTACTGTGTAAAATGTATAGGCCAACAGCTCCCAGAGGTATCATGTGTTAGCTATCATGTCTTCTGCACTTTCAGTGTTGTTATGTGGAAAGACCAGCATTTAGGGGCACCTCAGGCTTAGAGGGGCCCATGTATGTAACAAGGACAAATCAGTTGGCATACGTGCTTCTGAGAGATGCCTATCAGGCTGCCAGATATAGACAATCTTCTGTGAGGAGTAATGACTTTGACTAACCCATTAGCCAAAGTCATTATAGCCAGGAACAGCAAAATTGGACCTCAGTAGATAACCAAAGTGCTGGAGGTATTCTGTAAACTACAATGTCCTAACTGATGTTTATGCCTGGATGTGTCTGGGTAAGTGATGTGCTGTAGTAACCTTTGTCTATATATCTGTCTGGAGGTGATGTTGAGCTCATTGTTATCTTCTTTATCACACCAAAGCATACGAAAGAGCATGCATTTTGTTTGCACCTATTTAGCACACACTGTATTTGGTCACAAGCAATTCTGTGCTTCCACTTTTTACGATGAATGCTACAGCTATGCTAATGTATAGGTGGTGAGAAAATGGCCGCAGATATTGTAACCAAACATTCCACCTTGGCCTGATACTCTTTATTCATCAGTTGAGAGGGCAGGGTGTGAAAATTGGCAGCGTAAGAGCTCAGATAACCTGTATCACTTTGCTGGATGAGTAGATATCTGCCTATAGTATACATTTCCCACTCCCCTGGCACCTGAGGCTCTCCCACCAAGTACCTGGAGTGGGCCTTTTGTTTGGTAGTGAAGGGAGTGCCTGATTGGAAGAGATTTAGCTGCTAGGGAAGCTGTGGTGCTTGGGGGGGATTTAGATAATGTAAACATTTTGGGGATGCAGGGATGGAGGGAGGAGGAGGGCAAATGGTGCCCTCAAATTTGATACTTTCAGGTTCACCTGATTAATGGGTAGGGGATGGGATCTGGGTCAGCTGGTTGATGAGACCTGGGGGCGGGGATGGAGGGTGTCAGGTATTACGCATGCCGTCCACAGCAGACCTGCGGCATGGCCACCTCACCTTTACAGTGACTCCAACTTCTGGTTCCTCCTCGCTGGCGACGGTGGGCCATCAGCTCCTTCCTCGGTCCTCCCTCGGTGCCTCCGGCCCTGACGCAGTCCCTGGAGTTCACAGTTCTGCTACCACTTCTCGTCGGGCCTCTCTGAGTGACCCGCTGAGAGACGCTGCTACTCGCACCGCGCTGCACCCCTCCCTAGGCGCGCATGCACGCACCATTGATGTTTATATAGGGACCGCAGCAGGAACCTAATCGCGGCCCCGGATGATGATGTCAATCCAGCTACAGTATTTAAGCTCAGGCTATGCTCCCTAGCATTGCCTTTGCAACAGGTCTCCTCATTGGTCGAGTACTCGTTGTCTCCTAGAGATTCATCTTATCTCTGTGTTCCTGTTCATTGTTGTTCCTGGTTCTTGTCTCCTTGTTCCTACCTTGATTCAAACCTCAGATTGACTACATAGACTTTGACTTTGCTTCGCCTGACCATGCCATTGACTCTCTCCAGAGCCGGACCTCTGCTTTACCTGACAGTGCTATTGCCTATCTCCAGACCCAGACCTCCGCTTCGCCTGACTACGTTACTGCCTGTCTCCAGACCCAGATCTCTGCTTTGCCTGACTAGGCTATTGACTATCTGCATGATCAGACCTCAGCCTTGCTTGCCAGTGCCTTTGGATTGCCACCAGCCCTGATTCAAGCCTGCTCTTTGATGCCTCTCCAGCTTACTCCCTGGACATGGTTTATTCAGGTGTCGACCTGCTCTTGCTCGAGCGCCCCCTGTCTGCCTCCGTTCCATTGGCGCCCGAGATTCCAGGACATTATCCAGTCCAGAGTAAGACTGTACCATCTTTCACCTGCTGTCTTTGGGCTGAACCAACTCTTACTACGACTACACACAGAGGCCCACCTAAGTCCAGCTGGCCCTTGCACCCAAAGGTTTAACCCACGGGGAATGAGGGCTGGTATAGGTGAAGCTCCAGCAACCTCTGTCTATCAACTCACTCTGCCTGCTGACAGTGGAGATCCATAGGTCCTTACCTACGGGTTGCGTCAACCCCATCTCGGCCCAAGTGTCCACCTCTGACGCAACAGGTTGCAAAGGCCATGGACTCAGTGGAACTTCATGCCCTCCAGGCCATTCCAGGCCTGGCATTCAAGGTACAAGAACAGCAGCAGTTTTTTGAGGCACTGGCCTCCTCCATTGATCGTCTCCATGCTTGGCTTGATGCCCTCACCAGTAATCCGGTTTCTACACCAGCTCCTCCTTATCCACAGCCATCATCTTCAATGCCTCAAGCCCTGCTGCTCCTACCAGTGCCCCCACATTTCAACGGTGACCACAGATTCTGCAGAGGGTTTATCAACAATGCTATATGCAATTCGCTCTGCAGCCCTCCGTCTTCCAGGATGAATTGACCAAGGTCACCTTCATCCTGCTCGTCTTGAAGGGAAGGCGTTGGCTTGGGCTTCGCCCTTATGGGAACGATCGGACTCACTCCTAAGGGAGTTATCTCAGTTTGTGGCTGTGTTTCGAAGGACCTTTGATGATCATGGGTGGCATGATCTTGTTACATCTTTGATGATCATGGGTGGCACCAGCTTGTTACATCTTTGTCAAGGTCAAAGAAGTCTCTTTGACTATACCATTGAGTTTTGGACTTTGGCTTCCGAGCTCGCCTGGCAGGAAGACTGCCTACGAGCTATCTACTAGATGGACTTTCCTCACATCTAAATGATGAACTGGCTACAAGGGAGCTCCCTTCCTCTCTTGAGGACCTAATAGACTTGACAGGCTGGATAAATAATCGTCTCCAAGAGCATCACCAGAAGAGTCGTATGCCCAAAAAACCCTCTCGGGTTCGATACCGTTCACCACCAACTACCAGCCCTGCTCCAAGTAGGGTCCCTATTGTGGCCAAGATGGAAGAGCCCATGCAGTTGGGCCAAGAGCGGCTGATCCTGGAAGAGTGCCTCCAGGGGAGACAAACTGGTCTATGTCTGTATTGTGGAGCACCTGGCCACTATCTACAAACCTGCCCTGTCTGTCCAGAAAACTTCCCGGCCTAAGTTCAGTAGGGGTCCTGAACATGGGTGCAACTTCTCCAGCCCCTCAATTGTCAGTAACCGTCACCCTGATCTGGGACTCCCGGTCCTTCCCAGTTCTTGCTCTGGTGGATTCTGGAGCAGGAGGTAATTTCATTCTCAAGGATCTAGTTCAGCTCCTTGGGATAAAGACCCATCCTTTAGAGACCTCCTTGTGCATAGCATCTATTTATGGAGAACCATTACGCGGTTGAATATTCCTTACAACAGAGCCAGTTCAATTGCGCACTGGCGCAATACTGTTAGTATTGGAGAAATCCATCCATCCGGAAGTCCTCGGACTCCACTGGCTCCAAAGGCACTCTCCCTAATTTGTTTGGGGTTCATTGCAACTGGTGGAGTGGGGCCCTGCCTACCATCAGTCCTTTCTACAGAAAGTGGTACCGCCACCCGTGGTTCCTCTGGCTACCACTTCTTCAGGTATACCCGCTCCTTATGCAGATTTCAAAGATGTATTTTCCAAGCAAAAAGCATACCTCCTCCCACCTCTTCACAGGTTCGATTGTCCCATTGATCTCCTTCCTGGGACCACGCCTGCCCAAGGATGCACCTATCCTCTGTCTCTCCCGGAGACAAAGGCTATGATGGAATACATCCAAGAAAACCTTGCGAAGGGATCATCTTCCCCTCTACCTCTTTTGCCAGGGCAGGATTCTTTTTTGTGACCAAGAAGGATGGATCGCTCAGGCCGTGTATTGACTATCATGGCCTAAACTCCATCACCTATAAAGACAAGTACTCTCTGCCACTGATCTTGGAATTATTTGATCGCTTACATGGAGCATCTATATTCACGGAGTTGGATTTACGCGGTGTGTATAACTTGGTACAGATCCATCCCGATGACATTTGGAACACCATCTTTAACATCTGGGATGGGCATTACGAATACCTGGTGATGTCTTTTGGCCTCTATAATGTGCCCGCAGTTTTCTAACAAATGATTAACAAACTTTTCAGAGATTTGCTGTATACCAAGGTTGTGACATATTTGGATGATATCCTTGTCTTTTCTAAGGATTTGGCCACACACCGCACTGATGTCTAGACCGTCCTCTAACGCCTTCATGAGAATCACTTATTTGCAAAATTGGATAAGTGCTTATTCGAGAAATCCAGTCTGCCTTTCCTTGGATACATTATCTCCCAAAGAGGATTTTCTATGGACTCTGCCAAGTTGAAAGGAATTCGGGATTGGCCACAAACCGAGGCTCTTAAAGCCCTCCAGCGCTTCCTGGGATTTCTAAATTACCATCACCATTTTATCCCACACTATTCCACTTTGTCTGATCCTTTGACAGCATTGACTCGTAAGGACCAAGACACTCAAAATTGGACTCCAGAAGCCATCGCAGCCTTCCATCATCTCAAAAAAGCCTTCCAGGCGGGGTCTTGTCTATATCACCCAGACCTGAACTGACCTTTTCAAGTGGAAGTGGACACCTCCTCTATTGGAGCTGGGGTGGTCCTGAACCAACAAACTGCTTCCGGTTCTACAGTCCCATTTTCGTTCTACTCCCACAAGTTCTCATCTGTGGAACAGAACTATAGTATTGGGATCACGAGTTACTTGCCATAAAATTAGCCCTTGAAGAATGGCGCCCGTGGTTAGAGGGCACACAACACAAGTTCATCGTGTTCCACAATGACCTAAAACATTTGAGCCATGCCCAGTGTCTCAATGCCTGTCAGGCTCGATGGGCCCTGTTCTTTTCCAGGTTCAATTTTGAGCTTCGTTACCATCCAGCTGAAAAACACCTCCGGGCAGATGCCCTATCATGCTCCTTCGAGCCTGAAGACACCCCAGAACAACCCGTTTATATAATAGACCCAGCTTGTATCTGTCTGTCTGCTACTCACTCAATCCCTGCTGGAAAGACTGTTGTGCCCCGATGACTCCGAGAAAGAGTCCTCCACTGGGCACATGATTCTAAGTTTGCTGGTCACCCAGGGCAGAGCACGAATCTTGGCGCTGCTACAGTGGTTCTTCTGGTGGCCTACTATGGTCTCTGACACAAAAGCATATGTTGAATCCTGTAACACTTGTGTGCAGCAAAAGCCCCCGGTCAGTCGACCTTGGGGTCTACTGCAACCACTTCCAACTACCGAGGAACCTTGGACCCACCTGTCTACGGATTTCATCGTGGATTTGCCACCATCTAAGGGTCATACTGTTATATGGGTAACCATAGACCGATTTTCAAAAATGGCCCATTTTGTCCCTCTACCGGGCCTACCATCTGCTCCAGAACTGGCACCCCTATTCTTCCGTCACATCTTCAGATTACATGGCCTACCCAAGCAGATTGTCTCTGAAAGAGATCCACAATTTGTTGCTAGATATTGGCGCGCGCTTTGATGAAAATTCGGTATCAACATCAGTCTAAAAACTGCTTATCACCCCAAGCCAACGGACAAGCTGAGTGAATGAATCACTCTTTAAAGGCCTTCCTGCTTGCTTACATCAATGACCAACAAGACAATTGGTCTGATCTTCTCCCTTGGGCGGAGTATTCTCACAACTCCCACATTGCCACTGCTACAGGCACATCACTATTCTCCATCATTTATGGAAAGCAAGCATGACCACCACTGTCCATACCTTTGTCAGTACCATCCCCTGCAGCACAGGCTACTGCAGATGCCCTCAAGGCTTTATGGGAACAGACAAATCTTCGCTTAAGTCAAGCCACTTCCCGGGCTAAGAGAACTGCTGACAGTCACCGACGCTCGGCTCCTGAATTCCTTCCTGACCAGAAAGTCTAGTTAAGTACTCAGTATATCCAACTCAGAATACCTTCTCAAAGGCTTGCCCCAAGGTACATTGGACCTTTTATGGTCATCCAACGCATTGGACCAGTTTCACACCAGCTTCGGTTGCCTCCTACGCTGGGAATTCATAATACTTTTCACAAATCTCTTCTAAAACCTGTGGTCTTGTCCTGGCCTTTCCGAAAGGCTCCTGAATTATCTCCATTGGTGGCAGAGACTAATACGACCTACAAGGTACATGAAGTCCTCAACGTCCACCATAGGGACCGCTGGTAGGAATACCTCCTTTCTTGGGAGGGTTATGGACCTGAAGAAAATTCTTGGGAACCAGTTCACAACATCCTGGACAAAACCCTCCTCTTGAACTTTCATCATGCCCATCTGGGCAAACCCCGACCTCCAAGGGGGGCATAAAGGGGGGGTACTGTTACGCGTGCCATCCGTGGCAGACCCGTGGCACGGCCCTCTCACCTTTCTACAGCGACTCCAGCTTCTGGCTCCTCCTCACTGGTGGCAGTGGGCCATCAGCTCTGTCCTCAGGCCTCCCCCAGTGTCTCCGGCCCTGCCGCAGTCCCTGGCATTCCCAGTCCTGCTACCACTTCTCGTCAGGCTTCTCCACGTGGCCCACAGAGAGATGCTGCTACTCATGCTGTGCCCCTCCCTAGGCATACGCACCATTGATGTTTATGTAGGGTCCGCGGCGGGAACCTAGCGGCGGTCCCGGATGATGCCATCAACCCAGCTACAGTATTTAGGCTCAGGCTCTGCTCCCAAGCTTTGCCTTTGCAACAGGTCTCCTCGTTGCCTCCTAGAGATTTGTCTAATCTCTGTGTTCCTGTTCCTCATTGTTCCTGGTTCCTGTCTCCTTGTTCCTACCTTGTTTCAAACCTTGGATTGACTACACGGACTTTGACTTTGCTTCACCTGACCCTGCCATTGACTCTCTCCAAGCCCGGACCTCTGCTTCGCCTGACTACGCTATTGCCTATCTCCATACCCAGACCATTGTATCGCCTGACTACGCTACTGCCTATCTCCAGACTAAGATCTCTGTTTCACCTGACTAAGCTATTGACTATCTCCGTGATCAGACCTCAGCCTTGCTTGCCGCTGCCCTTGGATTGCTGCCAGCCCTGACTCAAGCCTGCTCTTTGATGCCTCTCCAGCTTACTCCCTGGATGTGGTTTATTTAGGTTTCGACCTGCTCTTGCTCAAGCGCCCCTGTCTGCCTCCGTTCCATTGGTGCCCGAGTTTCCAGGACATTACCCAGTCCAGAGTAAGTTTGTACCATCTCTCACCTGCTGTCTTTAGGCTGAACCAACTCTTACTTCGACTACATACAGAGTCCCACCTAAGTCCTACCGGCCCCGGCACCCAAAGTGGCCTCTGTCTATTAGCCCACTCCGTCTGCTGATGGTGGGGACCTGTAGGTCCTTACCTACGGGTTGCGTCAACCCCACCTCATCCCAAGGGTCCACCTCCGATGCAACAGCAGGAGGCCTGCCAGGAACTCTATTTTATGTAGTCTTTTTCTGGACAGTCATACTTACTTTACTGTAGAAGATATCCTGGTAACTAGACAGTGAGCCTGCCATACAAGATAGCATCACTTTAGGCTTACTCTGTCATATGTACATGCTGCCTACAGAGAATCTGTCTTATGTAGCTGCATACATTTTGGGTGCATAGATTAGGTGTCAGTTTAATCCTACTGATTAAAGGAGACAGGTTCTGCTGCTAACTGGAGCCACATCACTTGTGGACTAACCAGCCTCTGTCTACTTGTAGCCTGATAGAACACCGTGTTAGCTGCTGTTTACAACTGCGGATGAGTCACGGAGTTGTGGAGGATAGAGACTCCCCACTTCCCAAAAACAGAGAGTGATGCATCCTGCTGTGGCTTGGGACCAGGAAGGCTTGAACAGACTGGCTCTGACCCTTGCACTACCTTGGGTTGTTGATTTGTATATACATCTTTGCTAAGGCTGTGATCCTTCTACTCTTCCTATCTAAAACTAAGTAGAAAAAATGCCTAAGGAAAAAAAAAAACAATGCAAAAAATCCCTTTTTAAAAAATTAAAAGAACAAAAAGTTATTAATAAAAATTATCCCCCATGGCAGAACAAAGAGAAAGGCAATGAGTAATTTGGCAGTCCCAGTGTGTAGGGGCTGAAGAGACTGTCTCAGAGAAATGAATGACTTTTCTGTCTCTTCCAAAGAAGGGAGGAGAGAGGTTTTGGGGTATTTCAGCAAATTATACAAAGGATGAGCCAATGTAACAAAATTAAGAATCCATAAAATACAAAATTTTGCAGTACCCAGAAAAGAGTATACAGAAGCTTTTTACAGGTCATAGGGTGAGGATATGAAATATGGCTGCAACTCGCTCAGGAGTGAAAGAGCATTGACCTTTGAAAATGGAATAGTCAAAATACTGTAAGTCGCTGAAGCATAGCACAGTTGAAGCTTAGCTTTTCAAATTTTAACCCTTTTGCAGATAACTGTGAAATTAAATACAGCATATGAGCAACTGAAGCAGAAAGGGAAGGAGATTACAGAAGGAGATCATCAATATATTGTAACAATGTGGATTCTGTTGGAAAAGGAATGTTAGAGCACACTGAGTGGAGAGCGTGTGAAAAGAGAAATAAGTAAATGTACCAATCCTTTGGGCAAAGAGGTCCAGGTGTACTGTTGGACATCAAGGATAAAGGTGAAAAATTGCTGAGAAGGAGGGTGGGAGTGACTCAGAGAAAAAGGCAGAACACAAATCAATTACTGAAAAGGTGTCAGCTTCAATAGGGACTTCAGTAAGAGGGTATAGGGAGTCAGGGACAACAGGGGCACAGGGCAAAACAATAAAATTGATAGCATAAAGATCCTGGAAAAAAAGGTTCTTATCCATGTCAGGTTTCTGCACAGGGAGAATGGGAGCATTGCAATAACTGAGAGAGGTAAGGGAGCTGGGAATTATGATCCCTGCTTCAATGATGACATGTTAAATACCAGCCAGTGTCTTGGGGTTCAAATGAAATTGAGAGATAGAGGGATAAGTTTGGTGGGGATTATTCAGGATATTTACAGGAGGAACAGAAATGTGGTGCACTGCATTACTAGAGGTGGCCCACAGAAGGGAAGGTATAGATGTCAAGATCAAAAGAGTAAATAGGTGACGTGGATTCTGGCGATCTTGATTCCAAATGGGCTTGCCATATAAGGAGGGTTTCCAGAGCTTCAGGTTTGGGAAGTTGGAGAATAATATCATCAGGGTACAGAAAAAAGTACAGCCCAATTTGCAGAGTAAGTCCCTGCTCAGAAATTTGAAAGTAGAATTAGATGAAAGTAAGAAGGTAGGTGGTAGGTGCTCAGAGGTCCTAGAGAAACAGGAATTGGGAAGGTAAGAGGTATGGTTTCTATTTTATTGACAACCCTCATTACTATTAGACAGTCAAAACAGATGGAAAGTGTAGGAACATTGTGGATTCTGAGAGTAGAGTGAGAAGCCCCTGTGCCTATAAGACACTCTGTCATCCAACCACAGACTATGAAAGACACCATTAGCTTTGATAGTCATGGGAAGCAGCTAATATGGTCTCCACTAATTCCTAGTGGGGAGAAAATTGGGGTCCAGAAGGCAATGGAGAAAAGGGGTAAGGAGTGTGGTACACCTAGAGGGGAGAATGGGACATTGGGATTTCCAGTGGTCCATTTGTCCACACTGGAAACAAGCCCCTGGGCTTAGGACTTGTGAAAAATTAGGGGCTAACGAAAAATGTTTTCCACCTCTATGTCCTTTCCTCTCCCCCTCCCCATGCCCTGGGAGGGCATGGGGAGGGGGAGAGGAAGCTGTTTCACGTGCAGTGCCATTTTCTTATAGTCTAACCTCTTAGTGGAAGAACTCATCTGATCAAAGCAGGTTTGTGCAATGGTGTAAACCTTTGAAGGATGCTTAGGTATCCACCTTACTCAGGATGACACCACCTGGCCCTTCATATGGGGAGGTAAACCCTGCATATAAAATGAAGTTAAATCATTTGTAAATGCATCATTAACACCTGAACAATTTTTAAAAAAGAAAACTCTGTTAATCTGTGAAGGAATTCAGAAGGCTCTTTTGATACTCCCATTTTGCATCTAGAGATCCTATCTCAATCAGGCTTTTAGGGAGAAATCGCAAGTACTACCCTCACAAACTCTTGCTTGAGAATGTCAAATGCTGGGCCAGTGGCTAGGGCTTGGCTCTCTGATGGCCAATTTGCTGCTTTTTTTTTAAGGTGGGATCACAAATCCCTAAGTAGCACAGCTTTAAGGTTCTGATCAAGGTACTGAAAAATAGGGCAGTAAATATGGAGGAGGGTCTCACATCTCTTACTTGACTGTTCTGGGTTCTTTTGCATATTAAGGCATCCTGACACATTGGTCATCAAGTCAGTTTGGTACCATGGAACATGCACATCTTTCAGTCCAGTAGCACTAGGGAATGGGAAAGGTGGGAAATTGAGAGCACCTCATCAGGTTCTTAATCTTTGGTGTAATTAGAATGGAGATCATAGGGTTCTCGTTTCCACTTAATCTTTTGCTTTGGTTCTTTTGATTTTATCTCTGGGCATATGATTGCGTAGTTGGGGAGGGGTGGGGTGGGGTATATACAATAGAGGAGGCCAAGTGATGTACAGGGAATTAAAGGAGAGGAACATGAGACTCCACAGAAGGACTAGCATCCCCTACTATCTAGGGAGCCTGAGATACTAGGGTTGGTGGGGGTGGGGGTGGGCGAGGGGCTATGGACATCTGGAGTTGTCTGTGTCATTAAGGGGTGGGGATGGGGATGGACATTCGGTGGTCATCTGTTTCACTATGGGGTGGGGGGCTTTGGACTTGGGGGTGTTGTCTTTGTCACTAGGGATGGTGGGGGAGGGGACCATGGACATCAGGTGGTCATCTGTGTCACTATAGGGGTTGGGGTCATAGGAAGGGATAGCCAGGGCTGGAACCTTTATTGATTTGGAGGGATATGGTGATGGGGGGGGGGGGGGGCTGGTGCTGTTGTCACACAGATTTTTTTTTTTACATTTTTTGGGATTTGGGGGTCACCTTGACTGGCAGACCCAGGTTGAGATGAAGTTAGCACTGACCTCTGCTCAACCTCCATTTTTACTGTGACTTTGATTTTTTGGGACAGCAGCCCTGTAAGGACATGGCAGTCCCGTGAGGTTGGGGCCGCCTTCGTGTTAAAGAGCTGCTCACCACGTTCTTTGGTGTTGCAGTGTTTGGCCATGACACAAAAGAATACGCCATCCAGCCACAATGCTTTTTTGGAGGAGGGGCCCCAGTATTGTGGCAACATCTCCCAACCCCTGCAATAGTGGGACCCCTCCTGCAATAAAACACTGTGGCTTATTGAATCTAGGGTAAGTTTGTTCCTGAGACAATAGAGGGTAAATTGACTTGCCCAAGGTTACAAGTAGTAGCAGTGGGATTTGAAAAATGGCTTTCCTTGTTCACAGCCCACTGCTCTCACTACTCCTCTATTCCAAAGCCTCAAGAGTCTCCTGAACCATTTTTTACCCAGCTTTCCCCCTAATTTTCCTCTGTATTGTTATCCAACCAAAAGAACATTCCGACATGATAAAGTGGGAAACAATAAGGTGATTATGAAAATATTAAAATATATACCCACCTTAAATATTGCTTTAGTCTCTGCTATTTAGGTTCCAACTATGAGGGAAGTTTCCCCTTCCAGCACAGCCAAGGCAGCCCGAAGAGGAGGATAATATTAACTTTCTTCAGAAAAATCAGCTGGAGAAATCTGAGTTGGCAGAAATCACACCAGGGTTCTGAAATGTATTGTAAGCATCACATCTTTCATATTGAGCAAAGAGCAGAGTTGACACCAAGCACAATATCATCAGCAAAAACAGTTTCAAGTCTTACAAGTTTTGATTATAATTACCAGCATGCAGAACACAGAGCACCTTCTAAAGTTAAGAGGAGGTTCACATTTCTTGCAAATCTCTGAGACCTTACTGAAGGTCTCCTTTCCCCATGCCTGCTATCTCAGTCTTCAGAAACATATTTATCTACCTGTCTCATAGCCAGTGACTCAAAGTGCCTGGTGCTGGGCTATGTTAAAATACAATAATTTTGAATTGTTCTGTCAAAAAAAGGTACAACAGTAAAAAGCCAGAACCCTATTAAACCTTTTAATCCTCGACAATTTTAATGCATTGCATATGTTGATACAAATGCATACATACGTGCATATATTAGGGGATAGCCATATGCTTATTTCATAATATGCATGTATCTAATGTACTAGGGATGTGCAGAGGGACGCCATACATTGCATTTGTGATTCGGATTCGTCGGGGAGCAAATACGTTGCATTCGGCCGTATGGCACCCTGATGCGTTAATAAGGCGATTTCTATTCGTGTCCCAGCTAAAATTAAAATTAACTACAACCCCCCACCCTCCTGACCCCCCCAAGACTTACCAAAACTCCCTGGTGGTCCAGAGGGGAGTCCGGGAGCCATCCCCTGCACTCTCACACCCTCAGTGTCGATTTCATCATGGCGCCGATAGCCTTTGTCAAAGGGGCTACCAGTGCCATTGGTCAGCCCCTGTCACATGGTAGGAGCACAAGATGGTGCCGATGGCCATGTGACAGGGGTGGACCAATGGCACCGGTAACCCCTGTGACAAAGGCTATCGGCGCCATGATGAAACTGGCACCGAGGGTGTGAGTGCAGGGGATGGCTCCTGGACCCCCAGCTGGACCTCCAGGGAGTTTTGGTATGTCTTGGGGGGTTCAGGAGGGTGGGGGGTTTGTTTAAATTTTTATTTAGGTGGCCGTATAATTTGGCGAAGATTTGTGCATTCGTGGGGAATCGCGATACGTTTCGCTTCCCCACAAATACTACGAATAGTGCAATATACGTTGCGGATTGCCAATGCGGCGAAAACGAATGTACACCCCTATAATGTACGTGGGTTAAAAATTACTATCATAGATCTCTATGCAGCCATATACACACATATATGTTTCCATGTGGAGTTGTTTGAAGGCTATCCTGTATGTGAATAAGATATAAATGAATGCTGTGCTTAGGACTAGTTCTAATTTACTGTATGTAATGATACATGCAAGTTAGGATACATGTATTGTAAATATAGTTTAAAATACATGTACCTACCAATGATGCTACATGCTTTATGAGTGAATAGATAAGATGGATATGTGATCATGGAATTGCATACATCTTGAAAATGTGTTGTTTATACATGTGAAAGTGTGACGTATGACTGCCTAGGAATGACAAAGAGAGTAAAATCATGAAGCAAAGTAAAAGCAGGTTGTACATATAAAAAAAGAAATACTTTTTAAAATTTCTAGAAGAGATTGTATCCCTTTTGGAAGAACAATTGTATTCCGAGGCAAACTATAATGGAAGAGCAGCATTAGCCCTATAGAGCAACTTAAAAAATATGGAATACTACTAAGTCCTTAAAAAGGAGGATAAGAATTTGTAGTGGTGGTGGTAGGGAGGGATTATTGTGTAGAGATACAAATGAGGCTTCGATAAATGACGATTTCTTATTTTTCCCAAAAGTTAGAAACAATTCATTTTTTTTGGTTTTTGTGTTTGTCTTTTTTTTAGTATAAATATACCCATTGACAGGAATGGGAGTTTTGCTGTGAAGGTAGCACTCTGGTCCAGAGTTATATCTATCTTAGGCAGAATTATTTGTATTCAGGTCTAAGGGCACTGATAGATAAAAACCCTATGCATCTGGGAAAATCTTTACTGTGAGACAGGTATTTTGGCAGAATGGAGGGGTGTTAGTAGTTTATATATGGCTACTGCTCTTTGCATATTGCTTGAAAGCTTTGTGATTTTTATGGAAAGTTATTTTATCACCTGAATACCTATCAAATCGAGTTTTATTGCACTTGTTATTCAGGAGGTTTTTTTTTTTTTTTCCAGTATTAACCTCCCAGAGGCCTAAAATAAATATGGTTTATCAAATCCAATAGTATTACATTTACTAATGCAAAGAGATGGACATAATACAACTAAAAAGAAAAATCCACCATCATATAGTTAAACAGTATTTAAAGTCCTTGGACCTTTGCAGTTTTACTTTTTCCACAGCGCTGTAGTTTTCTTTCCTTTGCAGTCTGTTTAATAGAAAACAAGAAATGCACTGTGTAATAATTCATTTTAACCAGAAATTTCATTTACCAATTAATGTTTTATAATATTGTTTTCTTAACTGCAGGAGCCAAGCAGTCAGCCAGTCTGACTTGCAGTGACAAAATTCAAGACTAATGAAGACAATTACAATGTTATTTTGAAACATTAGCGTAGAGACTCTCTATATATATGGTCATTTGTGAACATTGAATGCATTTTACATTTCTCTCTCTTGTTTGGAGTCTTAAACTTCAAAATATAAAAACTACTTTTAAAATATTGGGATTATCTGAACATTCACATTACTCTGTATACTATAAATTATTTGCCAGTATCTCTGTCGCCTGAATACTTTTCTTTCTGCAGATGCTGTCTTGAAATTCACTTTTCATCCCTTGCTGATAGGTGACACTGTAGCTGCAGTTTTGTCTGTTGAAATTAACTGGATAAGACATATGTACTACTACTTTCTAAGCTTATAAAGTGGTGTACATTGTATAGTTAAGGTTTATTAAGCTCGCTAAAGCATATCACACCACCTTATATGCCTGAATAAAAAAGTAGTAATGCAACATATAACTAAACCAGTGCTTCTCAACCCAGTTCTTGGGATATACATAGCTAGTCAGGTTTTCAGGATATCCACAATGAATATGCATGATATAGATTTGCATGCAATGGAGGCATTACATCCAACTCCTTCTCATGCATATTCATTGTGGATATCCTGAAACCTGATTAGCTAGGTATGTTCTGAGGACCATGTTGAGAATCCCTGACCTAAACCATAAGGCTTAGGAAAGCAACTTGAAATTTACATATCACAGTAAACAGCAGCACAAAAGATCAAACTGACCCATCGAGTCTGCCTAGATGGAGTTTTTCCACGTTGTTTATTTAATTATACTTTTCCTGTTATTTGGTTGCTCTTTCTGCTGCTAGTCTAACTATAGAATACATTTCTTCCTTCCAAAAATTATTATTAAATTCATATAGAATTCATAACTGGTACATCAAGCATTGCATAGTCACAGCTGACAGAAATGAATGAGGGTGATGCATCACCAGAAAGGTAAGAAATTGTGTTCCCTCAGAAACTAATGTCTTTATGTCTCATACAGTACATAATTATACAAAGTGGTCAGAAAAGAATGTGATCAATGATTCTGAATGTTTTTCATGCTCTTCACATTTTGACAGTTGTTAGTGATGATCCTAGAGAGATGGAGTATATGGGGTAAATTTCCTAGTTGGAATCCATGTGCTTAAACTTCAGCAGTTACATGTAAAGATTTAAAGTCATGTAAAACTGCATGAATATGTTTATAACACAGAAATTTGTCAGCATAAAAAATACATTCTGGGAACATTTTTTTTTTGGGGGGGGGAGTTATGAATTTATGCTTGTAGATGAAGGGGTTCAAAATCATTGCAAAATCTGCATATATCATCTCTCTCCTCCCCCTCCTTCCCCCTTCCCCCTTCTCTCTATTTTCCAACCACCACCTCTACGCCTTCCCATATCTCTCTCCTCCACCTCCCCTCTCCTTTGCCTCTTATCCCTCTTCTCCCCATTTCTCTCCTCTCCTTCCTAAACGTCCCATTTATTTTCTTCCCCTCCTAGTCCTCCATCTCTTTTTTTCTCCCATCTCTATCCTCCCCTCTCCCCCTCCCCCCTTCCCCAGTTCCCCTGCTTCCCACTCCATTTTTATATCACTCTCCTCAATTCTTCTCAAGTCCTTCTTTCATAGCTACACCAATCTCATGGCTCCCTTGAAAGTAACAAAATTATTTTAGTTTCCATTTTCTCTGTTCCATTTATTTTTATAATTGATCCTATAAAAATATGAAATGTAATACAGAACAAACCACAATGTTTTCATGTAGAGTCAACTCATTATATAACAATTTGCAATTTATATGACACACTCAAGTAGCATGATTAATACTGATTGATATTTGGGCATGAAGACATAGAGGGGGTAATTTTTTAACTGTGTGTGTATGGGTATTGTGACCTCTATGGAAATGTGGACCCTTGGCCTGTGTTGGGATTGATACTACCTGGGAGGAGGACCTGCCGCAGGTTCCCAACGACAGGAGGCAAGGTTGATGGAAGACAGGGGCCAGCTGGAGCTTCACAATACCAATCCTGTTCCCCGTGGGTTGAGCCTTTGGGTGCCAGGACCAGCTGGACTTAGGTGGACCCCTGGGAAGATGGCAGATGAGGAGGTGATGATGCAAGAGGTCCGAGGTCAGGAGGCCAGAAGAATGCACGATAGCCGGTCTGAGGTCAGGAAGGCAGAAGAAGGTACGATAGCCGGTCCGAGGTCAGGAAGCCAGAAGATCAGTCCGAGGAGAGAAGGACGGAAGAGGGATGAGCAGGCAGGCAGGATCTGGAACAGGAGCCTGGAACTCGCTGAAGTAGGAACCCAAGGCAGAACACCAAGGAAGCAGACCTGTAGCCAAGTCGTCTGCTGCAGGAGGAACCTGAGTTTAAATGTCAGCCAGCTCTGACATGAGTAGGAGGAGCTGTCAGTGATTTCCCGCCGCAGGCCCTTTAAGGCCCCCCAGGTGGCGCATGCACGTGCTAGGAGGGAGCCGGAGAGAGGCGAAGTCAGCAGCAAGCCGCGGCAGGAAGGCCCGAGACAGCCCCAGCAGAAAGGAGGGCTCAGCGGCAGCATCAGAAGGCCCGGGAGGTGCGGTCAGTGCCGGGAGTGAGCCGGCATACTGGAGAGCTGACGGGGGTGGCCATGGCTGCTGCGGCCGGTAAGCGTAACAATGGGGCAAAGTCTGTTCATAAAAGGTACATGCAGGCTTTGCCCTGACTTTTCAAAGCAGATTTATGCCAATAAGTAAGCTTTGAAAATTCCACATAAGTGGACTGGTATACAAAAACTCACCCAGCAACGTTGCACTTGCTCTATTGAGAGTGTAAGTTATGTGGGTAAATTTATATTCATACTTTGAAAAATACAAAACCATGTAAGCTCCAACTATGTCCCAACTTCACTCCCTCCCTTCAGTGCACGTAAAAGTACATGCAAAATCACATTACACGCATAATTTTACATTCACTAAGCCGCAGGGAATTTTATAGCAGTCATTTTTATGGGGGAAAAAAAAAGTTTTATGTACATAAATGGTTTTGAAAATTCAGCCCATAAAGAAGAACGTGCTGGGCAAAACACTAAAAATGTTGTTTTCTGTTTTATTGGTATAATTTGTACTCATTTAACAATTTGTCTCTTTGTAAGTTCATTGCTAATGTGGTGTTCTTGTCAATGCATTTTAAACATGTAAATCAAAAGTGTCAAGTCAGTATAAGTATATTACATTAACATTGATTAATGATTTCCCCACTGTAATGTACATGCCTGGGAATTATTTCAGCCTTGCAGGGAAAGCTTCAGCTAACGTAAGTTTACAGATAACATATACTTCTCCAAAGTTTGTTAATGTGCCAAGAATGAAGATGATAAAAGCATAGCACTTTAAAAAATGGCTTTTTAAAAATGTAACAGAAAACCTTTGAATTAGTTTTATTTTTCAAAACATAAGAATGCCTACAAATATCATGGAATCTTTAATCTAGCCAAAATTAAAGATGAAAAGGTGAATTTTAAAAGGACAGCGTGTGCCAAAATTTGGATATAACGTGACTATTCTGGACCAGCGAGCGCCAGGAAGATTCTAACAGCCACCCGTATATGTGCGTATCTACCGCTGTGCACACAAATAAGAAGTTCTAAAAAAGGGATGGGGTGTGAACATGGTCTGGGAGGGGCATGGGCCTTCCAGAATCTCAACTTCAAATTTACATGTAAATACCTCTGTGCACAGGCGTGCTCCATGGTCCTCTGCCATGTAACTTTGCTTCTGTTGTGGAAGACATTTAAGTAATAAGGATGAATCGAGCGGTGGGGTTTTAAGGTTTGAGGCTAACAGGGGAGAAGGGAAGCTCTATCCCTTCTTAGGGATAAAGCTGGGAATGAACTGGGAGAACTGGTAAGAGCGTCGGCACACGTGTGTATTAAAATCACCTCACTTACGTGGAAGAAGCAGCATTTGCACACATCAGCATGCATCCACTTAAAACTGTGAGTACATGGTGCACGCAGTCGGGCTGTTTACAATATGCATGCATATACATGCAAATGTTATTAAATGGCCGCTTCCCTGGGTGTGGGCTGATGAATGCATGCACATGTGCACCCACGCGGCTGTTTGAAAGTGACCATCTAAGGGGACACTTTTAAAAGCCCGGTGCATGCAAATCCCGGGAGATACACACATGGCCGGGCCGCGTGCTAACTGAGCACATTTTCTAAGAGGTCCGGCCACGCGTGAATCTCCCAATACATACAGAAGTGCCAGCTTTTAAAAAGGGGAGGGCCAAGGGCAGGATCTGGGAGGTGCGGAGGCCGGCTGGGACAGCGCATGCTGGCAGCCAGCTAGTGCGTGCAACTTACTTCTGGTCAGAGGAGCAGGTAAGTTGAAAAACAAAGAAATGTAGGGTAGGTATGTGGGCTTTAGGGGTCGGGGAGGAAAGAGGAAAAGGGAGGAAGGATAGGTAGGGCGTTAAGGAAGTTCTCTCCATCCTTTATTGGAGCAGACTGGAAGAGAACTGGGGAAAGAGCCGATCATGGCACGCACGTTTGTAACAAAATCCCCCCCACCTTGTGCATGTGAGTCGGCAACCATGTGCACATGGACACCCACGCTGCCTTGTAAATTTACCCGTAAGTGAATAAAAGCTTATGCAAGGGATACTCTGATCCCTTAGCAATATGATTTTCCCTTTTTGTACCATCAATAGGAACCTGCAATTTTAAAGGCCATCCCTAAAAGATTCCTTCTCCCAAGGCTTGGATTGGTCAGCTTGGGCCTATAAATTGGGGCTGAGCAGGTACAAAAGGCAGGGTGTGTTGGAGCTGAGAAGAAGATAGGACTGTTTTCGGCTGTGCTCCCTTGCTAGGCCCTCCTTGGCGAGAAGAAAAGGGAAAGGAGGTTTTTGTTGGCGAGGTTGACTTTTTGGACGAAAGATTTGTCTTGATACTGTTTTTGAGGCTTGATCCCAGTCTCAGCAGGGAATCCCCCTGCCCGTTGTAAAGAGAATCTGCATGCATTGCTTGCCCTGCGCCCATTTGAAGTGGGGTGGCTTTTGCATCTGCCCAGAGAAGAGACGTTCTGAGAGAATCAGTTTTGGCAGCTTTTAGACTTTGCCGTCTAAGGTCCCAGGAGTTTTGATTATCATTGGAGAGAATGAGACCTGGCCTTTTCTCCAAAAGTCCACTTTCAATCACTCAGTAATGTGGGTGTTCAGTTTGTCCCTACACAATAGGGATTACTGGCTCAGAGAACAACAAAGTGAGAACAGACACTGTTCATTTTTCAGCTTTTGTGAAGATTCCTGAACTTTATCTTTTGAATGGAATATGCAGTTATTTTTGCTAGGGTACATTTTATTTGAGCACCACCTCCAGTGTCCTGCCTGTTTTTTACCTTGAAGAAAGGCACCATCCCTGTAAGCCAGCAGACAGTGAGTATTAACTGTGGGAGAGTGAAAGGACTGAAAGTGAGTTCCCTATACCCTGCACATTTTGGGCCCAGCAGGTTAAGTCTTCCCCAACGAGAGAATCCATGCTCCGAGTTGAAAGAACTGATGCCCGAGAATCAGAACTTAGCCTCGGGACTGAGTGTGCCCCCTGCACCAATTCGGCCCGAACACTGAAGTAAGGGGCTACACTTGTTATAGTTGAGCAAAAGCAACACACAGCTTTTCTGAACAAGAAACAGAAAAGTATATTTTCATCCAGTTCTCATAGAAAACAAGCTTACAAACATGTTCTCAACCCAAATGGAGTTAAATCTTGAACAAGCCCTTTTCTCTCCTGAAATAATGTAAAACAGAAACTTTGCTGATGAACTCCTGTAGTTCCAATGGAAAAGCAATGAAAGATTACCCTATACTGTTCTATATCTGCAGCATGTATAATGATGCACAAGTCTGTTAGATTATTTTAGTAATTAAAGAGATGCAGAAAGAGGAAATCTAAAAACAGAAAGCAAATTCTCAATGTCATTATAATTATCTTATTACAAATGTGCTTGCAAGAGACAGACTTGTGTAGACAGACAATATAGATTTACTGTTAGTATTCACATTCAATGAATTTCTACTTTTCTCAAAACATAATAGAAAATCTATTTATGATGATAAATTTGATAATATTTTAATCACATACTTATAGAAGAACTTGTATTAAAAATTGAACTTTCTTGAATAAAAGGTAAGATCCAGAGATCCTATGCTATTTTTTAATGATTTGTCAAATCATATCATACAGGATTTCCATAGACTTTTAAAAAATGCTCAATAGAGTCTTCTTTTCAAAGACATACACAGGTGTGGTTATGTTAAAACAAACATGCTGTTTGCAGAATATTACTTACCTTGCTCTGTTTAGTTTTCATACTTTAGGTTCTGCATATACTGCACAAATCATTCTTTCTAGAACAATTATAGCAAACATTTCTTGAACCCACATTTTGTCAGCAAATATTTAGCAAATATATTTTCAGCAAATATTTTGCAAAACTCATTAGTAAACAGATGGCAATGATTGAATGACAAAGTATGTACACTTAAGTTTTTCTAGATTTTGCCAATATATTGCTTACAGTAGCTGAAATATTTATATAGCAAAGATCCTAGAAAAAAAAAGACTGTACTGATAAGGAAAAGCATTTTAACTGATAAGTGTATACATTTGTTTGCTAAAGGAGCTCCGAGCTGACCCTGTCAAGAATTGCATCAGAAGAAGGCCAAAACATATGTCATGTGGGCACCATACATTTACTGGAGATTGTTGCTAGGCATATTTGCTTATGAAGGATCAGTCCTGATGGTGACAATTTATGATTAAGCATGGCTGCAGCAGCAGTGAAAGGTGCTGCCAATATGAAAGGCATCCCTCCTGGATGCTATGGTGAAGGCTTCCATGTCTAGGGCACATGGCATGTAAATGTGTTACGCTGGGTAGGGAATGCTACTGGATAAATTCCCATTTCTTTTCCTGCTTACTAGTCATGAAGAGATTTATAATACTGGGAAAAGGACTAGCAATACTTTGGCTTTGATGGTTGGAAATAACCTACTCTACACATAAATCATCTACATGTGGGGTGAGATGTACTTCCAAAGCACTTTCAATGATGGGATAGTGCCTCAGTGAAGGGGCACTGAAGATGATATTCAAAGCATTTGTCCAGATAACTTTTTGTAATTAGTCAATCACAGCATTTAAAATGTTCCCCCATTCGTCAACTACATTTTAGCTGGGTAAGTTATTAGTCACAGTACTGAACAGGGATTAACTGCTTCTCTATCAGTAAATACAGAATAGGGATTGGTCTTTTCACTACCTTGGTGAACAAGGCCCATGATTTAAAGATTAGAATGAACTTACACAAATAGAAGACCACAGAGAAGGCAAAAGGCAACACTTCCAATTGGGGAGCACTTTGCAGGACCAGACCACTGCATCAATGACCTTATGATCAGGACACTAAAAGGGAAATTCATTACAATCAAGGAATATGATTTTTGAAGTTAAAATGATCAGTTTGTCTTCAGAAACATAGAAATGATGGCAGAAAAGGACCAGTCTACCGGCAAGCTTCTGGTAGTATCTGCTTAGCTATGCAGGTTTTCTCCATGCTTGTCAGTTTCCCAGACCATCAAAGTCAGGGCCTTCATTGGTTGCTGTTCAATTCCAGTTCTCCGTTGCTCTTTACCATTGAAGCAGAAAGTCATGAAGGAGTTGCATAAAACATATGAAGGCTTATTGGATAAGGACAGTAACCACCACACCAGCAAGTTACCCACCATGCATCCTTTTCTTCATTTCCATCCTCTAGCCTTTAAGGATCCACAGTGTTTATCCCGTGCCCCTTTTAATTCTTTCACTGTTTTCATCTCCACCACCTTCTCTGGAAGGGCATTCCAAGCATCCGCCGCCCTTTCCGTGAAGAAATATTTCATGACATTGGTTCTGAGTCGTCCTCCCTGGAGTTTCATTTCATGATCCCTAGTTCAACTGATTTCTTTCCAAAAGAAAAGGTTTGGTGAATGTGCATCATCAAAACCTATCAAGTATCTGAAGGTGTGCATCATATCTTTCCTCTACCAACACTCTTCCAGAGTATACATATTCAGATCCTTCAGCCTCTCCTCATGGGTCTTCTCAACAGTGATCTTGGTTCCCTAACCCACCATGAGCCATATTCTTCTATTTCCTGTTAATTGATCTCATACTTCAAAATGCCATCCCATCCCTTCCCCTTCTCACTATCACTTTAATATATTTTATGATTCACATATTTTCTGGCAATGTCATTTTGTGCTCAATGGGGTCAATTTTAAAAGGACTCGCAGGTTATAAAATCAGATGGCCGTGCAAGCAAGTGTGGGCAGCCTGAGACTCATGTGCGCATTGGGGGGGGGGGGATTTTATAACCTAAGCGCGGAGATGCAATTGGGCCTTCCTCAGTTCTCTCCCAGTTCGCTCCAATTAAGGAGCGGACTGGGACTGAACTTCCGTTTACCCCTTCCTACTCTGCCTCCCTTTAACCCTCTCTTCCCTGATCCCTAAAACCCCTTTCTCTACCTTTTTTTTTTTTTTATATTTTGGAACTTACTTCATCTAACGGCTGCTGTCCTGGCCAGCTTCCATCCCACCCTGCCCCTTCCTGTCCAAACCACCCCCCGGGTCGCCCTTTTTCCTTGGGCAGTACTTATATGCATACTGGGGTTTACACACATGGCTGGGCCCATAGTAAAATGTGCACTGTGGGATGGATTCTAAAACCCCTGCGTGCGCCAGCGCGCCTATTTTGCATAGGCCGCCAGTGCGCGCAGAGCCCCAGGACGCGCGTAAGTCCCGGGGCTTCCTGTCGGGAGCGTGGCGGGGGGTGTGGCGGGATGACGCGGCGTTTAGGGGGCGGGGCACGGCGTTTCGGGGGTGGCAACGTGGGCGAGGTTTCAGCCCAGGGGTGTTCCGGGGGCATGGCCGCGGCCTCTGGAACAGCCCCCGGGACCGGACAACGGAGCGGGGCAGCTGGCCGACGCGCGCAAAGTTACGCCTGCTTTCAGCAGGCGTAACTTTGCCGACAAAGGTAAGGGGGGGTTTAGATAGGGCCGGGGGGGTGGGTTAGGTAGGGGAAGGGAGGGCGAAGGAAAGTTCCCTCCGAGGCCGCTCCGAAATCAGAGCGGCCTCGGAGGGAACAGGCAGCATGCGCTGGGCTCGGCGTGCGCAGGTTGCACAAATGTGCACCCCCTTGCGTGCGCCGACCCCGGATTTTATAAGATACGCGCGGCTACGCGCATATCTTATAAAATCCAGCGTACTTTTGTTCGTACCTGCTGCGCGAACAAAAGTACGAGCTCGCGCAAGTATTTAAAATCTGCCCCTGTGTGCGCAAGGCCCGGTCATGTGCAAAATCCCTAGTTTTTAGTGCATAGGCCTTTGAAAATTCACTTGAAAATGTTTGAACCTTAGGAAAGAAGTATCAGATACCAAAAGCTAGTCAAGAAATATATTTTAGCCCAATAAATAAATAATTTTAGAATATTATTTTGTTTGTTAACCTTTATTTCTGAGCCATCAAGTACTTTAGCATGGCAATAGCTAACTTGTTTACCCCTAACAAAGTAAAACCTGTGCCAGTTTCTTTCAGTGAGTTTGTGGCTGCTGAAATGTATAGATGAGTGATCATAATTTATCTTACTTCTTATTAATTAATCCTAATAGGCTTGCTTTAATTGTCTTTATTTACTCAAGGGTGTTGAGTTATTACATATGGCAAAATGTTTTACTTCAGAATGCTATTTGTAATCTATGATTATTATTCTAAATCACAGAGTTGCACAAGTGAAAAAATGAAACCAAATCATAGATCCAGGGTCTCACGTTCATGATAGGTTGATCTGTAAACATAAGTAATTGTCAAGAAAAACTATCTTTAGTACTTCTACCAAGAAAAAACACACAAGAAATTCACTTTCAAGGCAAAACTTTGTTTTTTACAATTATATAATTCTTTTCAAAGCCTTTTTCAAACACTTTCATCTAAAAGTAAAAGAAGCATGTCTATTGCCTTCTAAAAAAATTATGCTATTAAAAATACATAACACTACGATAAGCATCTCAGTTGCTCTTCATGGTCTGCATAATTTTGCATAATTTTCCATGTGAAATGAACCTAAATAAATATTTTCAATTCCAGCTTTTATACAGTTTCCCAGTGGGATAACTTTTGTGCTATTCTCTTTCACATGTAATGCTATAAACGTTTCCACTTATCACCTGTTAAAAACAAATGATAGTAATTTTTTTAGATATTTCATTATCTAGACTAAATATACAAAGGCTGTTCCACAGAGGCATGTGAAGACTAATATAATTGTTCTAGTAAATGACAGAAACAAATATTGCCTCATTCCCACTGTTTACTTTTCATCTACTTCATTCCTGTATGATCACTGTATCAAGGAGGAATGTATATTTTTTTCCATAAAAAGATTTCTCTTATAAAACTTCAGTCTTATTATCTTCTCCATCCTAGGAGAGTGTGCTGTTGCACAAACTGCACATTATGGCATATGCTATCTAAATAAGATAAACAGGTAAAAAATAATAGCAAACTATTGGGAATCATGTGATGTGGTGAACCCAACAAGATGGTAGAGATCAGGTTCCAGGTGCTGCCCCTGAAATATCTCAGCCCATCGCATTGGCAATAACTTTGTTCCTGCTGGATTTTGTACCAGCAGTAAAATATTGAGTTCATGGACAGATTCATAAATCAATTGCCTAAGGTTATGTCCACAAGAAGTACAAAAAGGGAAAAGCAAAAATCCTGTCTTTATGAGTCCAAAATGGCCACTGTCAAAGAGAATACCTCCCCAAAGGCAGCAAAAGACATGACTATTGCAGCACTCAGTGATACAGTAGTCGCAACACTAAGCGGCAGGCTGGATGTTATTTCTGTACAAATAGCAGGGCTGCAGAATTTGATTGCGGAATTTGGTTCTCATATGGATATGATGGAAGGCAGAGTTAGCGACATAGAGAATTATTCCATTACAGCAGCAGTGAACATAAAGTGCTTGGAAAATTTGCTGATGGCTCAATCGGAGAAGTTCTAAGATTTGGAGAACCATTCTCGCCGAAATAACCTGAGAACGGTTGGAATCCCAGAATTTGTGGAAGAATAGCTTCTGAAATCAATTCTATAGACAGGCCTGGCTAAAGAGATAGGCTTTAGGGATGTGCAGAGGGTCGGCATATGTTGCATTTGGGATTTGTATTCGTCAGGGGCAGATACGTTACATTCGACAAGGGGGGCCCCCGATACGTACATGCGTTATTTCTTATTCGTTTCCCGGCTAAAATTGAATTAAGTACAATCCCCCACCCTCCTGACCCCCCCAAGACTTACCAAAACTCCCTGGTGGTCCAGCGGGGGGTCCGGGAGCCATCTCCTGCACTCACACCCTCGGCTGCCGGTATTCAAAATGGTGCCGATAGCCTTTGACCTTTTATGTCACAGGGGCTACCGGTGCCATTGGTCAGCCCCTGTCACATGGTAGGAGCAATGGATGGCTGGTGCCATCTTATGTCCCGGCATTTCTGTGAAGAGGAAGGAGTTTGTGGTGATGTGCTCTGAGCTTGTTAACAGGCACATTTGCTTTGCTGAGTGATTGAAAGTATGGCTGCAAAACAAAGTTCATCTTTTTGTGTCTGTGGCAGAGGATCAAAAGTTTATAGACAGCCTGCCAACTTTGGGGGAATAAGTGTTCGATCTTATGAGAGACATCGCCAAATCTTTTTCCTACTGAGAAGATTGCTACAGTGGAACTAGCTTCGACAGAATATTAAATGTCTGCCATTTCACTACACCTATGTGTGTTATTGTTCATGTTTTTGACCTTGATATTCAGGAAACACAGGGGATTTGGCAACATCTTGTTATTTTGATGGCATTGTACTTATCTACTGACTGTTTCAGTTGATAAAATTCCTTGGACATTTAAGGTTGTTGTTTACTTGAAACATGTTTGGCAGGGGCAGCACCCGAGCGCATCAGAAAGTGCTCCTGGCCTTCTATAGTAGCAAGGCACGTTTGCGAAGATGAAAATGGTATTGTATTATTTTTGGGGGGAGGGAGGTGGGGGATGGTTGTTCTCTGGCTGTGGGAAAGGCTGCAAAATGTTTTATTGTGGTTATATCATGGGAGGTTTTCATAGATGGTAAGGTTAAAAAATGGTGCACTCTCTTCATTGGTACCTGAGGAAGGCTCTAGCTTGATAAGGGACAGGCTGGCTGGCCTTCTGGGTATTTTGTTTATTTCTCTCTTATGTTGGTCACCGGAGATTTGGAATGGGGACCCCCATTGAAATTGTTTCCTAGAATGTAGCAGGGCTGGGATGCCCAATAACGAGAGAGAAATTATTCTCCCAATTGAGTAGACTGAAGGGATAGATTGTTTTTCTGCTAGAGACCCACATGTTAGAGAAGGGACATAGAAAATTGAGGAGATTGTGGGTATCTCAAGTGTATTCTGCACAGGGAACCACTCACCGGTGTGGTATCATTATTTTGATTAATAAACATGGATCTTTTCAAATGGAGAAAATTAAGGCAGATCCTGTAGGTCGCTTTGTGATGGTCAAAGGTAAACTGTTTGAAAGAGATGTCATCCTGGTGTCAATTTATGCCCCCAACTTATCAACACTCATTTTTCACAAATATAGTTGCTTGCTTACAGGACTTGGGTCCACCCCAGTGATTGATTATTCATAAGTTACTTAATGAATACTTGCACCAACAGGCTGTAAAGTCTGTGTTTATTTATATACATACAGTATGTAGAAACAGCAATAAACCAGGTTGATTACTGGCCAACTTAGTGCGGGCCCAGAGGGGTGCTGTTAATGTCAAGGGGCTCCAGGATAGTGGGGGTTGTGGCACTCCGATGCCAATAAGATCAATCTTTGTTTAAGGAATTTTACCAGGACCTATATTCTGCAGAAGTGGAAGATCTTGAGGCTGGACAGACGTTTCTGTTGCAGGTACATTTACCACAGTTGGGTAAGCTAGAATTGGAGAAGTTAAATAGCCCCATTATGGAGGAGGAGATAATGCAGGTCATAAAAGAACTGAAACCTCTTAAGTCACCAGGACCAGATGGTCTGCCTGCTATATTTTATAAGGGGTTAATTGAATATGTGCTGATTCTGTTGGCACATTTGTTTAATACCACGATTCAACAGGGAGCATCTTAGAGACCTCATGGGCTGTGCTGGTAATTGTGATGCTCAAGCCAGGCAAAGAACCAAGAAACCCGACTTCTTATCGCCCCATTTCCCTGTTGAATTTTGATATTAAAATTTATGCAAAATTGCTTGCCAACAGGTTGAAATATATACTGCCATCCCTAATTTCACAGGAACAAACTGGGTTTGTACATGGGAGGCAGTCCAATGCGAACATCAGGCGATTGTTACTGGCTATGGAAGTAAGTGTACATTTTAAATGCCCAGAGCCTTTAGTTGTTAGTTTTGATGTGGAGAAGGCCTTAAACAGGATCTCTTGGTCTTATCTTCACTATATATTAAATGCTTTTAGTTTTACTGGACGCATTATGGATGCAATTATGGCTCTGTATGCAAGCCCATTGGCATATATTCAGGTCAATGGGGCGTCGGCTGAGGCCTTTTATTTATATTGTGCCACCTGGCAAGGATGTCCTCTATCCTATCATTTATTTTAACTTTGGAACCCTTGATTAGGATAATTAAATGGGATGAGGCTGTTAGGAGTGTTCCATTTTAGAATCGAAGATAATGTTATTTGCTGATGAAATTCTAATGACTTTGTCGGAGGCTTCCTTCTCCCTTTCCCGAGAGTTTCATTTAATAATGGAATTTTGAAAGTTTTCAGGTCTCAAATTAAATTTAAATAAATCAGAGGGGTTGCTTTTGTCAGAGACTTTGGAGGTGGGCTGGCTTGGATTTCCTTTAGGATGGACAGGGGATGAGATCAAGTATCTGTGAGTTATAATTCATAGGAATCCCAAGCTTTGGTATTCTTGTAATATACCATCATTCTTATAGGAGTTCAGTCAGAAGATAGATGCATGGATGGATCTCATGATTTTGACTCTAGGGAGGGTGGCTTTATTGAAAATGATTCTTATCTCCAAGCTCTTATATGTTCTACAAATGATCCCTAATTTGCTAACAGTGAAGGCTATACATACTATCAATCACATCTGTGCTCGATTCATATGGAGAACATAAGAACATAAGAAATATAAACAGTTTAGGTTTTCTGTAGGAAAATTTGTTTGCCCTAAGGCGGAGACTGGCATAGGTTTCTCTCATGTTAGATATTATAATAGGACATGCCACTTAGGGACTAGCGCTGAGTGGTTGGATGGTTGTGGTGAGTCAAGTACAAGGGACATAGAGGTCAACTATGTATCTAAGAAAGAACATAAGAAAATGCTATACTGTTCATGCACCTAAGTCTTTTGCTCCCCAACACATACTGCTCCTTTGCATTGCCATGTCCCAAATGCATGACTCTGCTCTTCAAGGCAGTGAATCCCAACTGCCAAACCTTTGACCATTTCTCCAGTTTTTCTAGGTCACTTCTCATTCTTTTCACTCCTTCAGAAATGACCACTCTGTTGAAGATCTTAGTGTCTGCAAAAAGACAAATTTTATCTTCTAATCCCTCTGCAATATTGCTCACAAAGATATTGAACAGAAATGGTCACAGAACCAATTCCTGAGGAGCTCCACTTTCACTCTTCTTTCTTCAGAATAGGTGCCATTTACCACTACTCTTGTCAGTCAGCCAATTTCATTATCTTGGGACCCACTCCCAGGCTTCTCATTTTATTTATGAGCCTCCTGTGTGAGTACATATCAAAAGCCATGCTGAAATCCAAGTAAACTACATTAAGCTTGATCCAATTCTCTAATCACCCAATGAAAAAAAGCAATTAGATTCATTTGGCAGGGACCTTCGTGTGGTAAAACCATGATGACTTTTATTTGCAGATAGTTTGTTATCTTTCCTTTAGCAGTCTCTCCATTAATTTTCCCACTTCTGAGGTAATGCTAACCAGCAACAGTACCTCAAGGCACAAAGAAAGAAGCAAAGCAAGATTATCTACACTACAGTATGCTAGCCTATGTAACCAAATCCTCCAAAACTCCCTCAGTTATTATCCAGGGAATATCTCCTAATCTTCCTATCCCAAAATCTAAGATATTATTACCTTCATCTTCAGATCAAAACAGCTTCTCTAGAAAAGACTGGTCAGAATGAGTCAGAAAGAGATGCACTAACCTCTTTAACCAAACTGTTGCCAGCCTGTAGCTTTGGCTCCTTTTGCCCCACAAAGTACCAAACCCACAAAGTGAAAGAGGCTAATATGTGGCATTGAAATCATCTTAGTTTACCACCTCTTGGCCTGCAGCCCTCCTTGACCTCTGCCAGAAGGTTTTTCTGTCCTTCCCCGATCACTCCCCAAAAACCATCTTTGATATTGGTTGGGGGCTGCTGCTAGTACTTCTGCCTTCTCCCAGTCGCAAAGTGGTTGTGTTTCTATGCATCTTTCCTCAGCTACATCTGGTGATATCTTTTGAAATGGCATGATTGGCTTTCTTTGGAAAGAAGGGTATAACTGGCAGTGGACTGATATTGCGGTGTCAGTGAATCCATTGGTAACCTTAACTGCTTCTGCACAGTTAAAGCAGACACAGGCAATCAGTAAAGGCAACAGCACCTTAAGGCGTTGAGCGTGGGTTAGGGATGTGAATCGTTTTCCATATCGTCTTAACGATAGAAATCGTGTGGTAGGGCAAGAAAATCGTCTTAGGCACGATTTTTTAGTTAAAAAATCGTTAAAAATCGTTTTTTCCGATTACTGCGCACTAACGGGAGTTAGTGCGCACTAACTGGGAGTTAGTGCGCACTAACTGAAAATGATACAATTTGACACTTTTCAGGTCAGTTAAGGTCAGTTTAGGAATGAATATGTATTCCTATTGGCTGCCCTCTTATTTATTCATGTTACCAAGTTTCCTACTGACAGTATATGGGGGATGGGAAATGGAAACAGTTGGTAGCTTGACAAAACAAGTAATGTGATCAGTCAATGTGACTAGAACTTGTGCCCTAACCCTGATACCAGGGGTATTGTGATCTTCCTGCACACAGTGCCCTATCCCTATTAATACCAGGAGTGTTGTGATCTTCCTGCACACAGTGCCCTATCCCTAATACCAGGGGTGTTGTGATCTTCCTGCACACAGTGCCCTATTCCTGATACTGGGGGTGTTGTGATCTTCCTGCACACAGTGCCCTATTCCTGATACCGGGGGTGTTGTGATCTTCTTGCACACATCCCGATATCAGGGATAGGGCACTGCATGCAGGAAGATCACAACACTCCTGGTATTAATAGGGATAGGGCACTGCATGCAGGAAGATCACAACACTCCTGGTATTAATAGGGATAGGGCACTGCATGCAGGAAGATCACAACACCCCTGGTATCAGGGATAGGGCACTGTGTGCAGGAAGATCACAATACCCCGGAGGAGTGAGGGTCAGGCAGCTCCCCCCTGTCTGTGAAGCCAGCCTCTCACTAGTAATGCAGGGAGGGAGCTGTCTCAGACTTCACCATCCTCCCCCCCCCCTTACCCACACACCATTCACTAGCTGGGACATGGGGGAAGTCAGGAGTGAGGGTCAGGCAGCTCCCCCCTGTCTGTGAAGCCAGCCTCTCACTAGTAATGCAGGGAGGGAGCTGTCTCAGACTTCACCATCCACCTCTCCCCCTCACCCACACACCATTCACTAGCTGGGACATGGGGGAAGTCAGGAGTGAGGGACAGGCAGCTCCCCCCTGTCTGTGAAGCCAGCCTCTCACTAGTAATGCAGGGAGGGAGCTGTCTCAGACTTCACCATCCTCCCCCCCCCCCCCTCACCCACACACCATTCACTAGCTGGGACATGGGGGAAGTCAGGAGTGAGGGTCAGGCAGCTCCCCCCTGTCTGTGAAGCCAGCCTCTCACTAGTAATGCAGGGAGGGAGCTGTCTCAGACTTCACCATCCTCCCCCCCCCCCCTCACCCACACCCCATTCACTAGCTGGGACATGGGGGAAGTCAGGAGTGAGGGTCAGGCAGCTCCCCCCTGTCTGCGAAGCCAGCCTCTCACTAGTAATGCAGGGAGGGAGCTGTCTCAGACTTCACCATCCTCCCCCCCCCCTCACCCACACACCATTCACTAGCTGGGACATGGGGGAAGTCAGGAGTGAGGGTCAGGCAGCTCCCCCCTGTCTGTGAAGCCAGCATCTCACTAGTAATGCAGGGAGGGAGCTGTCTCAGACTTCACCATCCACCCCCCCCCCCCCTCACCCACACACCATTCACTAGCTGGGACATGGGGGAAGTCAGGAGTGAGGGACAGGCAGCTCCCCCCTGTCTGTGAAGCCAGCCTCTCACTAGTAATGCAGGGAGGGAGCTGTCTCAGACTTCACCATCCTCCCCCCCCCCCTCACCCACACACCATTCACTAGCTGGGACATGGGGGAAGTCAGGAGTGAGGGTCAGGCAGCTCCCCCCTGTCTGTGAAGCCAGCCTCTCACTAGTAATGCAGGGAGGGAGCTGTCTCAGACTTCACCATCCTCCCCCCCTCCTCACCCACACACCATTCACTAGCTGGGACATGGGGGAAGTCAGGAGTGAGGGTCAGGCAGCTCCCCCCTGTCTGCGAAGCCAGCCTCTCACTAGTAATGCAGGGAGGGAGCTGTCTCAGACTTCACCATCCTCCCCCCCCCCCTCACCCACACACCATTCACTAGCTGGGAGATGGGGGAAGTCAGGAGTGAGGGTCAGGCAGCTCCCCCCTGTCTGTGAAGCCAGCCTCTCACTAGTAATGCAGGGAGGGAGCTGTCTCAGACTTCACCATCCTCCCCCCCCCCCCTCCCCAAACACCATTCACTAGCTGGGACATGGGGGAAGTCAGGAGTGAGGGTCAGGCAGCTCCCCCCTGTCTGTGAAGCCAGCCTCTCACTAGTAATGCAGGGAGGGAGCTGTCTCAGACTTCACCATCCTCCCCCCCCCCCCTCACCCACACACCATTCACTAGCTGGGACATGGGGGAAGTCAGGAGTGAGGGTCAGGCAGCTCCCCCCTGTCTGTGAAGCCAGCCTCTCACTAGTAATGCAGGGAGGGAGCTGTCTCAGACTTCACCATCCTCCCCCCCCCTCACCCACACACCATTCACTAGCTGGGACATGGGGGAAGTCAGGAGTGAGGGTCAGGCAGCTCCCCCCTGTCTGTGAAGCCAGCCTCTCACTAGTAATGCAGGGAGGGAGCTGTCTCAGACTTCACCATCCTCCCCCCCCCCCTCACCCACACACCATTCACTAGCTGGGACATGGGGGAAGTCAGGAGTGAGGGTCAGGCAGCTCCCCCCTGTCTGTGAAGCCAGCCTCTCACTAGTAATGCAGGGAGGGAGCTGTCTCAGACTGGTATCAGGGTTAGGGCACTGTGTGCAGGAAGATCACAACACTCCTGGTATTAATAGGGATAGGGCACTGTAAGAGATGACTGTAGTAGATTGAATAAAGATCTGATGTTTCTACTCTCCTCACACCAAACAAAAACAACACACAAGCAGAGAAGCCCTTCTTACAAAGCTGAGCTAGTGAGTTAAGTAGGAGGAAAAGTAAACATACTTGTGCCAGTGTGGCTACTTAAAAAATACACTTACCAACAATCAATTACATATATTTGAACTGTGTACAGTTCCAGCCAGGACCACCTTTCTAAAATGCACAGTGATTGGCAAATTCAACATGCACTAGCATTTCAGGTACCTGCTAACAAAAATAATAAACAAACAAATTCTAGTCACGTGAGTGTTGATCATTACATTACTTTTTTTGTCAAGCTTCCAACTGTTTCCATTTCACATCCCCCCAACCATATTGGTAACATCAATAGATAAGAGCACAGCCAGCCAATAGGAATACATACATACATATTCATTCCTAAGTGACCTTTACTGACCTGGGAAGTGTGAACACTTTGTTTCATTTTCTGTTGGTGTTCGTTAGTTTCCAGTTCCATTTCCCATCCCCCCAACCATCACCTCAGTGGTAACCTTGGTAATATCAATAGATAAGAGGGCAGCCAGCCAATAGGAACACATATTCATTCCTAACTGACCTTCAGTGACCTGGAAAGTGTTTATTTGTATCATTTTCAGTTAGTGCGCACTAAATCGAGTTAGTGCGCACTAACGGGGAGTTAGTGCGCACTAACACGATTTAACGATTTTTAACGATAAATCGTTAGAATTTCTATTGTATCGTGTTCTATAACGATTTAAGACGATATAAACATTATCGGACGATAATTTTAATCGTTGAAAAACGATTCACATCCCTAGCGTGGGTCAAGGCAGCAGGAACAGTGACATCAATATCCCAAGGTATTAAGGGAAGGACAAGGTAACAGGAGCAGAAACAACAACATTCTCACTGCAGTGCTATTGCACTACTGATCTTCATCATCATCCGTTACAAACTGATATAAATATTGGAAGACAAGGAGCAGGATTTACAAAGAAAGCTGCTTCAAAATACCATCCATTTATGCTGATGTTGATGCTATTTTTATATGATGAACACTATAGTTTTGTGGTGTAGAAGGGTGTAAATCCTATTAGCATAAAGAAATTTGAGGTGAGCATAGGAAAATTAACACTGTAGTGCTTTTCATATGTTAAAAAAATTAGGTACCTATTCTGCTAAACTCCTGAACTGCTTAAACAATCAAAAGTCTAGAGATATTTAGCTTGTAGCATTTTTCACATGCGGCAATAATAATATTTGGGCCAATGGAAAATATTTGACTCTCTGCCACAGAGATTTATTTCTGTATATATGTATTTGCATATCTCTGAATTTTGCAGAATAGAGGATATTAAGAAAACTACCATAAACTGTGAGCATTATGACAAATGAAATAAATTTGAAAGTTACCTAGATTTTATTATTATATTGTACATCATTCATTAAACTGTCATGTGCTCCTGTTCTTTGTATATATCTTTTTATCTTCCAGAGTATTTTACATATATTTTTACCTGAATTATTATATTTTTAAATAGAATCTTTTTATCAGTAACTTAAAGATGTCTAACTTTTTAAAATCCTAGATTATCCTGGGGTCACGTGATGCTTCAGCAGATTATGTGCCAGCATCCCATAGATTTGTTCAATTTCTATCATCCCAGTGGGGTCTTTCTACTATTATTTTGTCTAAGTCATCTGTTAGGGACTGTGGTAGCAACTCTTTGCTGGATCTTTTGTTGGAACAAGCAAGCAAAGCAAAGAATTTTAGCAGCAAATACACCATTCCACAGATGGACCTGAAGGAAAATATGGTGCTGGTAGAACTTAAGATTTCACATGCCACACTCCCAGATGAAATAATTTTAGTGACCAAGGAAGTGGTACAAACATTTTCTATAAAAATTCACAACAGTCCCAGCTAGCGGTCATTGTGGACAAAGTTGTTCACTTAAAGATAGATTTTATAATATGGATGCGCTGATTTTCTAACATGTGCACATTGGCACACATATGTTAGAAAATCCACTACCTGTGCACACATGCGCGCCCGATTTTCTATTGGCACTCGCATGTGCACGCAAAATGCCAATGCATACGTGGAAGGAGTGGATTTTTGAAGTTGCACACGGCAATGTGAAAGGCCAGATTCCCACTTCCCTCCCAGTCCACTCCAGTAAAGGAGTGGACTTCCTGAACCCTCCCTAACTAACCTGCCTCCCTTTTCCCCTGATCACCCTCACCCCTAAAACCCCGTTGCCTATCCTATATTTTCTTTGTGTTGCTATTTACCCGAGTTCTGGAGCAGCAACAACTTGCGCGGCTCCATTGATTCTGGTGCATGTGGCAACAGGACAGTGCCTTAACGGCACGATCCCAGCCTGCCCATTGGCCATCCTAGACTCCACCCTGGCCCGCCTCTTTCTTGAAAAAAACTTTGTTGTGCAGGTAGCGTGAGATACATGCGTGGCCATGAGCATTTGAAATTCTGTGCGGCCAGCCACATCATATCTCCCCGTTTCGATCCACTGGGGCTTTAAAAATTAGCCTGTATGTGTCCACTATAAACAAGAGCATTATAAGGGCCGACAAGATGGAAGAGAAAATGGAGGAGCTGGGGACAGCAGTTACAGTAGCCACCAGAAGATCGAGAAGTTAGAGCAGGTTGTTAAAGTGTTATTGGACAAAAGTGATAACTTAGAGGTCAGTGGAATGACCTTCGATTTATTGGATTACCTGAGCAAGTGGAGGGGTCTAATTCTGTGCAGTTTTTCTCTAATTGGCTTCCTAAATACCTTCAATTTACCTCCACTGGCATGGAAGGCCTCATCATTGATAGAGCCCACCGGGCCTTGATGCCTCCTCTGAGAGACCCGGGCTATCATCCTTTGTCAATAAGGTCAGAATTATGGAAGTGGCAAGGAAAGCAAGAGTCCTCTTTTAGCAGGGAGTGTGAGTATTCATGTTTCAGTATTTCTCCACAGATTTATTTATGTATTTATTTATTTATTTTATTTTACAATGTTTGTATTCCCTCTTTACAAATAAAAATTTAGTCAAAATGGTTTACAGATTTAAAATATACCTATTCTAAATAAAAACTCATCAATAAAATAAACAAAAACTCTAGACAAAAAATCTAAAACAAATTCAGTAAACAAACAGAGAGCGCCTCACGCTAGGCTGTATTTGAGTGTATTAGGGACAGAGAAGAAGAGGGGGGGAAGGGAGGGAAAGGGAAAGGAGTATGGATTTGGACTGAGGGTATGTACTGGTACAGGATTGTGACATTATGATGAAAATAAATATTAAATGATCAATTTGAAGAGGAGATAAAAGCTTTTAGAAACAGATACGTTTTTAAGGATTTCTTAAATTGATGCACAGATGATATGAGCCGCAGGGAGTCTGGTAGGGAATTCCACAAGTAGGGTCCTGCCACAGAAAAATCTCTCTTACGGGTAAATTCAAGCCTTGCTAATTTGATTGTAGGCACATCTAGATTTGATTGTAGGCACATCTAGATTTCCAGATAAGACAACAAGCTTTTTTGGAGATCAAAACTAAACTACAAAAAAGAGGCTTCTCTAATGTGCTTTTGTACCCTGTCCAACTTAAATTGATTACTAATGTTAGAGTTCAGGTATTTGAGGCCATCCAGAAAGTTGAATAATTTCTAAAGTTGACGGAATGAATACTCTCAACTAATGATTAGGCTTCAGAGGCATTTATTGTAGGAGGCTCAATGCCACAGTTAATAAGATTATCTGTGGGAGCTCGGTGGGGAACATCATTCATTAGAGGGGACTGTAGTCCTTCCTTTTCCTTCTCTCTTTTTCTTAGTTTTTTTTTGTTTTGTTTTGTTTTTCTCTTCCAGCTGTTAGTTTCTGTTCTATTTACTCCTGTCTGGTATGGTACTGCACACTATGGGGCGGATTTTCAGAGCCCTGCTTGCCTAAATCCACCTAAATCCGGGCGGATTTAGGCGAGCAGGGCCCTGCGCGCCGGTGCGCCTATGTTCAATAGGCCTACCGGCGCGCGCAGACCCTGGGACTCGCGTAAGTCCCGGGGTTTGGCGAGGGGGGCGTGTCGGGGCGGGCCCGGTCAGCGCGGCGTTTTGGGGGCGTCGGCAGCGTTTTGGGGGCGGGTCCGGTGGTGTGGTTACGGCCCGGGGCGGTCCGGGGGCATGTCCACACCCTCCGTACCTGCCCCCAGGTCGCGTCCCGGCGCGCTAGCGGCCCGCTGGCGCGCGGGGATTTACGTCTCCCTCCGGGAGGCGTAAATCCCCCGACAAAGGTAAGGGGGGGGTTTAGACAGGGCCGGGCGGGTGGGTTAGGTAGGGGAAGGGACGGGAAGGTGAGGGGAGGGCAAAAGAAAGTTCCCTCCGAGGCCACTCTGATTTCGGAGCGGCCTTGGAGGGAACGGGGGTAGGCTGCGTGGCTCGGCACGCGCCGGCTATACAGAATCGATAGCCTTGCGCGCGCCGATCCAGGATTTTAGTGGATACACGCGGCTATGCACGTATCTACTAAAATCCCGTGTACTTTTGCTTGTGCCTGATGCGCCAGCAAAAGTACGCCAATTTGCGCGGTTTGAAAATCTACCCCTATGCTTTTAGCATGTCCTTTTTCTCTTTTATATTGCTTTTCTATATGGAACTATATCTGGTTCTATTTGTGCACTTAACCTGGACAATGAGCAGGGAATTTTCTTCAGCAGCATATTTATTTATTTGTTTATGTATTTATCTATTTATTTATTTATTTTTATATACTGACATTCATTGGGGAATATCACATCGGTTTACATTATAACTCATGGAATAATATGACTAATATGTAAGAACATAAGAACTTATTATTACATTATAACATTATAACAGGGAGAAGGAGGGAGCAGATTGGAGCTTAATTCTGAGAAAGGAGCCTACAATGGCATCTGAACAAGGGAATAATTGCATTGTAACACTAGGTTGAAGATCTGCAGGGTGATAGAGGAGCTTTGAAGGAGGGGGCTAAGTAGGGGGGATGAGAAGGTTAGTTCATGTAGTTCTGCATAGGGACAATGGATGTTGTGGGGTGTTGCTGATTGAGGCTTAGGATGTGATGATTTAACATACAGGTTGGTAGGCTTTTTGGAATAACAAAGATTTCAAGTTCTTTTTGAATGACTGGGTGGAGGGTTCCAGTCTGAGCTGAGCAGGAAGTTTGTTCCATAGGGAGGGGCCCACTATTGAGATGGCGCGTTCTCTGGTTGCGGCGAGGTGAGCTAGTTTTGTGGAGGGGATGGATAGCAGGCCGATTTTCTTGGACTGAAGATTTCTTTGGTAGTCATGTTGGTGGAGGGTGTCCTTTAGCCATTCGATCTTTTTATTGTTGATGGTTTTGTGCAGAAGTGTTAGGGTTTTGTATTGTATTCTGTAGGTTACGAGGAGCCAATGCAGGTCTTTCAGAATGGGTGTGAAGCGTGAGGTTCGATTGCTGTTTGTGAGAGATCTGGCTGCTGCATTTTGCAGGAGTTGGAGGGGTTTGAGGGAGGATGCAGGGAGTCCAAGGAGGAAGGAGTTACAGTAGTCCAGCTTGGAAAATAAAAGGGACTGGAGCACTGTCCGATAATCATGGTTGAAGAGGAAGGTTTTGAGCTTTTTGAGGACTTATAGTTTGGAATAGCCCTATTTGATTGTTGCGTTGATGTGTTTTTTTTAGGTTCAGTTCAGAGTCCAGTGTGATGCCAAAGTCTTTTACTTCAGTTATGCATTGACTGTTTGGTTGGGTGGACAAGAGGTCTTGGATGATCTTTGATGATCATATAATAAGTGCACTGCTCACATGCCTGATTTTAATTAATTTTCTTTGTGTTGTATGTGGTGGATGCATTGATTTTTCCCCTGTAGGGCTTAAGAGCTTCAGTGTTTTCAATAGTCTGCATATTCTCTTCAGAGGCACATACAGCACTAGTGAAGATGGATGCTGGAGAGTCTTTAGTGCAGTGTTCTTGTTTCACTTTCCTGCTGTTCCCTTGCCACTGCTTGATGCATGTTTTGGAAATAAACATTTACTTCACAGCACCAACTAGTGGATGGGAAAGGGGAATTAACTGTTTTCTTCTCTCCCTTCTTTGCACAGAGGATGACTTAGAAGGACCAGGATGGTTTCATTGTAGTATTTGCACCTAGGTGAGAATGTCATAAGAACATAAGAAAATGCCATACTGGGTCAGACCAAGGGTCCATCAAGCCCAGCATCCTGTTTCCAACAGTGGCCAATCCAGGCCATAAGAACCTGGCAAGTACCAAAAAACTAAGTCTATTCCATGTTACCATTGTAATGGCAGTGGCTATTCTCTAAGTGAACTTAATAGCATGTAATGGACTTCTCCTCCAAGAACTTATCCAATCCTTTTTTAAACACAGCTATACTAACTGCACTAACCACATCCTCTGGCAACAAATTCCAGAGTTTAAGTGTGCGTTGAGTAAAAAAGAACTTTCTCCGATTAGTTTTAAATGTGCCCCATGCTAACTTCATGGAGTGCCCCCTAGTCTTTCTACTATCCAGAAGAGTAAATAACCGATTCACATCTACCCGTTCTAGACCTCTCATGATTTTAAACACCTCTATCATATCCCCCCTCAGTCGTCTCTTCTCCAAGCTGAAAAGTCCTAACCTCTTTAGTCTTTCCTCATAGGGGAGTTGTTCCATTCCCCTTATCATTTTTGTAGCCCTTATCTGTACCTTCCTCATCGCAATTATATCTTTTTTGAGATGCGGCGACCTGAATTGTACACAGTATTCAAGGTGCGGTCTCACCATGGAGTGCTACAGAGGCATTATGACATTTTCCGTTTTATTCATAATTCCCTTTCTAATAATTCCCAACATTCTGTTTGCTTTTTTTGACTTCCGCAGCACACTGAACCAACGATTTCAATGTGTTATCCACTATGTCACCTAGATCTCTTTCTTGGGTTGTAGCACCTAATATAGAACCCAACATTGTGTAATTATAGCATGGGTTATTTTTCCCTATATGCATCACCTTGCACTTATCCACATTAAATTTCAACTGCCATTTGGATGCCCAATTTTCCAGTCTCACAAGGTCTTCCTGCAATTTATCACAATCTGCTTGTGATTTAACTACTCTGAACAATTTTGTGTCATCTGCAAATTTGATTATCTCACTCGTCGTATTTCTTTCCAGATCATTTATAAATATATTGAAAAGTAAGGGTCCCAATACAGATCCCTGAGGCACTCCACTGTCCACTCCCTTCCACTGAGAAAATTGTCCATTTAATCCTACTCTCTGTTTCCTGTCTTTTAGCCAGTTTGCAATCCATGAAAGGACATTGCCACCTATCCCATGACTTTTTACTTTTCCTAGAAGCCTCTCATGAGGAACTTTGTCAAACGCCTTCTGAAAATCCAAGTATACTATATCTACCGGTTCACCTTTATCCACATGTTTATTAACTCCTTCAAAAAAGCAGATTTGTGAGGCAAGACTTGCCTTAGGTAAAGCCATTCTGACTTTGTTCCATTAAACCATGTCTTTCTATATGTTCTGTGATTTTGATGTTTAGAACACTTTCCACTATTTTTCCTGGCACTGAAGTCAGGCTAACAGGTCTGTAGTTTCCCCGATCGCCCCTGGAGCCCTTTTTAAATATTGGGGTTACATTTTCTATCCTCCAGTCTTCAGGTACAATGGATGATTTTAATGCTAAGTTACAAATTTTTACTAATAGGTCTGAAATTTCATTTTTTTTAGTTCTTTCAGAACCCTGGGGTGTATACCATCCGGTCCAAGTGATTTACTACTCTTCAGTTTGTCAATCAGGCCTACCACATCTTCTAGGTTCACCATGATTTGGTTCAGTCCATCTGAATCATTACCCATGAAAACCTTCTCCGGTACGGGTACCTCGCCAACATCCTCTTCAGTAAACACCGAAGCAAAGAAATCATTTCATCTTTCCACGATGGCCTTATCTTCTCTACTATAAATAGATATAAATATATATATAAATATAAATACTTCTCTACTTTTAAATATATCTGAAGCTTTCTGCTTCAGATATATTTAAAAAAGTTTTTACTATGAGTTTTTGCCTCTACAGCCAACTTCTTTTCAAATTCTCTCTTAGCCTGTCTTGTCAATGTCTTACATTTAACTTGCCAACGTTTATGCTTTATCCTATTTTCTTATGTTGTATCCTTCTTCCAATTTTTGAATGAAGAAATTTTGGCTAAAATAGCTTCTTTCACCTCCCCTTTTAACCATGCCGGTAATCGTTTTGCCTTCTTTCCACCTTTCTTAATGTGTGTAATACATCTAGACTGTGCTTCTAGAATGGTATTTTTTAACAATGACCTCGCCTCTTGGACATTTTTTACTTTTGTAGCTGCTCCTTTCAGTTTTTTTCTAACAATTTTTCTCATTTTATCAAAGTTTCCCTTTTGAAAGTTTAGCACGAGAGCCTTGGATTTGCACACTGTTCCTCTTCCAGTCATTAAATCAAATTTGATCATATTATGATCACTATTGCCAAGCAGCCCCACCACCATTACCTCTCTTACCAAGTCCTGTGCTCCACTGAGAATTAGATCTAAAATTGCTCCCTCTCTCGTCGGTTCCTGAACCAATTGCTCCATAAAGCTATCATTTATTCCATCCAGGAACGTTATCTCTCTAGCATGACCCGATGATACATTTACCCAGTCAGTATTGGGGTAATTGAAGTCTCCCATTATTACTGCACTATCAATTTGGTTAAATCACAAGCAGACTGTGATACATTACAGGAGGACCTTGCAAGACTGGAAGATTGGGCATCCAAATGGCAGATGAAATTTAATGTGGACAAGTGCAAGGTGTTGCATATAGGGAAAAATAACCCTAGCTGTAGTTACACGATGTTAGGTTCCATATTAGGAGCTACCACCCAAGAAAGAGATCTAGGCGTCATAGTAGATAATACATTGAAATTGTCAGCTCAGTGTGCTGCAGCAGTCAAAAAAGCAAATAAAATGTTAGGAATTATTAGGAAGGGAATGGTTAATAAAACGGAAAATGTCATAATGCCTCTATATCGCTCCATGGTGAGACCACACCTTGAATACTGTGTACAATTCTGGTCGCCGTATCTCAAGAAAGATATAGTTGCAATGGAGAAGGTACAGAGAAGGGCAACCAAAATGATAAAGGGGATGGAACAGCTCCCCTATGAGGAAAGGCTGAAGAGGTTAGGGCTGTTCAGCTTGGAGAAGAGACGGCTGAGGGGGGATATCATAGAGGTCTTTAAGATCATGAGAGGTCTTGAACGAGTAGATGTGACTCGGTTATTTACACTTTCGAATAATAGAAGGACTAGGGGGCATTCCATGAAGTTAGCAAGTAGCACATTTAAGACTAATCGGAGAAAATTCTTTTTCACTCAACGCACAATAAATCTCTGGAATTTGTTGCCAGAGGATGTGGTTAGTGCAGTTAGTGTAGCTGGGTTCAAAAAAGGTTTGGATAAGTTCTTGGAAGAGAAGTCCATTAACTGCTACTAGTCAAGTTTACTTAGGGAATAGTCACTGCTATTAATTGCATCAGTAGCATGGGATCTTCTAGGTGTTTGGGTAATTGCCAGGTTCTTGTGGCCTGGTTTGGCCTCTGTTGGAAACAGGATGCTGGGCTTGATGGACCCTTGGTCTGACCCAGCATGGCAATTTCTTATGTTCTTATGTTCTCTTAGCATTTCACTGTCCGTCTCACCATCTTGACCAGGTGGATGGTAGTATACCCCTATCACTATAGTCTTCCCCGACACACAAGGGATTTCTACCCATAAAGATTCAATTTTGTATTTAGTCTCATGCAGGATGTTTATCCTGTTGGATTCTATGCCATCCCGGACATAAAGCACCACACCTCCTCCCGAGTGCTCCTCTCTGTCATTGCGATATAATTTGTACCCCGGTATAGCACTGTCCCATTGGTTATCCTCTTTCCACCATGTCTCTGAGATGCCAATTAAGTCTATGTCATCATTCACTGCTATACATTCTAATTCTCCCATCTTACTTCTTAGACTTCTGGCATTAGCATACAAACATTTCAAAGTTTGTTTTTTGTTTGTATTTTCATTCTGCTTTTTAATTGATATCAGACTTGCATTCATCCTAATCTTGTTTGTTCTTCAGTTTAAAGTACATTTTTGCAACTGCTTCAGTCCCTGGTCAATAAGTATGTCAACATATCTATGGAGTAGGACCAGACACTTGAGGAGGGGTCAGCCACAGCCTCCTCCCTTTCTTCCCTTTCAAACTGGTACGGCCCCATCTCACCAAATTAAAGATAATTAGTTTTGCCGTACCTTCTGCTGCTTTGCACTGTCCTCCTGCCCCAGCCGTTAAAGTGATTCCTGCATAGGCCACAGCACAACTGGCTTGACCAAATTGTAAATTTAGAAGCCCAATAACATTACTGTTCGGCTATGCTGTGGCCTACTGAGGACTCACTTAGATAGGGCAGGAGGACAGTGTGAAGCAGCAGCAGGTAAACTAATTATGTTTAGTTTGGAGAGGTTGGCCACACCACTGATGCTTCGTGCCTTAAAAGTGAAATACCATGTCAACGCCATAGCTATTAGAGACACATAGGAGGAGGAGAGTTTAACCTGAGCCCTAAAGACAAGAAGGTGATTGGACTGCTGCCAGGTTACCAACACTGATTGGCACTCTGGAATTTGCCTGACTTGGTTTAACTGTGTTCGGTTACCCTTGTAATTGAAAAGTACAGCAGGCTGGAAACCGGGCTGTCCAGTCCAAAACTGGCAGTTAGTCACCCTACTGGATAGACTGGAAGCTGGTCCTGTATATCATTCAGGGGAAGCAAACAGCCAATGGTTTCATTCTGTTTTGCTTTCATGATTTTCATATAATGCACTTATTGTTTTTACTAAAGGGAATAAGAACATAAGAAATTGCCATGCTGGGTCAGACCAAGGGTCCATCAAGCCCAGCATCCTGTTTCCAACAGAGGCCAAACCAGGCCACAAGAACCTGGCAATTACCCAAACACTAAGAAGATCCTATGCTACTGATGCAATTAATAGCAGTGGCTATTCCCTAAGTAAACTTGATTAATAGCCATTAAGGGACTTCTCCTCCAAGAACTTATCCAAACCTTTTTTGAACCCAGCTATACTAACTACACTAACCACATCCTCTGGCAACAAATTCCAGAACTTTATTGTGCGTTGAGTGAAAAAGAATTTTCTCCGATTAGTCTTAAATGTGTTACTTGCTAACTTCATGGAATGCCCCCTAGTCCTTCTCTTATTCGAAAGTGTAATGTTCTTGTTGTAATATGTCTCACTATCTTCACAAGGGTTGCCTTTGAATCATCTGTTAAATGTTGCTGGGTTTTCAGCAGAGAAGGGGGAGGAGGGGGTAGTAGTAGGGTTAGTCAAGGGTGTGGGGTGGGATTGTTGATATGGTAGTTTAGGAGGGGGAAGGTTTTAAAAGGTCCTGCATTCACTTGAAGGGTGGAATTTTATTCACATATCTTTTCTTGCTTTTGCAGCATATAGTTGCTGTTGGGGTTGCTTTCAGGTGCTGTATACATGTTATTTATCTTTTGTGCTTGCTGGGTAGGATGGGAATTTAGAGGAATGGGTTAATATTAGGGTGCATATTGATAAAATTGGAAGAGGGCAGGTTTACAGTTCTACATGTGTGGATTCTTTGTTTATGACACATTGGCTTGAAATGTCTGTCAGCAAATCAAAATTATGTTTCACATTCTTTAGTGGTAAAGTGCGGTATAGCCTTATAATTGCTTTAGATTATGAGTGATTATGGGCTATTTGGCATAATGTTCAGCATGTGACTATGCCTATCAAATGTAGGAAAGTGTTGCAGTTCACATTGCACTGCTTCAAGAGAGTCATCTCACATCCTAAGCACCTAAAACTTTAATCTGATTGGGTGGGGCAGGTACACTTTTCTTCTTACAACTCAAAGAGCTGAAGAGTCTGTGTTTTTATAATTATGGTGTTATCTATCTCAATTTGAGAAAAATGCAATACCCCAAAGGAAGGTAGCTAATTGTGGTATGTGAGTTTTTCTACATGTGCTTTCTTTTAGCCAGTATATTTGGGCCAATTGAAGGCCAGTCTGCATTTATTTTTCATTTGTTCAGCAATTAGCCAAATTTGAGGGGGGGGGGGAGTGGTAGACTGGAATTCCTGCTTGGTTCCATATCAGGGTTGGTTGTCGGGTCACCTATATTCATATAATCCAAACAGTAATCTTTTGACTCTCATGTCTCAATTCCATTTGCAGGATATATGGAGGGAAAAAAAAACCATCAAGTGGAGATTACATGTTTTTGGTATAGGACTCCAGATCTCAGATGTGGAGGCAGAAGTGGAATGAAGATCTTTTGTTACATTTGGCTGAGGATGATTGAGAAGCCCTTTAGCAAAGGGAACATTGTATCTCAATGTGTCAGAAAAGGGCTTATTTAATGCTTAAACTCCTCTACCGGACTTATGAATTCCATATGCTTTTTCATAGATTCAACTTATCCTAGTCTGTCTTGTGATGGAAAACTTTTGGGCAAAGAGGTGGACTTACCCATGTGTACAAGAGTTCTGGGTAGAGGGTTTAACTGGGTAGAGGGTTTGACTTCACGAATATCTGGATATGAATTTTCTTCCTCTCCTTCACTGGCTTTGCTGGGCCACTGGGATCTTTTAGCAGTTTCTAGCAAGATTAAGGCTCTGCTGAATCAGCTGTTTCTGGTAGCCATTGTTGCCTGATACTGGAAACAAAGGCCTTTGCTGAAAAATTGGTTTTCTCAAGTTTTTTTAAATTGCTTGCATCAAGAAGCTGTCACACGCTCTCAAAGCTACCATTGGTTTATACAGTTCTGTTTGGGACACATTTAGCTCTTATTGCTTTGCTGAACATGGGACAGAGAGTTGATTATTTCATCCTTTCATCATGCAGTCAAGATACACGTTGTTTAACTTTGTTAACTGTGTATATTATGAATGGGCACGTGTCCATGTTACATGGCTTGGAGGAGGCCTCCTTATATATTGTTGGCTGTTCTTGGTTGCTTGCTTAATTTTTTCACAATTTTTTATATCTTCTTCTTTAAACAAAGTTTATTTTAAAGAATCCTAAACTTTCATAATGTAGCCTTAAGATATGTTTCTGCATGCATGTTAGCATTACCTTTGGTTCCTTAGTAGTAATTCTAAGAAACACACATTTATCCCTCATTGAAAAAGAGAAATAAAATTAGCTCATTAGGCATTGACAATGAATGTGCTATTAAACATTAATAAATAAAAATCTTAACACAGTCTAACACTGCAAAAGTTAACTACACTTCAAAAGTGTGGTTAATTGTAGAAGCCTTAGTAGACCACATTAACTTGGGATTTTAGGCCTGAAACCTTTACTCCCTTCAAGCTGACAATGACCTCTAGATCCTCTAGATCACCATTCTCTCACCTCTCACGTTGACAAGGGCCTACATGACCCTAACAACAATACCACTTACCATTCATCTATTCCAAGACCAAACTGATCCCAAAATTATGCAGATCTGTTGTCATTAAAATCAGCAGGGATAAGGGAAATCAGCTCCATCCTGATAGCAAAAGTATGTTCAAATTTCAGCAGATTTTTGTCTGGGTGAAGGGGGATGGTGAAGTGTTGGGTAAACTGCAGAGGATCTGATCAATTGGGGGAGGTGGGAGAGAAAGGTTTCATAATCTCTCATCAGCTTGGGGATGTGGTGTTATATGTGTTGGGATAGTCTAGAGAGTCTTGTCAGCTTAAAGAGGGTGTCAGAAGGGATGAAGAGGTCAGTGGTGGAGTATGGGGTTACAGGGGAGGTTCTGTGCATGAACCAGCTCTTTCGCTTTGTGCAGGTTAGTGTGGAGAAATCTACCTTAAATGCAGCCATAGTATCACTGCCACTTTTTGTGTCTCATTATTGTAATGGCACAAGCATTAAAGCTGGAACTGTTGTCATTAAAATCAGCAGGTGACTTGCATTATTATACAAGTTTTAATGCTAGTTAGTAGGTCCCAATGTGTAAATCGTTTTTTTTTCTGTTATATAAGTGGAAAAGAAAAACATACTTGTTTCTTTTCAGAGCTTTAGTGTGAACTGTGATTAGCATCTTATCTGCCTTGAAGTTGTCCAAACCTGTCAACAAGTATTTGTTTCCCCTTATTACACAGCTGACAGCAAAATCTTGTATGAGGAACAATCTATATTTTAAGTAGTTAACATGCCATAAAGATGCAAAAATTGACTTGAATTGTGATATTGTACTCTGAGGTTAGATAGATCTTTAAAGCTTCAGTATTTTCTTGGCTTTTTTCATTTCTTGTAGCTCTGGGAGGCTTCTGTAATTAGGAATCAAACTGTGCCACAAGAACCTGTTGGAGATTTTGATGGTGATCTTTGCATTATAGCTGCATCAAGAGATTGTTGCAATGTTCTGACTTTTCTTATTTCTGTTGTTGTCTTCTTCGAACTGTAAATATATAGAAAACATGCACAAGAGTATAAAAGAAAGCAAACTCCTGCTATTTCAAAGGGATCAAACTGAAGAGATATATAATATACAGTGCTGACCTTTTTAAACAGCTGGATATCCAACACATTCCTGTGGTTTTGGCATGGGTTGATGCACCAGCTCACCAAGGTTATGTGGGTTTCAATAGAGTTGATTGCCCTGTGATGCTGATGAATGGCAGTACGTTAAAAAGGCAGACATCGCACTGTGGGAATATCTATAAAGAGACTGGCAGACGTTGTATAAAGTATACTTTTCAAGTATAGATGAGGCCTGACTTATGAAACATTTAGTCCCATTGACACAGGATGGAAGAAAAGTTATAGTAAATAAGGCCTATAATTCCAAATTAAAATGTCAAACTATTCTTAGCTATCCAGCAGCTACATCTTACTGGGGTTACCATTATCATTAATTTGTTGCACAGCTGTTATGAACAAATGATTCATAACCATTCTGTGCAAAAATCTCCAATTTACTTTGCATTTCCATTTTTGAAAACGACGCAGCTTTTGTCTAAGAATTTAAAGTTCATAATTTTATAAAGAAAAAAATGTCATGAAAAATTGGTGCATGCATAAAATGTAGAACCTTTCCCAAATGTACTCAATGTAAGAATTTGGAAAACAAACATTTTGCAGGAGTTTACCCTTCCGCGACCATTTTCCGCGGACTGTTTCCCTCCCAGAAGTTCAGCATGGTGAACTGCATCTTTACGCATTTTCGGACACATGTCATCCAAAATTAAAATTTGATCTAAAGTTGGTCAAAATGTTTATTTCAAGATTTGGTAGCATTAAAATAAATAAAGGTAAATGTTGCCATGCAATTTTTTATCAGGACTTGCCTATGCACATCGAGTGAAAATCCACCCCTCTGTAAGTAAACTATGGGATTCATGCTTTACTCTCTAAGGGCTTCATTTTCTAAAGTATCGCAGACCTGCGATACTTTAGGGAATGAGGGTTGGGGGGCCGAAACAGGGGGCGGGCCTGCACTAGTCGGCAGCAATCACACCGTCGCGGTGCGATCACTGCCGGTTTCGCACCCAATAGCGCCACCATAGAAGGTGTAGCTATTAGGCACAAACTCGGACACAAAAAGGGCCTTACCTTTTCATCATCTGCGGCGTCTTCGCGGAGTCGGCCCTGGTGACGCCCCGACTCCTTCTCTTCCGGGGCTGACTCTGCCCCCATTTTGGTATTGCACGCGATAAGGGACTTTTCGTGTGCGAAACATCCCTTATCGCGTGCGAGCCACTTGGAAAATAAGGCCCTAAATTAGATATTATAATATTATATGCAAGTTGGTAAGATATAAGGCATCAATCCAACACATCCCAAACAGGGAGGAATTATCTTAAACCAATATTAGCTCAAAGAATTATTTATGGGAAATTGTATCAGAATAAAAGTGCTCTCACAGTCGCCTGGCTCTTGCTATTAACCAAATTCCGTGGATGACAGCTTGAGTAACTTAATAATGTGTTCCTATCAGTAGGTTTTTTAAAAATAGTGAAAAAGAAACGTCCTGACTTGATTTCAATCTGAATATCCAGGAAAGCAACCCTTGTTCCTCCTCTAGCACTGTGAGATTCACTGAGAAATCATATGGCAATACTCTAGCTGTGCTATGTGAGCATATCTTGCCCAAGCCCTTGATGACAGTACCATATAACGTATTCTGTAAATGGAATCAAGGGTGAGAAGAGTGTTTCCACATTTATTGATAAACTGTACCATGTAGCACAACACCATAACTTCCCAAACTTGGAGGAAATACTCTTGTATCACCTGGTGTGCAACCTCCATGATGAGGCTCTGTAAAACCAAGTTTCTTAAAAACCTTCTTACCACATTCCAGTGGGAGCACTGAGAGGAGAGGATCACCTTGCTGGTGGCTGAAAGGAATCAGTAAGTTTTTGCTTGGGACAATGTCTTTTTTAAAAGTATTGGGGCAAAGTTAACTATTTGGGAATATTATTTAGTGCGTTTGTATGTTTGTGCTTTTAATAGTCAGTAAGGCAGCGAATAAACAAGTTAGATTGTTTGTATTTTTAAATAGTCATTAAGGCAGCTAGTAAGCAGTAGTTAGTGTGTTTATTTTTAAAAAGTCTGTAAGGCAGCTAGTAAACAGAACTGAGTGTTTGTATTAAAAAAAAAAAAGTAGCCAGAAGCTAGAAATAAGCTAGGAGCAGTGTATACCTAAGTAAAAGGTTAAAAGTTCAGTTCAGTTACTCACCTTGGAAAGGTGTTGAGGTAGTGTGATTTGGTTTGATTAGGTACCAACATTTGTTAATCAAGAAAGCAGTGAGTCACTCTGGCTGACTAATTGAAGTTAGACTGTATTTCCCAACCCTCCAATCCCTCGTCCACCCACCCCTAGCTCATTCTTTAATTTATAGGCAGGTGCCACTTTCACAAAAAAACCCCAAAACAAAACAACAACACAAACTTTATTGAGAGTTTGATTAGTCCCTTGTAGGCCACTACCAGACATATAGTGAATTCACCAATACATTTAAACAACTTTAATTAGATACATTCCTACTCCCATAGCAATCTAAAACTAAACTAGGAACTGAACAAAATTGAGATGAAGGCAGCAGCCCAGCAGCAAGGCTTCCCAGTCTTTTGCATCGAGTGTCACAAGTATGATTTTTTACCCGCCGGTGAGAAGTTGTACATGTGCATGCGATTCAAAGAGCTCCTGGCTCTCAGAGAACAAGTCCGATCTCTGGAGGCTAGAGTGGCAGACCTGGAGGAGCTGAGGCAGACAGAGAGGTCTATAGATGAGACCTTCAGGGACATAGTAGCCAAGTCCCAACTTCAGACTGGCAGCCCTGGTGCTTCCTTGGAGGAAGAAGGTCTCATGATTGGAGAGCATCAACCTGGTGCAACAGGAAAGGATCCTGTAGCAAGGACCTGCTCTCCAGGTGATGCATTGTCCTTTCGCACCAAGGATATCTCCCCAAGGCCTACTGCCCAGGAGGCAAGGGTTAGGTCGGCCGTCATAGTTGGTGATTCAATTATTAGGATTGTAGATAGCTGGGTGGCTGGTGGGCGTGAGGATCGCCTGGTAACATGGCTACCTGGTGCGAAGGTGGTGGACCTTACGCGTCATCTAGAAATATTTTTGACAGTGCTGGGGAGGAGCCAGCTGTCATGGTGCATAGAGGCATCAAAACTCCCATGATGATATATCATAGGCATGGCATGTTGGCATATTAACAGCATATCCACTAAGTTGGTACATCTTGGATATGGTAAGTAGGTAGAATAGCAGTAAAACCCTTATGTTTGGTATATATAGGGAATGGCTAATAAGCAGACTAGCAGCTAGACATCTAAAGCTGTATATATGGGGTATAGCAGACAAGTACAGAAGCAGTAAAACAACTAGGTCGTACATTGGTAGCATGGCAGATAGGCAGAGTGGAAGTAAGACTATCTAATATGGACGATGTGGGGCATGTCATATAGGTAGAGTACTACTAAAACTCCATAGGTGGTAAAACTTGGGAATGGCAAGTAGGCAGAGAGGCAGCAAAACCCCTAAGGTGGTATATATAGGGTATGGAATGTAGGCCAAGAGGCAGTAAGACCCCCTAAGGTGCAGCATCTTGGGCATAGTTGGGCAGATTTTCAAAGGGTTACACGGGTAACCCCCGAAAAGCTGCCCCTGCGTGCGCTGAGCCTATCTTGCATAGGCTTGGCAGCGCGCACAAGCCCCGGGATGCACATATGTCCCGGGGCTTCAAAAAGGGGCAGGTCCGGGGGCGTGGTGGTGGTCCGGGGGTGGTCGCAAGTTCTCCGGCACAGCGGTCTGTGCTGGGGGATGGCGCGTCGGCTTGCGCAAGTTACGCTTGCCTTGGGCAGGCTTAACTTCTGAAATAAAGGTAGGGGGGATCTAGTTAGGGCTGGGGGGTGGGTTAGATAGGGGAAGGGAGGGGAAGGTGGGGGGAGCGGTAGAAAAGTTCCCTCCGAGGCCGCTCCGATTTCGGAGCGGCCTCAGAGAGAATGGAGGCAGCCTGCGCGGCTCGGCGCAAGCAAATTTCACAATTGTGCACCCCCTTGCACATGCCGACCCTGGATTTTATAACATGTGTGCAGCAGCGCATGTTATAAAATTGGCCGTAGATTTGTTTGCGCCGGGTTGCGTGAACAAATCTGTGCCCGCGCGCAGGTTTTAAAATCTGCCCCAATTAGCACAGTGATAGCAGCAAAATCCCTATGGAGGTACATCTGGGACATGAAGTTAAGACTAATCGGAGAAAATTCTTTTTCACTCAACGCACAATTAAGCTCTGGAATTTGTTGCTAGAGGATGTGGTTACTGCAGTTAGTTTTAAAAAGGTTTGGATAAGTTCTTGGTGGAGAAGTCCATTAACTGCTATTAATCAAGTTGACTTAGGAAATGGCCTCTGCTATTACTGTTATCAGTAGCATGGGATCTTCTTGGTATTTGGGTACTTGCCAGGTTCTTGTGGCCTAGATTGGCCACTGTTGGAAACAGAATGCTAGGCTTGATGGACCTTCGGTCTAACCCAGTATGGCAACTTCTACCAAAAGGTAAGAAAAAGCTTAGAATTTGTGTGTGTGTTATAAAAAGCAAGCCAAAAGGTAAGAAAAAATGTAGTGTTGTATGTGTTTATCTTTCCCTTCCTCCCACCCCTCTTCCACCCATCCATAGCTCACCCTTTATAGGTAGGAGACACTTTCACTTTAAAAATCAATCAGACTTTAATCTAAACCACAGGATTGCCCCAGGTGTTATCAAGAGTTTAATAATCCCATTGCAAGTCACTACCAGATTAATAGTAACGATACACATTCCTACTCCATTAGAAATCTAAACTTAACTAATAGCAAAATTAATTTGAAGGCAGCAATCCAGCAGCAAAAAGGGGGTGTTTCAGTTTTCTGCATCTAATATCAAATGTATGACAGGTGAGAGGTTGTATGTGTGCACTCGGTGCAAAGAGCTCCTGGCTCTCAGGGAATGAGTCCGATCTCTGGAGGCTAGAGTAGAAGACTTGGAGGAGCTGAGGCAGACAGAGAGGTATATTGATAAGACCTTCAGGGACAAGTAGCCATGTCCCAAATCCAATCTGGCAGCTCCAGTGCTGCCTTGGATCAGAAAGGTCTCCCAGTTGGAGAACATCACCCTGATGTAGCAGGAAGTGATTCTGTAGCAAGGACCTGATCTCCAGGTGATGTATTGTACTCTCACACTGAGGACATCTCCCAGGGCTACTGCCCAGGAGAGAAGGGTTAGGCTGGCCATCATAGTTGGAGATTCGATTATTAGAAATGAAGATAGCAGGGTGTCTGGTGGATGTGAGGACCGCCTAGTTAAACTCTGGAATTTGTTGCCAGAGGATATGGTTAGTGCAGTTAGTATAGCAGTGTTTAAAAAAGTATTGGATAAGTTCTTGGAGGAGAAGTCCAATACCTGCTATTAAGTTCACTTAGGGGCGGATTTTAAGAGCCCTGCTCGCCGGTGAGCCTATTTTACATAGGCCTACCAGCGCGCGCAGAGCCCCGGGACTCGCGTAAGTCCCGGGGTTTTCGGAGGGGGGCGTGTCGGGGACGTGTCGGGGGCGGGGCCGAGCGCCGTGCCGTTTTCGGGGAGTGTCGGCAGCGTTTTGGGGGTGGGCCTGGGGGCGTGGTGACGGCCCGGGGTGGTCCGGGGGCATGGCCGAGCCCTCCGTACCCGCCCCCAGGTTGCGTCCCGGCACGCTAGCGGCCCGCTGGTGCGCAGGGATTTACGCCTCCCAGAGGGAGGCGTAAATCCCCCGACAAAGGTAAGGATGGGGTTTAGACAGGGCCGGGTGGGTGGGTTAGGTAGGGGAAGGGAGGGGAAGGTGAGGGGAGGGCAAAAGAAAGTTCCCTCCGAGGCTGCTCCGATTTCGGAGCGGCCTCGGAGGGAACGGAGGTAGGCTGCGCGACTCGGCGCGCGCCGGCTATACAGAATCCATAGCCTTGCGCGCGCCGATCCCGGATTTTAGTGGATACGCGCGGCTCCGCGCGTATCTACTAAAATCCAGTGTACTTTTGCTGGCGCCTGATGCGCCAGCAAAAGTAGGCCAAATCGCGCGGTTTGAAAATCTACCCCTTAGAGAATAGCCACTGCCATTAGCAATGGTAACATGGAATAGACAGTTTTTGGGTACTTGCCAGGTTCTTATGGCCTGGATTGGCCACTGTTGGAAGACACAAAACTAAGGGATATAACTAGTATATAATCAACGCAACAAAATTCAACTAGTTAATAATTGTAATCAGCACCATATGAAGTCACAAATTCTTAATGTTGCTATTTCCAATAAAATTCTAATTTAATTTAAATCTTGATTGATTTTATTTGTATCAATACATGCTTTTTATCAATTTTATCGGAAGGAGTAGACCTCAGCACCGGCCCAATAATTCTGTTAATTAACAGAAAGATATTTTTTGAAAGCCGTGTTGGTACAATCACTGGTCTACAACCTATCGTATTTTTATTTTCACTTTTTATAAAATTAAAATACTACTTTAATGTTACTTTTTAAACTAAAATAGTGATGTAACTATTTCAACTTAAAGTCCTGTTAGTATTGGAGATTTCAATGCTACAGCGCCAGTTGATTATATTCTAGCAGAGCAGCAAAAATTCTTAGTGCCATTGATATAAGGACAAACATTTTTTTCTTGATTTCAAAATAGGTTTTAACCTCCAATAATGATTTTTTTCAAATTGAAAGTCCTTGGTATTCAAATGTTTATGCTGCAGCGCCTGTTGAATATATATAACAAAGAATCAAAGATTCCTTACCGATGTTACAAAGACACTGAATGGTTGCCAGAACTATAATATCTTGATTTAAACATGAATTAGAACCTCCATTATGACTTTTCCGTGTTGTTAACATCAGCTTTTAACCGAAGGCATTCTGGTAAGAGGTAAAGAACATAATTACTGTTTCTCATTCAATTGAACTCAAACTCTGACCACGAGCACTTCAGGTAAGCAACTTCTGAATTATGTTGACTTGAACTCAGAATGGTGCCACCCGACAGAACTTCAAACAGAGACCTGTTTGTAAGATGGCAAACAACCTTTCATGTCCCGAAAGTATCTTATCTTAAGAAACTTGTAGCCCAGGTGTCTTTTGGCTGAACGGACTGCTTCAAGTCCTTGACTGAAGCTGCCACAACTGCTTCAGTCTCTTTACTGAAACCGCCGACGTTGGCAACGTTTCGGAAGATGCATCAGGGCAAACTCTGAAACATGAAAATTGTCCTTTACATAATGCAAGATAATGCTCAATTCGTATTAACGTTTCCAAATCTCTAATTTTGGTTATAGTACTTACTAATATTGGACAATATCCTCTCTGTAGTCGGGTCTGTCTAAAGACATTTAAACATGGCGCCTCTATTTAAGTAACAAACTTTCTTGAGACTGACCAATCATAGAACACCCCCTAACATTTCAGCGTATTGATGTCACTGTTTTTAAACCAACTTTATGAATCGCTTTTGTAGCACTAATTCCAGTTTGTTTTATGAACAATCAAGATTATATATCCAGTGATCCTACAATGTAATAATATATATCACAAATTGATTAAAGTATTCCATTCGATATTACTGTTTAAACCATTGGGTTCTTCAGATTTCAATTTATAGATCCATTGTTGTTCCTTTTTATATAGAATCTTTTCACGGTTCCCACCTCTGCTATCTACTTCAACATGATCTTGTAGCTGATGTTTTGCTGATGAAAAATGTGCCACAATTGGTGCTGTTTCTTTATTATTCCTGATACAACTTTTATGTTCACCAATGCGTAACCGGAATGAACGAGTGGTTTGTCCGACATAGATTTTATCACATGGACATTTAATAATGTACACAACATGTGTACTTTGGCAATTGGTGAAATGTCGTAACTTATATGTATGATCAGTAATTGTACATGTGAATGTTTTCAATTCCAATGTCTGATTACATATTTTACAGTGGCCACATTTGTAATGTCCTACAAGTGTTGCTCCATCGATGGTTGTGTTTATGTTACGTTTGATGGAAGGTAAAGTGGACGGACTCAAAATTTCTTTGAAATTTTTGCTCCTGGAAAAGGCCATTCGAAAATCCAATTCAGAATTTCATATGACAGGGCAAAGGTAGCGCCGGCGCCATTTCTATTAACGCACCCATGGCCCGAGAGTGGAAGATCACACCTGGACCCCCCCACTGGACCGCAGGTAATTTAAGACATTTTGGGGGGTTCGGGAGGGTGGGGGATTTATTTTAAAGGGTCGGGGTGGGTTTTAGGGTTGTTTTAGTGTGCCGGTTTTCCCGCCCTCCCCCGATTTATGATTTACACGATTTTAAAAAAAAGAAAACCGCGACAATCCGATTCCCTCCCCCCCCAGCCAAAACCGATCGTTAAGACGATCGATCACATGATTCACATCTCTAGTATCATTATGTATTGTTTACCACTATCAAATCCTCGTAGTACATTATCTGTGAGAGAGATTAGCAATGTCTCAATGCTGTAGTGTTTTCTAAAGCCGTGTTGTGAGGGATAAAGTATGTTATTATTTTCCAAGTGTTCAGATAGTTGTTTCTGTACCATTTTTTCTATTAATTTAGCAAGGAGGGGTAGGTTTGAAACTGGTCTGTAGTTATTTAATATCTTTGGGTCACTGTTCTTTTTCTTTAGTAGTGGTTTGATTATTGCCCCTTTTAGAATATCTGGCATTACTCCATCGTTCATTGATAGGTTGATTATTTTAACTATTCTATGGGAGGTTGTGTTGGCAAGTTTTTTTATATCCATAGTAGGTATGGTATCTAGTTTATGTGGGGCCGGATTTACGTTTTTTAACATGGATTCAACTTTGATGTCTGATACTTCGTCAAAGGTGGACCATTGTGTCACATCTCTTTTGATCATTTTTATTTCCTGTTTTGCTGAGTTAGGGAACTTATTTCTGAGGTTTATGATTTTTTCTGAGAAAAAGTTTGCTATTTCGTTACATGTGTTTTCTAGTGGGGTTTGGGGTACCTCGGTTTTGTCATTCATCAGGTTTTTTACAATATTAAATAATGATCTTGGGTTGTTAGCAAATTTTTCAATTTTAGTGCTGAAGAATAATTTTTTTGCATCAAGAATTACTTTTTTGTTGAAGGCTAGATGCTTCCTGAATTTAGTCAGACTTTCTGATGATTTACATTTAATCCATTCTTTCTCTCTTTTTCTCAGAGTTCGTTTGACCACCTTTATCTTTTCATTATACCATGGGTTTGATTGTCTGGCCTCATTGATCTGTGTTAACATTTTGGGATTTATATCATCTGCTAGTTTATTTGTTATTGACTGCCATGCTAACGTTGTGGTTTCACAGTCTTTGTGCTCGAAGGAAACAGCCAATGGAAATGCAGAATCATACCTCTAGCTAATGAACTGCCCCTCAATTGACACTTTTTAACTTATCTGTAACATTGTTTTATCCTATTAAGGCGCACTAACTCCAAAATCAGAAAACATAAGAACATAAGAAATTGCCATGCTGGGCAGACCAAGGGTCCATCAAGCCCAGCATCCTGTTTCCAACAGAGGCCAAACCAGGCCACAAGAACCTGGCAATTACCCAAACACCAAGAAGATCCCATGCTACTGATGCAATTAATAGCAGAGGCCATTCCCTAAGTAAACTTGATTAATAGCAGTTAATGGACTTCTCCTCCAAGAACTTATCCAAACCTTTTTTGAACCCAGCTATACTAACTGCACTAACCACATCCTCTGGCAACAAATTCCAGAGCTTAATTGTGTGTTGAGTGAAAAATAATTTTTTTCTGATTAGTCTTAGATGTTCGTATTTCGTGTGAGTGCACACTAACAGGAGTTAATGCACACTAATATGTAGTTAGTGTGTACTAAGTCCCATTAGTGCACACTAACTAAGTTGCAGGCTTAGTCCACCCTAAGGGGGCTTAGAGCGCACTAACTCTATGTTAGTGTGCATTAAGTCCCATTAGTGTATACTAACGTGACTTAGGAGTAAATTTTCAAAGGTACACGTGGGCGTCCATGTGCACGCACTACCCGGTGCGTACACATGGATGCCCAATTTTATAACATGCATGCACAGATGAATGTTATGCGTGTAAATCGTCTGGATTTACGCCATAGGCCTTTGAAAATCCGGCCCTTAGTGCGCACTAAATCCTGTTAGTGTGCACTAACACTGAAAATAGTGGAGCACGAAAAAAAAACCCTCGAACCGCAGGAAAAACAAATTTTCCTGCGGGGGCCTGTAAATGAAGCCTGAACTGATACAACAACACAATGCACATACCCAGTAATTAATAAGCAATAGTAGATTATGATCTATCTAATGTTTTGGTACTTGCCAGATACATGTGACTTGGATTGGCCACTGCTGGAAACAGGATACTGTGCTTGATGGACCCTGGTCTGACCCTGTATGGCATTTCTTATGTTCTTATGTTCAGAAGACTGCTGCAAAGAAAGCAACAGTACACTTCTCATCTGAATGCACTCCTGACTTATGGTTTGAATGAGTATTTGGAATTAGGGGTTTTTTTTAGTTATTTTATTACTCTGCCGACATGAAAAGTATGAATGAATGTTTACAGAACATGGCGCAGGCAATTTTTCAAAATCATTTACTTTGGTAAATAGTGATTTACCTATTTAAATTGTCTGCAGGAAACTGCCCCCTCAATACATCTTAAAAATATCCACATACTACTACACATGAGTACAGTTAGTTACAATTAGAAGAGTTGGTCCCAGGGATGATTTTAGGCTTGGAAAGGGAAAAAAAACATGCACAGATGGTATTTTTAAATCTATGCATGCCTTTTTCCATGGAAAAATTACCTGCACAAGAAACAGATGCAAATATCCATAGGTACTTTTTATGTGCTTACAAGTTTCAAAGGCAAATAGGTGTGTACCATCTGTTTGAGGATTGGTGCATAGCTTGAAGGGAAGAAGTACCTGTGGCATTTCACACAATGTGGACAGTTTAAAAATTAGGATGCAGATATTTTCTTGAATAAAAATTGTATTTATCAGAGCTTATTCTGAATAAGTTCTGTTGTTTAATATAATAGAACCAAATATTAGGGAACACTGCATTTCTCTATAAAATCTTTTTTTCTTTCTCAATGGTATTTTTTACAATAGAAAATATTTACAGGCCATTCATTATCTTACTATTACCCTGCCATGGCCTTAGTTAAAAAAAATAAAACATCCACACAATTAATTAAATATAGTTTTTCTCATTTTGAACTTTTAAAAACAAAATTTAAAAATTGAGTCATCACATTTTTAAGAGGAGGCCTTAAATAGATAAGTATATAAATCTTATCTGTAGTTCTGGCTCCAATATATCAGTCTAGAAAAAGTTTTTGGTGTGCTTAAAAATATCTGCGTGCCGGTTAGTGCAAATCTATGAAAAGAAATAAAAGTTCTAATCTACAACATTGCAAAATGTTTATGTCAATAGAGTAGAGCACCCTTTATCGAAAGATCCATTATCCAGAATGGCCTCTGTCCTGACCATTTTGGGTAAAAGTGCTTTACTGCATTCAGAAATAGAAATTCTAATCTCCATTCCATTACACAAAATGCATTATCATAAAAGTTTTATCAGATTCTTTCATTACATTTCAAAAAAGGTCAAAACTAGTTATCATCAGCTTCATTTTGAAGCTTTAAAACTTGTTTCATACATGTATATTAACCTTTTACTATATCCATCCTTATATCAGTTGTTTTTCAAGATCTGCTTCAGCTGAAGCATTTTATTTTATTTATTCAAGATTTCAGCTTTTCAAAAACTACCTTGCTTTCACAGTGAATGTAAAGCACTACTGGGCAATTAACAAATTCTTCAATGAAAACAATTTTAGGGTAAATAAGCACAATACCTTCACATATTATAAAAGGGCCAGTGCACATAGGAGGCTAAGCGATAAAGATTAATGCGCAGGTTAAGACCCTTTTACATTAGCTAAAAATAGCATGCAATGCAGTAAGGCAGGGGAAGGCTGCTCTGGTCCTAGAGTGCCAAAAGCAGGTCTGATTTTCAGGATATACACAATGAATATGCAGGAGATATATTTGCTTACAATGGAGGCAGTGCATACAGATATACCTAATGCATACTCATTGTGGATATCCTGAATACCAAATCTGGTTGTGACACTCCAGGATTGACATAGCCTACCCCTGCAATAAGGCCTTTATGATACTTGATAGTTCACACCCCATCATACTAATGAGTAAGTAGTAAAATGAGTGCTACCTGCATTATATGCAAATAAGGAAGTATCATATGTAAATTAAGTTGTTTTTTTATAGAATCTTTTCCAGAATTCCATAAAGTCTGTTCCATCTCCATCGTTCCCTTATTGTCTTACTGAAGTGTTCATTTAGATCAGTGACCCTGGTTTCCTGTTTTCCTCAAATTGGATAGAGTCTTAGAGCTTCTCCTCCTTATTAGCCAGATGGATTATGCATTCTGCTATTCTATCCTCTAGCAGTAGCTTTTGTTCCTTCATTTTACAATTCTTGTCTCCTCTATCATTTTCCTTAGTTTGGCTGCTATGTTGGCTGTCAGATTATCATCTTTGAGAGTACTTCTCTCTGCAGCACAACCACTTTGCTTCTGTTCCTCCTCCGCAACATCCTGCTCATCATCAGTAGCTATACTTCTTGGCATCATCAGAAATGCCAAACTCTCCTCCATAGCATCAAACTCGATGCTTCACCTAATTAATCTTACATTTAGCCAGCCAGCTATTGAAAAAAAATAATGCACCAGTCTCCAGGACTTTATAGCCAAGGAAAGGATTGCCCCTTCTTACAAAAAAAAAAAAAAAAAATCAAAAGAGTATTCTAATCTGGCTCTAAATCAAAGTAATCAATAAAGTTGCAGTTGAGATATTTGTATTCAACTTTTACTCTGCTTTTTATTTTGAAGAAATGTTCAAAAGATTAATAGAGTCCAATAAAGAGAAATTAGATTTTCCAGTATTTACCACCACAAAATGACCAGTATCACCTTTCCCCACTCCTACAAGTATAGATCTTATTTGGAGGGAATAATTCTTCCATTTAGATAACAATATACTTTACCAATAGGTAGAATGGCCTCTTTAGACATTTGCAGAATTTCTCTCATATATATTTTTAAATGTCTATTGATGAAATATTTTCAATTTTTGGAACATTTACAATATGTGAATCTCTAAACTTGGTATAATTTTTCAAATGCTCAAGCTTTCATCTTGGTGACACATTATCTCATGCCAAGTCATCTACGTTAACTTATGCAGATATAAAACTCTTCTTCAAAACCTCCGCTTTCTTAATATTATCCTAATTTTTAGCAGTTTTTTTAAAGCCAGCAACATCTTCTGAATAGTCTACATCATAGAATTAACTACTGCTTCAAGACATACTACGGGATGGTAACTTAACTTTGATACTGGATGCGGGTGCAGACGTATGCACATATACCTTCTTACACCAAAGGACACGGCCATTTTATAACATATGCGAGTATATGTGCGCATGGTATAAAAAAGGCTGAATGCACTTACATGTATGCACAATTTTATATGGTTGCACACATATGCGCACAAATGCCGCCTCTATCGCTTAAGTGGGGGAATTTTATAAGAGGTGCATGCCAACACCATTACTAGTTTTCTCAGTTCATTCCCAATTCACCCAGTTAAGGTTTATGACTTTCAAACACCCTATGATATTAACCCCTCTTTCCCCCTGTTAGCCCCAACCCTTAAAACCCTGCTGATCAGCCTAGATTTTTTTTTTTGTTTTATTACGCACGATCCATAGCAGTAGTAAAGTTACTCCGCAGGGGAAATATTTACACACACATGTCATGTTAAAGTCCCAGAATGCCCATGTCCTGAACTTACTTCACTGAGACCATGCCCACATCTTGCCCCTTTTTGGGCTTTCTCACTTGTGCGTGTACCTGGAGATATGTGCATATAAGAGTGGCTTTTAAATTCTGCTCGGTATGTGCCAGCCAGAAATATTTGCATATCTCACAGTTTTGGCTTGTACCAAGCTTTCAAAATTCACCCATAATTGTCCAGAGGGACTGCAATATAATTGACTTTGGGAGAGCCAATACATGTTTCTCAGTTTGTTGATATGGTTGAAGCTCTAGGACAAAGGCCACTGAATCAGCTATCTCTTGCTTTTCAGATCCCTCTACAGGCATCACTGAAATTCTACTTTTGACAGAAACAAAATCACCAGAGGGACTCTATAGCTATTTCAACAGAGTTGAAGAAGAAGCCTCTTTCATAGAGCAAGATGAAGATGCATCAAGATGAAGACTGCATCAAATCCAATATTTTCAAACCTTTGCAGATTGCTGCCACTGGCATCTAAAAAGAATTGGATGGAGATTCTAAAGCCTTTCCCATAAACTTTTCAAGTGCATATCCTAGCAGTTCAGTCAATGTGACAAAAGAGTCCATCAACTCAATTTGTGAGCCTTAGTCTTTCTCTCATATTCATATATGCTGATAAGAGCACAAAATTGGGGCTTTAGGATGCAGATGACACAAAATTGTTTTGAAACATTAAAACAGCAGCTTTTTGTAAAGAACTGCAAAAGGACCTCATGAGACTAGGAGACTGGACTTCTAAATGGAAGATACAATTTAGTGTGGACAATTGCATAGTAATGCATGTAGGGAAAAATAATCCCAACTATAATTAGAAGATGCTGGATTCCATATTATAAGTCACCACCCAGGAAAATGACTTCAGACAATATTTTGAAATCCTTGGCTCACCATGCTGTTGTGGTAGAAAAAGGCAAATACAATGTTAGGAATTCGTTGGAAAGGAATAGAGAACAAAACTGAGAATAACATAATGCCATTGTGATGATCCATGTCACAATCATATCTTAAGTACTATTTTCAGTTTTGTTCACCATATCTTAAAAAAGAACAACTAAAATGTTATAGAGGATGGAAACGCTCCCTTTTAGAGAAAAGCTAAATAGATCAGCTCTTTTTAGTTTGGAAAAGAGACAACTGAGATAGTATATGATTGAAATTTATAAAATCATGAGTGGGATGGAATGGATAGAAAGGGAATGGTTATTTACCCTTTCAAACAATACTAGGACTAGGGGAAAGTCCAAGAAATTAGGATCTGGCAGATTTAAAAACAAATGATAGGCATCATTTTTTCACTCAGTGCACAATTAATCTTAGGAATCTATTGCCAGAAGAGGTGAAGGCAATTGAGATAGTGGCATTCAAAAGAGAACTGGACAAGTTCCTGAAGGAGAAGTCCATAAACAGTTATTAGCAGGAGTCATCACATAAATGCTTTGGAAAACCAGCACTTATCCCTGGGTGAGAGATAAAAGAAATAGATCAACTATTGTAGATCCAACATGTATTTTTAATCCAGACTGGCCACTATCAGAGACAGATTGCTGATCTTGAAGGACCTTAATCTGACCCATCTTGGCACTTCTTATATTCTTAAGGTATCTTCCTTTCAACTGACGGCTTTAATGCAGTAAATGAACTGAGCAAAATATTGGTCCATCCTTACTTTAAAGTGATTCCAGATCAAAGATGTCTTGTATGATTTCTTCTCTGCATCACTGAGGGCTTCTGCTGGCACTGGGTTGAGGGTAAGGGTAAGGAAAAAGTTCAGGGGTATTGCTCATGCTCCCTCCCTGCATTGAATGCTCTTTCTGAAGTTTTCTCCCAGTACTGTCAGAATCATCTATCTAAAAATCCCACATTTTCATCAGCTACTATCTCTTCAATTTCTGATTATTGGAATCCCAGACAAAGTTCTTCCTCAGAATCAGTTATTGAAATTACTGCCTCCATTGCCTCAGAAACAGTAACCACAGGGTAGTTTGCTGCTGGTATTTTTTACATATTTTTTTAAACATCTTACAAATAACATCCAGAATACCAGAAACATAAATAATTTAAAAAATTCAACATAAAATTAACTATCACTTTAAAACACAAACCAACAATCCCCAAATGCCTCCTGTAAAAACAAAGTTTTAATGCACTTCTAAACAATTTTACATCTGTAATCTTCCTGACATCTAGAGGTAAAGCATTCCAAATCCACATAGATAGAGCTACATAAGATTATGGCTTTACCCTTGTTCTCTGCAACTTATAACTCTTTGAGGGGGAACCCACAGCAAGTGCTGACTTTCAGAGCGCAGTGACCATATTCGGTAGAACCATTTCCAACCCTGTTGTACCGTACAAGGTTTATCAGCATATAATAGCTTGTGAGCTATTGTCAATATTCAAACTTTCTTTCTTGATCTAACTGGGAGCCAATGGAGATCATACATTACTGAACTAATATGATCAGTTTGTGATAACCCCTTTAATAAACATGCCACTGCATGTTGAATCAACTAAAATACATGCAGCAGCTTCTCTGGTAGTCCAATAGAAATAATGGAACAATAATACAAATGGCCTAGAACAAGGGCCTGAAGTGCTTTATGAAACATATTTTCCGTAAAACCTTTTAATGGTTTTAACATTTTCAGCATATAAAAAGCTGTTTTTGTCAAGGACTTGATATGAGCTTTCAATGTACATTGGGAGTCCAGTAATATCCCCAAGTTCTTAATTTCTGATCGAAAAGCTATAAGTTCACCCTCAAGATTATCAGGTATTGGGTGTTACACTTCTGCCTCTGTTCATGCCTCAGCCCTACTAATGCCAGCCTCAAATAGCTCTCCCACTTTTTGCCCCTGCTATAAAACAAGAGGAATATCAGGTGGTATGGCAGACGCTCTCTAAATTTTAATTTCATTTGACTTAAACTGGCTTCTAGTCCTGGCATTCTACAACTAAAATATTATCTTAAATTTATGGGCAGAACTCCCATTTTTCTCTCTGTTACTAGTACTACTTGTTGTACTTATGACAGGCTATGCTGGATCAGCAACACCCATCCCTCTGTCCCTGCCATTCCCTCCTCTTCCCTTTCTTCATAATGGCATGATGGAATTTGGAATGTCTATTAAGGGTTTTAATATCACAAAATAATTTGACACTATGCCACCACTCCCAGTACCACTCTAGTGTTTACAAAGATATCTCTCACTTGTTGCTGACTGATTTCTTCTGCACATGCAAAAAAAACAAACTGTTAGAACCAAGAAGGCTGACAAGACAGTACTTCTTTTCACTTTATTTCAATCTGTCTAGATAATGTCACTGCACTGCACTGTGCACTGTGCACAATGCTGCATTAGACAGAGATTCAAAAATCACTGGCACTGCTTCAATCTCCCCTCTATTCCTACCCTGCTCCCAGTAAATACAGAAAGCAGTGCCACTGACTATCACAGTGAATGAGACCACTTACTGCAGTGGAGAAGATAAAGAAAGTTCTTTACAATGCCAAAGCCTATGTTTTAAAACTTTATTTAAACTCAGAGAGCTTCAGAAAATAAATTGTTATGTGCTAAATGAAACAGAGCAAATTCACTTTATTGGCACATGCTCAGATCTTTTAGTGGGAGAACATCAGTGTCAGTCAAAACACATGACAGCTACAGGCTAGTTAAAAAGATACTTCATCATGAATTGTCCTTTGTCTGGTCTTCTTGCCAACATATCCTTCCTTGGATCCCAGAAGGCTGACATGCCGCACAGGCAAGAGTTGGTTGCTATAGTTACTAGTTACAGCCTGCACTTGTTGTATGTTTACTCAGCACAGTCATAGAATTGAATGGGCCATAGACTTGAATGGGGAACATAAATAAATGAGATTACATTTTTCATTTAAATTCATGGACACCCTCTATTTATTTTGGGAGATCACAAATAAAACAAATCTGGACTAATTTGTTGCATTTTACCTGTTTGCTTTGAACAAATGCACATCACTATTGTATAATGTGTTGTTGGAGTGGACAATTGGGCCAAGGTGGAGTTGGTGCAAACTGCAGAGAGGAGACCTGCAGGTCCCCATTATTGGCTGGTAGGGATGTGAATCGTTTTAGGACGATTAAAATTATCGTCCGATAATTTTAATATCGTCTTAAACCGTTATGGAACACAATACAATACAGATTCTAATGATTTATCGTTATAAATCGTTAGAATCGTGAGCCGGCACACTAAAACCCCCTAAAACCCACCCCCGACCCTTTAAATTAAATCCCCCACCCTCCCGAACCCCCCCCCCCCAATAACTTAAATAACCTGCGGGTCCAGCGGCGGTCCGGAACGGCAGCGGTCCGGAACGGGCTCCTGCTCCTGAATCTTGTCGTCTTCAGCCGGCGCCATTTTCCAAAATGGCGCCGAAAAATGGCAGCGGCCATAGACGAAAAAGATTGGACAGCAGGAGGTCCTTCCGGACCCCCGCTGGACTTTTGGCAAGTCTCGTGGGGGTCAGGAGGCCCCCCACAAGCTGGCCAAAAGTTCCTGGAGGTCCAGCGGGGGTCAGGGAGCGATTTCCCGCCGCGAATCGTTTTCGTACGGAAAATGGCGCCGGCAGGAGATCGACTGCAGGAGGTCGTTCAGCGAGGGTTCCGGCGCCTCGCTGAACGACCTCCTGCAGTCGATCTCCTGCCGGCGCCATTTTCCGTACGAAAACGATTCGCGGCGGGAAATCGCTCCCTGACCCCCGCTGGACCTCCAGGAACTTTTGGCCAGCTTGTGGGGGGCCTCCTGACCCCCACGAGACTTGCCAAAAGTCCAGCGGGGGTCCGGAAGTACCTCCTGCCGTCCAATCTTTTTCGTCTATGGCCGCCGCCATTTTTCGGCGCCATTTTGGAAAATGGCGCCGGCTGAAGACGACAAGATTCAGGAGCAGGAGCCCGTTCCGGACCGCTGCCGTTCCGGACCGCCGCTGGACCCGCAGGTTATTTAAGTTATTTGGGGGGGGGGTTCGGGAGGGTGGGGGATTTAATTTAAAGGGTCGGGGGTGGGTTTTAGGGGGTTTTAATGTGCCGGTTTTTCGATTTTTTCGATTTTTTAACGATTTTTAACGATTTTTCACGATATTTTACCCCCCCAAACGGCAACAATACGATTCCCTCCCCCTCCCAGCCGAAATCGATCGTTAAGACGATCGAGGACACGATTCACATCCCTATTGGCTGGTGGAGTTGGCGGAAGCAGAGGCCAAACTGGAGTTTCACTAATACCAACCTACGTTCCCCTTAGGTTGAGCCCTCGGATGGTGGGGCCAGCTGGACTTAGCCGCAGGCCTCTGCAGAGGTGAGGATCCATTGAGAAGATGGAGATTCAGGACAGGGTCTAGCGCACAAGGAAGGCAAGTGATGCTCAAACACAGTTTATATACAGGTTAGGGATGTGAATCGTGTCCTCGATCGTCTTAACGATCGATTTCGGCTGGGAGGGGGAGGGAATCGTATTGTTGCCGTTTGGGGGGGGTAAAATATCGTGAAAAATCGTTAAAAATCGTTAAAAATCGAAAAATTGAAAAATCGAAAAACCGGCACATTAAAACCCCCTAAAACCCACCCCCGACCCTTTAAATTAAATCCCCCACCCTCCCGAATCCCCCCCCAAATAACTTAAATAACCTGCGGGTCCAGCGGCGGTCCGGAACGGCAGTGGTCCGGAACGGGCTCCTGCTCCTGAATCTTGTCGTCTTCAGCCGGCGCCATTTTCCAAAATGGCGCCGAAAAATGGCGGCGGCCATAGACGAAAAAGATTGGACGGCAGGAGGTCCTTCCGGACCCCCGCTGGACTTTTGGCAAGTCTCGTGGGGGTCAGGAGGCCCCCCACAAGCTGGCCAAAAGTTCCTGGAGGTCCAGCGGGGGTCAGGGAGCGATTTCCCGCCGCGAATCGTTTTCGTACGGAAAATGGCGCCGGCAGGAGATCGACTGCAGGAGGTCGTTCAGCGAGGGTTCCGGCGCCTCGCTGAACGACCTCCTGCAGTCGATCTCCTGCCGGCGCCATTTTCCGTACGAAAACGATTCGCGGCGGGAAATCGCTCCCTGACCCCCGCTGGACCTCCAGGAACTTTTGGCCAGCTTGTGGGGGGCCTCCTGACCCCCACGAGACTTGCCAAAAGTCCAGCGGGGGTCCGGAAGGACCTCCTGCCGTCCAATCTTTTTCGTCTATGGCCGCCGCCATTTTTCGGCGCCATTTTGGAAAATGGCGCCGGCTGAAGACGACAAGATTCAGGAGCAGGAGCCCGTTCCGGACCGCTGCCGTTCCGGACCGCCGCTGGACCCGCAGGTTATTTAAGTTATTTGGGGGGGGGGTTCGGGAGGGTGGGGGATTTAATTTAAAGGGTCGGGGGTGGGTTTTAGGGGGTTTTAATGTGCCGGTTTTTCGATTTTTTCGATTTTTAACGATTTTTAACGATTTTTCACGATATTTTACCCCCCCAAACGGCAACAATACGATTCCCTCCCCCTCCCAGCCGAAATCGATCGTTAAGACGATCGAGGACACGATTCACATCCCTATTGGCTGGTGGAGTTGGCGGAAGCAGAGGCCAAACTGGAGTTTCACTAATACCAACCTACGTTCCCCTTAGGTTGAGCCCTCGGATGGTGGGGCCAGCTGGACTTAGCCGCAGGCCTCTGCAGAGGTGAGGATCCATTGAGAAGATGGAGATTCAGGACAGGGTCTAGCGCACAAGGAAGGCAAGTGATGCTCAAACACAGTTTATATACAGGTTAGGGATGTGAATCGTGTCCTCGATCGTCTTAACGATCGATTTCGGCTGGGAGGGGGAGGGAATCGTATTGTTGCCGTTTGGGGGGGGTAAAATATCGTGAAAAAATCGTTAAAAATCGTTAAAAATCGAAAAAATTGAAAAATCGAAAAACCGGCACATTAAAACCCCCTAAAACCCACCCCCGACCCTTTAAATTAAATCCCCCACCCTCCCGAATCCCCCCCCAAATAACTTAAATAACCTGCGGGTCCAGCGGCGGTCCGGAACGGCAGCGGTCCGGAACGGGCTCCTGCTCCTGAATCTTGTCGTCTTCAGCCGGCGCCATTTTCCAAAATGGCGCCGAAAAATGGCGGCGGCCATAGACGAAAAAGATTGGACGGCAGGAGGTCCTTCCGGACCCCCGCTGGACTTTTGGCAAGTCTCGTGGGGGTCAGGAGGCCCCCCACAAGCTGGCCAAAAGTTCCTGGAGGTCCAGCGGGGGTCAGGGAGCGATTTCCCGCCGCGAATCGTTTTCGTACGGAAAATGGCGCCGGCCATACGCGTATGGCCGGCGCCATTAAGACAATATTAAAATTATCGGACGATAATTTTAATCGTCCTAAAACGATTCACATCCCTAATACAGGTAGTGATCAGTGGCAGGCAGAGTTGAAGCAGAGTCAGTATCCAGGCAGTGATCAGTGGCAGGCAAAGATCAAGCAGTATCCAGGCAGTGATCAGTGGCAGGCGGAGATCCAGCAGAGTCAGAATCAGGCTAAGGTCAAAACCAGAGAGATCTGTCTGAGGGTAGGCAGGACAAGAGGCAGGGAATAATTTTAAATAATACATGAGGCGAGACAGGCAGGCAGGATGGAACACAGAAGAACTGAGGCATAAAAACAAGGAAGACAGGAACCTAGAACTGAGCACAGTTGAGAAGATAGGAATTGAAGACTGACTATGAATGAAAACAGGAAAGAGGAAAAAGACCTGAAACTCAGGAATAAGGACTGGAACACCAGAACAAGGAGCTGGATTGCAGGAATACAGGGATGCAGAGGCAAAGTACACTTCAGTGAAGTCAACCTATTACCGAGGCATGGAGTAAATGCTAGAGTGGGTTTTCATAGGTCCAAGATGGTGACCTCATCAAAAGGGTCATGGGTCTTTTCCCGCCAGACCCGACGCGTGTGCATGCACCTAACAAGGACAAGCCAGCTCAGATGGTCTCAGCTGCATCTCATCCGTGAGTTCTGGCACACTGTGGCTGAGTAGGGTGATGCTGTCCTTGCCTCGGACAGTGGCATGGTGCTTTGAGAGGCCCTGGTAATGCTGGAACGCAGCATTACCAGGGCCTCATTACCAGCACATTTGCAGTCTGTAGGAACAGACCATGCACCATCGAGCATAACATAATGTTTTGATTCACAAATGAGATTTGAGTAGTAAGCTATAAATGGATGGTTGTGTATGTCTGTGTGAGAGACAGAGAGATCAGCATGTTTAAAAGTGAAGGGAGGTAAAAATACTTTTAGCTGAGGGTCATAAAGATTGTGTGCATATTGTAAAGAACACTGAGTGTTCTGGTCAGGACCAACATGTTTTGGGGAAGTGAGTATGTGAACCCAGTAGGAAGTACAACACTGGTTCTTTAGAAACATTTTTGCCATAAAAATTTAGACATTGTTTTTAAATAGTAGAAGGCTGTTTCAGATTTCTTTCTGATGGCATGTGATAGAGGAAGAGTCTGGGTCTTTATAGGTTTTTCACTTTCCCCTTAAGAGAAGGAAACATTGAGTCAGAAATGCTTCCATTAATTATATTGGCAGCTATATAGCTGAGGCAGTGCTCAGCAATGAAAATATTCCTGTTTGAGGCAGGAGTATATTTGCGTCTTCAATCTCTGGAAGAAATCATATATATGTTTATGGCTAGGAGTGTGGGTAGAGCAGAGGTCATTAAAGAAGCATTTATTGTGATGACACCTGCTGCATCTTAGACTATATTTTTGATCACCTCTAATTTCTCCTTTTTATGACAGTTATTTGTGAAAAACCCATATTTCTTGGCAGATTTGTCTTACAGAGCCAAAAATTGTAGAGATCTACATTCAGCTGTCCTGGAAACATAAAAATATTACTTGGCTACCTTTAGCAAAATATTTAGTAGAAATTACCCAGCTAAGTCTGCTGTTCAAATTACTTACCTAACTTTAGGCCTGTGCTTTTTCTGATCAACTATACCAATGCATGTTTAACTGAGTTGTGCTCAATATTGGCGCTAACTGGATAAAATATAGCTGGAGCGGGGAGGGGAGGGGAAAGGAGGAAGTGGTCAATGTTCAATTAAATAATTTTTGTCTGTGAAACTGAAAAGCTATTCATAGAAATCCCTTTCAATATTGACTTTCTAGGGGATAATTCCATCCCAATAGGCCTGATTCAAATCTTTGAATCTGATTTTTTTTTGCAATTAATTTACATAGCATAGGTTAAAGAATAGGGTTTGAAAAGAGCCTCTTATGTGTTTTCCCGCTTGCAGAAACTATTTTTTAGGGTTCAATTTTAAGCTTTTGGGTTTTTTTACTTTGTTCTTGGGTGAAACTTGATTCGTTATAGGCTGTAGCTAATGCACAATAGAAGACCCTTGATAAGAAGTACTGATGTATGCATGATTCCAGAAGTTGCCTGAGTGCTCACTACAAGATAAGTATATAAACACAATATACTATATATGATATTTATTATTGGTGAGGTGATGAAGACCCATTTTTATGCATTTCAACCTTTGTGGAAGCATCTAATAAAACCACCAAATCACTGCAACATTTAGATCTTGTTTTGCTGAAATAATAAATAAAGGTATCCAAGCTTACAAAGGACCATGTGCTAAATGTTTTCTCCCATATTGTGTTTGAGGTAAATAATTAGTTCATAGGGTCCATAATGTTAATTGTATATCATCTTTCAATCCTGAGTATAATGAATAAATACTGCAATCCCAAAAATGTCAAATAATTAATGTAAAAACCTGTAAAATGTAAGTAACATGTACAAAGGGACGGTAACTTTTAAACTGCTGCACGGGAGCACATGTGCGTGCATTATTCGAGCTGTGCTCAGAGGCACATCCATTTTATGACATATATGTGCATATGTATTCATGTTATAAAATAGCCTGGATGTGCGTATATATGCGCTTAATTTTAAATGGATGTGCGCATGTGTGCACAAATCCCGTATCTAACACATAAGTGGGGGAAATTTTACAAGGATCGCGCACTGATGCCGTTTGCCATTTTCCCAGTTTGTTCCCAGTTCGCCCAGTTAAATGATAGGACTTCCAAACCCTTCTAGTTTAATAGCCTCCCTTCCCCCTATAAACCTTGACCCTTAAACCCCACTGACTTGCCTAATTGTATTTTTTTAATACGTGCACGTCATCCATAGCAGAAGTAAAGTTCTGCGTCAGGGGACCCTGCTACACGCCAATGCCTGTAAGTATTTACGCATCCTTCTCTTGGCCAGGTCCCGACATGCTCATGCCCTGCCCAGAACATAGAAACATAGAAACATAGAAATGACGGCAGAAGAAGACCAAACGGCCCATCCAGTCTGCCCAGCAAGCCACGCAGTTCATCCATTTATTTTTTTTTCCCACCCTTTTTCTCCCTCTCACCCATCACTATTGGCTTCCAGCACCCTCCGGCCCCAACTCCCCTCTACCCCTCCACCATGCAGAGAGCAGCGCCGCATCCCAGTGAACATCCAGCTCAATCAGGGGTAGCAACCGCCGCAACAAGCAGGCCACACCCCTGTCCCATACTCTTACCCACCCCTGCTTTGTTTGTTTGTTTCTTGTTTGTTTTTTGTTTTTTTTTTGGAGATGGCAGCCCTCCGTGAAGGCGGAACACCAACCACTGGCCACTGGCATCCCGCTCCGTGAATGCCTCTGTGGCTACTGCCGCTCCGTGCAGTGTTTTGCTGCCTGAAGGTGGAACCCCAACTACTGGCCACTGGCATCCCGCTCCGTGAATGCCTCTGTGGCTACTGCCGCTCCGTGCACTGTTTTGCTGCCTGAAGGTGGAACACCGACTACTGGCCACTAGCATCCCGCTCCGTGAATGCCTCTGTGGCTACTGCCGCTCCGTGCAGTGTTTTGCTGCCTGAAGGTGGATCACCGACTACTGGCCACTAGCATCCCGCTCCGTAAATGCCTCTGTGGCTACTGCCGCTCCGTGCACTGTTTTGCTGCCTCCTCTTTATTTACGCCATCTCGCCCCCTTTTTGTTAACTTTTTATTTGCATGTGCAGCGGGAGATATGTGTGGACCCAGGTGACTCATAAAATCCGCTTGGTACTTGCTGGCCCAACTTGTGCACATATTTCCTTGTTTTGGAATGTGCTATGCTTTTAAATTTTACTTATAAGAGATTTAGAAATGACATTATTCATTGAAAGCTAACTTAAGAGGCACAGAGGGAGAATATTTGTTGAAACTTTCTGAAAGGGCATGCATACGTTTTCTACTGATTTGTAAACTAGCATGATAGAAACATTGCACATAATAGTTTGCTACATCAAATTTTACCCCCCCCCAAAAAAAAAAATAATAATTACAACTCATTGAGGCGTACGTTTCCTTTTATTTTTTACATATTGCAGTTTGTGAATTAATTTCAAGTGTAGTTTTTCTATATAGTAACTGTTAATAAACTATTTTGCACCACAGCAACTCATCATTAGTTTGAATAAAATTTAATATATAATAGTGTGCACTATAACAAGCGCTTGGTAGAAAATTGGCATAACCATGTGTGCACGCTGGGAAGCTCACGCACATGGACGCAGCGCGCACAAGTGGAAAATTTACCCCACTGTTTCTCATGCATGAAATTGTGTTTGAATAAGTTTGTCTCATAACAGTACAGTACATCAGCATCATAGGCTTGTATCATTATTTAAAGCAAAAATGCTGGGTAAGCAAAGCTTACCCAGCATTTTTGCTGGGTAAGCTTTGCTTACGACAGATCATATTGAAACAGAGAAAAAGTACAAATATATACCCAATGCAGATTTTCACCTGTTCTACTGCAATATTTCCAGAATGGTATACCTTTATTCATCATCTGTGACAAGGAAGGACACCTGTTCAAGTGTTGCCAACAACAAACCATTTTTATATTCTACTTAAGATTGAGAATTGTTGAGAAAATTAAGCACTCTATGCAATGATGGTTCAGCACAGCAAGAAATGAAAAGAATAGTATCCACTATGGCCCTAGAATTTCTCATTCCTTTACAGTAGAGCTGTTTTAAAATTGTAAATATATTGGGACAGATTTTAAAAAGTTGCGCGAGCGCGTACTTTTGTTCGTGCAGCAGGCGCGAACAAAAGTATGCCTGATTTTATAAGATACACGCGTAGCCGCGCGTATCTTATAAAATCTGGGGTCGGCGTGCGCAAAATTGGCAGCCTGCGGGCGCCGAGCCGCGCAGCCTGCCTCCGTTCCCTCCAAGGCCGCTCCGATTTCAGAGCGGCCTCGGAGGGAACTTTCCTTCGCCCTCCCCGCACCTTCCCCTCCCTTCCCCTACTTAACCCACCCCCCTGGCCCTATCTAACCTCCCCCTTACCTTTGTCGGCAAAGTTACGCCTGCTGGAAGCAGGCGTAACTTTGCGCGCGTCGGCCGGCAGCCCCGCTCCGTCCTCCGGTCCCGGGGGCTGGTCTGGAGGCCTCGACCACGCCCCCGGGCCGGCGCCACGCCCCCGGGCCCGCCCCCGAAACGCCGCATCAGTAGGCCCCGCCCCCAACACGCCCCCGACATGCCCCCTTACAAAAGCCTCGGGACTTACACGCGTCCCGGGGCTTTACGCGCACCGGCGGCCTATGCAAAATAGGTGCGCCGGCGCGTGGGCCTTTGAAAATCCGCCCCATTTTGTTTTGGTTTATGTCTGTTTTCACAAACAGACTTGTACATGACTTGATTATCATAATGCTTGAGTCACTTTTTTTAAAAATTCATTATATCTTATACTGCCTCTGACATGCTGATTTGAAATACACTTCCATTGTTAGCAGAGCAGAATTAATAGAACTGCATTCAATGTACTTAATGTATGCTTAATGCTTACAAAGGAAAATAGGGATAGATTTTAAAACCGCGCGCTTCCTAGCGCGCACACATGGACGTGCCAATTTTATAATCTGCGCACACATGTGTGGATGGCGTGCGCAAGGGGGGGGCTACTTAATCAAATTTCTCTCGGTGATGCATCCTGGCCTTCCCCAGTTCCCTCCCAGTCCGCTCCTACTAAGGAGAGGACTGGGAGGGAACTTCACTACCCCCCTTCCTAACCTCCCTTCCCCTTCCCCTCTCCTCCCCACCCCCTAAATCTAACCTACCTTACTTTTTCTTTTCTTTTTTTTTAACGTTGCTGCTCCTCTGGAGCAGAAACAACTTCGCGCGTCGGCCGACTGCCAGCGCACGCTTCCCTGGTATAGCAGCAACTGGCCACTGTACCGGCAGCCTCCAGTCCCGCCCCACCCCAGGACCGCCCCTCCCCGCCCCCAAGACCACCCCTTTCCTTCGGCCCGGCACTTCTGCGCATAACAGGAGTTAAGCATGTGGCTGGGCCCCTTTTGAAAATGTGCATGGCGCACGCATGACTGATTAAAAATGTAGCCAATAATGTATAACTGAAACACAAATACGTCACGGCTACTGTGATACAGAGATTGTGACACATTTTTGAAATGTCAACATATTTTTCATTGTGCATGTTACATACTATAAAATTTTCATCAAAATAGTTCTGGGATATTTATCATGAACAATAAAGAGTGAAAACATCAATAAATAAGAAAATCCGTTATTGCACAGGCATTAGATAACAATTTAAAATATATTTGAAGTACCAAATGAATATGTGAAATACATAGAAATGGTAAAAGAAATTAGAGATGCTAACAAAATCAGCAGTGCAGAAATAATGGGTGATTCCCACATCAAGATATGATAAAGAAGTAACGTTCTGAGATGAAATAAATGACTGCTTAATGGAGCAGCTGGTAGAAGAACCAACAAGAGGGGAAACTATTTTAGACCCAACCCTTAGTGGAACACAGGATTTGGTGTGAGAGGTAATGGTGTTGGAGCCACTTGGCAATGTGATCACAACATTATCAAATTTGACTTAATTGGAGGGAGCACAAAAAAGAAATCTATTGCATCAGCATTTAACTTTCTAAAAGTTGACTATGATAAAATGAGGAAAAATGTCTAGGAAAAAACTGAAAGGAACAACTACAAAGGTTAAGAGTTTAACTCAGACATGGACATTGTTTAGAAATGCCATCTTGGAAACTCAGGCCACATGTATTCCACGCATTAGCAAAGGTGGAAGTGTAAATAATATAAATTTAAAAAATGTTACCTGGAGGCAGGAAATGCTGGGAGTTGGTGATTTTTTTTTTATTGATCCCTCCTTTGTGATCGGGGAGCAGGCTGCGATCGGGAGCTGGGCAGCAATTTAGAGGCAGACCGAGAGTTGTGGGAGGCACTGGGAACACTGGCGATTTCATTTTTTTAAGTTTTGGTTTTTTTTGCTTTCCACTTCTTCAGGCCTGATGCATCCGGAGGTATTGCACTGAGTCAGGCCTGGAGCAGAAGCCATGATTCAGGACAGCAGAGGGTTGGCAGAGGGGTGGAGACTGAGGTGTGGAGATTGGTGTGGAGACTGAATTTGTGGGCGGTACAGGAGATGGAGGCTGCGTCGGACAAGCCCGATGAGAAGCAGGCCTCGCTGGAATGTCTTCGAGATGGCACCGGAGCGAAGGAAGGAAAACAGCATGAGAGGGATCAGCTGGCTGGCAGCGATCAACTGAGCTGAATCACGATCACTGCTGATGGCCTTCTCCTTTCATGTAAAGAGCATAGTAGCTGACAGAAACTGAGCAGCTGATGATCAGGACTGCTGGGTGAGTGATGAATGGGGAGAACAGTTGGAAGGGAATTGTGGCTGGTGTCGGTGTATTGGGGTCCCAGTGCAGGCCTAGGTTGTGACAGTTTAGATGACATCAACAATGATGTCAGCAGGACCCTGATTTTGAGGGGGGCTATCAATTTTTAATAAAATAAAGAAAATTACATACTTTTTAAATGAAATGATAGTGGTGGCGAGATAAAGAGATCCAGACCACCTGACTGAGACTAGCTACATGGTCCCAGAAATATTTTAAAATATGTAAATTGGCCTAATGAACACCCTAAGGCATGGATTTATCAAAATGCACTAAATATCACATGCAATAGGAAAAGGGGTGTGTTTTATGGTAATAGGCAGTTTATTGCAATCTGTACTAATACCTATGTGAAATGCAAATTGCTGTATTTCCTACATATTACCACTGGGGGGACCATGTTTAGTAGTTTTAAGCTCCTGAAGAGCCAGCCTAGCTATCAGGGCCTTCTTACAATGAGAGAGAGAGAGAAACTAGTCATAATGCACTTATACTAGATAGGTATTTATATCTCTATGGGAGGCCCACCTAGTAACTCGAGGTGAGGTTTAGGTATTAGTGTATGGGTTAGGGGCCACTTTGACATTCAAAGTGAGACGTATGAAAAGAACAGTACTCTCTTGTAAAGATTTGTGACCTTCAGAATGAGAAAACTCCCCCAAAGATGAGATTTGTGCAATGTTCTCTCAACCTAGCTTAAGGGACTCTCTACCTGGGTAACATCAAGCTAGGTTGAGAGAACATTGCACAAATCTCATCTTTGGGTGTTTCCTAATAAACAAATACAAACATAGTAGATAAGAACAACTAATACAATCAATAAAAATATTATCATTTGAAAACAAAAAAAGGTTTTATCAGCTTTCTGAAATTTCACATAGTCAAACCTTTGATGTATTTCAATGGGGAAAAAATTCTATAATTCTGATCCTAATATAGATAATGCTTTAGTTCTAGTAGTACTCATTCCTGCCTCTGAGATTGGTGGGACAACAAACGCTGGGGTAGATTTTATAAATTTACGCAAGCGCGTACTTTTGTTCGCGCACTAGGTGCGAACAAAAGTACGCTGGATTTTATAAGATACGCGCGTAGCCGCACGTATCTTATAAAATCCGGGGTCGGCGCGCGCAAGGGGGTGCACATTTGTGCGCGCCATCACCTGACCCGGGGGCTGGTCCGGAGGCCTTGACCATGCCCCCGGGCCGGAGCCACACCCCCAGTCCTGCCCCGAACCGCCCCCTGACCCCGGACACGCCCACGGGCACACCCCTCCCCGCCCCTTTTACGAAGCCCCGGGACTTACGCGCATCCCGGGGCTGTGCGTGCGCCGGCGGCCTATGCAAAATAGGCGCACCGGCGCACAAGTGCCCTGCACGCGTAAATCCGGCTGGATTTAAGCGCGCATGACTTTTAAAATCCGGCCCATTGTGTATTCTGAACACAGAGAATGAGAAGGCACATAAAAAGAAAACATATTTTTCAAAGAAAAGGATTCACAATACAATGATTTATGGGCCAAGGTAAGTAACTTAAACTTCATTCTTTGAACCAACAGAAGCTAGTGCAATTTTCCAAATAAGGAGAGATTCTTTTAACTTCATTTAATCCAAAATAATTCTAACTGCAGCATTTTAAATGATTTGCAATATGTAGCAAATATCTCGATAATCCAGCATACAGTGAGTTGCAAAAATCAATAAGCACAAACACTAGTTTGGATATCTAACCTGAACTCTAAATGAGCAAGAATATATTTGACAGCACACCGCAAGCATAATTTAAAAAAGCAGTTTAAAAACCTTCCCTGCTTGAGAGTTAATAACCATTCTGCAAACCAAAATTACTCCCAGGATCTTTGCTTCAGAACACAATTGAATTTTATTTCCATCAAGTGTAAGCATCTTCAAAACATTTCACATAGGCAATGATCCTTACCATAAAACAGAAGTTTTATCAAGATTAAGGACTAAGCCATTATTCTTAAAACAACCTTCAACTTGTTTCAAACAATAATTAAAAAGATCCTCTGGAAATTCATCTGCTGAAACACTGGTCACATATAATCAATTAAAATCAGTTTCTGGTCATGCAATTATCTTACCTCCCCAATCTCTTATACCTCAGAAATCATCAACTAGGTTCTTAATTTCCTACAAAATTTAATCAATTCTTTTTCTTCCCTGATTATCTCTCAAGGCTATTGTTTGGTCTAGTTCCTAACCCTTGTTCCTCCTGTACATTGTAACTCCCCTATTTATTTTATTTATTTAGTTATTTTATTTTAAAAAATGTATATCCTGCATTCTTCAAAGTTTGAAGTGGGTTAGAAAGCATAAAACAGAAAACAACAGAGCCCATGAAGATATTACCGCTCAGGCCCAAAAGCTTCTTTAAACGTGTGTTTTCAACACTTTCATAAAGCAAGCCATGCTGGTTAAAAACTTGATCCCTTCAGAGAGCGAGATCCACAAAAATGGGCTTGCCATGATGAAGGCCTGTTCCCTTGTCTCATGAAATTCCCTAATTCGGAATGGTTCGGGAGAACCGAAAAACGATTGATTTTTCCAAAATTTCAGAAAAAAATCATTTTTGAGTTAGCGCACACTAATTCACAATAGTGCGCACTAACCCAAAAATTGGGGCCCCCGAGAAAAAAAAAACCCGAACCACGGGAAAAATGAAATTACACGGGAGGGGGGGGGGGGGCCCGAAATGAAGCCCGACAAGAATTTTTTACCCGAAGCACATCCCTGGCGTTCAGGAAAATTTTAGAATTACCACACCATGCAGTAACTTACCACTGCATCAGTAGTATCATGTGGTGCGGAAAACTTAGCATAACCTTCATATCTTGTGCTAAGGAAGGAGAAGGAGAAGGGGAGAGTGGGAGAGAGAGAGAGAGAGAAAAGACTGGCTAACTACAAGGCTGCTGCCATTACCCATGTCTTACTCCTTGGGAGAGGATAAGATTGTTTGCACTGCTGCTGAAGTCCTTCCTGCAGCTCTTCCTTGAGAGCCAGCTTATCCTTTAGTACTCTATACTCGTGGGGTTATCACTTCTTATAGGCTTATCTCGCGATGCACGAGATCAGCATACAAAAAGTGCTAGCACCTCGAACGTTTACCCGGGGCTGGTTGGCACATGAGAGGGAGCCACAAAATAAGCTCCCTCTTCTTCAGCCGGAATGTGGATCTTTCTCTTCTTCTGCCATTGGTGAGACGGGGTCCACTGGTGGCCACATGGGTTTCTTGCTGCTCCTGGTGGACCCTGTCCACTGTCCTCCTAGGTGTGACACCCTATTCAATTGCATGGTTGCATACTCAGTAGCGACAGGCTTGCACATAAGTCCACTTAGAAAATGAACAGGTAAGTGGAAAATACAGAGTGATACGCATGCTCATATTTACACTTGTTCATTAGGAGGTATAAATATGTGTAAGTAGTTTTACACGTAAACTTTCAAAAAATGCAAAGTATGCACATAAAAGGATTCCATACTCCAGTGCTGCCACTCCAGATTGCCTCTTTCCAATGTATGTAAAAGTATATGCGGAATTACTTCTGCACAATCTTTTATGCTCAAAGCCCTATGGGTAATTTTCAAATGCCCACTTCCATGCATAAAACCACATTTAATGCATTTAAATGCTTTTGGAAATCAGGCCCTTAATGTGGTATATGACTTAAGAGATGTGTCCATTGTAAATGGTGCACATTTATTTGGTTTTACTGCAAGAATTGTAATTGATTTATTTCAGTCAACATTTTCAATTACTTGTTCCCTTTAATATTTCCTGAAAACCCTGTGGCAAAGGAAAAAATGGGGAATTGAGACCATATTTATTTAAATGAGACAGAGCAGTGACTGAAGAGTGGGAAAATGGTTTTAACTTCTTGCTCTTAGTTTGCAATGAGATCATGCTGTTATCATGCTCCTTGCTTTTCCTCTGTTTTTTTTTTAAGATGCTATTGATGTCAGGTGAGTTACTTTATTATTTGGTTATATATTTATTTGTTTACATTTGATATTTTGCTTTTCACCAGGGATGGCCTCAAGGTAGATTACAACGATATTAGAAAAGACATTTCCTTGAATGAACTATTCACTTCCTGTCAAGTTCACAGTATAGCATTAAGGGTCAATGGTGCGTAACTTGTAATCCTCATGCAAGTTAGGTTGGAGGTCTGGAGTTTCCCGCTGGGAAGGCTTGTGTGAAAAGCCATGCTTTAGCTTGTCTGAAAAAGATTAAAGAGGCTCTTGAACGTTGCAATGAAGCTGCTAATGTATTATGCAATGTAGAGTGGGAGCATGACTAGAAATAAACATAAGGGAGGTTTTGGTGGCTTTTCTGAGATGCATAAGACTTTCACCTGCCTTTTGTAAATATTGGATAGGAATATACGTGTTTGTCAAATGCAGCTAACATTTTTATGTTGCTGATTGTTTTGATTCTCAAGCCCCTTATCTGTATTCCCTGGAAAATCTCAGGAAAGTTTTGAAATTTAGTGGAAGATTGAGAATGCACCACAGAGAGGATCCAGAATGTGCATAATCAAGAATGAAGATTATGCAATGAAAGCATGGAACAGCCAAAAGAACATGGCTAAAAACAAGTCCTTTAATCTTAATTTTGTGTATTTTTGGTACGTGCTCTTCAATAATTCTTATTGAAGAGTGTGCAAAAGACAGAACCATAGAAGAAGCATGTTAGGATCATCATCATCAGAATGAATTAAGGCAGCATTCCTGCTCTCTTTTGATGAGAACCATACCTAATAGGAGTAAAATTTGTATATAATTTAAATTTGTAGTTATTTAAATCCTATCAATATAGATATTAGAGATGTGAATCGGAACCGCAATCGGTTCGGTTCCGGTTCCGATTCAAATCTTATAATTTTTATCGTCCGGCCTGATTGGTTTTTTGTTTATCGGCTGCGCCCGATCCGATAAACAAAAAACCCACCCTGACCCTTTAAAACTGACCCCTTAGCCTCCCCCACCCTCCCGACTTCCCCAAAAATGTTTTAAAATTACCTGGTGGTCCAGTGGGGGCGCCGGGAGCGATCTCCTGCTCACGGGCCGTCGGCTGCGCTAATAAAAATGGCGCCGATGGCCCTTTGCCCTTACCATGTGACAGGGTATCCGTGCCATTGGCCGGCCCCTGTCACATTGTAGGAACAATGGATGGCCGGTGCCATCTTTAAAAATGGAGTTATTAAATCACAAGAGGTTTGTAAAAAATTGCAGGAGGACATTGCAAGACTGAAGGCTGGGTGGGCATTCAAATGGCAGATTAAATTTAATGTTGAAACATGCAATGTAATGCACATAGGTAAAAGTAACCCATACTGTAGTTACATGATGTTAGGTTCCATATTAGGATTTACCTCCTATGAAAAGGATCTGGGCATCATGGTGTAGTATATATTGAAACCCTCAGTTCAGCAATGAAAAAAAGCAAATAAAATGTTAGGAATTATTAGGAAAAGAATGGAGAATAAAACAGAGAATATTATAATATCTTTGTATTCCTCCATGGTGAGAGCACACCTGGAATATTGTGTGAAATTCTGATCACTGTATCTCAAAAAAATATAATTGCACTAGAAAAGGGATGGAACGGCTTCCATACGAGGAAAGGCTAAAGAGGTTATTTATTTAACACTTTTCTATACTGACCTTCATGAAAAAAATTCATATCAGATCGGTTTAATATCTTTGTATTCCTCTATGGTTCAACTTGGAGGGCATATGATAGAAGTCTATAAAATTATGAGTGGAATAGAATGGATAAATGTAAATTGGTTATTTACTCTTTCAAAATATACAAAAACTAGGGGACACATATGCAGCATATTTAAAACAAATTGTAGAAAATTATTTTTCACTCAATATACAATTAAACTCTGTAATTTAATGCCAGAGGATGTTGTTAAGGCAGTTAGTATAACTGTATTTAAAAAAAGGTTTGGAAAAATTCCTGGAATAGAAATTAATAAATTGTTACTAATCAAGTAGACTTGGGGAATAGTTATTACTTATCACTGTACAATAGTAGCATGGGCTCTATTTACTGTTTGGGATCTTGCCAGATAATTGTGACCTGGATTGGCCACTGTTGGAAACAGATACTGGGCTTGATGGACCCTCAGTCTGACCCAGTATAGCTATCTTATATTCTTATGTGCTCTGATCAGGCTAGGAAGAAGGGGCAGAGTGCTAGGGTCAGGCTGGGAAGGGGGAAAGAGAGACCTGGGGCAGGTTGTGGAAGGAGTGGGAGTGTGCTTGGGTGAGATTGGAGAGAGAAGGAAGAGAGTGCTGGGGTTGGATAAGGATGTAGGGAACAAGAGTGTTGTGGTCCAGGTAAGATTGCACAAGTAGGCCTGAGGAGAGAGAGTGCTGAGCACCTACAATCCAACATACAGTTGAATTTTAAGTGAATGTCAGTTTAGTTATAAGAAGACACGTTTCAGTTGTTTTTCTTTCTGAACTCCAAATAAAGCAGTGTATACAAATAAATGAGGAAGATGCACGTTAAAGTCAAATGTTGATGAATAGATCCCTACAGGGTATATTTTCCTAATGGTTCATGAGAGGAACATTATATTGACAATAAACGGGATTTGTGTTCTCAGCTTTGAAAGTTTACTCCTAATTGAGTAATGCATTCAAATCAAACAGCTTTTTAAAGTGTGCTACTTTATTTTTGTTATATGAAGCTATTACAATTGTCTGGTTTTACTGCAATTTTCTGGGTGCAAATTTCTTGTATCTTTATTATTTCCTGTGTCACACAGCATCACAGATGTGCCCACTCGCATATCCTGTATTATCAGAAATTTCTGCTGCAAAAAATGTATTTTTGTTTATATCATAAATTCTAAAAACATATTTAATTAAAATAAGCTGAACAATTGTAATACAGCCTGCATAAATGCTTTAGATTTGGAATTTGCTCTCCAGAAGACTTCATACAAAATAAAGTTTCATTAGGGTATCCACTAGAACTTCAGAATGGGGATCTATAGTTTTCGCATCCTACAGTGTAGCACAACATAAATCTAAGATATGGCAGAATTTTATACAATCAAACTAGATTTATAATTATAATATAAACCTATGCAATGCTATTTATTGAAAATGCAGGTTAAGGCCCTTTTGTATGCACTAAAAACAATATTAGGCCTTAACGTGCACATTTTTACATATATGTAAACAAGGGAGTATCATAAGAAAATGAGGCGTTACTAGGCCATGGAAAGTAATGTAGCACTCAGCCTCCTTCGGCTATTTTTGTGGGTCTAGTAAAGGCAAAAATGAATCACATTTCTTGGACCAAGTATTATATTTATTTTCTTTGTGATAGCTGAGGCCCAATATACTCCATGCTAACTGGTCCAAAATGAAAGGACTGGTTAGCAAAGGGGAATTCTTTTCTCCTGAATCATGGCTAAAATATATTATCCCCTTTCCCATCCCCACCCCCCTCTCAGCATAGCAGAATCTCTCTTGAGAAGCACTCCTACCCTAATGCAAAGAAAGCATCCCCACACTCCTTCACCAAGTCCCTACTCCAGAGATGCATCCTCCCCTGGTGTATAGCAAGGTTTCTTAGTTCCTTTATATGAGAAGCAAACAGCCTGGAGGGCTGGGGAAATTTTATAGCATATCACAGACCAAACCTGCATTATACAGCCAGTCTCTCAATACCTCCTTAGCTCTACATAAGCTGATCGTATCTGTACATATTGTCAACTGTATATAGTTTTCCTCTATTTTGTTTCTTTCTTCTTCTATCAGTTCTGCCTTTCCCATCCCCCTATCCCCTCCCTCTCCCACCCCCCCGTTTCCTCCTTCCCCACCTTTCCTCCCTTGTTTATTGCTCTATTGTTTTATTGTTCTTTGTTTTATTGTAATTTTCCTCCTTGAGTTCATTGTAAACCGGCATGATGTGCTTCACGAATGTCGGTAAATAAAAGTTAATAAATAAATAATTAAATAAAAATTAAAGAAAGTATGATGTAATAATGTGAAGAGATACACAACAATGACACTTATATGTTGTGTCGTCTATGGTAAGTCTTGATGTCTAGCATTTATTTTTCCTTTCTGTAATGTGAAAGCATTTGTCCATTGGGATGTAAAAAATCTTTGTTTTGTTGGGGGAGAATGTGATGAGGTCCCCAATTTTGCCCCTAAATGTAGCCTTTTCCTTTACAATAATGTCAACAGAGGCTTCAGCTGGTCTGAATGCCTTCAGCGTGACACAGGTCTCACTAGACCTTGCCTTCATGTGATGTCAGTATTAGAGATGTGAATCGTGTGCCCGATCGTCTTAATGATTGGGTTCGGCTGGAGGGAGAAAAAAATCTGATCGCTGGAGATGTGAATCGGAATCGGTTCCAATTCACATCGTTAATTTTTTTTTAGTGAGGCCCGACTCTTTAAAATTGACCCCTTACCTTCCCCCACCCCCCTGAACCTCCCCAAAACTTTTTACGAGTACCTGGTGGCCCAGTGGGGGCGCGGGGACCGATCTCCCGCTCTCGGGCCATCGGCGCCATTTTGACTGCCACTCAAAAATGGCGCCGATGGCCCGATTAAAAAAAAACCCACCCGACCCTTTAAAGATGACCCCTTAACTTCTCCCACCCTCCCGATCCCCCCAAAACATTTTTTAATTACCTGGTACTCTAGTGATGGTCCCGGGAGCGATCTCCCGTTCTCGGGCCGTCGGCTGCCACTCATAAAGATGGCACCGATGGCCCTTTGCCCTTACCATGTGACAGGGTATCCGTGCCATTGGCCGGCCCCTGTCACATGGTAGGAGCACTGGATGGCCGGTGCCATCTTTAAAGGAGTGATATTATAATGCCCGATACAGCTCGAGTTTCTTTTAATGCTTCATCAGGGGCAAACATTCAATATAGTTGCTTTTTTATGCTGTCACTCTTTACGTATTGAAATTGGGTCAGTTTGTCCTGGGTAGCAGTGGTGGAGTTGGTTTTCATCCATGCATGAAGAAAGTGACGTATTTGAAGATATGCAAAGAAATTGCCTCGGGGTAGGCCATATGTGGTTTGGAGCTCTGTGAAAGATACTAGGTGGTCTCCATTGGTGTCAAACAACTGGTGGATGTGTGTTAATTGTACTGCATTCCAGTGCATAAATACGGAGCATTCCCAACTGGGAGAGAAATTTGGGAGTCTGGCTATGGTGGCGAATGTTAGTGTTTTCCACGGAACATGCAGTTGTGAGCACAGCCTCTTCCAAGTTGTGCGGCAAGCCATGATGTAAGGAAAGTCCCGGACGTGGGAGGGGAGTTCTGATCTGGAAGCTATGAGAAGGTTGCCAAGCCCCAGAGGCTTGGACCACTCCCATAGGAGGTCAGCCGGTATGAAGATGTGCGTGTACCCAAACCAATATTTAAGATGGCACATCAGATTTGCCACATTTAATAGATGGATTGTATAGATGGATTGTATAGATGCCACATTGTATAGATGGATTCGAAAGCCTCAGCAATCTGAGGCTTTCAAATCCACAGGGGTAACATGTGCATGATATATAGCCATTTTGGTAGCTCAATCATCTTGAATAATTGTATCCTCCCTGATATGGATAGTGGTACATTCGCCCAGTCCTTCAGTTTCTGTTTAGTCTTTGTAATTAAAGGATAAATGTTAACATCATAAAGATGATGAATATCAATTGGGATACAGATGCCCAAGTATTTCATTTCAGAGGTTACCCATTTTAGTGGAAACTCCCCCGGCCAATTCAAATGGACCTGACCAGTAACATCTATTGCTTCTGATTTTTCTCTGTTGATTTTTAAACCTGAAAATTGGCCAAATTTAGCTTGTAAGTCTAGAATCCTGTGTAATGAAATATTTGGGTTCGTTACAAAAACCAACATGTCGTCGACAAATGCAGCAATCTTAAAATGGAAGTTCCCCACCCGCAAACCCTCTGTCAGGATGAGCAGTGATTGCCCATGATAACGGGTCCAAGGAAAGAATATAAAGCAGTGGAGATAGGGGGCACCCCTGCCTGACTCCCCTATGGAGCTCAAAGGGTCTAGACAACATTCCATTGGAAACAATAATGGACTGTGGACTTCGATATAGTTGTGAGATATTTTGCAATACATTCCCATGAAACCCGTATTTCTGCAGTACTGAAAAGAGATAGTTCCAGGCCACCTGGTCAAAAGCTTTTTCAGCATCGAAACCCACAGCCAATGCCGGGATATGGTGGGCTTGGCACTGTGTCATTGTAATCCAAAGGCTAAGCAAATGGCGACTGGCCTTCCTCCCTTTTACAAACCCTACTTGATTATCGGAGATTAAATGCGGCAATATTCTGCTCATTCTCGTAGCCAGTATCCTAGCAAACGGTTTTACGTCATAATTCAATAGAGATAGGTCTATAAGATGCAGGACTTAGCGGATCCTTACCACTTTTTTGGAGGACCATAATGTAAGCTGTGGTGGCTTCATTGGGGAATCCATTGTGGGTCACTGCCGAGAAATATTGCCATAAGGGGTTCCCTACCTCAACTTTTAGTAATTTATAAAAATCAGCATTTAAACCAGCTTTATGGGATTGGCTGGCCCCGATCCCTTCCCAGATTTCTTGATTAGTGAAAGTGGTGTTTAGGTAGTGTAACTGCTCTGTTGTTAACTGGGGGAGGGAAAGTGTATGAAAAAAATTACTTTCTGCTTTGGACGCTTGGGGCTTTAAGTCCGCTTTATACAGAGTGTTATAAAAGTCCCGGAAGAGTTCACAAATTTTGGAACCTGACATGTGCCTAGTTCCATGAGCATCCTTGAGGGCTACTATGAATGCCATTCCCCTATGTGCTCGAACCTGGTTAGGCAGAAGCTTACCCATTTTATTGCCAAATCGATATAGTTTATGGGTGCGAAGAAGCAAGTCTTGCTGCATTCTACGGTGAATATAACAATTTTAAGTATACAGCAAATCCCGATACTCTTGTTTGGTCGTTTTATTAGGGTGTGCTATCAGCCTCCGCTTCACTTTTTGAACTGCCAGGCCTAGGTCTATAAGCTGTTTGCTAGCCATCTTTTTCTGTCTAATGTCATACGCGATTGTTTTTCCCCTAAATTGTGGTCTTTCCCGCCTCCCAAAATAATGTGGGATTATCTTGGTGTTGCGAGTTATGATGAACATAGTCTTTCCACTTTTCTAGTATGTAGGCTTTAAAGCCTTTATCCTCCGACAGGTGAGCCGGGAAGCGCCACCGCCCCAGGCTCTGTGTTGCTCTCCTATGACCCACATCTACCCAGATCATTGCATGATCTGAACATTCCACCGGCCCAATCTCTGCCATCCCAATCTTATTAAAGCAGTGGGGGGAAACAAGGATGTAATCAATGTGGGACAAGGAGACGTGGGCCTGAGCTATGTGAGTATAATCTCTCAATTCCGGGTGCAAACTTCTCCAGGGGTCTACTAGGTGTATCTGCTGGCAAAGAAACGGGATACCCTTGCGTACATTAACCTTCAAATGAGGTCCTGAATTGGACTGGTCAAGCACTGGGTCCATCACTTGATAAAAGTCCCCAGCCAGGAATAATAAGCCCCAGGTATGCAAGGTCAAGTGTTAGCCAAAGTGGTAAAAAAGCAATGCTGATAGGAATTTGACACAAAAACACTGCACAAGGTGACTTCCACACCAAATAATTTCCCCACTACTAAAACGTATCTTCCCTCCTCATCAGAGATCATCTGGGTTTCAACAAAGATAGTATTTTTTCCCACCAGAATAGCTACTCCAGCTTTCCTATGATGTGCCAGGGAATAAAAGACTTTCGCTACCCAGTCCCTGGCCAGTTTTTTGCTTTCTGCTGCTGTTAAATGTGTTTCCTGTAAGAAAGCTATTTTTGGATGCTGCCTTCTAAGCGATTGAAGCACTTTCACCCATTTTACTGGTGAGCTGAGTCCTGCCACATTCCAGGATATGCTACGTATCTTGTCAGCCATATTCTTTCTGACACATGCCCAATGTTTTAGAACTACTTTCTGCCCTTCTTATTGTGGAGGCAAACCCCTCCCAGTCTAGGGGTACCCCTTTTCTGCATGGTTGTTGGTCCCCATAATGAAGCCCATGACCCAATACCTTAGTGAGAAATTTCTCAGTCACTGTGTGATGTCTCCTCCCAGGTAACTCAGCGCTACCCCTCTCCCCCCCCCTTGCCCCTATGTCCCCAACCGTTTCCCCATAATCCATTTACGTCCTCCATAAAAGAGAGGAGAGAGACCACCCAATTAACCTCACCGGCTCCCCCGCCTAACAGATAAACATCTCTGGCTTTAACTAAACACATGTTAACAGAATGATTTTCATGCAGAACATACCATAACATGAAAGGGACCTTTATAGAACAGAGAGCTTAAATAGCAATAGAAACTAAAATATTCTCCAGTTCACTTTGAGTCCACTTTCTCATGAATAAACTGTTGCACAGCTTCAACAGATTCAAAACTTTGCCAAGTCCCTTTATACTCCAGACGTAGTCGAGCGGGAAATTGCAGTGTAAATTTCAGCTTCCTATTGAAAAGATCAACACAAATGGGGAGAACTCCCTGCGTTTGGCTGACATCGCTGCTGAGTAATCTTGAAAAATCATTATTCTGCTGCCTTCATAGGTCAGAGGCGTGCTCTTGCGGTAGGCTTGCATTATGGCTGTTTTATGACAAAAATTCAGAAAACGGGCAATGACAATTCTGGGTTTGGTGGCCCCTGGTTTTCGGGTCCCCAATCCGTGTACTATTTCCACAGTCATGCTGTCTGCCAGCTCTATCAGGCCTAATTCCTGCAGCAACCAGGTTTCTAGTAATTTTGCTAGCTCTCTGTCCGGTACTGCTTCAGGGATCCATACTAACCTTAAATTGTTCCTCCTGGATCGATTTTCAAGATCCTCAACTTTGTCTTCCAGGGCTGCCACAGTTTTTATCAGCATTTCTTGCTTTTGCAGCATGTGCTGTGCCTCCGTCTCTACATCTGCCAACCTTTGTTGTGTGTCTGCGACCTGATTTTTTATCTCTTGCAGCGTTTCATTCCCCACTGTGATCTTGTCAGCAAGGTCTGTGAAGTGCGGTTCTAGGGCTTTGATGACAGCCAGCGTTATTTTCCCGACTAGATTGGGCTTGTCTGTCGGCGCGCCGGGGCTCGAGGGACCGGCGGCCATCTTGGCATCCGGGTGCCGACCTGCAGGCTTTCCTTTTTGTTGCGGCTTTGCCACCATTCCCGGGTCTCTGCTCGCAAAAAAAGAGGTCTAGGGTAGTCTGAAGTGACCCTGCATCAGTGGGGGCCGCTCAGTGTGTGCTGAATGCCCGGAAGAAAATGGCAAATCGGTGGAGGAGTCAGGAGCACGATAAGACTGCTGCCTACCTGCTCATGAGGTCATGTGGTCCCCCATCCTTTTTAGCTTTTTATCAACTCAACAAATTGAGATGCAGACAGAAGCTCAGCAGCATGAAGTAGACTATCTAGACTTTTGCACCAAGTACCACATATTTGATTATCTATCTGCTGGTAAAAGGTTCTATCTGGCATGCAGCGCAAAGAGCTCCTGGCTCTCAGAGAATGAGTCCTATCTCTTGAGGTCAGAGTGATATACAGGGAACAGCTGAAGCAGACAGTTATATAGAGGAGATATTCATGGGCATAGTAAAGCAGTCACAAGTCCACTCTAGCATCCTTTGTGCTGCTTTGGAGAAACAAGGTCATCTGACAGACTATTACCTTAGTGGCAGGAAGTTATTCTATAGCTAGGATGGAAGAATTGGAAGAAGGAACCAACAGAAGAAAATAGGATAAAGCATAAACGTTGGCAAGTTAAATGTAAGACATTGATAAGACAGGCTAAGAGAGAATTTGAAAAGAAGTTGGCTGTAGAAGCAAAAACTCACAGTAAAAACTTTTTAAAATATATCCGAAGCAGAAAGACTGTGAGGGAGTCTGTTGGGCCATTAGATGATCGAGGGGTTAAAGGGGCACTTAGAGAAGATAAGGCTATCGTGGAAAGATTAAATTATTTCTTTGCTTTGGTGTTTACTGAAGAGGATGTTGGGGAGGTACCCGTAATGGAGAAGGTTTTCATGGGTAATGATTCAGATGAACTGAATCAAATCATGGTGAACCTAGAAGATGTGGTAGGCCTGATTGACAAAATGAAGAGTAGTAAATCACCTGGACCGGATGGTTCTGAAGGAACTAAAAAATGAAATTTCAGACCTATTAGTAAAAATTTGTAACCTATCATTAAAATCATCCATTGTACCTGAAGACTGGAGGATAGCAAATGTAACCCCAATATTTAAAAAGGGCTCCAGGGGCGATCCTGGAAACTACAGACCGGTTAGCCTGCCTTCAGTGCCAGGAAAAATAGTGGAAAGTGTTCTAAACATCAAAATCACAGAACATATAGAAAGACATGGTTTAATGGAACCAAGTCAACATGGCTTTACCCAAGGCAAGTCTTGCCTCACAAATCTGCTTCACTTTTTTGAAGCAGTTAATAAACATGTGGATAAAGCTGAATCAGTAGATGTAGTATACTTGGATTTTCAGAAGGCATTTGACAAAGTTCCTTATGAGAGGCTTCTAGGAAAGGTAAAAAGTCATGGGATAGGTGGTGATGTCCTTTCATGAATTGCAAACTGGCTAAAAGACAGGAAACAGAGAGTAGGATTAAATGGACAATTTTCTCAGTGGAAGGGAGTGGACAGTGGAGTGCCTCAGGGATCTGTACTGGGACCCTTACTTTTCAATATATTTATAAATGATCTGGAAAGAAATACAACGAGTGAGATAATCAAATTTGCAGATGACACAAAATTGTTCAGAGTAGTTAAATCACAAGCAGATTGTGATAAATTGCAGGAAGACCTAGTAAGACTAGAAAATTGGGCATCCAAATGGCAGATGAAATTTAATGTGGATAAGTGCAAGGTTATGCATATAGGGAAAATAACCCATGCTATAATTACACAATGTTGGGTTCCATGATAGGTGCTACAACCCAAGAAAGAGATCTAGGCGTCATAGTGGATAACACATTGAAATCGTCAGTTCAGTGTGCTGCGGTAGTCAAAAAAGCAAACAGAATGTTGGGAATTATTAGAAAGGGAATGGTGAATAAAACGGAAAATGTCATAATGCCTCTGTATCGCTCCATGGTGAGACTACACCTTGAATACTGTGTACAATTCTGGTCGCCGCATCTCAAAAAAGATATAATTGCGATGGAGAAGGTACAGAGAAGGGCTACCAAAATGATAAGGGGAATGGAACAGCTCCCCTATAAGGAAAGACTAAAGAGGTTAGGACTTTTCAGCTTGGAGAAGAGATGGCTGAGGGGGGATATGATAGAGATGTTTAAAATTATGAGAGATTGGGGAGGAGAGAGTCTGCCTACCTGCCTTTGTGGATATTCTGAAGTGGTTTCTATTTCTTTGAATTTGTTATCACAGGACTGAGTTTTGGACTTCCGGGGGTAGCTTGTCGGCCCCGACGGTAACAGCAGCCAATCAGCCACTGCCACGCTGAAAGGAGGAGCCGGAAGAGGTGGATATAAAGGCTCTCCTTCGGCGTTTTTCTTGGGGAGGAGAGAATCTGCCTACCTGCCTTTGTGGATATTCCGAGGTGGTTTCTATTTCTTTGAATTTGTTATCGCAGGACTGAGTTTTGAACTTCCGGGGGTAGCTTGTCGGCCCCGACAGTAACAGCAACCAATCAGCCACTGCCACACTGAAAGGAGGAGCCAGAAGAGGTGGATATAAAGGCTCTCCTTTGGCATTTTTCTTGGGGAGGAGAGAGTCTGCCTACCTGCCTTTGTGGATATTCCGAGGTGGTTTCTATTTCTTTGAATTTGTTATCGCAGGACTGAGTTTTGAACTTTCGGGGGTAGCTTGTCGGCCCCGACAGTAACAGCAGCCAATCATCCACTGCCACGCTGAAAGGAGGAGCCAGAAGAGGTGGATATAAAGGCTCTCCTTCGGCGTTTTTCTTGGGGAGGAGAGAGTCTGCCTACCTGCCTTTGTGGATATTCCGAGGTGGTTTCTATTTCTTTGAATTTGTTATCGCAGGACTGAGTTTTGGACTTCCGGGGGTAGCTTGTCGGCCCCGACTGTAACAGCAGCCAATCAGCCATTGCCACGCTGAAAGGAGGAGCCGGAAGAGGTGGATATAAAGGCTCTCCTTCGGCGTTTTTCTTGGGGAGTAGAGAGTCTGCCTACCTGCCTTTGTGGATATTCCGAGGTGGTTTCTATTTCTTTGAATTTATCGCAGGACTGAGTTTTGGACTTCCGGGGGTAGCTTGTCGGCCCCGACGGTAACAGCAGCCAATCAGCCACTGCCACGCTGAAAGGAGGAGCCGGAAGAGGTGGATATAAAGGCTCTCCTTCGGCGCGCAGCTGCCGACGGCGCGCGGCTTTGACCGGGTTCGACCGGATTCGCCGGATTTGTCGATAGACTCTAAAGGATATCTTGGAAACTGGAGAACCAGGTAGGCGTCAATCTCTCTCTAATCCTCCTAGAAGATAGTATTGAATCAGTAGATTAACCGTTCAACTACTTTGAAACTAGATTCCTTCCATTTTTGGATACTTTTTCTTCTTAATATGCCGCACACTAAGAGAAAAGCCAAAATCAGGCCTGCTCTTAGTGTTTCATCTGATTTGGTTCAGAGGACAGTGTCAGAATGGTTAAAACCTCCCCTAGATAACCCCGTGGAGGGAGCCGCGATAGTTGAAGTTGTGGAGCAAAAACTTCAACTTATGGCTGAAGACATCTCGCTTAGTCTGGGGGCGCCTGAGATACCATCTCCACCTGGTGATAGAGGTGATATCCTCCAAGTATGACCATGTATACCCCAGCAGAGGCAAAATCAAGAACTTCAGGAAAGTACCCACATATCAGAAATAGAAGCAATTGGTATTCAACCATTTACACCTAATCAAGAGAATACCCCGAAGACCATTAAGGGAACAGAACAAGGCATTAAACAGAAAGGAAATAAATTGGAAAAAAGAACTCAGAATCTCATCATAAAACCCAGAACCATCACAATGGAAACACTGTGGACATATATTGCTAAATTGGATGGGTCTATAATGAAACTTGCTGATGTAGTACAGGAAACTAATGTTAAGAGAAATTCGGAAGTGTTAGAAACTCAAAAGAAACAAATTGTTAATATAGAAAAGCGTGTAACACAAATTGAGAGGGTTCAAAACATTCAAATTAAAGCAGAAGGAGAAATTAATAGAAAGATTTAATTTTTAGAAAATCATATTTGTGCTTGTAATTTGAGGGTCATGAACTTTCCCAAAATGGAAAAAAATAAGTCCAACAGAATTATTTAGATCTTATGTGGTACAAATATTAGGGATACCAGAAAAATGTATATCAACTATAACGAAAGCTTTCTATTTGAATACAATGGTTAAAAGTAAAGAACCTGAGGGTTCAAGGGATGGAGTTATAGATACATCTATGAATCTAACAGACTTTTTGATGAAGTCGCAAGAAGAAATAAATATTGATAAACGGGCTACATTATTGATTTCGTTTGCATTTATATCAGATAAGGAAAATGTGTTAAGAAATTTCTTTAGAAATAGAGAGAAAAATTTCTATGGGCAAAAAAATCTGGATTTATCCAGATTTCGTTAAATCTACACAACTAAGGAGAAAGAAATTCTTAACTTACAGGAAAATGGTAATTGAGGGTGGAGGAAAATTTCTGTTAAAATATCCGTGTAAATGTTTTGTTAAATATAAAGGTCATAATTATGTGTTTACAGTTCCTGAACATCTTGGTGCACTGTTGGGGAATGAAAGTCAGGCAGAGGAAAGTAAATGAGGAGGGATATCTACTCTTTTCCCTTTTAGTTTAATCTTATAATATGCTCCTTATATAAATACTACTCCTATGTTTCCTATTTGTGTTAATACAGAATAATGAAATAATATTAGAAGCTTAGAGGTTTGCTAATTTGGAAAATTTTCTTTTTTCAGTTCTGTATTATTTTTTGTTACACAATATGTTTTATGTAACTATCACTGGATAATTGATAAATAAAGAATTAAAAATAAAATAAAATTATGAGAGGTCTAGAATGGGTAGATGTGAATCGGTTACTCTTTCGGATAGTAGAAAGACTAGGGGGCGCTCCATGAAGTTAGCATGGGGCACATTTAAAACTAATCAGAGACAGTTCTTTTTTACTCAACGTACAATTAAACTCTGGAATTTGTTGCCAGAGGATGTGGTTAGTGCAGTTAGTATAGCTGTGTTTAAAAAAGGATTGGATAAGTTCTTTGAGGAGAAGTCCATTACCTGCTATTAAGTTCATTTAGAGAATAGCCACTGCCATTAGCAATGGTAACATGGAATAGACTTAGTTTTTGGGTACTTGCCAGGTTCTTATGGCCTGGATTGGCCACTGTTGGAAACAGGATGCTGGGCTTGATGGACCCTTGGTCTGACCCAGTATGGCATTTTCTTGTGTACTTATGTTCTTAGGATCTGCCTTCTAGGTGTTGCTTTATCCTCTCACACTGAGGATGTATCTCCAGCAATCCGTGATCAGGAGGGAATGGTTATGATGACCATTGTAGTGGGTGATTTGATTATTAGGAAAATAGATAGTTGGAGGGCTGGTGGGTATGAGGATTGCTTAGTAGCTTGCCTGCCTGTTGTCAAGCTAGCAGACCTCATGTGCCATCAAGATAAAAATTAAGAGAATGCTGGGGAGGAGCTAGCTATTGTGATATATGTGGGTGTCAATGAATAGGAAGGAGAGAGTATCTGGATGCTAAATTTAGGATTTTAGGAAGAAATTGAAATCTAGAAGCTCCAGGGTTGTAGTCTCAAAAATGCCTCCCATCCCACATGGAGGATCCCAAAGGCAGGCCAAGCACAAGTCTCAATGTGTGGATGAGATGATGATGGTGCAGGAAAGAGGGTTTTAGGTTTTTTTAGGGACTGGGGGAATTTCTGAGCAAGCGGAGCCTATTGCAACAGTATTCACTCCACTTTAACCAGAGTGGAATCAGGCTGCTGGCAGTAACCTTTAAAATATTTTAAACTAGATAATGGAGGAAAACTGACAGTTATTCAGAAGCACATGGTTTGGAATGATGTATCTTTCAAGGATACTTGCAAAACATGGAAATTAGGGCATCCCTATAGAGTTTGCAAAATATGCTAAAGTAGACCATGTGACTTTAAGTAAAGACCAGAAATATTCTAAATTACCCCGTCAACTGATAAGCAAGTTAAAAAGAAACAAAAAACATACTTTGAATTGTCTATACACAAAAGATAGAAGTCTAAAAAATAAGATGGGAGAGGTAGAATGTATGGAACTGAATGAAGAGGCAGACATAATTGGTATCTCAGAGACCTGTGGAAGAAGGATAAACAATGAGACACGGACTGTAGGCTCTAAATTATATTGCAATGATAGAATGGATCAAATTGGTGGAGGGGTGACACCATATGTTAAAGAGAGCATAGAGTCAAATGGGATAAAAAAAAATGCACTGTGTAATTGTTATAGTTAGAAATTCCATTCGAGAAAGGGAATAGAATAGCAGTGGCAATGTACTACTGCCCATCTGGCCAAAATGCACAGAAAATGAAATGCTTACAGAAATGAGGGACAGTAGCAAATTTAGCAACACAGTAATAATTGATAATTTCTATTACCCTAGTGTTGAATGGGTAAAGTCACATCAGTACATGCTAAGGAGGTAAAGTTTCTAGATGAAATAAATGACTGCATCATGGACAATCTGGTACAAGAACTAAGAAAAAGCGGAAGTATTTTACACCTAATCCTTAGTACAGCACATGATTTAGTGCAAGATGTAATGGTGTTGGATTGACTTGACAATAGTGATCATAACATGGTCAAATGTGACATGATAACTGAATGAAAGACACTCAGGAAATCTACTGTGACAGCATATAACTTTCAAAAGGAAATCTATAATAAAATAAGGAAAATGGTTAGGAAAAAATAGAAAGGATCAACTACAAAGATTGAGTTTACATCTGGCATGAACATTGTTTAAAAACCCTTCATGGAAGCCCAGACCAGATGTAGTGCATCCATTAAAAAAAGTGGGAAGTAAGGCCAAACAATGTTGACATGGGTGAAAGGTGAGGTGAGAAAGGCTATTTTAGTCAAAACAACAACTTTTAAAAAATGGAAAAGGAATCTGAATGAAGAAAACAGGAAACAGCATAAGCATTGGTGAGTTAAATGCAAAGCATCAATAAGGAAGGCAAAACCAGAATTTGAAAAGAATCTGGCTGTGGAAGCAAAAACTCATTATAGAACATTTTCAGGTATCTTTGAAGCAAAAAGCCTGTGAGGAGCCAGTTGGTCCATTTATTGATCAAGGGTTTAAAGGGGTGCTAAGGGAAGATGAGGTCATAGCAGAGATATTAAATTAATTATTTGCTTCAGTATTCACTGTGGAAGATTAAGGCAAATACCCTTCTCAGAAGTGATATTTAAAGATGATTATTCAAGAAAAATTAAACAAATCTCGGTGAACCTGGAATATGTAATAGGACAAATTGACAAACTAAAGAGCAGCAAATCTCATGGATCAGATGGTATATATCCCAGAGTGCTAAAAGAACTAAAAAAATGAAATTACAGTCCTACTGTTAGTAATGTATAAATTATTATTAAAATCAGCTTCAGTATTTGAGGATTGGAGGGTGGCTAAAGATGCAATATCGAACAAAATAGAGCTTAAAACAGGAGTACCCCAGGGGTCAGCACTATCAGTGACACTATTTAACATTTACATGCTACCCCTATATCACCTCCTGGCGGGACTAGGTATCATACATTACATATATGCCAACAACATTCAACTAATTCTACCCGTAAATAAAACAATCGAAAAAACATTAAACCTAGCAATGATGTACCTAGATATAATTAAACAACTGATAAACCAAATGGAACTAGTATTCAATATTAACAAAACAGAATTTATACACCTACAGCGAAAAAACATTGAGGTAATTCAAACACCCATTAGACTTACAAATGATCAAAAAATAGAACTAGCCAAGAAAGCCAGAAACCTAGGAGTAATAATCGACATGGAACTCAGCTTTAAGCAACACATATCACTGAAGGTTAAAGAAGGTTACGCAAAACTGATGGTCCTCAGGAGACTGAAACCCTTATTAACCCAAACACACTTTCGAACAGTCCTACAGGCACTTATATTCGCTAGCACAGATTACTGCAACACACTGTTTCTGGGATTACCGTATTCAACTATAAGACCACTCCAAATCTTACAGAACTCTGCCACCAGAACACTTACTGGAAAAAATAAGAGATCACATCACTCAAACACTTGCCGAACTACACTGGCTGCCAATTGAACAAAGGGTACAGTATAAAGCACTCTGCACAATTCATAAACTAATTAATGAAGAAAAAGCAGATTGTTTAAACACAGCGATACGATTACACGTCCCTCAAAGAAATCTTAGATCAGCCAATAAAGTCCTTTTAACCATCCCTTCAGTCAAGACAGTCAGACTGACCCAAGTTAGAGAGCGAGCCCTATCATTAGCTGGACCAATGTTATGGAACTCATTACCACTGGAAACTAGATTACAGAAAGATCTAAAACTATTCAAAAAAGTTTTAAAAACCTGGCTGTTCAAAAAAGCTTTTTACAGAGAAAACGGAGAATAAGATGTATAAACTAATAGGCAAAAGAACATCAACACACAGCACAAAGTCACCAAGATGTGTTTTCACATATTTTATTATGTTCTCTCATACTTTAATTTGAATACTTGATAGAGCCAGTATAAAGTATAACTCTTATATGGTTACCCTGGTAATCATATGTATGGACAAGTACCATGTCACCATTCACTTAGTTTGTATTATTGAAACATGTAACCAAAATTATTGGCACTTTGTAAGATAGTATTACCCTAGCTGAACATTAATTATATGTGCCTTTTTGTAAATCGTTGTGATGGTGCATGTCCAAATGACGGTATAGAAAATGTTTTACATAAATAAATAAATAGGCATCTGTAATGGGACCACTGCTGTTTAACATACTTATAAATGACCTAGAGATGGGAGCAATGGATGTGGTGATCAAATTTACTACTGATACATAATTTTTCAGAGTTTTTAAATCACAAGAGGATTATGAGAAATTGCAAAAGGACATTTTGAGACTGGGAAACTGGGCATCCAAATGTCAGATGATATTTAATGTGGACAAGTGCAAAATGATGCACTTAGGGAAAAGCAACCCAAATTATAGCTACACAATACAAGGTTCCACATTGTGAGATACCACCCAGGAAAAGGATCATCATCATGGCACCATTGTGGATAATATGTAGAGAAACTCTTCTCAGCATGTGACAGCAACCAAGAGAGCAAAAAGAATATTAGGGATTATTAGAAACATAGAAATATAGAAATGATGGCAGAAAAGGATCAATGGTCTATCCAGTCTGCCCAGCAAGCTTCCCATGGTAGTATCTGCTGTACTGTGCAGGTTACTACCATGTATCAGTCAGTGCTGCTTGTCATGCTTTGCTTATAGACTTGGCCATAGAGTCAGTCCTGTGTCTTTTTCCTGAATGTCTATGTATCAGTACCCAAGACTGCAAAAAAGCCATGACTCATATTGGTTGTCTCTGAATCCAAATTCCTCTTTCCCTACACCACCTACACCCCTCCTTCGAAACAGAGAGCAATGTTAAAGTTGCATTAAAAGCATCAAGGCTTATTGGTTAAGGGTAGTAACTGCAACACCAGCAAGATACACCCATGCATGCTTTCTTTGTTTCCTTTAGGACTTGGTTGTAGAAGCAGTCCTGTGCTTTTTGCCTTATGTCTGCATATCCATATCCCAGACTATGGAAGTCAAGATCCTCTGTTATCATCTGAATCCAATTCCTCTTTTTCCCTATCATCTAAGCAGGGAGCAATGTTTCAGGAGGTCACTCCCGGACCCCCACTGGACCACCAGGGACTTTTGGCAAGTCTTGAGGGACCCTCCTGACCCCCACAAGACTTGCCAAAAGTCCAGCGGGGGTCCGGGAGCGACCTCCTGCACTCGGGCCGTTGGCTGCCAGAATTCAAAATGGCACCGATAGCCTTTGCCCTTACTATGTTACAGGGGCTACCGGTGCCATTGGTCTGCCCCTGTCACATGGTAGGAGCACAAGAAGGCGCTGATGGCCATGTGACAGGGGCTGACTAATGGCACCAGTAGCCCCTGTAACATAGTAAGGGCAAAGTCTATCAGTGCCATTTTGAATTCTGGCAGCCAACGGCCCGAGTGCAGGAGGTCACTCCCGGACCCCCGCTGGACTTTTGGCAAGTCTTGTGGGGGTCATGAGGGTCCCCTAAGACTTTCCAAAAGTCCCTGGTGGTCCAGCTGGGGTCCGGGAGTGACCTCCTGCACTCGGGCCGAGTTTTGGTAAGTCTTGGGGGGGGGTAAGGAGGGTGAGGGGTTGTAGTTAATTTAATGTTAGTGGGAAACAAATAAGAATCAACATATGAACATATCGGGGGACCCCCTGCCGAATGCAATGTATCTGCCCCCCGATGAATACAAATCATGAATGCAACGTATGGCATCCCTCTGCACATCCCTACTAAAAACCCAACTATTTTGTCAGGTCTTTCAATACATCTGCTGATCTGAGGCTTTTGTATATTGTGAAATAATGATCTTCTATACTGCAGTGTGTTTTATACTTTTGTTTTTCTTTTTATTTGTCTGTGCCATTTTAACAATAGGTGTGAAGCTGCTTTGAACTATGATAATGCAGCCTATACATGTTTTAATAAATAATAAAGTTATGGCAGAATAAGAAAAGGTATAGAGAAAGGTGACCAATATGATAAAGGGGGTTGAATGATTCTCTTATGAGGAAAGGCTAAAGAGGTTAGGGCTCTTCAGCTTGGTGAAGAGACAGCTGAGTGGAAATATGATAAAGGTCAGTGAGTTGAGTGAATGGGTAAATGCAAATTTGTTATTTACTCTTTCAAAATACAAAGACTAGGGGACGTGCAATGAAGTTACTAGTGGTAGTGCTTATCAGTTCTGGCCTGCTAGACCCCAGAGGAAGCAAAGCAGAATGTGTGGGTTTGCTTATCCTGGCATGGAGCAGCCACCTGGCCTTGATTTTTTTCCAATTTCCTGCCGGAACTGAGAAGGCCTTGAGGGATAAAGGTCAAGATCAAAGAGACATGAGGTGAATGCCTGCTGCTATTAGGTACAGTATCTTCCTGGCCAGGCTGCTGCTTACTTTTCTGGTTTCCCAGGCCTTTCTGCTGCTGGCGACCAGACTAGGAGAGGGGGAAGTGGCAAGAGAGTGAGTGAGGCAATGCTGGTGGGGGAGGGAATGAAGAGATTGGAGGAAAGAAGAGTGAAGGAGGGGGAAGAGCAAGAAAGTGCGTAAGAAGATGAGGGGCAACAATGAGGGGAATGGAGGGAGGCGGAGGCAAATGAGTGATGAGAAAAGGGGGACTAAAAAGAATGAGGGAATTGGTGGGGCAATGAGTTGTGTGGTGGGGAGAGAAAATGAGGGGATCAAAGTTGTAGGATGTGAGTGAAACAGTAGATTGTGCGGGGAGAGTGAGTGATGAATTACATTTTCTTGGTGTGAATGAGAGATCAGTGAGACAGTGAGCTATGAATAAGATAAAAGTGGGGAGCGGAGCAGTCTGTGAGTACAGTGATTAGAGGGGAGCAGGGAAAGAGTGAATGAGAGGAGGGGAAGGAATTAGGAGGGTATGTGGTGGTGAGAGTGAGGCAAGCTCATGGTGTTGCTTCCTTACTTTCTCTCCCCTGAGGAGGTAAAGAGTAGGATGCACTTTAGAATTCCATATCCTCCCCCACCAGGTCTGAGGAGGCAACTAAAAGCTTTGACTTTAATAACAATATCCTACCTTGTATATTTTGGGGAGGTATTTTGTTTGACTTGTATTTATTTAAGCTAATTGTGATGTGGGAAGTGCTGTTTGCTATTTTTTAGGGGTGTGCATTCGGATTGACCGCATTAGTAAAACGCAACTCATATTTTTTTTTTACTTAAAAAATTGATTCGACATAAACGATCGGATTTCCCACATATCGAACATAGATATGTTCGATATGTGGGAAATCGCGATTGTTGAGCCAAAATAAAAATATAAACCCCCTCACCCTCCTTAATCCCCCCCCCCCCCCCGACTTACCACAACTCCCTGGTGATGGAGCGAGGAGTGAGGACGCCATTTCTGCAATCCTTGGCGAGAAGCATGTGACGTCGGCGGCACGTCGAGTGACGCCGGCGTCATGTGATTCCCGGCTCATTCGCGCCGGACGGCTCGTTCGGCCCAAAAAGAACTTTTGGCCAGCTTGGGGGGGTCAGGAGGCCCCCCCAAGCTGGCGAACGAGCCGGGAATCACGTGACGCCGCGTCACTCGACGTGCCACCGACGTCACATGCTTCTCGCCAAGGATTGCAGAAATGACGTCCTCACTCCTCGCTCGATCACCAGGGAGTTGTGGTAAGTCTGGGGGGGGGGGATTAAGGAGGGTGAGGGGGTTTAAATTTTTTTTTTGCACATATGTACATATACCCAACTCATTGGATTTTTTTTATGTCCATATTGGCCGCAAGTGGGACCCCCTTTCGGACATAAAAAATATGAACATAAAATTTTGCTCTGCACATCCCTACTATTTTTATTATTTGGTATGATTATTGGTTTGCTCGTTAATTGTATTCATTCTTTCGTACCTTGTCCAAGGCACATCAGTTGTGTAAGCAAATATTTCTAAATATAAGAAAGTAATGGAATATGGACCAACGCCTATAGTTTATTTTTTAATGATATGAGTTTTAAGATGAAGGCAGACTGAATGCCAGGCAGTTTGACATCCTCGCTCTTCAACTAGTCTTAATTTCAAGGACATGCACATTTTTAGGCACCCCAAATGTGCAGTTTCCTGTCATTTTTTTCAAGTTATTTTACTGGTTTGCAGTAAAAAATGTTTTCTTTAGGTTGTCATTGTTTTTCTCTGTAGCAACAAGGGCTAGTGTCCATAGCATTCATTGCCAAGTATGGGACAGACCAATGGTTCACTGAGCCCAGTTTCCTGTCTCTCTTTGCATGTTATCTGTATGATAAATAATGAATGTTGTTTTATGTAATCCGCTTTGTCCTTGTATTACTTGAAAAATGCAGAATATAAATCTGGAATTTATATCTATCTGTCAAGGTGTTAGTTACCAAATTGAGTGTCAGTGAAAAGGAAACTGAAAACTGATTTAGATCTATTTTCATAAATATTCATTTCATTAAGCTTCAAGGAGGAAAAGGATAATTTAAAAACCAATTTTATCTAATGAAATTATTTCAAAAGAATGATGTCTGAAAATGGATACTACTGTTTGCTTCATGATTTACAGACAAATATGATAATAAAATTGACCTTTCATTTCTTAATTCCCTATTTTTTTGACAGATATTTTTAGTGAATACTGTGCAAAATGACTTCAAATTTACACTCATTTACTTATGTGTATGCAAATTTTTCAGCTCCAAAATGGCAAGAAATGAATGATTCAGAGTGAAACAGTATCTTTTTATATTGTAAAATATATTTCAAATTCTGGATAAACAAAATAAATATTCCAAAAATTTCACTAAATTGCAATAAAGCAAGAAGAGAATAATCAGTTGCTTCTAAAATGTTATTTACATAAAATTTGAATGAAAATGTATGAATCTTTAGCAGAGGGGACTTAAGGCAATCTGATTCCTGAGGCAAGGAATAATATGCTGTCCCCTACCATTCCTCTTGGAGTTTTGCCAGGTGGAGTTTTACCAGGGGTTAAGGGGTCAGATGTCCCTTGGAGTTTTGTTGAGCAGGAGTTCCTTGGAGTCTGGTCCTTTCAGTGATTTCACATGTTAGGGAGGTGGAGAGGCAGGGGTTACAGTTCTCATAGGCATGGTAGATAGAAATAATATTCTTAGGACGGTAACAACCCTGCCCAAATCCAAGAACCCTCCTACCTGCCCCCTCCCCTCCTCTAGCATCTGCCCCCTGAAGGAGATGGGTAAATAGGGGTGATGTGTGGTCTGGTGCACTCTCACTCACTCACAACACCCCATACAATCATATTCCTCTCTCTCATTCTTTACTTACCTCCCCTTTCCTCTTCATTTCTCACTTTTCCCTCTTTCCTCATTTTCCCTCCCCTCTCACTTTTTCACCCTTTCCTTTCCTCCTTCCCCTCTCACTCACACAACTTCCTCTTCTTCTTTCCTTTCCTCCTTCTGCTCTTACTTACTCCCCCTACTGTTCCTCTTTCCTTATCTCCCTCACCTCTCACTCATTATTCTATCCCTTTTTCCTCTCTTCCCTATCACTAAGCCCCTCACTCTCCCCTGCTCTTTTCTTCCATCTCATTCCCCTCTTCACTCTCTCCCCTTACTTATATACCCTGCCCTTCCACTTTCCTTTCTTCCACTCTCACTCTCACTCCCCATTTCTTGTCTCCTGTCCTTCATAAGAACATAAGAAATTCCCATGCTGGGTCAGACCAAGCTTAAATGATTTTTTTGCTTCAGTGTTTACTGAAGAGGATGAGTGAGGTAATCAAATTTGCAGATGATACAAAATTGTTCAGAGTAGTTAAATCACAAGCAGATAGTGATAAATTGCAGGAAGACCTTCAGAGACTGGAAAAATTGGGCATCCAAATGGCATATGAAATTTAATGTGGATAAGTGCAAGGTGTGGCATATAGGGAAAAATAACTCATGCTATAGTTACACAATGTTGGGTTCCATATTAGGAGATACCACCCAAGAAAGAGATCTAGGCGTCATAGTGGATAACACATTGAAATCATCGGTTCAGTGTGCTGTCGCAGTCAAAAAACAAACAGAATGTTGGGAATTATTAGAAAAGGAATGGTGAAGAAAATGGAAAATGTCATAATGTCTCTGTATCGCTCCATGGTGAGACCACACCTTGAATACTGTGTACAATTCTGGTCGCCACATCTCAAAAAAGATATAGTTGCAATGTACAGAGAAGGGCGACCAAAATACGACGAGTGAGGTAATCAAATTTGCAGATGATACAAAATTGTTCAGAGAAGTTAAATCACAAGCAAATTGTGATAAATTGCATGAAGACCTTGTAAGACTGGAAAATTGGGCATCCAAATGGCAGATGAAATTTAATGTGGATAAGTGAAAGTTGGCAAGTTAAATGTAAGACATTAATAAGACAGGCTAAGAGAGAGTTTGAAAAGAAGTTGGCCGTAGAGGCAAAAACTCACAGTAAAAACATTTTAAAATATATCCAAAGCAGAAAGTCTGTGAGGGAGTTAGTTGGACCGTTAGATGATCCAGGGGTTAAAGGGGCAATTAGAGAAGATAAGGCCATCGCCAGATTTTTTTTAGAATTTTTAATTTTCGATATGTTCTGTAAGAATGGAAAGTTTATCTGAACATGTAAATCTATGTTTTTACTATTATTAATCATATGACTTAGTATTGTTTGTGAACAAAACAAAAATAAAATATTTTTAAGCAAATAAAATGGGCAGAATTGTATTTCTCATTTTCCTGACCTTAGGACTGGTAGCATTTAAGTTAATCCCAATAAAACCAAATACAGTTTTACAAAGGAAATCTAAAACTAAATCTAACACTACAAATTTCTAGTCCTAAAAAACGCCTGCAGAAATGTGCTGATGTGCTTACATCATCATTTTCTGAAAACAGCAGCCCATGTTGTAAACAAAATCACAACTAATTGTGGTAAAATGTTGGAAAAGCTGGGTGCCCTTTAATTTGACATTAAACTGAATATGATAAATCTGCCACCTGTGCTTTTCAAAGCATAAAAAATCCTTTTCTGCATATGATGGACAATTAAGCATTAAAACACAACAGGGACTGCTTTACAATAGACATTGTTTAATTTTTGAGCCATGAAGCTAAAGGCCAATTGATTTCAGTGATCTAGGAGTACATGAGAGGCAAAACAGAAACTCCAGGTTATATATTTAAAGTTCTTGTATAAGGGTCACAGGTATGGATTTTACTTTTGCTATTCTATTTTATTTTAATTTATAAAGTCATGGCAGGTCAGTTTTCAAAGGGATTCTCTGCAGATGAAGCCTCTTTCAATATTGCCCCATTATACCCTCCCCACCCTACTCTCAGTTTGGGGAAAAGAGATGGCACCAAGACAATCCCATCAAATTACAAGTGGGGAGTTTATTTTTAACTCCCCATGTGCACTTCTTCCTGGAAAGTTTGCACATGTAAACTCTGCAGATACCTATAGTACATACCCACATAACATGCTGAACAAGACATTCAGGAGGGAAACTCCATGCAGAGTTGCCCTTTCAATATGCACTTTAAGATTAAAGGGTTGAAATTAGTTGACAGCTAAATGGAAAGACTGAAAATATCCCCCCGTGAAAACAATTTTTTAAATGTTTAAGTATACATAGTTATGACCCATGCTTTTGTTTTTAAGGTGCTGCAGATGCTGAGCATATGGAGGAAGGACCAGCCCCAGTCCCTGTCCATATAGCATCTGCCACTGCTGGGGAGGAAGAGGATACTCCTCCCCCAGCCATGGAAGTGGCAGACCTTGAGCCACCTCCTCAAGAAGAGGTGCACCTCGGGCCTCTTCCCCATCCCGTGAAGTAGGGCCTCCTTCCTGTTTTGCCCAGGGAGTTAGGAACATGGGGACACAGATGGACCAGTCTTTGCTGGCCCATGCAAGCATCCATGGCTCTCTTATTCCTCTTTTCCCTCCCTCCCCCCATGTGAGCATTCCAGAGGCTCATCATCGAGAGCACATTCTCCAATGTTGAGCCACTAATTAGGGGTGAATTCCGTTGGGAATTTGGGACTTACGTAAGGGGGTGAAAGAGGAGCTGAGGGCTATGCTTGCCTTCAAGGGAGGATGGTGAGAACATAAGAACATGCCATACTGGGTCAGACCAATTGGCCTTTGTTTCCAACAGTGGCCAATCCAGGCCATAAGAACATGGCAAGTACCCAAAAACTAAGTTGCTAGTAATAGCAGTGGCTAATTTCTAAGTCAACTTAATTAATAGCAGGTAATGGACTTCTCCTCCAAGAACTTATCAAATCATTTTTTTAAACCCAGCTATACTAACTGCACTAACCACATCCTCTGGCAACAAATTCCAGAGTTTAATTGTGCGTTGAGTGAAAAAGAACTTTCTCTGATTAGTTTTGAATGTGCCACATGCTAACTTCATGGAGTGCCCCCTAATCTTTCTATTATCCGAAAGTGTAAATAACGGATTCACATCTACCTGTTCTAGACCTCTCATGATTTTAAACATCTCTATCATATCTCCCCTCAGCTGTCTCTTCTCCAAGCCGAAAAGGCATAACCTCTTTAGTCTTTCCTCATAGGGGAGCTGTTCCATTCACCTTATCATTTTGGTAACCCTTCTCTGTACCTTCTCCATCGCAATTATATCTTTTTTGAGATGTGGCGACCAGAATTGTACACAGTATTCAAGGTGCGGTCTCACCATGGAGCGATACAGAGGCATTATGACATTTTCTGTTTTATTCACCATTCCCTTTCTAATAATTCCCAACATTCTGGTTCCGAGCCCTGGACTCACCTGTCCACCGACTTTATTGTGGATCTACCAGTTTCCGATGGGAAGACTGTGATCTGGGTCATGGTCGACTGCTTGTCAAAGATGGCCCACTTTGTGCCTCTCACCAAGCTACCTTCAGCGCCAGAACTGTCTAACCTCTTCAAACAACATGTCTTCCGTTTACATGGCCTGCCTTCGCACATTACCTCTGACCATGGGCCGCAGTTTACGGCAAAGTATTGGAGGGCCCTCTGCAAGAAGTTCGGGGTGCGCCTGGATCTCACTACTGCCTTTCACCCTCAAGCCAACGGCCAGGCCAAGCGGACTAACCGAACACTGAAGGCCTTCCTCCGAGCTTTCGTTGGGGATCTACAGGATGACTGGGTCACCCTCTTACCATGGGCTGAGTTTCATATAACCGCCATAAGCACTCCGCTACTGACCAGTCCCCGTTTCAGCTCATCTCGGAAAGAGCCCCAGGCCTCCATTGCCTTTGCCTCTGACTGTCTCCTCACTGGTGGTTCAGCTTACTGCCCAGCAGTTGCGTGCTCTGTGGATATCTACCCAGGAAAAGCTTTGAACTGCCTCTGCTAAGGCTAAGAAGTATGCCGATCGTTTATGGTGACCAGCCCCGGTCCTCCTTCCAGGGAGTAAAGTCTGATTGAGCACCAGGAATATTCGTCTAAGGGTCCCTTCTATGCGCCTGGATCCCAGGTATATTGGTCCGTTCCCCGTAGCAGAACGAGTAGGGGCGGTGTCCTACCACTTGCTATTGCCCTCCACTTTACGGATTCACGACCGTCGGCCCCTGTGACATAGTGAGGGCAAAGGTAGCGCTGGCGCCATTTTGAATACTGGCAATATCGCCCGAGTGCAGGAGGTCGCTCCCGGACCACTGCTGGACTTTTGGCAAGGCTAGTGAGGGTCAGGAGGCCCCCCCCCACAAGCTGGCCAAAAGTCCCTGGGGGTCCAGTGGGTGTCCGGGAGCGATCTCCTGCACTCATGCCGTCGGGTTCCAGGAATCAAAATGGCGCCGATAGCCTTGCCCTTACTATGTCACAGGAGCTACAGGCACCATTTTGAAACGTACCGAGGGTGTGAGAGTGCAGGGGATGGATCCAGGACACCCCCCCCCCCCGCTGGACCACCAGGGAGTTTTGATAAGTCTTGGGGGGATCAGGAGGGTGGGAGGGTTGTTTAAATTGGCGGCCGAATAATTCAGGGAAAATTTGTTGTATTCGTGGGGAATCGTGATACGTTTCGCTTCCCCACGAATACAACGAATATTGGCACATCCGTTGCGGATTGCCAATACGTAGGGATCGAATGCACACCCCTATATTTTTATTGTATGTGTAGAGACAGAGGGGGAGTGCTTTGAAAGGGGAAGGGAAAGGGGGGAGGATAAGAGGTGGGAGTTAGGAAAATCCCCCTGCTAAACCACAATGAGAGTAGCAATTTTTACAATTGTATACATTTGTTATGAGTTAAGGTTTTTATTTTTTTTCACCTTCACCTAACCTTCCTAATGGTCAAGGAGGAACAGCCACTTTTCAAGCAAAGGAGGTGTGCCACTGTTAGCAGCATCAGCATTAGAATGAAGATCTGTAGCACCTTCACCATCTCCACATACAGCTGCAATGTGCAAATACATGGACATCAAACACATATAGAAAAACAAATTACTAATTTTTCCATTGCTATCTTCCTTTCATTATTTTATCATAGCTCAGGAACCCAGGAAGGAACTCTGGGTTGTGTACTAAACTATTTATTTTGAACACATTTACTCTAATATGGTTGAGAGAGGAAAGATTAAAGACGCACAGGGGGAAGGGGGATTGCACTAGAGATGTGTATCATACCGGCAGTCGTTTCTGGTTTGGTTTTTGTAGAGCACCGGGAAATTTAGTTTCCCACAGTTCTGACCAGGTTTTTTTCAGCTGTCCCGATCCGAAAAACAAAACAAAACACCCCAATTCTTCAGATTTAATTATTTACAAACCCCCCTCATCCTGACCCCTGAAAAACTTGCCTAAAGTCCCTGATGGTCCAGCGGGGGTCCCGGGAGCAATCTCCCACTCTTGGGCCGTCGGCTGCCAGTAAACAAAATGGCGCCGGTGGCTCTTTGCCCTTACCATGGGATGTGCAGCCAAAAAATGTTGTTGCATTCGGGATACGTATTCGTCTGGGGTTATTTCCGTTGCATTCGGACGTATGGCACATCCGATACGTCGATATGTGAATTCGTTTTCCGGTTCCCATTAAAGCCAATGGGGGAAGGATTTCCAGACTATTTTTGGCTGCAGAATTGGGATTTTATTATCAATTTTGATGAAACTTCTGGGGAGCAATCATCACAACAACAAAAGAGCTCCAAAGTACTTAGACTGTGGCAAAGTGGCATGAATAGCCTAAGGCAATGTAAAGGTGCAAAGGGGTACCAGAAGTGGCAAGAGTGCTTTAACAGAGGCACAAAGCAGGAGTGAGAGTGTCAAAAACACACCACAGCTTCAAAAGAGAGCACCGATAACAGATGCATGAACCATCGAAGGCAGCACGACAGGCAAAGCGGCAAGATAAGTGGCATTGACATCCTACAGCACAATGAAGGGGGAACATAGCAAGCAGAAAGACTAGCACCAAAACACTGAGGAACCATGAGAGTAGCAAGAATACCACAAGGAGTTAAGTGAGTCATCTGGTGTATGGCAGCAAAGCAGAGTGGCAGAAAGCTGATAGGGGCAAGACAGGCTGGCAGAGTGGAGGTAGACAGGTCCCTGTGGTTTTGATAGGGGAAAGACAGGCTGGCCCAGGAGAGAGTTCCCTTTCCTTTGTGCAGGAAAGGACTCCCTAGAACGGGTTCACCCCTAAAGTGGGGTGTTTCCATTGGCATCTAGTGAATACCCCAAAGTTACTGACTGTACTTACACACTTCAGCTGATGACAAAGGAACTTGAAGAGCTCTCAGAAATAAGAAAACTGCTACTCAAGTCCAAATCTACAATATCAACCTATGTTGACTTTGTACCATACAGTGCCTCTGTAAACAATGGTAACACAGAGGATGAACTAGAGTACAACTACCACCAGTTTTCTATAGCACTAGAAAAATTAATGTAGCAACTAAGAAACATCTTGGGAAAATGGCCCGTATTATGAAGGTCATGTAAACTATATCCTAGCTTCAAGCTGGACAGACAGGCACAGCATTAGAGGTCGAGCCCTGATAGAGACGTAAGGCCTGGACGGACAGGCACAGTGTTAGAGGTCAAGCCCTAGTAAGGAAGTAAGGCCTGCATGGACAGATACAGCATTAGAGGTCAGGCCCTTGTAGGGACGTGAGGCCTTGACAGTGGACGGATAGGCAGAGCGTTAGAGGTCAAGCCATTGTAGGGATGTAAGGCATAGACAGACAGGCAAAGCAGTCGAGGACAGAGGTCAATCCCACCTAGGGACACAAGGCCTGGACTGACAGGCAAAGCAGTCGAGGACAGAGGTCAATCCCACCTAGGGACATAAGGCCTGGATGAACAGGCACAGCAATCGAGGTCAAACACTTGTAGGAACACAAGGCCTGGACTGACAGGCAAAGCAGTCGAGGACAGAGGTCAAATCCACCTAGGGACACAAGGCCTGGACTGACAGGCAAAGCAGTCGAGGACAGAGGTCAAATCCACCTAGGGACACAAGGCCTGGACTGACAGGCAAGAAGTCGAGAACAGAGGTCAATCACACCTAGGAACATAAGGCATGGATGAACAGGCACGGCAATCTAGGTCAAACACTTGTAGGAACACAAGGCCTGGACTGACAGGCACAGCAATCGAGGTCAAACACTTGAAGAAACACAAGGCCTGGACTGACAGGCAAAGCAGTCGAGGTCAAACACTTGTAGGAACACAAAGCCTGGAATGACAGGCAAAGCAAACGAGTTCGAACACTTGTAGGAACTCAAGGCCTGGACTGACAGGCAAAGCAGTCGAGGTCAAACACTTGTAGGGACACAAGGCCTGTACTGACAGGCAAAGCAGTCGAGGTCAAACACTTGTAGGAACACAAGACCTGGACTGGCAAGCAAAGCAGTCGAGGTCAAACACTTGAAGGAACACAAGGCCTGGACTGACAGGCAAAGCAGACGAGGACAGAGGTCAATCCCACCTAGGGACATAAGGCCTGGATGAACAGGCACGGCAATGAAGGTCAAACACTTGTAGGAACACAAGGCCTGGACTGACAGGCACAGCAATCGAGGTCAAACACTTGAAGAAACACAAGGCCTGGACTGACAGGCAAAGCAGTCGAGGTCAAACACTTGTAGGAACACAAAGCCTGGAATGACAGGCAAAGCAAACGAGTTCGAACACTTGTAGGAACTCAAGGCCTGGACTGACAGGCAAAGCAGTCGAGGTCAAACACTTGTAGGGACACAAGGCCTGTACTGACAGGCAAAGCAGTCGAGGTCAAACACTTGTAGGAACACAAGACCTGGACTGGCAAGCAAAGCAGTCGAGGTCAAACACTTGAAGGAACACAAGGCCTGGACTGACAGGCAAAGCAGACGAGGACAGAGGTCAATCCCACCTAGGGACATAAGGCCTGGATGAACAGGCACGGCAATGAAGGTCAAACACTTGTAGGAACACAAGGCCTGGACTGACAGGCACAGCAATCGAGGTCAAACACTTGAAGGAACACAAGGCCTGGACTGACAGGCAAAGCAGTCTAGGTCAAACACTTGTAGGAACACAAGGCCTGGACTGACAGGCAAGGCAGTCGAGGACAGAGGTCAAATCCACCTAGGGACATAAGGCCTGGACTGACAGGCACAGCAATCGAGGTCAAACACTTGAAGGAACACAAGGCCTGGACTGACAGGCAAAGCAATTGAGGACAGAGGTCAATCCCACCTAGGGACATAAGGCCTGGACTGACAGGCACAGCAATCGAGGTCAAACACTTGAAGGAACACAAGGCCTGGACTGACAGGCAAAGCAATCGAGGACAGAGGTCAATCCCACCTAGGGACATAAGGCCTGGATGAACAGGCACAGCAATCGAGGTCAAAAACTTGTAGGAACACAAGGCCTGAACTGACAGGCAAAGAAGTCGAGGACAGAGGTCAATCCCACCTATGGACATAAGGCCTGGATGAACCGGCAAAGCAATCGAGGTCAAACACTTGTAGGAACACAAGGAGATAGAGCAGCTTTTAAACTAGAACAAAGGGGAAAGCCGACAGTCGCTCAGCAGCGCATGGTTCGGAGAGCGGTATCTTTAAAGTATACTAATGATGCATTAGAATTAGGGCATCCCGACAGTGAGGTTCCAATAATTAGAAAAGTAGTCCAAGTGCCTGTAACTAAAAACTCACCTGAGCTAAAAAATTCTAACTTATCCCTATCAATTAAAAAGCAGAATAAAAATACAAACAAAAAACAAACTTTGAAATGTTTGTATGCTAATCCCAGAAGTCTAAGAAGTAAGATGGGAGAATTAGAATGTATAGCAGTAAATGATGACATAGAACACAAGGCCTGGACTGACAGGCAAAGCAGTCGAGGACAGAAGTCAATCCCACCTAGGGACATAAGGCCTGGACTGACAGGCACAGCAATCAAGGTCAAACACTTGTAGGAACACAAGGCCTGGACTGACAGGCAAAGCAGTCGAGGACAGAAGTCAATCCCACCTAGGGACATAAGGCCTGGACTGACAGGCACAGCAATCGAGGTCAAACACTTGTAGGAACACAAGGCCTGGACTGACAGGCAAAGCAGTCGAGGACAGAGGTCAATCCCACCTAGGGACATAATGCCTGGATGAACAGGCACAGCAATCGAGGTCAAACACTTGTAGGAACACAAGGCCTGGAGTGACAGGCAAAGCAGTCGAGGACTGAGGTCAAGTCCACCTAGGGACATAAGGCCTGGACTGACAGGCACAGCAATCGAGGTCAAACACTTGAAGGAACACAAGGCCTGGACTGACAGGCAAAGCAGACGAGGACAGAGGTCAATCCCACCTAGGGACATAAGGCCTGGATGAAGAGGCACGGCAATCGAGGTCAAACACTTGTAGGAACACAAGGCCTGGACTGACAGGCACAGCAATCGAGGTCAAACACTTGAAGGAACACAAGGCTTGGACTGACAGGCAAAGCAGTCGAGGTCAAACACGTGTAGGAACACAAGGCCTGGAATGACAGGGAAAGCAATCGAGTTCAAACACTTGTAGGAACTCAAGGCCTGGACTGACAGGCAAAGCAGTCAAGGTCAAACACTTGTAGGGACACAAGGCCTGTACTGACAGGCAAAGCAGTCGAGGACAGAGGTCAATCCCACCTAGGGACATAAGGCCTGGACTGACAAGCAAAGCAGTCGAGGTCAAACACTTGTAGGAACACAAGGCCTGGACTGACAGGCAAAGCAGTCGAGGACAGAGGTCAATCCTACCTAGGGAAATAAGGCCTGGATGAACAGGCACAGCAATTGAGGTCAAACACTTGTAGGAACACAAGGCTTGGACTGGCAAGCAAAGCAGTCGAGGATAGAGTTCAATTAAACCTAGGGACACAAGGCCTTGACTGACAGGCAAAGCAGTCAAGGTCAAACACTTGTAGGAACACAAGGCCTGGACTGACAGGCAAAGCAGTCGAGGACAGAGGTCAATCCCACCTAGGGACATAATGCCTGGATGAACAGGCACAGCAATCAAGGTCAAACACTTGTAGGAACACAAGGCCTGGACTGAAAGGCAAAGCAGTCGAGGACAGAGGTCAATCCCACCTAGGGACACAAGGCCTGGACTGACAGGCAAAGCAGTCGAGGACAGAAGTCAATCCCACCTAGGGACATAAGGCCTGGACTGACAGGCACAGCAATCGAGGTCAAACACTTGTAGGAACACAAGGCCTGGACTGACAGGCAAAGCAATCGAGGTCAAACACTTGTAGGAATACAAGGCCTGGACTGACAGGCAAAGCAGTCGAGGACAGAGGTCAATCCTACCTAGGGACACAAGGCCTGGACTGACAGGCAAAGCAGTCGAGGACAGAGGTCAATCCCACCTAGGGACATAATGCCGGGATGAACAGGCAAAGCAATTGAGGTCAAACACTTGTAGGAACACAAGGCCTGGACTGACAGGCAAAGCAGTCGAGGACAGAAGTCAACCCCACCTAGGGACATAAGGCCTGGACTGACAGGCACAGCAATCGAGGTCAAACACTTGAAAGAACACAAGGACTGGACTGACAGGCAAAGCAGTCGAGGTCAAACACTTGTAGGAACACAAGGCCTTGACTGACAGGCAAAGCCATCGAGGTCAAACACTTGTAGGAACACAAGGCCTGGACTGACAGACAAAGCAGTTGAGGACAGAGGTCAATCCCACCTTGGGACGCAAGGCCTGGACTGACAGGCAAAGCAGTCGAGGACAGAGGTCAATCCCACCTAGGGACACAAGGCCTGGACTGACAGGCAAAGCAGTCGAGGACAGAGGTCAAGCCCACCTAGGGACATAAGGCCTGGATAAACAGGCACAGCAATCGAGGTCAAACACTTGTTGGAGCACAAGGTCTGGTCTGACAGGCAAAGCAGTCGAGGACAGAGGTCAATCCCACCTAGGGACACAAGGCCTGGACTGACAGGTAAAGCAGTCGAGGTCAAACACTGGTAGGAACACAAGGCCTGGACTGACAGGCAAAGCAGTCAAGGACAGAGGTCAATCCCACCTAGGGACATAAGGCCTAGACTGACAGGCACAGCAATCTAGGTCAAACACTTTTAGGAACATAAGGCCTGGACAGTTGACGGTCAGGCACAGTGTTTCATGTCAGGTACATGTGCTGCAGTGCTTATATTATCTGGAGCATAGGAGGCAATTGGAGCTGCTGCAAGGCTTTGAATTGCTTTTTTTCATCTTGCCATTCACATGGAAAATTTGGAAACCCAAGCAAAGGCAGGTTTACTTTCAAAAACACTAGCATCTCTATCAACTCTGGTGCCAGCCTTGAGCGGTAAGGGCTCATGATATCCCCTGTCATTGAAAAGACATGTTCACTGGGAACACTGGTTGGTGGAAATGACAGATATCGCTGACCCACTTTGGTTAGGTATGCCCAGACAGTGGACTTGTGTGCCCAATATGCCAGCGGATCTGTCTGCATTTTCTCTATCGGCTCTGAGAGATACCGTGTCAGTAACAGCTGTGCTGGGGTCTCCTTTGCTTGGGTGGGCTCAGAGTCACTCATGCCAGCTGCTTTCTCTCTCGCCCGTTGCACAACTGATGAATCTTTAAGGGCCACATGCCTTTGGTGTTCTGACGTGGAGGAGGAGGTACTATCTGTCTCTGACACAGTGCTGCTCCTGCTTTGGCTAGCAGCACAACTCTCTGACGTGCCTGCTGTTTCCACCTCTGCTTCAAGCCTAATCTGTCTCCACCTATGGCGCTCCTGTTCACGGACTTTTGCTAACAGCAGCTCCTTCACAAATGACAGACAATTGGACTGTAGGGCGAGTTTCCCTTTCACAAGGGGATCACAGACTGAGGCGATCATGTATGTGCGGTCGTCTGTTAAAGGCCTTAATCTGTCTTTCACCTGCTGCTGCAAAACGTCCAGACACTGCAGCACCTAAGCTGTCATTCCCTCTTCCTGTTTAAAGGCCTCCAAATGTTCAACCAGGAAATTAACTATAGGGATGATGTCAGCCAAGGTGGCACTTCTGGAACTCAGCTCTTCCATGACATCCTTGAAGGGCTGCTGGATTTTTACCAGCTGACTCATGACTAACCAATCATGATGCCCTAGGAGATTCTGTACACCTATGTCCATTGTACCAGAAAGTTCATGAAGGGGTGTCTGCAGCTCCAGTAACCTCTCCAGCATCATAAAGGTGGAATTCCACCCGGTGGCAATGTCTTGAATGAGACGCTTCTGAGGCATATACAATTCAGTCTGCTTTTGTCGGAGAACCTGCCCCGCCTTGACACTTCTGTGGAAGTGTGCTGCTATGTTCCTGCACTTCTGTATTAACCTATGCTGGTATTCATTCTCTTTGTCATTGGACTCCAAGTCCAGAGCTGACTTCACTACCAGGTGCAGAGTGTGTGCAAAACATCGGATGTTCTTAAAGCGCACCTCAGTTATTGCCTTAACCATGTTTGCATCATTGTCTGTGACAAAGAACCCTGCCTGTGTTTTCCTGTCTCGCTGGTGTAGTTGCAAGCCCTCCAGCATCTGTCTGATGCATGCTAAAATATTGGCTGCGGTATGGGCCTGGTACATCAGGTGGGTGTGCAGTAAAGCCCACCTCCACCCTGACACTTCTTCAGTAATAGAGCTGCTGGCTGCCCCTGCTTCAGCCATGTCCCACCAGTGTGCTGTCAGAGAGAGGTAAGAGTGTGCAGCATTCATGGCGGTCCAGATATCACAGGTGAAATGCACTCTTCCCTCTGCCTTAGCTAGCAGCGCTTGCATGGGACTGCAACACTGCTTGTACTGGCTGGGGATGACCTTTCTACTAAATGTGGTTCTGCAGGGGATTTTGTAATTTGGAAGTAAGACCTTCAAAAAACGCTTGAAACCCAAATTCTCCACTAACTGCAAGGGCTGGTCATCAAGGGCAATCATTTCTCTAATGGTCCTGGTTACAACTTTTGAGGCTGCCTGCCTCCTACCCCAGGATAGCATTACCGCACTCCACTCCATTTCCTCGATGGTGGATTGTCGCTTCTGCCACATGTCAGGGGGTTGCTGGCCTGCCACCTGACTGCTAGAAGGGGATGAGGGCGTGGGCTGATTCTGCTGGTTTCCTACCACTGCACACTGGTTGGAAGGGGTCCACCCACTGGTACTGCCACCATCCCCAGATGGCAGTAATCTTGTTGGGTGTTGCCTCTTCATATGATAGCTCATGCCAAAATTAGATAGATGTCCCATTTGCTTGCCTCTGCTATTATCCCTGGCAGAGTAATTACACTGAGCATAACGTGGGTCTTCCGTCACTTTAAAGTGTCTCCAGATTGGAGATGTCTTTCGTGATCCTCTCCTCTCTAACACCTTGGGGGTGGATGCTGGCACTGGAGCTGAGGTTGTGGGTGCACCCTGAGAAACAATGCCAGAGGGGGCCTCAGTCACCCTCTGTGCCTGTACTGACTGCTCTTCCTCCTCCTCGTCATCACTTTCATCTCTCCCCTGCTGCATATTTGTGGAGGCTAAGACTGGACTAACTGATTCTACCGAAGATTCATCAGCTATTACTTCTTCCGTTTCTGATGAGAATCCCACACAAGAAGATTATTCATCTGAATCAGAAGCAAACAGTGACTGCACTACCTTATTAACGCTAAGTGTTAGTCGAGACTTCTGTCCCCCTGCTGCTTTTGGGTGTCTACATTTTGTCTGGCATGACTCTGCCTCCCCTGCCCTCACCTCTAAAACTACAGGGCCAGAAACAAGTGGTGGCGATGGTGATGTATCATGGTCAGATTTCATTTTTTTTTTGGCATGGAACTGCCATCCCCTACAAACAGTTTAGAGTGTGACAGTTGCCTTTTTAGCTCTACTGGTGGTGTTGTACTAGTGTCTTTTGAGGTGCCTCCTCTGTCAGTCCCAATCACTTGACTACATCTCTCTTTCCCTGACATTATGGATTTAATGTCACTGAGTAGTAACACTGCCCACTGTCACGGTGCCTGGCTGTGTACTAATGTGTGTGGCATGCCCACAGAAGCTGCTTGCTTGTAAGCACAAAAGAGGCAGACTCCCTGGGCACTTGACTGCACAGACCCAACCAAAGAGTTAGGATCAGTCTGTTAAAAGTACCCACTGCCCACTGTCATGGTGCCTGGCTGTGCACTAATGTGTGTGGCGTGCCCACAGAAGCTGCTTGCTTGTAAGCACAAAAGAGGCAGACTCCCTGGGCACTTGACTGCACAGACCCAACCAAAGAGTTAGGATCAGTCTGTTAAAAGTACCCACTGCCCACTGTCATGGTGCCTGGCTGTGCACTAATGTGTGTGGCATGCCCACAGAAGCTGCTTGCTTGTAAGCACAAAAGAGGCAGACTCCCTGGGCACTTGACTGCACAGACCCACCCAAAGAGTTAGGATCAGTCTGTTAAAAGTACTCACTGCCCACTTTCATGGTGCCTGGCTGTGCACTAATGTGTGTGGCGTGCCCTCAGAAGCTGCTTGCTTGTAAGCACAAAAGAGGCAGACTCCCTGGGCACTTGACTGCACAGACCCAGCCTGTTAAACTGCCCAGTGAAGCCCAGTGCACTGAGAGACTAAGTAATTGGAATTTAAAAAAATCTGTTTAAAAAAGCAGGAATTTTTGTCACTCCAGAAAAATGGATGAAATTGAAAATAATATATCTCTCCAAGCCATCCCAACACCCTAAATGGTGGTCAGTGCTAGCTGACCTAGCACAGCTTCTCTTCTCAGTCAGAGATGACCAAAATAAACAGCTTGAAAGAAACAGGACTAGCTGTAGCTGACCCTGGCACTGCAGCAAAACAAAGAATAATTAGCTTTTTCTTTCCTAGCCTATCTCTCTTAATTGAGCCTCATCCCTCTTCCACCCAGCCTACCTCCCCACAGCATCACTGGAAATAAGTGCGTGGCTCCTTGTGCTGATGTTTATATAGTGCTGGCTCATCAATAAAATCGACAGAGAGCACTGAATGACAGCGCTATTGGCTACATTCAGTCAATGTCACAAAAAGTCAGCGCGGATACGCTGCATTCCGGTATCCATGCCGACCTTTCCGACCCTTTCCTGTGAGTCACTGTGACTCACAGGAAAGGGTCAGACAGGTCGGCATGGATACCGGAATGTAGGGCAAGGGCACTGCCATTTTGTGCAAATCATAGGTAGCTAGTAGCTATAGTGCCATATTGCCGTACGGCCGGCACCATTTTGCAAAATGGCGCCGGCCATACGGCAACACGATTCGAGTGCAGGAGGTCGTTCCTGGACCCCCGCTGGATCCCCAGGGTCTTTTGGCCAGCTTGGGGGGCCTCCTGACCCCCACAAGACTTGCCAAATGTCCAGCGGGTGTCCGGGAACGACCTCCTGCACTCGAATCGTGTTGCCGTACGGCCGGCACCATTTTGCAACACGGTAATATGGCCATATGGCCGGCGCCATTTTGCAAAATGGCGCCGGCCATACGGCAACACGATTCGAGTGCAGGAGGTCGTTCCCGGACCCCCGCTGGACTTTTGGCAAGTCTTGTGGGGGTCAGGAGGCCCCCCCCCAAGCTGGCCAAAAGTCCCTGGGGGTCCAGCGGGGGTCCGGGAGCGATCTCCTATGCTCATGACGTCGGGGGACAGGAACCAAAATGGTGCCGGCGCTACCTTTGCCCTGTCATATGACAGGGCAAAGGTAGCGCCGGCGCCATTTCTATCAATGCACCCATGGCCCGAGAGTGGAAGATCACACCGGGACCCCCCCACTGGACCCCAGGTAATTTAAGACATTTTGGGGGGGTTCGGGAGGGTGGGGGATTTATTTTAAATGGTCGGGGTGGGTTTTAGGGTTGTTTTAGTGTGCCGGTTTTCCCACTCTCCCCCTTCCCCTCCCCCTTCCCCCGATTTACGATTTTTGACGATAAATCGGGGGAATTCCTATTATATATCGCCTCTAACGATTTTTGATGATTTAAAATATATCGGACAATATTTTAAATCGTCAAAAAACGATTCACATCCCTACATAATAATCCTAGTGAAGACTGCAGGATCTGGATTGCAAGGTCACAGAGAAGATCAACCCAATCATAGCCAGTTGCTAATCAACCCACTGTGTCACACATCAAGGCAGTCAAGTGTTAATGTTCTCCAGAATAATAAAGCTTAAGCTTCAAAACGCTCCCCTCGATTGCTTAAACATCCTCAGCCAAGATATTGTGCACATAATATCCATAGTGAAGAGTATAGGATCTATATTAGAGATGTGAATCGGAACCGGTATCGGTTCAGATTCCGGTTCCGATTCACATCATGAAATTTTTATCTTGCAGTCTGATCGGGTTTTTTTTTTTATCGGCTGCGCATGAGCCGATAACCAAAAAATACAGCCGACTCTTTAAAATGAGTTTGTTAGTATCCCCGCACCCTCCAGACCCCCCCCCCCCAAAAAAAAAAATGTAATACCTGGTGGTCCAGCGGGGGTCCCGGGAGCATTCTCCCGTGCTCGGGCTGTCGGCTGCCAGTAAACAAAATGGCTCCGATGACCCTTTGCCCTTAGCATGTGACAGGGTATCCATGTCATTGGCCGGTCCCTGTCACATGGTAGGAGCAATAGACGGCGGGCGCCATCTTTAAAAATGGTGCGGGCCATCCAGTGCACCTACCATGTGACAGGGGCCGACCAATGGCACCGATAGCCCCTGTCACATGGTAAGAGCAAAGGGCCATCGGCGCCATTTTGATTAGTTGCAGCCGACAGCCTGAGCATGGGAGAATGCTCCCGGGATCCCCGCTGGACCACCAGGTATTTAAACATTTTTTTTTGGGGGGGGGGGTCTGGAGGGTGGAGGGATACTAACAAACTCATTTGAAAGGTCAGGTTGTGTTTTTAGTTTGTGTCCTTTCTTCCCACCCCTCCCATAACAATAAGAAAACCCACTAAATTAATTGTGGGGTTTCCTATCGCTATCGGGGACCCCCCGATATCTGACGATATTGAAAATATTGGACGGTATTTTCAATCATCAGATAAACGATTCACATTCCTAATCTATATTACACAGTCAGAAAGAAGATCAAGCCAATCATGGCTGGGTACTAATCAACTCACTCCCACATACAGCAAGGCAGTTTAAAGCTTAAACTTCAAAACACTCCTCTTGATTACTTAAACATCCTCAGAAATTTCACACTGGATATCATTAACACTTCACCCAACATGTGTGATGATGAGTGGGTGGAGAATCCACATTCCTAACCCAATTTCTAATTTACTCAGGTAGGTATAATTAATCTTCTTTCGATGTGCCAAAATTGAACAGCATGCACATGTGCGCCAATCTTAATTCAATGTGCACAAATCAACGAGCACGCATATGTCGGCCATCAACTGTAATGCTGTACACACAAATTAGCCTGCGTGCATATCTCACTCATCAATGTTAATTGGCACTGCACACAAATCAGCCAGCAAACACATATCCACATCAGTTTTAATGACCCGCCCACTAAACTCCTATGTGTGCAGATCGGACAACCTATGCACGTAATTTACTTGGAAGGGGCACAAATTATGCTGCCTATAAAAGAATCTATTGCCCCAGTCACAATCCTACTTGCACAATGTCTCAGGTATGTAGAGCACTGATTAGGAAGCCTAAATTCTTACCAACTGAGGTTTTCATGTTTGTTGAGCATGTCATGTAGTACCAGAATCTCCTGTAAAAGTCCCCAGTCCAAGAGGGTGGGTGCCTACAGGAAGGAGAAGATCTGGAAGTGGATCAAGCATGCAATCAACTCAGTGTTCCACCACAACCATAGTATTGGGGAGCTGATACACAAGTGGAGGGATCTGAGGAGAAATGTCAAGTAGAAGCAGGCCAGGAGGATTACAGACGGACAAGGCAGCCATATCAGCTTCATCCCCTCTGAGCAGCTGGTCTCAGCACCTTATCTGAGGCAGCTGTGGGTGGATGTTGGCAGCAAGATACCATGTGACGTCTATGTCAGGAAGGTGAATGTTATATTTTGCATTCTAAAAGTAGGCTGTATAGATATCTATCAGGCACTTCTTGATAAGCGAGACAGGACAGCCTTATTATTTTTTTTTTTTGTCAAAATCATTTTTTTTAAAACATCATAGGTACAAATAAAAATACATTCAAGGAGCAATTAGTAACTATATACAATACTAAAACAAGCTCAAACAACTCCCCTTATACCTTCTTTTTAGAATTTATAAGAACAAAAAAACCAACTCTAATCTTAGTCCAATACACATTCACAACCCAGACAACCACGCACACAGTACCCACAACCATTTCCCTCCCCCCTATCCCCCTACCCTGGGGATGTATCCTTCAAAATTCAATTGCTTACCATTTAAAACACATAAGACATCAACTGCCCCCTCAAAGTTCCCATTGTAATAGGGTCATATAACAAACCAAATAATTTCAGTCAACTCCAAGAGGAATGATATCCAGCAACATTTAAAGTAGTCTGAAGATCAGACAGTAGTAGATCATAGCAAGTTGACCAACAAGACTGGTATATCAAATCTCTTTCTTTCTCACTACTTAAGGCAACCATCTGTTCCATTTTCATTGAGAATGCAAGCCGCCCATACCAGGCCCATAAGTCAGGAGACTTATCTGGTGTTATCCAGTCAGCTAAAATAGTACGGCATGCCAGTAATACGGCAGTGTGACCAAATTTATCTAAGGACAATTTATAAGAAGAAAGGGCTCCTCTTAGACCAGATAGAAGCAGCTTGCCCGTCCAAACAATAGAAGAGGCAGGACATTGAGCAACTACTGCAATCACTTTTATCCAAAAAGATCTAAGTACCGTGCACAAAAATAATCTATGTGCCAAAGTACCTGTTACTTGATGACACTTAATACATTTAGTAGAGGATAATCTTCCCATCCTACATTGGCGAACATCATCACAAAAAATATGATGTAAAATTTTAAATTGCAACTCTTGTAGAGAAAGGTCAGGTATGCTTTTAGAAGGAACATCCATACTCAACACTTCAGTCCAGTATTGAGCTAATGAATCTATATGTGATATTGAGCAATATGTTCTGCCAAATTCACACCATCCTTTGATGGAATTACTAGGGATGTGCAGACAAAAATTTGATGTTCATAAGTCCATAAGTCGAAAAGGGGGGTCAATTTCGGTCAATATGGACATATGGAGAATTCCATAAGTTGAGTCTATGTCCATACGTGCACCGGTTCCCTAAATAAAAATTTAAACCCCTCACCCTCCTTAATCCACCCCCAAGACTTACCAAAATTCCCTGGTGGTCCAGCGGGGAGTCAGGAAGCCATTCCTCTATTCCTTTGCGAGGAGCACGTGACATCCGCGTCACGTCGGCGTGACACGGCCGTCACGTGGTCCACCGCGGTTCCGCTCCCGGACCCCTCGTTGGACACAAACGGAACTTTTGGCCAGCTTGGGGGGGCCTCCTGACCTCACGTGCTCCTCGCAAAGGAATAGAGGGCTTCCTGACTCCCCGATGGACCACCAGGGAGTTTTGGTAAGTCTTGGGGGGGATTAAGGAGGGTGAGGGGTTTAAATTTTTATTTAGGATCAACGATCGCGATTTCCATTGTATTCAACACAGCTATGTTGAATACGTTGGAAATCCGATCGTTTTCGCCTCATCACTTTTTTAAGTTAAAAAAAAAAAAGTAGCGTTTTACATATAAGTTCAAAATGAATGCACACCCCTAGGAATTACCCATTAAAATCCTATCAAAAAAATGCTGTGCAAAAGTTGACTCTCTTGTATAATTCTCAACAGTCCAATGCAAGGATTGAAGATAGTGATGTGTCTGTAGATATGCAAAAAAATGCTTTGCGGGAAGATTATTAGAGATGTGAATCGTGTCCTCGATCGTCATAACGATCGATTTCGGCTGGGAGGGGGAGGGAATCGTATTGTTGCCGTTTGGGTATTTAAAGTATTGTGAAAATCGTGAAAATCGTGAGCCGGCACACTAAAACCCCCTAAAACCCACCTCCGACCCTTTAAATTAAATCCCCCACCCTCCCGACCCCCCCCCAAATGCCTTAAATTACCTGGGGGGTCCAGCGGCGGTCCGGACCGGCAGCGGTCCGGAACGGCCTCCTGCAATTGAATTGTGTTGTCTTCAGCCGGCGCCATTTTTCAAAATGGCGGCGCAAAATGGCAGCGGCCATAGACCAACACGATTCGACTGCAGGAGGGTCGTTCCGGACCCCCGCTGGACTTTTGGAAAGTCTTGTGGGGGTCAGGAGGCCCCCCAAGCTGGCCAAAAGTCCCTGGGGGTCCAGCAGGGGTCCGGAAAACGATCTCTGCCGCGAATCGTTTTCCGTACGGAAAATGGCGCCGGCAGGAGATCGACTGCAGGAGGTCATTCAGCGGCGGTCCGGAACCCCCGCTGAACGACCTACTGCAGTCGATCTCCTGCCGGCGCCATTTTCCGTACGGAAAACGATTTGCGGCAGGAGATCGTTTTCCGGACCCCCGCTGGACCCCCAGGGACTTTTGGCCAGCTTGGGGGGGCCTCCTGACCCCCACAAGACTTGCCAAAAGTCCAGCAGGGGTCCGGAACGACCTCCTGCAGTCGAATCGTGTTGGTCTATGGCCGCTGCCATTTTGCGCCGCCATTTTGAAAAATGGCGCCGGCTGAAGACAACACAATTCAATTGCAGGAGGCCGTTCCGGACCGCTGCCGGTCCGGACCGCCGCTGGACCCCCCAGGTAATTTAAGGCATTTGGGGGGGGGGGTCGGGAGGGTGGGGGATTTAATTTAAAGGGTCGGGGGTGGGTTTTAGGGGGTTTTAGTGTGCCGGTTTTCCTGCCCTCCCCCTTCCCCGATTTACGATTTTTTGACGATAAATTGGGGGAATTGGTATTGTATCGTAGCCCTAACGATTTTTGACGATTTAAAATATATCGGACAATATTTTAAATCGTCAAAAAACGATTCACATCCCTAAAGATTATAGTCACTGGTCAATGATGCAAAGTCCCGTACTACTGGTGAGTCAGTAACATAAAAATGAAAAATAAATGCTAAACCTTTCTGTAACCAGGCATCAAAAAGATGATAGTTGTCTAGACTTGGTGAAAAATCAAAATTACCCATTAATGGCATTAAAAGAGAAGTGAGACCAGACAAGCCTCCACAGCCATAGTAAACTTGCTCATGTATACTATGCAAACATTAGTGGTTACATCTCTTCTCTACCTACCTGTATGTACATAGTATAGAGCAAAGTAGCTTGTGGTCAGCTCATTATTGACCATACAGGACAGGTTTTAAGTTATTAAAACATTGCAGGAATGCCTGATCTACACATTTATCTACAAAGGCAGCATACTCTGATGCGATGGAGAAGGTACAGAGAAGGGCTACCAAAATGATAAGGGGGATGAAACAGCTCCCCTATGAGGAAAGACTAAAGAGGTTAGGACTTTTCAGCTTGAAGAAGAGACGGCTGAGGGGGGATATGATAGAGATGTTTAAAATCATGAGATGTCTAGAATGGGTAGATGTGAATCGGTTATTCAATTTTTTGGATAGTAGAAAGACTAGGGGGCACCCCATGAAGTTAGCATGGGACACATTTAAAACTAATCGGAGAAAGTTCTTTTTTACTCAACGCACAATTAAACTCTGGAATTTGTTGCCAGAGGATGTGGTAAGTGCAGTTAGTATAGCTGTGTTTAAAAAAGGATTGAATAAGTTCTTGGAGGAGAAGTCCATTACCTGCTATTAAGTTCACTTAGAGAATAGCCATTGCCATTAGCAATGGTAACATGGAAAATACTTATTTTTTGGGTACTTGCCAGGTAGGGATGTGAATCGTTTTTTTACAATTTAAAAAAAATCGTCGATATTTTTTAAATCATCAAAAATCGTTAGAGTGCGCGATACAATACAAATTCCCCCGATTTATCGTCAAAAATCGTTAAATCGGGCACGGGAATTATTTGGGGGGGAGGGCAGGAAAACCGGCACACCAAAACAACCCCTAAACCCACCCCGACCCTTTAAAACCAATCCCTTACCCTCCTCCACCCTCCCGAACCCCTCCAAAATGTTAAATTACCTGGTGGTCCAGTGGGGGGGGGGGGGGGGGGGGGGTCCTGGCGCGATCTCCCGCTCTCGGGCCATCGGCGCCATTTTGGCTGCCACTAATATAAATGGCGCCGATGGCCCAATTAAAAAAAAACCCACCCGACCCTTTAAACCGACCCCCTTAGCCTCCCCCACCATCCCAAACCCCCCCCCCCCAAAAAAAAACCTTTTAAAATTACCTGGTGGTCCGGGGGGGGGGGGGTGCATGGGGAGTGATCTCCCGCTCTCGAGCCACCGCCTGCCACTCAAAAAGATGGCGCTGATGGCCCTTTGCCCTTACCATGTGACAGGGTATCCGTGCCATTGGCCGGTCCCTGTCACATGGTAGGAGCACTGGATGGCTGGAGTGTAAATCAGGATTGTGGCAATATTTAATGCTATGGCCATTAATAGCTCTGTACCAAAGGACTAGTAGTTAGGTCTATCTAGTGGAGCATGCAGGGCATATGAACCAAAGTACAGAACACAGAATGGCAGTGTTTGACATTTTCCTTTTTCTTTTTCTAGAGGAGCCAGAAGATAAGCATCCAGGACCTCTACCTAGACAGCCCCAAAGGTGGTATCAGCATCTGTGGATAATCCCTAACAGATGAGGAGAAAGGGAGTCCATGAGGAGCTGTAACAGCCTGAGGAGGAAGATGAGCAGCATTGGCAGGAAGAGGAGCCAGAGGACACACTGGCTGATCTGTTACAGGATTGCACGCAGGACATCAGTGCGTCTACAGCAAAGCAGCAGCCTCTTGGATGCTATCTCAGGCCTGCATGATGTGGTGTGACAGGAAGCAGAGGCCCTCCATGATACCATCAGTGAGAAAGGGCATGGGATTCAGAAGACGATTCAGGACCTTTGCTGGGCAACAGATGAGCAAACTGCAGTGTGGAGGGAGATGCTGCAGCAGATGCCCCCCTTGCAGCCACGGCCACCAGTTGCTCCATGGCCTTTCATGGTGCCCCTGATGCAGTATCCTCCACCTTATGGCCACCATATTCATGGATGGTACCTTGCCCGTGCTGAAGATCCCACTGTGCTCCAGCCACCTGCAGCTCAGCCTAAACCAGGCTCTCCGTGCATGGCACCTCAGCAACACCACCCCCGTTTAAAACACTTGTCATGCTTCCACCACCAGCATTACCACAGCCACTGCTGCCTCCGTCTATACTTTCCTGCAGTCATGAACTTGAACTGCCATAACCTCCTTTGCCCTCTGAGGGCAGCAAGAGCAGTGGCAGGAGTCCAGTGTACAGGAGCTCCAGGTTGGGCAGCCTAAGCTTCCTGAAGCCAGAAAATGAGGCTGGCCAAGGAAGCAATACATTACTTTCATATCTATTTTGCTGCACTTTTTTGTAAATAAATACACTTTTTTTGTAAATAAATGCACTATCACCTTCTGAAATGTCTAACAATGAGAGTGCTCCTTTGCTGTATAGCCTGTCTATGACTCAAGCAATGAATTTCCTGCAAGTCATCCAGAGTCAGATGTTCTTCCTCCTCTTCCTCCTCATTCTCTTGATGGCCCTCCTCCAGAGAAGGCATGTGTCTGTCTAGTGCAAGGTTATGTAGCATACAGCAGGCTAGAAATATCTCACACACTTTAGGGGGGCTGTAAAGAAGGAATCCTCCAGATCTTTCCAGAGAGTGGAAACATGTTTGAAGTAAGTCGAAGGTTCTCTCTATGACAGCCTTGGTCTTATGGTGTAGCGACACTCAGCTGCATTTGCTGGGGTGACAATGGGGATCATGAGCCAGGTTTTCAGTGGAAAGCATCTGTCACCTGTAGGAGAAGACACAGAAAACCAGGGATACATATACCTTCTGGTTTTCATAGTGGCAAAGCTCACAGGGCTAGTTTAGAGGAGACCTACAGTGGCACTAAATATAAGGGTGATAAAAGTAAGCAGGGAAATGGGTATATGCTAGAGATATGCATCGTTTAAGGTTTTCGGATCAGGCTGCGATTCGGGCGCCTTGTGGAAAATGTTGTTTTCCTGCGGCTTTTTTTTTTTCTCTGCAATTTTCCATGAAAAATATCCCCACCCCAACCCTTAAAATTTACTTAATTACAACCCCCCACCATCCTGATTGCCCCCCCCCCCCCAAGACTTATTAAAAACCTTGGTGGTCTAGTGGGGTCCTGGGAGCGATCTCTCCCTCTCGGGCTGTCAACTGCCACTAATCAAAATGGCGCCGGTGGCCCTTTGCCCTTACCATGTGACAGGGGCTACCGGTGCAATTGGTCAGCCCCTGTCACATGGGAGGAGCAATGGATAGCCCTCGCTATTTTCTAAGATGGCGCCGGCCGTCCATTGTTCCTACCATGTGACAGTGGCCGACCAATGGCACCGGTAGCCCCTGTCACATGGTAAGGGCAAAGGGCCACTGGTGCTATTTTGATTCCTGGCAGGCCCGACGGCCCGAGAGTGGAAGATCGCTCCCAGGACCCTCGCTGGACCACCAGGGCTTTCAGTAAGTCTTGGGGGGGGGATCGGGATGCTGGGGGGTGTTGCATTACTTCCTCCTTGGACAGATCCAGAAAATGTGTCTGAGTCCTGTAAACTTTGTGTAAGGGGTACCTCCTCCTCTGCATCCTTCTTCTCTTCTCTCTTCTCTCTTTCTCTTCTGAGCCATATAGATATGAACATCCATGCATCTATTATAATTCTAATGTTGAACAGTATATATGAATATGCCCCTCAATAGCTGTTGGTACAACACTTATTTCTCACCTCCTTTTCCTGCCTCTTCCCTTTGTAATACAAAAATCACCAGTGCATACATGAACAATTTTTTCCAGGCCTTAGTCTTTTAAAACCCACATTGTAAACCTGCTAGTCATGTGTTAGTAGCTGACACTTTCCCAGTTACCACCAGTAAGTCCCACAAACACTACCCCCCACCTTCTGCCTTGCTCCTGCATCTAGTGATCCAGAGTGAGGAGCCAAACTAACAGAAAACACCCGAGGAAACCTGAAAGTTAGCACTCACTCGCTTTTACAGGCAGTAACAAATATATGATTGAGTCTGGCTGAACGCGCTGTCTCATAAGTGTGCAGCCCTTATAAAATGCATCAAACATGGATAGGTCTAGTGTCCACCCCGACATGTCCTGACACATCCCTTTTTTATGTGCATGAATTTGTGTGCAGAAGTAGTCATACACACACAACTAACTGCCTGCTACACAAAATTACATGTGTGCTAGCCAGCATTACAAATGTGCGGAAGCCAGTGATTTTGCATACACCAGGCTTTGAAAATTTAGGCTATTATGTATTCTATTTATAGTGACATTGGATGACACATTTAATTCCATACCAGTTACTGTAAGAGGACAAAATTCACATGAGCCTCAGCTGGAATGGCCTACTATTTTATTGACTGCCTTATTATTTTGCAGAAATTAATGGACCAATAAGTCTCTGAGATTTTTATGATGAAAAAAAGAAAAGATTGGGGGTTCTGCTAATAATGGGTGCAAAGTAATGACTCCCCAATGGTTCCGGATGATTTTGACAATTTTATTTGTGTAAGTAGTGAGTGGCAAAATACGTGTTAACTGGGGGAAAATGTCCTGATTTTTATATTGCAACAAAGAATCTCTATCAGATAAATGTGCCCTCAAATAAGCTCTTTTGATAATCTTTAAATGATATCCCTGTTCTAGTAAGCAGTTCTACGATTCTACTGCCAATCATTTGAATTCATTAATATCAGAAAATATTCTTCTTAGTCTAAAAAACTCGCCAACTGGGAGATCATCTTTCAAAGGTTTAAGATGGTGGCTATGATAATGCAACAAGTGCAGTAAATGTTTCCTAGTCCATCTCGCTTCCAATGTATTTTATTGCATCACTTCATCATTCAGATTCTAATGGCACCTCCACTGTTATTATAATTCAAGTTAAGTCGGGTCCCCTGACACGGATCCGTGTTTCGCTGAAGCTGCATCGGGAGGGACATGGAATTCAAAACAAATCTGTAAATAAACATATGAAACATGGACTATGTAAAATTAAGCAACCAGACCGACAAAATAGACACTTAATAAAAATTTAAAGGCACAGACATACCAGTGTTCTTCAAGGTAATATATTGACAGGGAGCGCATAGTAAAATGGAGTAAAAGGGTTTAAAACCATTGAAAAGAGTGTGAAACAGTTGCACCAATCAAACCACAGGCATAAGAACCAATCCAAAAGCAGCCTTACAGGCTATACAAAAACTAAGTAAACATATGACATTCCAGTTCTTTATTAAGTCCTTTAGGTGAGATTGTGTCCAAAATATGTATCCACCTCTGTTCCTTACATATTAAAAATTCAGAGTAATCCCCACCCCGGGTTGAATTATCTACTACCACTAAAACAAAAAAGAATAAATCCGATATGTTGTGTGTGGATTGTGTTCAATGTTCCACAAGGGGGGCATTCTCACGCGAGTGTTTAATGTTAGAGCGATGCTCTATGATCCTAGTCTTTATCATCTGTGATGTTTTCCCTACATACAACCTAGGACAAGGACATTGAATTACATAAACTATGCCTTGTGTAGTGCAGTCAGACAAGCCTCTTAAATGATAGATTTTATCTTGCAAAGGATGTTGAAAGCTAGACATATCAGGAGGTAAGCAGATGGTGTTTGTATTAATTGTGCTCTCCCTAGTACTTTCCTAATCCCTCTGAAACTAGAGTTGCTGGATGGATCTTTGACCTAAGGAAAAGGATAATCCAATATTGGCTTTACCCTACAAGTCCTTGCTTAAAATAGGGTAGAAGCAGGACTGGATTAGCTTCTTTTATTTTTATTTTTTAATGAGATAGAGCCAGTTGGCAACACTTTTTCAATGCTCTTTTCATAAATTTCTCGTTTGATTTATTGAATCCTTTAAAATAAGGATCCATGAACCTTTATAGCACTATACTTTCTTCTATGGTGTTTACCTAACTGTTAACCACTCATCATCTCCACTCCTTATTAGCCAACGCTTTTTCAAAAACATGGTTTTAAATCATTCTATATGACCCAGGCATTAAAAAGTAATCATTTGAAAGCTGAAGTATTTTAAGAAATGTGAATCACTTCAGCAATTGAAAATTCCTCACACTATACATGCTTTATATTCTTAGGGTTTTTGTCCTTTGCAAACGAAAAAGGTTTTGGTTAGGCAAAAGAGAAAGTAACACGATTATTCAGATTTAAAAGCATTTCTTTAATTTCAAATTGTTCTGTCTAGAGTTCAATTCTCTTCCAAATTGGAGCACTCTGAAAACTTTGAATTGCTCCAGTAATTTTTAATTCTTGCATATGCACTACCCACACTTTGGATCTGTTTAATCAATGACATTTTCCACTGCTAACCATGCTCAGACACAGCCACTATGAATGTGCTGTCTGCACTTTAATTCTTTCTGTCTGATGGTTCACATGTTAGAGTGGAACATGCCTTTGAATACAATATTTTCTGCATTTTAATGTGGCTCCCTTCAGGCTTTAGTATAATTTTACTTAGATTGGGGAATGCCCCTGTATCGGGAGACTGTCAGACAGCAGTGTCACTTAAGAGTGACAGGGTGGTCTGTCTCTCAGAGGACTATAAATGGTGACTTCATACGTCACTGGGAGACGTTGAGAATTTGCAGTCTGGGAAGGTGCTGTAACAGATGACTGAGGGGCACCGAGGACAGGCAGCCTATGGCTGTACTCTGCCTCAGGGTTCCCAAATGCACACTGGGAGACGAACCCCAAGGAAAAGGAGGGGACTTTCTTTGTCAACTCAGCCATCAGTGAGAAACTGTGGAAAACTAAGGAAGGATTCTCTAACATTCTTGCGATGGTCTGAAGACTATAAGGCCTTTTAAATAAGAGTTCTAGGGGAGAGTAGCAAGGTGACCTAAACAGCATAAGAATTGTGTCTGCATAAGGCATCGTGGTAACTTGATGATTTCTATCTTGTTTGGATTTCTGCATGGGAACTGTTTACTTTTGTTTGTATCTTCTTGTGTCTGCTGATTTTGAGGTCTAAGTAAATTCTAATTGTCTTTTTGAAACACAATACCTCATGTGTGGACTTTCCTTTTGAGGGTGATCCTTTTAGGGTCCTATAGTTTTATCCTGTCCCCGTTCACAAAATTCATGTCTTCCAACCCTGCAATGAGTGGGTCAGTGCACAGCAGGACTGAAAAGTGTGCCTCCCTTATTTTTAGAGATGTGAATCATGTGCCAGATTGTCTTAACGATCAGATTCGGCTGGGGGGGGGGGGGGTAATCTGATAGTTAAGATATGTGAATTGGAATTGTTTCCGATTCCAATTCACATCGCTAATTTTTTTTTCACCGCTAAAAAAAAACAACCCACCCGACCCTTTAAATCGACCCCCCTCCCGACCCCCCCAAAACCTTTTAAAGTTACCTGGTGGTCCAGGGGGGCCTCGGGGGGCCTTGGGGAGAGATCCAGGGGGGCCTCGGTGAGAGGAGAGATCCAGGGGGGCCTCGGGGAAAGATTTCCCGTTCCCAGGCATCACCTGTTCTAAAAAAAAAAAATGGCGCCGATGCCCCTTTGCCCTTACCATGTGACAGAGTATCCATGCCATTGGCCGGCCCCTGTCACATGGTAGGAGCACTGGATGGCCGGCGCCATCTTTAAAGATGGCGCCGGCCAGCTTTACTCATCAGCCCCTATTATAGAGTATAGTATTATTAATAGGGGCTGATGAGTAAAGCTGACCTCCACCGCTTCCCCTCTTTTTGCTGTACTCAGGGCTCACCTCCGATGCCGGGAATGCTGCTCCCGCGGCTCTGCTGGGCCTTTGGGGCGTCCGCCATTACTGGGTCATCTCGCTGCTGCCACGCGCGCATGTGAGGACGCGCATTATGGACGTACGGTCACCGGAAGTCTGGCCCCGCCTGGGCTAACTACGCCACGCCCCAAGCCTGATTTAACCGGCGTTCATCTGCCGTCTCATTGCCTTGCAACGAGGGTCGCTACTGTTAGTAGTTCTTAGTTGCGCTTCTGCTGTTCTGCTTCCCGGTTGACCTCAGCTTGTTCCTGACTCCGCTTCTGCCTGCCGCCTGCCTTTGACCTCAGCTTGTTCCTGACTCCGCTTCTGCCTGCCGCCTGCCATTGACCTCAGCTTGTGCCCGACTCCGCTCCTGCTTGCCGCCAGCCTCCGACCTTTGCCTGCACCTGAGACTGCTTCGACTGGCTGCCAGCCTGACTTGGGTTCGTCTCCTTTCTACTCACTGGCCAGTCTGGCTCTTTTGCACGCTACTGACTCCGGTCCTGCCTTCAGCAGGTCACAGCCTACGATACGCTACAGACTCTGTTCCTGTTACCTGTCTGCTCCGCTCCGCGGCATACTACAGACCCCGGGCCTGCTCTCTACTGCTTGTTCAGCAGGCTACAGACTCTATCTAACTGCCCCGCTCTCGCCGGGCCTTCCTGTTCCCTGCTGCTTGACTCTGTGGATTACTCTTGCCCAGGCCTTTCCTATAGAGACTGTTACTGTGCTCCTAAGTCCCAAGGTTCTAGGACCCTACGGGCTCCTCCTGGGGGGTTCCTGGTTCCCGGGTGAAGACCTGTACCTGTGGCTCTTAAGTCCCAAGGTTCTAGGACCCTACGGGCTCCTCCTGGGGGGTTCCTGGTTCCCGGGTGAAGATCTGTGCCTGTGGCTCCGCCTCCCGAGCTACTCTACCCAGGGTAGTTCGGTTCAAGGGTTCACACCTGGACTGCAGCTTCCCAGACTGCAACACTTATTACAAAGAAATAATAAATCTTTGCAGTATGCAATACACAGAATTGATGTGCAAACACTAACGCAAATTAATATATAATGAAAACATTCTCAGTATTATTCCTAACATACAAATTTGCACAATCTTATTCCAAACATCATAGGATCAAATATGCAGGGTTTAAGAAATTTAGGCATATGAGGATACCCTTTAGGAAAAAAAAAAAGAAAATTAGACTTAAATTTAAAAATTAACAATTTAACAATTGAGATTGTTCCCTTTTTTTGTTTTAATCGCCTACGTTTGCACTAACATGCACCAGCTCTTGCCTTTTTCCAGCCAGGAAATCCTTAAATTGGTTTATTTCAAAGAAAATATTAGTTGTTCCACGGTACTTCAATGTACATTTACAAGGATATTTCACTATCATTGTAGCACCAATTGCTAGAACCTCTGACTTTAACAACAGAAAAGCCCTACGGCGAACTTGTGTGTTCCTGGCGTGGTCAGGATAGATCCTAACAATGGAACCCAGAAATAAAGTTTTCATATTCCTAAAATATGCACGCATCACATAATTTTTGTCCTGTTCAGATTGAAAAGTAATCAGTAAGGTAATATGATCTGTAATTTCCCCCTGAGATTCTTCAAGGAATCTAGTCAAATTCTGGAAATCTATAGATTTCTTAGCTAGATTTTCTCTCATAGAGCCCTGCTTAAAAGGTAGTTGAACCACTTTATTTATATTTGTAATTTTATATGTTAGGACCCTTAAGCTTCCTTCAAGATATTTTTTAAACGGTAACTAAAAGGAGCTCATCTTTAACTTTAGGAAAATTTAATATACATATATTTAAATTTTTAATGGAATTTTCTAAAAATTCAGTTTTCCTAGAGGTAGCTAATTTCTCTCGGGACATTACAGCAGTTATATCTTTAATACCCTTAACTTCTTCTTCCAGAACATGAATCTGGTTGCATTGCTTTGTCAAAATACTTTGCTGATCGTGAGTAACGAAATCTAGTTTTTGAGAAACATTTTGCAATTTTAAGGACTGTTCCTGGATGCTACTGACAAGTTTCTTCATTTGATCCCAAATGGATTCTAATGTCACATTTGTTGTTGTTGTTGTAGTTGTAATTTATTCAATGTGGGAAATATAAGCTTTGCCAGCAAGCCATATCAGGGTTTAAACACTAACTTCCCTTCTCCTTGACATTTGCCTGAATAAAAGCATCACTTGTGCTTAAGTCTCTGCCTGGGAAAGGATACCTGTTGGCCCTGAATTCCTGGGGGAGGGGCTGGGTGTTCCCTAGTCAGAGGCAGGACAAAGTCAGGAGGTATAGATTTCAGCAGCCAATGATATGATCCGTGCACACCCCCTGAGCCAAAGCCAATGGTGTAATGACTCTTCTGTTGGAATGGAAAAGTAGCCAATCATGTAATGACACATCATCTGCCTTGGTAAGAATGAACAATAAAAGAGAGGGCCACACTGTGCTCAGCCCCTTTTGACCTGCCTACCATGAGAACTGCCTCAAGTGTCTTCTTTGCCTCCATACTCTACAATTCAATCCTTGCCAAGTTTACCTTCATTACCTCTGGTATCTGTTTGCGCCCCCCCCCCTCCCCGCAGCGCTGCGCAACCACCGGCACATTCTCCAAGCTGTGCACCCCCCTTGGAGCTTCGGTCTTATAGTCCTGCCGGCCCCTCCCCCTGACGTCAGGAACGTGATGTTCAGCGTTCTCACCAGGTGCAGCTGTAAAATCACCCGTACCTTCAAAGGGAAACTCAGTCTGCTCTCAGATGGTAATAGGTAGGTCTCCCACTATCCCAGCACACCACGATAGTAGCACCGGTCTTATAGTCCTGCCGGCCTCTCCCTCTGACGTCAGGAACGTGATGTTCAGCGTTGTCAATGGGTGCAGCTGTAAAATCACCCGTACCTTCAAGGGGAAACTCAGTCCGGTCTCAGATGATAATAGGTAGGTCTGCAAATTTTTTTAAAGCGTTTACATTGTGAAGTTATTTATCATCAATATTTCTATTTGCAAGTTACAAAAAATATACAAGGGGAAGCTATATAATTATAGCACATGATTGCAGCTTAAAAATACACATAGTGAAGTCATACATTTGAAAAGATCTCCTGAAATATTCATGATTACATTGCATTAAGTGATGTATTAATAGCTGTACAATCATTAAAGTGAATTTTATTATTACTTTGTTTTAATTTTTACCAGGAATTAGATGTTGCTCTTGCAATGTAGAAAAATGTGCAGCCAAGAAGCAGATTCCCCACCCTACCAATCAGTTCTGTGGCCTTTTAGCCAGTTTTTCTAGGACTGCTAGTTCAGGTTTCATCAGTCCTAATAATTGTTGTGCGTCCCGGCCACGTGGGTGCCACGACCGGGACTGCTCACCTTGCTCTGCCCTCCACTAGCTCCGGTCTTGCCGCAGCTGCCAGTTCCCAGTATCCCCAATGCTCACCGAGGTCCTCTCCAGCTTCCTCCATGCTGCAGGCCTCACAGCGGAGCTCTCGTTGGGGCTCCACGTCTTCAGCCACCTCGGTACCGCCCATAGGTGTGCACGCGGCCATCGTCATTCCCTTTATAGAGACCAGCGCAGGAAACCCGGCTCGGCCGCCAACTGGTGATGTCAATTGAACAACCTATAGATAGAGAGGCCCTGCCCCCAGGACCTCGCCTTGGCAATCGGGTCAACACCTCGGTGTACTGGTTTGCCTATTCCATGTTCCAGCGTTTCCTTGTTTCAGTGTCTCCTTGTTCCAGCGTCTCCTGTTCCAGCGTCAACTCGTTCCAGCCTCTCTGTTTATTCCTTCCTGTGTCCCTACTCAGATAGTACCTTCTCGGACTGATCTCTGGTACTGACCTCTGCCTGCCTGACTACTCTCTTTGTCTGCTGCCTGGAACTGACCCTCGCTTGCCTTGACCATGCTCAGATTGACCCTGGTATAGACCCCTGCTTTGGCTGACCACTTCTGGACTGATATACTGGCTTTGACCCTTGTGCTTCACTCAGACACTCTCTTCTGGCCTTCCGTGACTACCAGACCATCCTGCTTGTAATCCATCCTCGGCCTTCATCCAACCAGATCCGCAGGCGCTGCCTATCTTTCCCGGAGGGCCTTCCTGAACTGTTACCTTCCTGAGGTCTCCGAAGCTTCCAGTTCAGGTCTGGTCTATCCTCTCTGCATCAGCTGTGCACCCTTGCTCGTGGTGGGCACCCCCTTCTGCTACTTCTCTGGGAGATCACCTGAGGCCCGCCTAAGTCCAGGTGGTCCGGGTAACCAAGGGCCCAACCTGTGGAAACCCCGGGTTGTTATTGGCGAAGCTCCAGCTAGCCTCGTGTGCTCCACCTCCTGGTGGCAGTGGCTCTCTGGGTATGACCATAGGGTCATACCAATCCTGCACCATGCCAAGGATCCACCTCCAGTTGCCAAGGCCATGGACTCGGCAGAGTCTCCTGCCTTGCAGGCCATCCCTGGTCTGGTCACTTTTCTCCAAGAACAACAACGGATCATGGAAAAGTTGGCCTCCTCAATAGAGAAGATGTGTTCTCAATTGGAGGAATCTGCCATGGCTAACCCCGGTGCTCTTACCCATGCCTTACCCTCACGGGCACCGCTGGCCCTCCCAGTTCCACCCCATTTTAATGAGGATCCACATCTCTGTAGAGGCTTCATAAATCAATGTTATATGCAGTTTTCACTGCAACTCTCGCTCTTTTCCGATGAGACAACAAAGATCACCTTCATCCTTTCATGCCTTGAAGGGAAGGCCCTGGCATGGGCTTCCCCGCTCTGGGAGTGTTCCGACGCAATTCTTCACCAGTTCCCTCAGTTCATCTCTGTCTTCTGATGCACCTTCAAGGACCCAGGTTGACAGGTGGTCGCTTGCCACAACCTACTCCACCTCCGTCAAGGTTCGCAATTGCTCGCTGAATACACAGTGGAGTTCAGAACTCTAGCAATTGAGTTGTGTTGGCAAGAGGACTGCCTGTGGGCACTTTACTTCGAGAGACTGTCTCCTGCCCTTAAAGATGAGCTAGCCACCCGAAAGATCCCTGTATCTATGGAGGACCCTATCTCCCTGGTCGGTAGAATTCACTACCGTCTTCGGCAACGGCATCAGGAGATAAGAGCTCTCCGACCTTCTGGTCCACAGCCACCCCATTCAGTGAGTGCCCAGTTGAAGGCCTTACCATTGGCCCCTCAACCTCCCGAGGAACCAATGCAGATCAACCGTGGCCATCTGATTCCAGAGGAATGTCTCCGACAAAGAAAATTGGGTCTATGTTTATATTGTGATGGTTCTAGATATCTCCTCTAGACTTGTCCTAATCATCCAGGAAACTCCAAAGTCTGAGCCCGGTGGGGATCCCAAGCTTGGGCGCAACAGTTTCTGGCCCTCAACTGTTGCTGTCTGTCTCCCTCCATAGGGAGTCACGTTCATTCGCCACCACAACCCTCGTGGACACTGGGGCGAGTGGAAATTTCATTTTAGAGGAGATTGTCACACTCCTTCAGATACCAGTCCATAATGGAGGTCCCATTATGCATTGCCTCAATTCTAGGAGAACCTCTCTCTGATCGTATCACTCATCGTACTTTGGCCTTTCGCCTCAGTGTTGGGACCCTCTCTGATGAGGAGATATCCCTCCTGATCTTGAAACGATCAACACACCTTGTGGTCCCTTGGACTTCCTTGGCTCCAGTTACATGTGCCCCAATTTGACTGGAAATCCCTGAAACTCACCCAGTGGGGCCCTCGATATCAAACCCACTGTTAATGGCAAGTGTCCCCATCCGTGACAGTCCTAAGCTCTACAACCCTCCCGGGGTTAATTGCTCCATACTTGGAATTCAAAGACTTGTTCTCCAAACAAAATGCTGACATCCTGCCTCCACTCCTAAAGTTCAACTGCCCCATAGATCTCCTGGAACCACACCTCCCAAGGGAAAAACCTATCCTCTTTCACTCCCAGAAACCCAAGCCATGTCAGCATACATCAAGGAAAATTTGGCTAAAGGGTTCATAAGACCCTCTCCTTCCCCGGCAGGTGCCGGGTTCTTCTTTGTAAAGAAAAAGGATGGCAGTCTCAGACCATGTATACACTACAGAGGTTTAAATGTAGTAACCTGTAAGGACCTGTATCCACTGCCACTTATCAGTGAACTGTTTGACCGCCTACAAGGTGCTCAAGTCTTTACCAAACTAGATCTACATGGGGCATATAATCTAGTACAGATTCAACCAGAAGATATCTGTAAAACCACCTTCAACACAAGAGACGGACACTACGAGTACATAGTAATGCCCTTCGGGCTTTGCAATGCCCCTGCATTTTTCCAGCGGCTAATGAACAAAATTTCCGGGACCTTTTGTATTAATTTGTCATAGTGTATCTAGATGATATATTAATCTTCTCCAAAGATCTGAAGTCTCATCACTACCATATTCAAACAGTCCTCCAGCATCTCAGAGACCACCATCTCTATGCTAAATTGGAAGTGTATTTTTTAGCAACCCAGTCTCCCATTTCTGGGCTATATCATCTCCAACTGTGGTTTCACCATGGACCCCGACAAACTCCAGGGTATTTGAGATTGGCCTCAACCAGCGGGCCTCCGAGTGCTACAAAGATTCCTTGGATTTACAAATTACTATTGAAACTTTATCGCCAATTAATCTACGCTGGCCACCCCACTCACTGCTATGACCAGGAAAGGGTGTGACCCTCAAGTTTGGAGCCCCAAGGCTCAGTAAGCATTCCATGCCCCGAAAGAGGCCTTCTGTACCGGCCTGTGTTTATGTCACCCGGATCCTATCCGCCCTTTCATAATGGAAGTTGATGCATCCACTATTGGAGCAGGAGCAGACTTGAGCCAATACTCCACCAAGGGAACCCTAATTCCATGTTCCTTTTGCTCACATAAATTCTCCTCCACAGAACAAAACTATACCATAGGAGACCGTGAACTCCTAGCAGTGAAAATTAATCTCCAGGAATGGCATCTCTGGCTTGAAGGGGTGCAACACAGATTCATGATATTCAATGACCATAAAAATCTGAAGCACTTGAAGGAGGCCCAGCTTCTTAACCCATGACAAGCCTGCTGGGACTTATTCTTTGCATGCTTCAACTTCGAGCTCCGCTATTGCCCAGTGGCAAAAGATCTCTGTGCTGATGCACTCTCCCGCTCTGTCAAGCCAGAAGACACATCCGAGACTCCCAGGCACATTATTGACCCAGCCTGCATATCCATTGCCGCCACTACCACGGTACCAGCTGGGAGATGGTGGTTCCCCGCCGTCTCCGCGAATGTGTGCTTCGTTGGGCTCATGACTCCAAGCTGGCCAAGCCTGAACTCTTGAGATGCTCCAAAGACACTATTGGTGGCCTGGTATGATGAAGAACTCTCAAGAATACGTGGACTCTTGTCCAGTATGCACACAGCAAAAGACCTCGACTGTCCGCCCATGGGGGTTTCTTCATCCACTTCCTGTGCACACCGAGCCCTGGTCTAGTCTGTCCACAGACTTCATCATAGATCTGCCTCCTTCAAAAGGATATATTGTGATCTGGGTTATAATAGTCCATTTCTCAAAAATGGCCCACTTTGTCCCCTTACCTGGACTCCCATCGGCTCCAGAGTTAGCTTGACTCTTCCTAACACACGTATTTCGTGTACATGGATTACCACAAGAAATTGTCTCCATTTGTGGCCCTCAATTTGCTGCTAAATATTGGAAGTCTCTCAGTAAAAAGTTCAATATCTCATTAAACTTAACATCAGCATATCATCCGTAAGCAAATGGCCAGGCCGAGAGGACTAATCAGTCCTTGAAGACCTTTCTGAGATCCTATGTCAATGACCAGCAAGATGACTGGGCTGACCTCCTGCCATGCGCAGAATTATCCCATAAAACCCATATCGCCTCTGCCACGGAAGTATCACCCTTTGCTGTAGTTTTCAGTCGTCAACCTCATATACCCCTACCAGTTCCACTCAGTGTACCCTCGCCTGCAGCCCAATCTACAGCACCAACCATACGCCAGCTCTGGAACCAAGCGAAGGATCAGCTCTGCCAAGCAGCTGACCGGGCCAAGCGCATCACAGACGCTCATTGTCGGACCACATCTCTGTTCCTGCCAGGGCAAAAGGTCCAGCTGAGTACTAAACACATCTGACTGCAGCTACCTTCCCAACGGCTAGCCCCTAAGTTCATCGGTCCATTTCCCATCCTTCAACGCATAGGAGCAGTCATCTACCAACTGAAACTCCCAGCCTCCATGGGGATTCACAACACATTCCACATGTCAATACTCAAGCCCCTGGCCCTGTCCTGGCCTTCCCAAAGGCCTTCTCCACCAACACAACACTCAACGGAACCTGAGAACACTTTACAAGTCAGAGAGGTCTTAGATGTCCGTCACCAACGGGGCCACTGGGAATACCCCCTGTCATGGGAGGGCTTCAGCCCAAAAGAGAATTCATGGGAGCCCTCTCACCACATTCTCAATAAGAATCTCTTTCAAGACTTCCATCAGCGACACCCAGAAAAACCCAAGCCAGTAAGGGGGAGGCCTAGAAGGGGGGTACTTTTGTGCATCCTGGCGCATGGGTGCCACCACCGGAACTGCTCACTCCACTAGCTCCGGTCTTGCTGTGGCTGCCAACTCCTGGGGTCCCCAACGCTCACTGAGGCCCTCTCCAGCTTCCTCCACACCGCAGGCCTCACAGCGGAGTTCCCGTCAGGGTTCCGCTTCTTCAGCCGCCTCGGCACCGCCCATAGGCACGCGTGTATGGCCGACATCATTCCCTTTAAAGGAACCAGTGCAGGAAACCCAGCTTGCCTGCCGCCCGGTGACGTCACTTGAACCTCCTATAAATAGCGAGGCCCTGACTCCAGGACCTCACCTTGGCAATTGGGTCGACACCTCAGTGTACTAGTTTGCCTATTCCGTGTTCCAGTGTTTCCTTGTTCCAGTGTCTCCTTGTTCCAGCCTCTCCGTGTGTTCCTTGCTGTGTCTTTACTCAAGTAGTACCTTCTCAAACTGAGCTCTGGTACTGATCTCTGCCTGATCTCTTTGTCTGCTGCCTGGAACTGACCCTCGCTTGCCTTGACTATGCTCAGACTGATCCTGGATTTGACCCCTGCTTTGGCTGACCACTTCTGGACTGATATACTGGCTTTGACCCTTGTGCTTCACAGACTTCTCTTCTGGCCTTCCGTGACTACCAGACCATCCTGCTTGGAATCCATCCTCGGCGTTCATCTGGCCAGATCCGCAGGCACTGCCTGTCTCGCCCGGAGGGCCTTCCTGAACTGTTCCTCCCTGAGGTCTCCGGAGCTTCTAGTTCAGGTCTGCTCTATTCTCTCTGCATCAGCCGCACACCCTTGTTTGTGGTGGGCACACCCTCTACTACCTCTCCGGGAGATTACCTGAGGCCCACCTAATTCCAGGCGGTCCGGGTACCCAAGGGCCCAACCTGCGGAAACCCCGGACTGTAATTGGCCTCTGTCTTCTCGTGTGCTCTGCCTCCTGGTGGCAGGTGCTGTCTGGGTCCAACCAGAGGGCCGTACCAATCCTGCACCAGGCCAGGGTTCCACCTCCAGTGCAACAATAACTTCCTCTGCTAGTGATGGCAGAAGAATGATTCAATATTTCTACAAATGAACAATGTGCATCATGCACATTTTAATGAAATTGAATTATGTACATAACTTTAAATAGGTAGGGTGTTAGCCTAAAAATCTGCATAAATGGAGTTTAATTCCTCTCCCAAAGAAACAGAAGGCATCTGTAAATCAAGCCCTATGAAAAACATGTTTAGTAAAAATTATGTCTACTCTATAACATAGCTTCCAAAGTTTTTGTAAGGGATCTTTTATTGATAATATAGTTTGAAACTCTTGACAGAGACTTTTGTCTGACAAATCAAATTAGGGCTTCAATCAAATTAATTTTATTTTATAAGTAAGACTTGTTTGATAGGTTATATTCAAAGGAAGAAAATTACAATTTTTTCTTTCCAAATGCTGAGTTGAAACTATAGTGTAAGAATGAAGTCTGTGTAAACCAAAATTATCAGACTTTCATAAGAGATATATTTAATACTTGCACAATTTTTTATACTTGTTTGCCAAAATAGATGTTCATCAAATTCTATTTGTATTGCAAGATATCTTTTTGGTCAGTGAACAAAACGATAGGGATGTGAATCGTTTTCCATATCGTCTTAACGATAGAAATCGTGTGGCAGGGCAAGAAAATTGTCTTAGGCACGATTTTTTAGTTAAAAAATCGTTAAAAATCGTTTTTTCCGATTAGTGCGCACTAACGGGAGTTAGTGCGCACTAACTGGGAGTTAGTGCGCACTAACTGAAAATGATACAATTTGACACTTTTCAGGTCAGTTAAGGTCAGTTTAGGAATGAATATGTATTCCTATTGGCTGCCCTCTTATTTATTCATGTTACCAAGTTTCCTACTGACAGTATATGGGGGATGGGAAATGGAAACAGTTGGTAGCTTGACAAAAAAAGTAATGTGATCAGTCAATGTGACTAGAACTTGTGCCCTAACCCTGATACCAGGGGTATTGTGATCTTCCTGCACACAGTGCCCTATCCCTATTAATACCAGGAGTGTTGTGATCTTCCTGCACACAGTGCCCTATCCCTAATACCAGGGGTGTTGTGATCTTCCTGCACACAGTGCCCTATTCCTGATACTGGGGGTGTTGTGATCTTCCTGCACACAGTGCCCTATTCCTGATACCGGGGGTGTTGTGATCTTCTTGCACACATCCCGATATCAGGGATAGGGCACTGCGTGCAGGAAGATCACAACACTCCTGATATTAATAGGGATAGGGCACTGCATGCAGGAAGATCACAACACTCCTGGTATTAATAGGGATAGGGCACTGCATGCAGGAAGATCACAACACCCCTGGTATCAGGGATAGGGCACTGTGTGCAGGAAGATCACAATACCCCGGAGGAGTGAGGGTCAGGCAGCTCCCCCCTGTCTGTGAAGCCAGCCTCTCACTAGTAATGCAGGGAGGGAGCTGTCTCAGACTTCACCATCCTCCCCCCCCCCTTACCCACACACCATTCACTAGCTGGGACATGGGGGAAGTCAGGAGTGAGGGTCAGGCAGCTCCCCCCTGTCTGTTAAGCCAGCCTCTCACTAGTAATGCAGGGAGGGAGCTGTCTCAGACTTCACCATCCACCCCCCCCCCCCTCACCCACACACCATTCACTAGCTGGGACATGGGGGAAGTCAGGAGTGAGGGACAGGCAGCTCCCCCCTGTCTGTGAAGCCAGCCTCTCACTAGTAATGCAGGGAGGGAGCTGTCTCAGACTTCACCATCCTCCCCCCCCCCTCACCCACACACCATTCACTAGCTGGGACATGGGGGAAGTCAGGAGTGAGGGTCAGGCAGCTCCCCCCTGTCTGTGAAGCCAGCCTCTCACTAGTAATGCAGGGAGGGAGCTGTCTCAGACTTCACCATCCACCCCCCCCCTCACCCACACACCATTCACTAGCTGGGACATGGGGGAAGTCAGGAGTGAGGGTCAGGCAGCTTCCCCCTGTCTGTGAAGCCAGCCTCTCACTAGTAATGCAGGGAGGGAGCTGTCTCAGACTTCACCATCCTCCCCCCCCCCCTCACCCACACACCATTCACTAGCTGGGACATGGGGAAGTCAGGAGTGAGGGTCAGGCAGCTCCCCCCTGTCTGTGAAGCCAGCCCTCTCACTAGTAATGCAGGGAGGGAGCTGTCTCAGACTTCACCATCCTCCCCCCCCCCCTCACCCACACACCATTCACTAGCTGGGACATGGGGGAAGTCAGGAGTGAGGGTCAGGCAGCTCCCCCCTGTCTGTGAAGCCAGCCTCTCACTAGTAATGCAGGGAGGGAGCTGTCTCAGACTGGTATCAGGGTTAGGGGCACTGTGTGCAGGAAGATCACAACACTCCTGGTATTAATAGGGATAGGGCACTGTAAGAGATGACTGTAGTAGATTGAATAAAGATCTGATGTTTCTGCTCTCCTCACACCAAACAAAAACAACACACAAGCAGAGAAGCCCTTCTTACAAAGCTGAGCTAGTGAGTTAAGTAGGAGGAAAAGTAAACATACTGGTGCCAGTGTGGCTACTTAAAAAAATACTTACCAACAATCAATTACATATATTTGAACTGTGTACAGTTCCAGCCAGGACCACCTTTCTAAAATGCACAGTGATTGGCAAATTCAACATGCACTAGCATTTCAGGTGCCTGCTAACAAAAATAATAAACAAACAAGTTCTAGTCACCTGAGTGCTGATCATTACATTACTTTTTTTGTCAAGCTTCCAACTGTTTCCATTTCACATCCCCCCAACCATATTGGTAACATCAATAGATAAGAGCACAGCCAGCCAATAGGAATACATACATACATATTCATTCCTAAGTGACCTTTACTGACCTGGGAAGTGTGAACACTTTGTTTCATTTTCTGTTGGTGTTCGTTAGTTTCCAGTTCCATTTCCCATCCCCCCAACCATCACCTCAGTGGTAACCTTGGTAATATCAATAGATAAGAGGGCAGCCAGCCAATAGGAACACATATTCATTCCTAACTGACCTTCAGTGACCTGGAAAGTGTTTATTTGTATCATTTTCAGTTAGTGCGCACTAAATCGAGTTAGTGCGCACTAACGGGGAGTTAGTGCGCACTAACTCGAGTTAGTGCGCACTAACACGATTTAACGATTTTTAACGATAAATCGTTAGAATTTCTATTGTATCGTGTTCTATAACGATTTAAGACGATATAAACATTATCGGACGATAATTTTAATCGTTGAAAAACGATTCACATCCCTACAAAACGACATCGCAAATGTTTAAGGGCCAGTCTTCTAAATAGCATATAAAATATATTCATGTTAATTGCATAGCAAGTCCTAAAGCACTATGAACAGCTGATGGCTAGATGAAGGCAGCTGCTCCTTTCATTTATAAGTAAAACACAACTTACTGTATTAAGATGATTATTTTTCCTAAGTGGCTATTTATGCTGCAAGTCCCCCCCCCCCCCCCCCCTTAATCCTGAGAAAAAGGGAACCACAAAAGACTAAATAACCAATATCACTTTATATGTAATGGGAGGCAAGCAAGACCAGCAATGAGGAAATTGGCAGCCAACATCTTCTTCAGTGAAGGGCTAAACCAAGAGTTAATTTAGTTTTCTTTCTGGAGTCTACTCCTGATCAGTTGTCTTCCTTTTCATTTTTCTAGCACATCTATTGGCAAGAATTGCTAGAAACTCAGTGGATATGCCCTCAAAGCGGTAACTCCTCCCCCCTCTTTGTCTTCTTTCATAGCCCTCAGTCTACACACTACAGCATAGAATATGTTTGTAGCTTCAGGTAGGAGCTGGCAAAGTTGAGCCATGGTGTGGTAGCCCCTGCCTAAATTCAGGATGGTGTTCTGCTTCATCACAAATGGATTATTTTAACATGATTGTGCTTAAAAACTGTATAATTGTTTTATTTTTGTCAGATACCTTTGGGTGTAAACTTTCAAAGGGGTTTCACTCATAAAAACCATTGTACATGCATTTTTGTGATGTATGTGTGGACAAGTGATTTTCAAAATAGACCGGATACTTATAAGTTGATGAAAGAAAGTGCAGGCAAAGAAAGTGAGAATTTTTGGGATGTGTCAGGGCATGGTTTAGATGTTTTCACATTCTTTTGCACCTGCTATTTAAAATTCAAATCTGCATTATCTTTTTTGACCTGGTGTTTAGTATGCTGGCTTCCCCACAGAGTGGAAAGGGCAGCTTGCTAAGAGCAGAGGCAGAGGGTATGGGGAGCTAACTGGTAAATCATTGTTCTTGACTAGAAGATTGTTTAGTTGTAATGATTTTTGTCATGTTTGTCCTTCATTCTGATACTAGGATGGCTTCTATTCTTTGGTGGAACCTTTCAGTGGATGGCACTGCATTTTTGAGAGTGTATATGTATCTAGTAATTGGGGCTGACTATGGGGGTGTGAGTGGAGATGAAGTGACATTCAACATGAGCATTACAAACATATGAATACTCAGAATGCAACATTTGAGGATGGAGAAATAACAGAGGAGAAAGAGGATCTAGTACAGCTTAGTGAGAGTATACAGGATCAGGAAACAGTTTCTCAATCTGTCTGGGCAACAAGTCTTGTGTAGATTCAGGTTCATCAATAAACCTATTCTTTACCTATGCCAGCAGTTACAGTAGGACCTGCACTCTTCTAGTCAAAGAGGCCATGCCTTACACCTCAAGGTCACTACAGCCCATGCCTTTTTTGCCATGGGCACCTTATAGACACCTCTAGGGGTCATGGCTGAAATTCAGCCACCTTCATATGTATACATCAGTTTTTGGCTGCATTTCTCAAGAAAACACATCACTGTTCATCTTTCCATCAGAGCAAACAGCAACAACAGCAAATTAAATTATGACTGATTTCTAACAAATTGCATATTTTTCCTCTGTTTTGGAAGCTATTGATAGCACTTATATCACTATAAGGGCACCTGCAGACACTGAAGCCACAAAACACAATTGCAAGGGATGCCACTCCCTCAACATGCCAGTGGTCTGCAATGCCAAGGTGATCATCATGGATGTAGTACCCCTCCTGCAGTGACCCCTGAAAAGGGGTCAGGTGGCACGTGCACACACCTGGGAAGCCGGGGGTTAGGAGGAAGTTCGGAGCACTAGCCGCTGGCGTGCTGTCCTGCATGAGGTGTCAGCATTAGAGATGTGAATCGGAACCGGAATTGGTTCCAATTCCGATTCACATCGTTAAATCTTTTTAGTGAGGCCCGATTGTGTTTTTGTTTATCGGCTGCGCCCGTCGATAAACAAAAAACCCACCCTGACCCTTTAAAACTGACTCCTTAGCTTCCCCCACCCTCCCAAAACCCCCCAAAAATTTCTACAAAGATGGCGCCGGCCATCCAGTGCTCCTACCATGTGACAGGAGCCGGCCAATGGCACGGATACCCTGTCACATGGTAAGGGCAAAGGGCCATCGGCGCCATTTTTATTAGCGCAACCGACGGCCCGAGACCGGGAGATCGCTCCCGGGACTTCCGCTAGATCACCAGGTATTTGTAAAAAGTTTTGGGGGGGTTCGGGAGGGTGGAGGAATAAGGGGTCAGTTTTAAAGGGTCGGGGTGGTTTTTTTTTTATCAGGCCATCGGCGCCATTTTTATTAGTGGCAGCCGACAGCCCGAGAGCAGGAGATCGGTCCCGGGGCTTCCACTGGGACCGATCTTTTGGGGGGTTTGGGAGGGTGGGGGAAGGTAAGGGATGTTTTAAAGGGTTGGAGTGAGTTTAGGAGTTGTTTTGGTGTGCCGGTTTTCCCGCCCTCCCCACAAATAACTCACGTTAGTGGACACTAACCCGATTAATGATTTTTTCACGATAAATCGGGGGAATTTCTATTGTATCGCACTCTTAACGATTATTGATGATTTAAAAAATATCGGACGGTATTTTAAATCGTCAAAAAATGATTCACATCCCTAGTAGGCATGGTAGTCCATAGGGAGGGCCGTGGCGCAGCTCGCCGGCCGGGACCGCCAGCTGAAGCAAGGTTCCCGGGTCCGAGGAGGCGGAGTCAGCCAAGCCGGTAGGTGGGGGGGTCTGGCTATGGTGCCGTTCGGCTGACTTTCACAACTGCAACCCCTCCTCTATGCCCCTTCCCCGGGGGTTTTGGTTTCTTGGGATGATCCTGGTGAAACTGCTTGATCAAGGATGTCGGTAGGTTCCCAAGAATTTTCTTTGGGACAAAAGACTTCCCAAGCAAGCAGGTACTCCCTCTTGTGCCCCTGTCTCTGGAAATCTAGGACCTGGTAAGTGGTATCTTCTTCCATGGACAAAGATGGAGCCTCGGGTATCTTCCTGAAAGGCCAAGACACTACGATTGCGTACTTTTGTTCACGCACAAAAGAACGCTGGATTTTATAAGATACACGCGTAGCCGCGCATATCTTATAAAATCCGGGGTCGGCGCGCGCAAGGGAGTGCACATTTGTGCAACCTGCGTGCGCCGAGCCCAGCGCGCGCTGCCTGTTCCCTCCGAGGCCACTCCGATTTTGGAGCGGCCTCGGAGGGAACTTTCCTTCACCCTCCCCCCACCTTCCCCTCCCTTCCCCTACCTAACCCACCCCCCCGGCCCTATCTAAACCCCCCCCTAACTTTGCGCGCACCGGCCGGCAGCCCCGCTCCGTCCTCCGGTCCCGAGGTCTGGTCCGGAGGCCTCAACCACGCCCCCGGGCCAGCGCCACGCCCCCGGGCCCGCCCCCGAAACGCCATGGCATGCCCTGAAATGCCGCGTCGTTTCAGGAATGCCCCCAGACACGCCCCCTCCCGCCCCTTTTCGAAAGCCCCAGGACTTACGCGCGTCCCGGGGATTTACGCACGCCGGCGGCCTATGCAAAATAGGCGCGCCGGCGCGTGAGGGCCCTGCGCGCGTAAATCCGGAAGGATATTAAGTCGGAGGTCCCGAAGAGTAAAAAAAGTAAAAAAAAAAAAAAATTGAATTCGGCCCGCGGATGTCGGGCCGAAAACCAGACGCTCAATTTTGCTGGCGTCCGGTTTCTGAGCCCATGGCTGTCAGCAGGCTCGAGAACTGATGCCGGCAAAATTGAGCGTCGGCTGTCAATCCTGCTGACATCCGCCGCTCCTTTTGCCTGGATCTACTGCCGGACCTAATTTAAATACTGCATTGCACGCACCGGCGCGTGGCCGGTCCACGTGCCGGGAGAGCGGAGAGAGCGGGCGTTCGCCCGCTCTCCTGCAGACTTTACTGGATCAGCCCGAAAGTATGACGTTTAGTGCATTACTGGCTTTTTAAGTCAGCATGGGCTTGATATCGTTACAGCTCTCTTGCCCCTTTAGACTAATACATGTTTATATATTTTTCTTATTCTTTGGTTGACAGAACATTCATTCTTAGAATGGTGCATCTTTGTATAGATCCTTAAGCAATATCTGCTGGTGCAACTAAAAGCAATATACCGAAGAATAAGTGTAAGTTTTAATATATTGACAAGGGAAGCAGTGAGCGTTATGTCCAGCTCTCTTGATGTCATATGGTAAATATGAAAAGTTAATTAAAAACTAGCAGATGCAGTATATTCACTTATAGCTCTATGTGATTTATGTACACTATAATACAAGATATTTTGTTTTAACCTGCAGTAATCTTATATATATATATAGTTTTTATTGCAAATAAATTTAATTATGCTTGACATTTGTTAGACACAATTGTAATATTAATAAATAAAGCAACCATAGTTTTTTTTTTTAGCAAAGACTAACAAGTTATTTGAGATATGGGGACATACAGGCATGGCTGATGGTCAATCATACAATGTAGTTTTTTACATTTTTCTTCTAATTTTGTTTAAATCAAAGGGAAACATCGAAATGGAATTTGCAACTGTTAAGAGACATACACTGAAATAAGACTAAATATGTTAACAAGCAAATACTTAGTAAGGCATATTTTACTTTGGGCTTATTTTTATACTTTAAACTTTTCATTTTTTATCCATTTTTTATAGATTTTTTAACTAAATATGTGGCACTTTCAAAAAGTAGCAGTAAAAGTATCATATTTTTAAAGTAATCCTCTATTTTTTAATCAAAATTTTCCCCCATTGGGGACCACTACTGACACCATGTTTTTGGACATTGATTATAATACAAAATAGGTATGCCCCACTGACAAGGATTGACAAACAATTGGATGTGACCTTCAAAGATGCACGCACACCTGTATAATGGCGTGCAGGTGTATGCATAGCAGGCGGCATGTATTTTACATAGTTCGCACATCTGTGCACGCACTATGCAAAATACGCACATGTTTCGACCGTGACTTGTACGCGTCCATGATGCATATTGCGCGCAAGTAAATATACTTGTGTGTCCCATGCAATCATGTGTGTGGCTGTGTGCATGCAAACACGAGGGCGGGGCTTCCCATTTCTCCACTCCACTCCAAAATGGCTGGCAGGGGGAGGCAGCCAAATTTCACCACCAGGGACATCAAACTTCTGGCGTCCCTGGTAGTGGAGAAGGAACACTGCCTGTTCCTAGTGAGTGGCCCAAGGACGGATTTCCCTCAGCTGAGGAGTGCCTGGAGGCATCTCCATGCGAAATTCAGTCACACTGCTTCGCACACCCGTGGAGTAAGTAGTCTTTACTACTGCTAATGGGGGCACTGTGGGAGTGTGAATGTTGGGTTAGGCCTGATAGGAGGAACCAGACAGAGTGTTATTTATTTATTTTATTTTATTTATTTAGTGTTTTTCTATACCGTCATTCAAGATAGGAATCACATCATGCTGGTTTACATTTAACAGGGGGTGTAAAATGAAAATAAAATACAACAGTAACTGGTGAAGAGAAACTATGAAGTTACAATAAAACAAGGATGTTCCAAACTGGGTGAAGAAGGAAAGGCTAAAGGAATTTAACAGAAAGAGCAATTATTTACAATGTTCTAGGAATGTCTGACTATGGTTGTCGTTGAATTGAGATTCAGTTGGGGTCTGGAAAGGCTTGATTAAACAACCACGTCTTGAGCCTTTTTCTGAATGTTAGAAGGCACGGTTCCTATCGAAGATCTGGTGGAATGGAGTTCCATAATGATGGTCCTGCTGTGGAAAAGGCCCGGTCTCTAATTGATATATGTTGAGAGGTTTTGGTATGGGGTACATGTAGTGATTCTCTGTAAGCTTCTCTAATGGGTCTGGAGGCGGTAAGTTTTCTGAATGGGATTTGTAGATTGAGTGGAGCATGGTGATGGATGGCTTTTTAGATAATGGTAATGGACTTATGAATGATTCTATAGTGAATTGGCAGCCAGTGTAGGTCTTTAAGGATGGGAGATATGTGGTCTCTTCTTCTCATGTTTGTCAGTAGTCTGGCTGTCGCGTTTTGGACCATCTGAAGAGGTTTGGTGTGAGACGAGGGGAGACCTAATAAGATAGAGTTACAGTAGTCTATCTTAGAGAAGATTATTGCTTGCAGAACCATTCTGTAATCTTGAGACTGAAGGAGTGGTTTTATTCTTTTCAGGACATGTAGTTTAAGAAACAGTCCTTAGTTGTTTGGTTGATAAATGATTTTAGATAGACGATTATTGATAATAACTCCTAAGTCTCGTGCTTGAGTGATGTGGAGGTTGGCTGGTGGATTGGTAGTGATATTACTGTTTACCGGGGAGATGAGAAGGAGTTTGCTGCCTCCTCTAACACCCGGAGGCCTTAAACCCCACGGAGCCGACTTTACTGTTCCTTCCCTCTGCCTAATCTCTCTCTCCTTTTCTTTTGCTGCTTTCTCTGCTTTACCTCATCTCGCTGTTTCTTATCTTTTTTTCCCTCCACAGACGCTGCTTACTCCTGCCGTCGGTCCCGGAAGCAAGACCTGATGGTCCCTCCCCCCTCGGCCGTCGCTGCTGACGTCATTGATGACAGAAGCGCGCCAAGGGGGAAGGATAAAAGACCGCGCTGAGACCGGAGGCACCACACGCCAGCGTCACACACCGAAGGAGCGCCCCTTCGTACGCCACTGAGAAAGCCATAAAAGAAGACAAACAGAAAACGGAAAACAAAACCAGACTGAACAACCATGGATACGGACAGTGAAAGAACTGAACCAGATTACACAAGATCACAACCTGCCTAAAAAAGAAAGTAGTATGGTGAAATGGCAATATACTAAAAAAAAAATATACAGGTTCTCCCAGAAATGCATTATCTTGCATAGGGCTGTCAACAGATCTCCACAGATATCTGGAATCTTTACAGATGGTCTGCTATACAGTATGAACTATTCAGAAATAGAAAAAAAAAACAGTTTTGTTTTTAATCAAGAGGCTTTCAGTGATGAAGTGGTCATGAATTTATTTTAATCTACTATTAATAACAATTTTACTCCTATAGACAGCATTCATTATCGAATGTTTGTGCTTGAGTTTTTAGAACCATTTTTTTCAAAGCAATATCACTACCAGCCTTCTTATCAAAGATGACATTTGATGTAGATGAAGATGATGATAACAAAAAAATTATGTCTACTATTTCCAAATGAGTTTTATCATTAATGTAGAAAAGGAAAAGCTGCTGATAATGAAGCCTCAAATGGTTGTTTCAATTCTTTTGGCATACTGCAAAGAGATTATTACAGGCCTTTTTTTTTATTTCTTGGAATTTGGTCCCAATTGACATTTATGAGGAGGTAGATTTAAGACTTGTTCTTATGCTTGTTCCCCTCATTATCATTTGATATACTTATTCAGGAAGGATTAAAGTGATTATTTCTACAAGAAAATTATTGAAGGGATCGGTAAAAGACAAACATACAAGTATAAACAAAAACTTTGTGTGTGCATTACAGTTGAAAATGACAAGGGGTGCTTAGATATGTTATACTTGATAATTTAACAATTATATATTGTTACTGACTAAGGGGTGGATTTATCAAAATGCGGTAAGTACCGCTTGAGCTAGCAAAAGGGATGTGTTTTATGCTAATATAGCATTTATCTCAATTTGCACTAATTACCTGTGTGTGTGGGGGGGAAAGAGAGAGAGAGAGAGAGAGAGAGAGAGAGAGAGAGCGCCTGGCCATAATGTCATGGCCCATAGGTAGGTTTTTGTATCCCTATGGTAGGCCCACCTAGTAACTAGAGATGTGCTTCTTGTTTTGCTACCGGGTCGTTTTTTGACTCAGATACTTCGTGGTAAAGTTCGGTTTTTATCATTTAGTTTTTTTGAAAAAAAAAAAAAACTAAACGGGGAAAACCGAAACCGGGCCAAAAAACGACGCGGGAAAACAAAGCTAAATAATCAAAATGGCACCGATAGCCTTTGCCCATGCTATGTCACAGGGGCTTTCGGCGCCATTGGTCAGTTCTCCTACCATGTGACAGGGGCTGACCAATGGCGCCGGTAGCCCCTGTGACATAGTAGTTCAGAGGCTATTCGGCACCATTTTGAGCGTGGCTAGCACTAGCACACTGGGCACACCACGGAGGGACAAATGGCACCCGGGACCCCGCTGGACCACCAGGGATGTTGGTAAGTCTTGGGGAGGGATCGGGATGGGATGGGGGGTGGTGTTATTATAGTTAATGTTTGGGGTGGTTTTTAATTAAAAAAAAAAAAAAGTGCCTCTCTCCCCATACAAACCCGAAAAATGGATTTTCCCCGAAGTTCGGGAAAAATCCTTTTCGGGTTTCGGGGCCCCCGAACCAGGACGAATTAGGCAATTTCTTTGTAATTGCCTAATTCGTGATAAACGATTGCACATCTCTACTAGTAACTCGAGGTGGGGATTAGGTAAGAGTGTAGGGGGTTAGGGGACACTTTGACATTCTACGTGACACCTACGAACAGAACAGTGGTCTCATGAAGATTTGATGACCTTTGGAGTGAGGAAACTCACTCCAAGATGAGATTTGGGCAATGTTCTCTCAACCTAGCTTGATGGACTCTCTACCTGGGTAACATCTCTCTCTCTCTCTCTCTCTCTTAGGTGCTGGACCCGTCAATTCACCTGAAATAGGACTTACGGAGACATTGCAAATGGTGATGAAACCTTACCGCATGGTCACGGCAGCTATCGCACAGCCTAACACAATTCAAAGAGGTGTAGTTAAAATCGGTGTTACGGCTGTGCGATAGCTCTTCGCAGACAGGCTAACTCAGCCCACTCTCCGCCCCTAACTTCTCCTATTTTCTGAATTTGCATCGCACCATACAATATGGTGTGATCGCATGCGAAAACGCCTTATTGCATTTTGATAAATGACCCCCTCAGTTACTATGGAAACGTTGGAGAAGCAAATTTAATATTTTGGCTTTTTATTTTTAAGTTTTATTCTGAACAGTGCCCCATTGCTCTGAATTTCTGAAGATTCTTTAAATCTTGTAAACATGGAGATGATTCATTAAATGGTTCCTGCTCTTCTGAAGGCTTTTGTAAAATTTCTAAAAAATGAATTTCATTTATTTTTTCATTTATTAAAATGTATATATTGCTTAACACTTAAGGCCATAGGGGCAGATTTTAAAAGATTTATGTGCGTAGGGGGGTTATGCACGCTGGGCCTATTTTCTAAAGGCCCGGCAGTGCGTGTAAAGCCCCGGGATGCGTGTAAGTCCCAGGGCTTGAAAAAGTGGGTGGGGCAGGCAGTGGCGTAGCCAGAATTGATTTTTTGGGTGGGCACAAGGTTAACATAGGTGGACACAAGGCATGCAGGTCTACTAGTTGTTTTCTTACTGATAAATAATGCCATATACTGCACCCTAGAATAGCTTTCTAAGTAGTTTGCAACAGCCATTATGTGTCATGTATGAAACTTTAAAATAATTTACTTCAATTATTTCAAGAATAGAAAACAATCAAATCCAATCATATAATAAAACAAAAATTAATGTATTCTTTCATGAACCATCTTTGCAGAAACCCAGAAATCTTCATAAATACAATAAAATATAATTAATCATCAACAGGCTGGACTACTACTACAGAGAAACTATATGCTAGAAATACTGCATTTCTGTCACACACAGGCAAAACTGAGACCGACCCTTACCTAATATAGAAATAAGAGACTATAAATTAGAAACAGAAACATGTAGATAAAGCCAAAATAGAAAGCCTGAGAAACTAAAATGTCTGAACAGTGGAATACTTAAGAAAGAACAAAATACAAAAATATAAGAATGTAGGGATGTGAATCGTTTTTCAACGATTAAAATTATCGTCCGATAATGTTTATATCGTCTTAAATCGTTATAGAGCACGATACAATAGAAATTCTAACGATTTATCGTTAAAAATCGTTAAATCGTGTTAGTGCGCACTAACTCGAGTTAGTGCGCACTAACTCCCCGTTAGTGCGCACTAACTCGATTTAGTGCGCACTAACTGAAATGATACAAATAAACACTTTCCAGGTCACTGAAGGTCAGTTAGGAATGAATATGTGTTCCTATTGGCTGGCTGCCCTCTTATCTATTGATGTTATCAAGGTTACCACTGAGGTGATGGTTGAGGGGATGGGAAATGGAACTGGAAACTAACGAACACCAACAGAAAATGAAACAAAGTGTTCACACTTCCCAGGTCAGTAAAGGTCACTTAGGAATGAATATGTATGTATGTATTCCTATTGGCTGGCTGTGCTCTTATCTATTGATGTTACCAATATGGTTGGGGGGATGTGAAATGGAAACAGTTGGAAGCTTGACAAAAAAAGTAATGTAATGATCAGCACTCACGTGACTAGAACTTGTTTGTTTATTATTTTTGTTAGCAGGCACCTGAAATGCTAGTGCATGTTGAATTTGCCAATCACTGTGCATTTTAGAAAGGTGGTCCTGGCTGGAACTGTACACAGTTCAAATATATGTAATTGATTGTTGGTAAGTGTATTTTTTAAGTAGCCACACTGGCACCAGTATGTTTACTTTTCCTCCTACTTAACTCACTAGCTCAGCTTTGTAAGAAGGGCTTCTCTGCTTGTGTGTTGTTTTTGTTTGGTGTGAGGAGAGCAGAAACATCAGATCTTTATTCAATCTACTACAGTCATCTCTTACAGTGCCCTATCCCTATTAATACCAGGAGTGTTGTGATCTTCCTGCACACAGTGCCCTAACCCTGATACCAGTCTGAGACAGCTCCCTCCCTGCATTACTAGTGAGAGGCTGGCTTCACAGACAGGGGGGAGATGCCTGACCCTCACTCCTGACTTCCCCCATTTCCAGCTAGTGAATGGTGTGTGGGTGAGGGGGGGGGGGGGGGGAGGATGGTGAAGTCTGAGACAGCTCCCTCCCTGCATTACTAGTGAGAGGCTGGCTTCACAGACAGGGGGGAGCTGCCTGACCCTCACTCCTGACTTCCCCCATGTCCCAGCTAGTGAATGGTGTGGGGTGAGGGGGGGGGGGGGAGGATGGTGAAGTCTGAGACAGCTCCCTCCCTGCATTACTAGTGAGAGGCTGGCTTCACAGACAGGGGGGAGCTGCCTGACCCTCACTCCTGACTTCCCCCATGTCCCAGCTAGTGAATGGTGTGTGGGTGAGGGGGGGGGGAAGGATGGTGAAGTCTGAGACAGCTCCCTCCCTGCATTACTAGTGAGAGGCTGGCTTCACAGACAGGGGGGAGCTGCCTGACCCTCACTCCTGACTTCCCCCATGTCCCAGCTAGTGAATGGTGTGTGGGTGAGGGGGGGGGGGAGGATGGTGAAGTCTGAGACAGCTCCCTCCCTGCATTACTAGTGAGAGGCTGGCTTCACAGACAGGGGGGAGCTGCCTGTCCCTCACTCCTGACTTCCCCCATGTCCCAGCTAGTGAATGGTGTGTGGGTGAGGGGGGGGGGTGGATGGTGAAGTCTGAGACAGCTCCCTCCCTGCATTACTAGTGAGAGGCTGGCTTCACAGACAGGGGGGAGCTGCCTGACCCTCACTCCTGACTTCCCCCATGTCCCAGCTAGTGAATGGTGTGTGGGTAAGGGGGGGGGGGAGGATGGTGAAGTCTGAGACAGCTCCCTCCCTGCATTACTAGTGAGAGGCTGGCTTCACAGACAGGGGGGAGCTGCCTGACCCTCACTCCTGACTTCCCCCATGTCCCAGCTAGTGAATGGTGTGTGGGTGAGGGGGGGGGGGTGGATGGTGAAGTCTGAGACAGCTCCCTCCCTGCATTACTAGTGAGAGGCTGGCTTCACAGACAGGGGGGAGCTGCCTGACCCTCACTCCTGACTTCCCCCATGTCCCAGCTAGTGAATGGTGTGTGGGTAAGGGGGGGGGGGAGGATGGTGAAGTCTGAGACAGCTCCCTCCCTGCATTACTAGTGAGAGGCTGGCTTCACAGACAGGGGGGAGCTGCCTGACCCTCACTCCTGACTTCCCCCATGTCCCAGCTAGTGAATGGTGTGTGGGTGAGGGGGGGGGGTGGATGGTGAAGTCTGAGACAGCTCCCCCCCTGCATTACTAGTGAGAGGCTGGCTTCACAGACAGGGGGGAGCTGCCTGACCCTCACTCCTGACTTCCCCCATGTCCCAGCTAGTGAATGGTGTGTGGGTGAGGGGGGGGGGAGGATGGTGAAGTCTGAGACAGCTCCCTCCCTGCATTACTAGTGAGAGGCTGGCTTCACAGACAGGGGGGAGCTGCCTGTCCCTCACTCCTGACTTCCCCCATGTCCCAGCTAGTGAATGGTGTGTGGGTGGGGGGGGGGGGTGGATGGTGAAGTCTGAGACAGCTCCCTCCCTGCATTACTAGTGAGAGGCTGGCTTCACAGACAGGGGGGAGCTGCCTGACCCTCACTCCTGACTTCCCCCATGTCCCAGCTAGTGAATGGTGTGTGGGTAAGGGGGGGGGGGAGGATGGTGAAGTCTGAGACAGCTCCCTCCCTGCATTACTAGTGAGAGGCTGGCTTCACAGACAGGGGGAGCTGCCTGACCCTCACTCCTCCGGGGTATTGTGATCTTCCTGCACACAGTGCCCTATCCCTGATACCAGGGGTGTTGTGATCTTCCTGCATGCAGTGCCCTATCCCTATTAATACCAGGAGTGTTGTGATCTTCCTGCATGCAGTGCCCTATCCCTGATATCGGGATGTGTGCAAGAAGATCACAACACCCCCGGTATCAGGAATAGGGCACTGTGTGCAGGAAGATCACAACACCCCCAGTATCAGGAATAGGGCACTGTGTGCAGGAAGATCACAACACCCCTGGTATTAGGGATAGGGCACTGTGTGCAGGAAGATCACAACACTCCTGGTATTAATAGGGATAGGGCACTGTGTGCAGGAAGATCACAATACCCCTGGTATCAGGGTTAGGGCACAAGTTCTAGTCACATTGACTGATCACATTACTTGTTTTGTCAAGCTACCAACTGTTTCCATTTCCCATCCCCCATATACTGTCAGTAGGAAACTTGGTAACATGAATAAATAAGAGGGCAGCCAATAGGAATACATATTCATTCCTAAACTGACCTTAACTGACCTGAAAAGTGTCAAATTGTATCATTTTCAGTTAGTGCGCACTAACTCCCGTTAGTGCGCACTAACTCGAGTTAGTGCGCACTAATCGGAAAAAACGATTTTTAACGATTTTTTAACTAAAAAATCGTGCCTAAGACGATTTTCTTGCCCTGCCACACGATTTCTATCGTTAAGACGATATGGAAAACGATTCACATCCCTATAAGAATGCACATTCCCAAAGATGACATATTTAAATTGCTAACATCTCTCTCTCTCTCTATATATATATATATTTTTTTTTTACCTTTGTTGTCTGATCTTTGTATTTTTCTAATCAGTTGGTCCTGGTCTCTCTTTCCCATTTTTTCCCTTGTCGCTCATTTCCTAATTCCTCTTCAGTGTCTTTTCTACTACTGTCTTCTTCCCTTCCACACACACACACACACACACACACACACTTTCTCTCACAGACTCCCTCACACACTCAAGCTCTCACTCTCATATGCTCTCCCCCCCCCCCCAGCTCACATTCTCTGCAGACACACATACAAGCTCTCACTTTCTCACCCCTCCCCAGGCTTATATTCTTATGCACACACAGATGCACATCCAGGCACCCGTTCTCATCCACACACACAAACCCATTCTCCCATTCTCACCCACACATACACACATTTAAGGTCCCATTCTCACCCACACATACACACTTTCAAGCACCCATTCTTACCCACATATTCAAGCTTCCATTCTCACCCACACACACAAACCCAGGCTCCCATTCTCACCCATATATATACACATTCAAGCTTCCATCCTCACCCACATATTCAAGCTTCCATTCTCACCCACATATTCAAGCTTCCATTCTCACCCACACACACAAACCCAGGCTCCCATTCTCACCCATATATACACACATTCAAGCTTCCATCCTCACCCATATATACACACATTCAAGCTTCCAACCTCACCCACATATTCAAGCTTCCAACCTCATCCACATATTCAAGCTTCCATTATCACCCACACACATTCAAGACTCCATTCTCACTCCCATACACACCCAGGGTCCGATTTTCACCCACACACACACAAGGCTCCCATTCTCATCCTCACATACACATTCAAGCCTGTGCACAGTTTCCGCTTCCTCCCCCCAGAGCAGGAAGATCAGCTGGCCTCTCCTGCTGCCACTGGCCTCCTGCTATCTTCGAGCCATACGGCCGACCGATCTTCCTGCTGGGGGGGGGGAGCGGAAGCTGTGCGCAGCGCTTCCGCTCTTCTTCCCCCCCCCCCCCCAAACAGGAAGATCGGTCGGCCATACGGCCCGAAGATAGCAGGAGGCCAGTGGCAGCAGGAGAGGCCAGCTGATCTTCCTGCTCTGGGGGGAGGAAGCGGAAACTGTGCGCGGCGCTTCTGCTCTCCTCCCCCCCCCAAACAGGAAGATCGGTCAGCCATACGGCCCGAAGATAGCAGGAGAGGCCAGCTGATCTTCCTGCTTTGGGGGGAGGAAGTGGAAGCTGTGCACTGCGCTTCCGCTCCCCCCTCCCCCCGCAAACAGGAAGATCGGTCGGCCATATGGTTGTAGGACCGCTTCCCCACGTGTGCCATGATGGCGCGCCAGGCATGGGTTCTCCTCTTCACTGTCGCGGGGATGGGATCCCGCGACAGCCTTGCAGTTCTGGTGTCAGTTGGGTGGGCCTGGGTCTAAATTGGGTGGGCAGCTGCCCACCCAGGCCCACCCGTGGCTACGCCACTGGGGGCAGGGGCGGAGGCATGACTGATTTCAGAGCGGCCTCGGAGGGAATGGGGAAACCCAGCTGGTCTCCCCGAGGGCTCGGTGTGTGCAAGTTGCACTAGTGTGCACCCCCTTGCACGTACTGACCCCTGATTTTATAACATGCGCATGTTATAAAATCGGACATACATTTGTGCACGCCGGGTAGCACGCACAAATGTAGGCCACGCACAAAGAGGTAGAACTTCAAAACATACGCGCAGACGTAACTTGCGCATACCGCCCCGGCATCCCCCGGCACAGGCCGCAGTGCCGGGGGACTCGGGACTGCCCCCTCTGCCCCAGACATGCCCCCTCCTGCCCCTTTTATGAAGCCCCGGGACTTACACGTGTCCCGGGACTTTGTGCGTGCTGGCGGCCTATGCAAAATAGGTGTGCCGGCGCGCGAGTGCCCTGTGCGCATAAATCCGGGAGGATTTACGCGTGCAGGGGTTTCAAAATCTACCCCATAGGTTTTAAAATCTGCCCCTAAGGGATGTTTAAGATGAAACATTCACATAAAATAACATAAATACAAAACACTTAGAAACAATACATAACCAACAAAAAAAATGTGGATGTTCTCTAAAGCCACAACTTCTGGAGGCATAATTCTTTGAAACCATATGAGGGACGCAAGAATTGCTGACTTATAATACAAGAGAAGACATTGCGAGTGCATCTACTCAAAAGCCTGTTTTAGAAAAAAAGTTTCAGAAAAATTCTGAATTTCTTTAAATCACACATTCTAAGCTCTATTGGTAGAGTATTACAGAGAGAAGGTGCTGCTACAGAAAAAGTGGATTCTTTTGTTGTTGAGAGGCGAGCAGCTCTGACTAAATGCACATCAAGCAGCCCACACTATGAGGATCTTAACTGATGAGAAGGATGATAATTTTTCAAGAGAGCATTAGCTCATGGGCACGAGCTTGAATTATTTTATTATTTATATACTTATTTTTAACTTTTATATACCGATCTTCTTGTATAGAATACAAATCAAACCGGTTTACAGTGAAACAATAACCTCGCATGAGAGCGTTACATAGAACCTTAAACACAGAATAAACTTTGAATAAATAACATTAAACAGATGGGGCATTGATTGAACCAGGATGAACAGTTAATAAATGAGATACAAAGGACTAATAGATGAGATACCAATGACATGGAGCTAGCCTGAAGAGCTATGTGACATTAATCAAGAAGGTTAATAAATGCATAGATATAACTTAAATACAACATACAATACTTGCTGGGTACCATAAGACAAGCTACGGTGAATTGGTTTGGCTAATGTGATGGTTCTGGAAACGCTGATCTAATTAGTCAGTTTAAATACAGCCATCCCAATTTTATAGTTGATTCTCTGCTGTATTGGGAGCCAGTGCAGATCAACAAGCATAGATGTAATGTGTACATAATGTTTGATTCCAGAAAGAAGACATACAAAAGATGCAAAGAGAGCAATGGAAGGCCCAAATAAAGAGAATTACAATAATCTAACAATGGGAAGATGGAAGCTTGGAGTACTGTGTGAAAATTACAGTGGTGCAGTAAGTTTCTTAAACCTGAAAGAACACGCAGCTTGTAGAACCCTGATTTAATTGTGGCTTTAATTTGGATATGAAAAGAAAGATGGGGGTTGATCCAAACTACCAGACTTTTGTTAGGGTCTTTAATCGAAAATGTCAATTTTTTTAGCAAGATAGTATCACAATGGAACACAGAATATGTTCTTTGGATCAACAAAAATTCAGTTTTTTACATATTAATTGTCAATTTATTATAATGTAACCATTGCTGAATTGAAGATATACAGATATGCAAATGTTCTAGTGTTTGACTCCAAGAAGGGCACAACCAAATGAAGAATTGAAGATCATCAGCATATATTTTGTAGCCATTGCAAACACTCACTAACAATTTTGTAATTGGGACCAAACAGATATTAAATAAAACTGCCAATAAGGCAGAGCCTTGAGGTACTCCTGACTTCATGTTGGGTTATTGTGACATGTCATTCCCAGGTTAACCTGTTGGAAGTGACTGAGATATGCTGCGAATCAGTCAATCATATTTCCTGCAATGCCACATTCTTGCAGATAGTACCAGAAAATGTATTTATATGCATAAAAAAAAAAATCACCATTCTAAAACACATGTACTACCTTTGATTTTGCTAGCTATTTCCATGAATCATGGCTAAAAGAACATTTGTAATTTAAATAACATGTATTTTAAGAAAATGGATGCTTTGGAAATATTTGTTTGCTTTTGTTATAGTTTAATGATAAACGCCATCTATGTTGAATGGAATGATGCCATAAAATAATGATTTAAGAATAAGTATAGATATAAATGTTTAATGTATCACAGAACCAAAGTAAGACAGATTTTTGTTCAATATAATATATTTTAGAACTTTCCTGTTTTTGCTCTCATGTAGTTAATTCCAACTTTTGAATAGCTGTGGGGAAGATACAAATTGTATAAAAATCAAAAGAAGAGTGATGCTAGACATGCAATCAACCATTTGGATGTAATGATTTGCTGTGTGTGCAACAATCAGTTCTAAATTACCAAGCTCAAGTATAAATTGTGATGAAAATGTAATCATGAAGAACATTGGGGATGAGGCTACATTTTCATTTTTGACTAATGGGCTAATTTTTAGTCATATTTCCTTTAAATAAAATGCTGATTTTATTAATTTGTCAAATGTGTAATAATGATTAATATAGACACATTTTGTATGTAAAACACAAAATGTAGATACTACTTAGAATAGGTCAGACATTTCCAGACTGAAAATAAAGCTTCTAGCTTGTGGCCTAAAGACAGTTTAGTTATACAAAAATATATATTAATGATTTAGAAACAGACATTATCAAATAAGCTACAGGTGAAACCAATTTATTAGAGTAATACATTTGTAATAATTTTTCAGAGTTTAAACTTTCTTTACATCTGTGCAAAGATAAAACTTTAATTCTATTTATCTAAGTAGATTAAAAAAAACATTTCTTGTATTTTTCATAACTTCTATTCAGATTGAAAAGCCCAGATCACAACTAAAAGTGCATTTTTGCAAATTGTCTTAGAGAAGGCCATTTTCAACATTTCAAATTTTCAAAGTGGATTTATATGCATAAATTGGCTTTGAGAAACATCTGGGAGAATGTGTAGGGAAACGTATGCATGCAACTTTAAATGTGCACATTTCTCCTCACTCACATAGGCATTCAGAGCATCAGAGCTGTGGTGAGGACAGACTTTACATACATACTGGTGAATTTTAAAAGCTTGATGTGTACCAAACCAGGAGATATGCAAATATGTTTGCCAGGTGCACACTGAGTGTATTTTAAAATTCACCCGAATACGTACGTATCTCCCAATACGTGCACAAACGAAAAAGTCCAGAAAAGGGGTGAGGCATGGGCATGGTTTGGGTTGGGAAGTGGACATTCCTGGAATTCTGAATGAATTCAGCGTGTATAAACTATTGCGCACAAGCCCGCTGTGCGCAATAGGGTCCCTTACTCTACAATGTTATTATGGATGGCGTATAAGTCCTAAAACAAAAAAAATATAGGCATGTTAGCAGGATTTAAAGGGTTGGGGTTAAGAGGGGAAAAGGAAGGCTAAGGCTAATTAAATAGAGGGATTAAGCAGTCCTATCCCTTACCTGGGCAAACTGGGAATGAAGCGTTTTAACTGGTGATTGTGTTGGTGCACATTTCTTTTAAAGTCTCCCCACTTACTCGATAGAGATGGCGTTTGCGTTCACGTGTGCATGTCTATATAAAATTGTGTGCACATGTATGCACGTTCAGCCTATTTTAGACCATGCATGCATATATGTTCATGTTATAAAATGGCTGAATCTCTGGAACTGAGCTGGCATAATCAGATACATGTATGCCTGCACACCGGTATTAAGTTTACTATCAGAGATTTTATTTTTGAAAGTACTTAAGTAAAGAAACACACACAGAATGCTACCCCTACTCAGATACAGATATAATTTCCTGTGTGACTGTCTGGAAATTTTCAAAGCATATTTATGCATATAAACTATGGTTTATGCATGTAAATCCTTCTGAAAATTGCCCTCTAAATATATAGTAGGATTTGTAAGGCATCTTTATAATGTAAATTCATATGCCTTTTAATTAATCTTGAATAAAAATATAAATACTTCAGAAATCTTGCATGCATTGGCACCCTATTACTTGATTGACATGAAAGAACAGTGACAATATATAAAAAAATATCCTATTACTTGTGAAAGGTCTGTAAGTCTATTGACAATATTTAAATTATCTCAACAAAGTTCAGGCTATAATGCAGAGATAGTTCTGTCTGTGGTCTGTACCAAGTCTGTTTGGGGAAATAGGCAGCTTAAGGGAATACAGGCCACCTAGGCCATTTTAGTTTTAGGAGTTTTACAAATTCAATAAATGTAAATGTAAATTTATAGGGGCAGATTTAAAAATCTGTGCGTGCGGCCTACATTTGTGCATGCTACCCAGCGTGCACAAATGTACGCCAGATTTTATAACATGCGCACACAGTCGTGTGCATTTTATAAAATCCGGGGTTGGCGCGCACAGGGGGGTGCCCCGATGGCTTTCCCCGTTCCCTCCAAGGCCGCTCTGAAATCGGCGCGGCCTTGGAGGGAACTTTCCTTCCACTCCCCCCACCTTCCCCTCCCTTCCCCTATCTAACCCGCCTCCCAGTCCTACCTAAATCCCCCCCCCCACCACACCTTTATTTTGTTATTTACGCCTGCCTCTGGCATACGCGCATCCCAGGGCTTGCGCACGTCGCCGGGCCTATGCAAAATAGGCTCGGTGCGGTAACCCTTTTAAAATCCGTCCCATAGTGTTTCAGGCAATTCTACAAGTACATAAGATCTGGCAATGACTATGCAAGCAGATGCTATTAAAAAGAAGTCTAAGTTGGAGTTAGCCTGCAATATTAAGGGCATTTGCTGGTATCTTGAGATTCACAATGAAAAGTTCACAATTTTCATTGTGAACAGAGAAAATATCAGAAACTAGTTGATACCTGATGAAAATATCTGAAGGTTCCTATCCTCAATCTGACACAGGACTTTCTAACCTCTCTCTTGACCCCGATACACTTCGATCTCCTCTCCCGCCTACCTCAGCACACTTCAATCGTCTCCAGCCCAACCCAGATCTCTCTTCCCCTTTTCTCTGCCTGATCCTAACACACTCTGACTCTCCATCCCTAACCAAAGCCTAAATCCTGTTCACTTCTCATTTTAGCACATTCCAATTCTACTCCCTAGCCCATCCTCAAGACTCTCTTCCAACCCCAGCACACTCCAAACCCTCTCCTCAGCACTCTATTCATCCAATCTTCCATGCCAACCTGACTCATTCCAATCACTCTTGTTATTTCCCCCCTCCTACCCATCTATCTACTTCTCTTCCATCCTATGGCTCATTTTTCCAGGGCCATCTGTCACTGTGATCCAAAGAAACAAACTGGAAACCGATCCAATATTGCAGTAGCAACCCAGAAAAAAGAACCGGTAAACACCAAGGAGTCTTTATTCTTTATTCAGCACTAAGCATAAAAAAAGCCCATCTGTCACTGTGGTTACATCTAGTCCCACAATTCTATGATTTATTGTGGCCCTTACTGCATCCTCTTTATGCTACATAGATAGGCTCCTCAGTGGCAGGTGGAATGTACTAGCAGTCATGTGCACAGCCAACCACCCCCATCTCCACTCATCTCACAGTACATTTATATGTGTAAAACCCAGTTTTAAGCATGCAAATCCTTCTGAAAATTACCCCCATAATTTCCAAGCTATGCACATAAGCTTCTCAGTTTCTGGCAGAGTGTGCGTACCTCACCAGTCCCCCAACAGACACCACTTTTGATTAAGCATATTATATATTTTGATTGTTAGGAATGCACATTCATTTTATTTTGCTTCATTTCTTTATGTGCATATTTTCTATATAGAATGTCATATTTACGCATATTAAATTGAATGTATGCATATATGCAAATGCATACACACAAAACACATTTTTGTATTTTGATAACAAAACATTTAAAAATGCAATAAAAATAACAAGAACAACATAACAAATGAAGCACAATTTATATGTTCATACTCCTAAGCAAGAATTCACTGTCAAGGGGGTAGGTAACAAATATGTGAATTCTGCTGTCAAAAGTTTTCACAGCAAATCAATATTTCTGTCTTATCCCTAATAAGTCTGAGTCTGTTATCTGTTATCCAATCAAATTATCTTTAGCAGATATTTTATCAATAGTTCTGTCAGATTTTACTAAGATCCATCAACATTCAATACAAAAAAATCTTCATAAGATATCTTATCCATTAATCATGTAGCTTGATATACACATTAAACACAATAAGTGCTGAATGTACAATACTGTAACTCATTTTACAATATTTTCTCTGGGCTAAAGTTGACTATAATCTTATATGACAAGGGACTGACTTTTATTCAGTTGGTTTGCTCCTAGTCTTGTGGTAAATTACCCTAATCTTTAGATTCTGGCCATACATATTGGGTCACTAGAGTATCCTCTGCTACAACTGCCATTATTGATTTTCTAAACTCCAGTATGCACGTAAAAAATCAATAGCTCTCAAAACTAGACAAAGAGCATAGCAAAGATGTACAATAGGGATTAGCTCCTTCTGCAGTGTACAGGGTTCATGTTAGAAAATGATTGTTAAAAGGCAAGTAACATACAGAATGAAATACATTGTGAGTATGAGAATATTTAAAAGAAAAGAGAAAAGAGTATAGAAGACATTACAAATCCAGGTTTATGTTATAAGAAAAATACATTAGAATGTGCAGATTAAAAAAAATGTTTCAGTTTGTTCATTTGTTTCATAGATCATAGTCAATTGTTATGTTTGTTTCAAATAATAATAATAATAATAATAATAACAATAAAAATAAATCATTTTCATTTGTTCATGTTACCATTATAGGCAATGACAGAAGCAATTCTAGTTATTTTGGGCTCCCAAATTGAAATTTTCTAATACTTTCTAATGAAACTGGTAGGTAGACATCATCAGAAATGTAAAGGTATGCCAACACATGAAGACCATGTCATCATGGCACCAAAAGAGGAATGAAGAGCCCAAGGACCCACAATAGGGCAAAACAGTACTAGCAGTGGCAGAAGTTTTCCATGGCACTGGCAAAGCAATATGAAGAGTGGCCAGAACACCCCGTCTACAAAATTGGGGCAAAGGACACCAACACTGGCATGAATACCCCAAACTGCATGAGAAGGGCAATTTGGCACCAAACATAGCATGACAAGCTCAAGGCACCATGAAAGGGGAACAAAGCACAAAACGAGACAGAAAAATCTCCAAGGCAGTGATAGAAGGTCAAAGCAAGTGAAAAAGTACATAAGAACATAAGAACATAAGAAAATGCCATACTGGGTCAGACCAAGGGTCCATCAAGCCCAGCATCTTGTTTCCAACAGTGGCCAATCCAGGCCATAAGAACCTGGCAAGTACCCAAAAACTAAGTCTATTCCATGTTACCATTGCTAATGGCAGTGGCTATTCGCTAAGTGAACTTAAGAAGAACTTAAGAAGAACTTAATAGCAGGTAATGGACTTCTCCTCCATGAACTTATCCAATCCTTTTTTAAACACCTCTATACTAACTGCACTAACCACACCCTCTGGCAACAAATTCCAGAGTTTAATTGTGCATTGAGTAAAAAAGATCTTTCTCTGATTAGTTTTAAATGTGCCCCATGCTAACTTCACGGAGTGCCCCCTAGTCTTTCTACTATCCGAAAGAGTAAATAACCAATTCACATCTACCCATTCTAGACCTCTCATAATTTTAAACATCTCTATCATATCCCCCCTCAGCCGTCTCTTCTCCAAGCTGAAAAGTCCTAACCTCTTTAGTCTTTCCTCATAGGGGAGCTGTTCCATTCCCCTTATCATTTTGGTAGCCCTTCTCTGTACCTTCTCCATCGCAATTATATCTTTTTTGAGATGTGGCGACCAAAATTGTACACAGAATTCAAAGTGCGGTCTCACCATGGAGCGATACAGAGTTATTATGACATTTTCCGTTTTAATAATTTCCTTTCTAATAATTCCCAACATTCTGTTTGCTTTTTTGACTGCTGCAGCACACTGAACCAACAATTTCAATGTGTTATCCACTATGACGCCTAGATCTCTTTCTTGGGTTGTAGCACCTCATATGGAACCCAACATTGTGTAATTATAGCATGGGTTATTTTTCCCTATATGCATCACCTTGCACTTATCCACATTAAATTTCATCTGCCATTTGGATGCCCAATTTTCCAGTCTCACAAGGTCTTCCTGCAATTTATCACAATCTGCTTGTGATTTAACTACTCTGAACAATTTTGTGTCATCTGCAAATTTGATTATCTCACTTGTCGTATTTCTTTCCAGATCATTTATAAATATATTGAAAAGTAAGGGTCCCAATACAGATCCCTGAGGCACTCCACTGTCCACTCCCTTCCTCTGAGAAAATTGTCCATTTAATCCTACTCTCTGTTTCCAGTCTTTTAGCCAGTTTGCAATCCACGAAAGGACATCAACACCTATCCCATGGCTTTTTACTTTTCCTTCTGAAAATCCAAGTATACTACATCTACTGGTTCACCTTTATCCACATGTTTATTAACTCCTTCAAAAAAGTGAATCATATTTGTGAGGCAAGACTTGCCCTGGGTAAAGCCATGCTGACTTTTTTCCATTAAACCATGTCTTTCTATATGTTCTGTGATTTTGATGTTTAGAACACTTTCCACTATTTTTCCTGGAACTGAAGTCAGGCTAACCAGTCTGTTGTTTCCCAGATCACCCCTGGAGCCCTTTTTAAATATTGGGGTTACATTTGCTATCCTCCAGTCTTCAGGTACAATGGATGATTTTAATGATAGGTTACAAGTAGCATGAAGACACGAAAGCATCATGAGAGGTGCAAATCAGCCACCCAGAGTGGCAAGAACACCACAAACCTCCAAATGAGAGGAAAAGGGCATCAATCAAATTGATAGAAAGCCATAGACAGAGAGGACAGATAAATAGTAGGGGAAATGCCTTGAGATCATTTCCATATGGGATCATTAAGTGAATATACTGGCTGTTTGGATTTGGGATTGGTCATCTCTGAAGGCTAAGATGCTACTAACTAGAGGTATAAAATGTTCTTTAACCACTAGATATGTAATATCCTATGATTAAGGGATTCGGGACACTATTCTTCTTTTTAATTACTTTTTGCAAATACTGCCTCCATTTCCTCAGAAGCAGTTATAATGGAGCAGTACATTCTTACTTCTGGATTCTATAGCCCTTGCCTTTTGCTGTGGTATAATACATCAAAAGTTAAATACTTTAAGAACCATAAGGGAGCAGAATTTGAAGAACATGTCCAAGAGGGCATGAAACTGTTAAAATCAACTATGTGGGTAAAGCCTATGTAAAGCATTGGATGACCAGGGCAAGATAAAAAGAGTCAGAAAGTACCATGGTGGAAAGAGATTTGGAAAGAACCTCAAAGATAGCCGGAGAAGAGGCAGAAGCATCCTAAGTCCAAAAACTGGCTTGAATTGGCTGTGGCAGTAGTGGTGCTGGCAATTAAAAAACAGAAATGGTGGAAGAAGAGCAATACAGCAAGAAGAGTGGTTTTAAACCCACCAAGGTATAACTTGAGGGCAAAGGTGGAAAGAAGAAAGTCATCAAAAGCCCAATGCACCAAGAGGTGCAAAGTGATAATAGGGGTGGCTGCTAGAGGTAGCAGGGATCAAAGGAGTGGCCATGAGTTTTCAAGGTCAGGGGATCCTGCAATGGAGACAATGGAATTCTGAATCACCAAGAATCCTGCCTAAAATACTAAGTGAAACAAAGTTAGGGAGACCTGCCTCAGGAGGTTTCTTATAGGACCAGCATTAGTTATGTCCCATATAGAAGGTTTTATTTAAGGAGCTCTAGCCTGATACACTTTTGTTGGTCTAACAGTCCAACACTCTGTGATATCCTGTTGCCTAACTATGTTCCTGAATTTCCTGATTCCTGATCTTTGGGTACTTTCCTAGCTCCTTCTCTGGTCCTGGTCCTTGGTTATACTTCTAGTTCGAGTCCTGGACTTTGGGTCCTTCCCTGTTTCTACTTCCACCAGGGAAGTCCTGGCAGCTGCCTGAACTGAAGGGCTTAACCTGCAGGGAATAGCAGCTGCTTCAGGCAGAAGACAGCTGCGCTGGATCACTCAACCTCTTCAAGGTACATCTCTGCTTGGTCACTGTACATATTCTTCGTCCTCTCTAGAGTGGGTCATTACTGATTGGACCAGTCTAAAACAGAAGTTGGACTAAATGGAACAGCTCCATAAATACTTTAAGGATCTTATAGATGCAGTACACAGGTTGCAGGCTTAGCTGAATGTCCTTCATCTGAAAGTGGAGTCTCTCTAGGGGCCTCCTGCCTATCAAGGTAAGCAACTCAGACCATACCCACCACATCCAGAACTCTGTCACCTTCACAGTAGTTTGGTGGTTATAGCTGTGAGTTATAGGGTTTCTTGCATTTATACAAGCTATGGTTTTGCCTCACCCTGTATTCATAACCATCAGAACTGTATGTAACACCATTTCTGGAGCGAGAGGATCTAGTGATGATCCAAACAGTCTCATTTCTTGCTACTTTATCCCAGGTCTTCAGTGATCCAGATCACATTCAGCTTGCAGAAAATAAGATCTTGGGACTCCATAAAGGCCTGCGTACCATAACTGAGTAGGCCATGGAGTTTAACCAATTAACAAATGATCTGGACTAAATGACTCGGCCCTGCATGTTCACTTCTGGTGAGGTTTAGCAACCTATGGGGGTCAGTTTCCAAGGAGTTACCGCAGGAGATAATTCCGCAAATCACGCTAACAGCCGTTAACGCGATTTGCAAATGCAAATTTCTAATTTTGTATTCAGGGGGCGGAGTTGGGGTGGAGCATATGTAAAGTAAAGAGAGAGAGAGAGAGGGAGAGAGAGAGAGAGCATTGCTATAGTGTCTCTTCCCTAGACAGGAATTTGTATCTCTATGAGAGGCCCACCTAGTAACTCGAGGTGGGGATTAGTTATTAGTGTAGGGGGTTGGGGGCCACTTTCACATTCAACGCGAGACGTACGAACAGAACAGTGGTCTCTTGTGAAGATTTGATGGCCTTCGGAGTGGGGAAACTCACTCCAAGATGAGATTTGGGCAATGTTCTCTCCACCTAGCTTGATGGACACTCTATCTGGGCAACAACAAGCTAGATGGAGAGAACATTGTCCAAATCTCATCTTGGAGTGAGTTTCCCCACTCCGAAGGCCATCAAATCTTCACAAGAGACCACTGTTCTGTTCGTACGTCTCGCGTTGAATGTGAAAGTGGCCCCCAACCCCCTACACTAATACCTAATCCCCACCTCGAGTTACTAGGTGGGCCTCTCATAGGGATACAAATTCCTATCTAGGGAAGAGACACTATAGCAATGCTCTCTCTCTCTCTCTCCCCCCTCTCTCATCGTGCACCGGGGAAACTTCACGATTTGCGGAAATGTATTCACGACTGGTGAAAACATCGTGGCATGTGAAGTTTTCCCGCTGCACGAAAAAAGCCTCATTTGCATGAGAAACGCCCCTTAATGCGTTACCAATGCAATATTGGTAAATGAGGCCCTATATCATAGATTAATTGGCCTGGCTAGAACCACCAGCTAAGCTAGAAACCTCTCTCACTATGAGATAGATTTTAAGAGCCGAGTGGGCACTCAAGTGTGTGCATTTGCTGGCATGTACACATGGATGCATTGATGTAAAAACATATGCTGCAAGTTTTAAAATCAGCTATTCACATGTACATATGCACATGATTTCATATTGACACACTCATGTGTATGCAAATGCCACCTTGCTCGTGTAATTGAGGGGGATTTTACTACACATGTGCACCGATGCTTGAGCCCATTTTCTCAGCTCATTCCCAGTATGCTCAGTTAATCAATCAGCCTTCCTAACCCCCTATTACTTTGCCTAACTTTTACCTTGTTAGCGGTAAGTCTTTTAAATTCAATATCGTTGCCTTTTAAATCTAGCTGATAAGAAATGACAGTGCTTACAGCGCTGACAGTTCAGTATAATACAGCCGATATCTAAACTATGACGGTGAGCCTTTTAAATTTAATGTATGTTCCTTTGGTTTGTTTAAAAATTGACAAGAAGGTGTTGTTTTTCGTTAATGGCTGTGCTTAACAGTACAAATGTATTTTTTGAAAATTTTTAACTCATGATTTTGGAAGTTTAAATTGGCTGAATCATATGGAGAGCTTTTTAAGGAACATTTTCCTTATATTTATTATGTTTTTTGGTGTTTAGATTAAGTAGTTTGTTTTCTTTTTGATCAATTTTACACTTTTTTAATTTGTTTGTTTTCATTTCAGCACCTATATTGTTTGAAATATATTTTTATAATTGGCTCTCAGCTTTTTAGTCAATCTGGTTATTTCAGATTAACATTTGTTTGGCAACATATAAGGTTTTTTTAGGCAGACATCAATGTCGTACTTATTATCAATACGAGGTGCTACATTGTCACAAAATGGTTACAATAATCTACATTGGTTTTCTTGAAGAGATGTTTTCAATTCTCTTTTTGGTTATTTTTAGTACATTCAGAGAGGCTGAACCATTATAGGGAGACATACCATCGGCATTAGATATAATAGGTATATAAAAATTATTTTTACTATAGATTGCACCACTTAAATTATTTTGTCTATATAGACACATACTAGGGATGTGAATCGTGTGCCCGATCGTTTTAACGATCGGGTTCGGCTGGGGGGGGGGGGGGGGAATTTGATCGTTACGAGATGTGAATTGGAATCAGTTCCGATTCCAATTCACATCACTAATTTTTTTAGTGAGGCCCGCGCCGATAAAAAAACCCCACCCCGACCCTTTAAAATTACCCCCGTAGCCTCCCCCACTCTCCCGACCCCCCAAAAAAACTTTTACACATACCTGGTGGTCCAGGGGGGCCGCGGGCAGCGATCTCCCGTTCCCACGCTATCAGCTGAGCTAAAAACAATGGCGCCGATGGCCCTTTGCCCTTACCATGTGTCAGGGCAAAGGTAGTGCTGGTGCCATTTTGAATATTGGCAATACAGCCCGCATGCAGGAGATCGCTCCCGGACCCCCGCTGGACCCCCAGGGACTTTTGGCCAGCTTGGGGGGGCCTCCTGACCCCCACAAGACTTGCCAAAAGTCCAGCGGGGGTCTGGGAGCGACCTCCTGCACTCTGGCCATATTGCCAGTATTCAAAATGGTGCCGGCGCTACCTTTGCCCTCACTATGTCATAGGGGCTGATGGTCGGCCGACGGAGGGTGGGGGATTTGTTTAAAGGGTCAGGGTGGGTTTTAGAGTTGTTTTGGTGTGCCGGTTTTCCCGCCCTCCCCCTCCCCCGATTTATGATTTTTCATGATAGAGTCGCGATACAATAGAAATTCCCCCGATTTAATGATTTTTGATGATTTAAAATATATCTGATGATTTTTTTAAATCGTCAAAAAACGATTCACATCCCTAACACATACAGAATCACACACAAAGTTTTTAAAAGATATATTAGACCATGTTTTGTTATTAATTATTGTCATTGTTCTCATTATGTATTGTCATTTATTATTTATTATGCTCTTTATTTCATATGATTTTATTATGTATGTTTGGTGTATATGTTTTTATTTGTATTTATATGAGATTACAATTGTTTTGTTTTGTTAGCCCCTAAAGCAGCTCAAAGAGCGAAACTCGGCCTGAGCCGGGCTTTTTATTATGTTATGTACTGAATAAAGAACTCCTGGTATTCACTGATTCTCTTTCTTCTTTGGTCTTTTTACCTTGTTAGGCCCCTCAAACAAACTAAATAGCCTATATACTTTTTATTTTATGACTTACACGCCATCCATAGCAGAAGCAAAGTTATGTGGTAGGGGACCCTGGCGCAAGCTTGTGTGCATAAATTGATATGTACAAAAATCATGCCAGGCCCCTTTTTCCTGAAAAATTGTGTGCATAACAGAAGACAAGCACATAGGTTCTTTTAAAATCCACACAGCGCATATCTCCTGGTTTTGGCGCAAGCAAGCCTTTTAAAATTGACTAGTATGGGGGTAATTTTTTAAAGGATTTACATGCGTAAAAGTAGCTTATATTGTAGCAATTATCAGAGGCCTATTTATACGCCTAAAATGCACTTATGCACATAAAACCTACTGGCAATTCAATTGCATATATTGTAGCAATATTTATAGTCCACCAACATGCATAATGTGCATTTACATGTGAAAAACACAGTTTTAAGCATGTAAAAATCAAGAGCTACTTGGGAGAGTGAAGCCAAGAAAAGGAAAGAGTTACAAAACATGAAAAGGCAGGAGCCTCTACCAACAGACTGCTAAACTCTTAGGAGCCCATGCTACTTGATGGCATGAATCTCCACCACTCAGAGGAAAAGAAGGAGAGGTGCCATCAAGAGGGTTTCCACCTCTATTGTGGCTTCTCAGGGAATTTTCAAACTTCCTGCCACAGTAGACCTCATAATCAGTGACTTCCCCATCAGGGAAACCCAGAATATCAGTGCCAGTAGAGGAAATGGATTGGAAGTTATATATCCCTCTGAGTGTCAACACTGTCGGCCCCTGTGACATAGTGAGGGGAAAGGTAGCGCCGGCACCATTTTGAATACTGGCAATACGGCCCAAGTGCAGGAGGTCGCTCCCGGACCCCACTGGATTTTTGGCAAGTCTTGTGGGGGTCAGGAGGCCCCCCCAAGCTGGCCAAAAGTCCCTGGGGGTCCAGCGGGGGTCTGGGAGTGACCTCCTGCACTCAGGCCGTATTGCCAATATTCAAAATGGCGTCAGCGCTACCTTTGCCCTGTCACATGGTAAGGGCAAAGGGCCATCGGCGCCATTTTTATTAACAAGGCAATGGCCTGAGAGCGGGAGATCGCTCCCCGCACTCCCGCTGGTCACCAGTAATTTTAAAACCTTTTTTGGGGGTTCGGGAGGGTTCGGGAGGGTTTTTTGATTATCAGATCGGGTGCAGCAGATAATCAGAACTCAAATCGGGCTGGGCGATAAAAATTTTAAGATTTGGATCAGAACCAGCTATTCATGGCCCACCCAGGCTTACCCATGGCTATGCTACTATGACAGCCAAACAGAGGTGACAGAAACAGCAGGACATGAATCCTATCCAAAAAATTTCAGTTGGAACAAACATAGCCCAATAAAAAAAAGCCCAAACTCGCAGTGAATAAGTGAGGTTGGAAACACTGATCAGATTGGCAAATTGCTTCACTTTGATACGTCAAGGAGACAAGAGGAATAACAACTTGCTCATCCTTCCATTCTCTGCTGATTGCCTGCTCTTTACTATATCAATTTCGAACTGTACACATGCACCTGTCACTTTCCTAAGATTTCTTTGAGTCCTTTGACTATAATGGCTTATAGAAATCTTTCTATTTAAAACAAATGAAACAAATAGGATTTGTTTAATTCATGGGGACCCTTCAATTCATGTTGAGGCCCCACAAAACAAATTGGCTGCTATTTGTTTTGTTTTTATATTTTATTTTAACCTAATGCAAATGCCTAATTACCATGAATTTTTTGTCTGAGATGGAGCAGACATGTAACAGTCTGTAACCTCTTGTGAAATATGTGCTCAGAATAAAGTACCACATTGTTGTTCTAATGAATTACTCTTGCTATTTCTAGTACCCTTGAAACCATGTGAATAAGCATCAATGGACTTCATTACTGATTTAGTACCTTCAGAAGGGAAGACTATGATGCTGACGATGTTGAATTAATTTACTAAGATGGCCCATTTAATTGTCACTATGGGCCATCCTTCTTCCACTGAAACAATTTGATAGTCCAAAAGGAGGGTGTCTGAACAGTATTATTTATTTTATTTATTTATACATTTTTATATACCGACCTTCATAAAAAATTTCAAGTTGGTTAACAGTGCAATAGAATTACAACATAGAAATAACTATAAACTTCATATTTCTTCAGTTTAAAACAATAAAAAAAATGATTAATCAATTAAATATAAAGGGGCAGATTTTCAAAGGGGTATGCGCGTAAGATACGCATGTACCCCTGAAAACCTGCCCCAAGCTCCCCCTGCGTGCGCTGAGCCTAAGTTGAATAGGCTCAATGGCACGTGCAAGCCCCGGGACACTCGTAAGTCCCGGGGCTTTCCTCGGTGGGCGTGTAGGGGGCGTGTTGGGGGTGTCACGGTGGCGCGTCATCCTGGGGCGGGGCCTTGGGCGTGGTTCTGGCCCGGGGGCATTTTGATGGCATGGCCAAGGCCTCCGAAACCGCTCCCGAGCCAGGGAAGCGCACGCCAGCCAGCTGGCCGGTGCGCGCGAGTTACGCCTGCCTCAGGCAGGCGTAACATTTTGAACAAAGGTAGGGGGGTTTAGATAGGGCTGGGGGGGTGGGTTAGGTAGGGGAAGGGAGAGGAAGGTGTGGAGAGTGGAAGGAAAGTTCCCTCCAAGGCCGCTCCAATTTCGGAGCGACCTCAGAGGGAACGGAGGCAGGCTGCGCGGCTCAGCACACGCAGGCTGTCGATTTTGCGCAGCCTTGCGCTCGCCGACCCCGGATTTTAAAATATATGTGCGGCTACGCACGTATCTATTAAAATCCGGCATACTTTTGTTTGCACCGGTCACGCAAACAAAAGTACGCGCGGGTGTAGTTTTTTAAAATCTACCCAAAATCCCTAAAACCAGTACTACGGCAAACTACTGAAACATAAAATCCCTAAAACCTAGACTACAATAGCATTAGTTGCATGTAAAAATCTGAAATAAATAATTGTTAGTTTACAATAACTAATCTAAAATTGTTAGTTTACAATAACTAATCTAAAATTAGTGGTCATTTGCTAAGGTTAATGAGGCTTAATTTTATGTAGGAATCAAGGTACAGGTACTATTTTTCTTCAGTAAAGGCCTGTTCAAATAACCAGGTCTTTAACAGTTTTTAAAATCTCTGTATACTTGACTCTGTTCGAATGTCGAGAGGCAATGAATTCCAAATTTTTGTACCAGCCAAAGATAATGTCCCTTCTCGGACTGAACTTAAATGACCTATTTTCGGTGATGGTATTTTTAACAATGCTTTCCCAAGAGATCTTAAATTATGTGCTGGTGAATGGATATGAAGGGAGGTATTTAGCTATTCGGTATTATTGCCATAGATTGTTTTGTCTATTCACGATAGACATTTGTATTGGATTCGTGACTGGATTTGTAACCAATGTAGGTCTCTCAAAACTGGGGAAATGTGGTCATATTTCTTCGTGTTAGTCAGTAGGCATGCCGTTGCATTTTGCAATAACTGTAGAGGATGAACATTTGAGTTTGGTACTCCCAATAATAAGGCATTGCAATAGTCAAGTTTAGGTAAAATAAGTGCCTGCAGCACAGTGCGAAAATCATTTGTGTGTAAAAAAAGGTTTCAACTGTCTTAAAATTTACAGTTTATAAAAGCTGTCTATCATTTCCAGTTGAGGCTCTTAGTTTGTTTCACACTTCTGGAGAAAAATAAACTTCTCAATGTCCAACTCCATTTGATATCAGCAGACAGAATGGCTAAATTAGACACTAGAGCAATATCTCTGCTGCTTCTATCATTTTCATCAGACAAGGTGGGCACACTTACACCTATGTCAGAATTTGCATATAACTTCCCCTTTTCAGCAACTAAAGTGTCCCCATCCTTTGCAAACTATCAGGTCAATAAAGTACAGCCGCGGTTACCCTGCTTCTAACCCGCTTTCTATTCACTTTTCGGCCGCGTTAGTCCAACCCGCGATACACTATCCCCTTTAACCCATTCTTACCGCCTCTTTAAATCACCGGGTAACCCCTTCCACCCACGGCATGTATATTAGATGTAAACTTTCGAATTAGCTATTCCCTCCCATACAGTAATGTGCGCCCCGACTATCGCTTTCTTAACCTGCAGTTTTGCCGCGCGTTTAACCTGTTAACTTACCGCCTACCCTTACCCCTGCGTTAGAGGCAGGGGTAAGGGTAGGTGGCAAACTTTCCCCCAGCCCTTGCTCACCTGCCCGGGCCGTGTCCAGGGGTGCTGGTCTCCAGGGCAGCCCCAGCCCTCTCTCCCCTCCTCCCGAAGCAATGAAAGTGGAAAAAATCGAAAAAGCTAAAAAGCAAAAAAAAAGTAGCAATGAAGCAACTTACTTTTCTTGCAGCCCTCCTCCGGAGACGGACATCGGCAGAGATGGACCGCAGCTCCCCTGCCTCCCGGAGGCAGCTGCCGGCGAAGATGGATGCCTGCACGGGCGAAAGTGGCCCCTGTGCGTGCAATTGGGCCGTTCAAGGCGTGACGTCAAGACGTTTGGCGTCACGGCATGTGACGTCATGTCTTGAGCGGCCCAATTGCACGCACAGGGGCCACTTTCGCCCGTGCAGGCATCCATATTCACCGGGAGAAGGGGAGAGAGGACTGGCAATCCCGAGCGTAGGAGAACCGTCCACTTCCTGGTACCTGTCATTTCAAATGTCATTTAAAATGACTTTTGAAATGACAGATACCAGCGTGTCCGTGAAGCGTTAGGCCAGCGCACCCAGGATACTGTATAGCGCTCTATACAGTAAAATGGGTTGCGCGGGCCTAACGCTTCACAGATGCTTCTTGGACGCGGCTTGCATTTGCAAGCTATTTAAATACAGTATCGAGCGGTAGGTGAGCCGGACTGTGCGTGCGGCAACCGTGGGTGCGCCCAGCACTAACGCAGCTCTTCCTACCGTTCCTTACTGTATCGGCCTGTATAGTAGCCATACTTGCTTCCACTTGAGGGTGTCACAGCAGTCCAGGGTCTTTGCAATGGTAACACTGGTGTTGGTAATTAAAAATAGAAATGGTAGGATCAGAGCAGTGCACCAAGAAATGTGAAATGTGGCTGCCCCCCCCCCCCCCCCCCCCCCATGGTGTACTTCAAGGGCAGAGTTGGGAAGAATAATAGCATAAAAAACCCAAACTATTATGAGGGACTAAGTGGTACCAGGAGTAGCATAAAGGGCACAAGGAATGGTACAGCAAGTGTTCAAAGAAGCAGATGGCCAGGGCAAAGACCAAGAATCAGCAAGTACTATAGGGAAAGGAGATTTGGAAAGAACACCAAGAGAGCCAGATCAGAGGAGTAAGAAACCTTAAGATTCCAAGACTGGTTTGGAGAGGTGGCAGTAGTAGTGGCAATGGTGATTCAAATTAGAAACAGCAGGAGCAGAGCAAAACAGCAAGAAGGTGGAGAAAGAATGGTATCACAAGCCAAAGGAGTGGTGCATCAAGTATGCAAAGTGCTGGAATGCTATAGCAAAACCTAGAGTCAACAAGTACTGTAAGGGAAGGGGATTTGAAAAGAACCTCAAAGACTGTTGGAATGGAAGATGCCCCCAATTGGAGGCATGGTTATCTGGTTGATCCTACCAGTAGCATATGCCTCTGTCAAAAAAAAAAATATATTAAAAACATGGTTATTCGAGCAGTCCTATTCTTCAACTGGTTAATCCCTGATTTGCTGATTCTCCCATTATTTAATTGGTTTTTAGTTTGATTAGAAAGTTAGCATTTTAGTTACTGGCCCAATGCAGGTTTTATAAAAATAATGTTTGTATTTTATTATTTTGTAATCTCGCTTAATTAGGCTATTTTAGTGTATATAGAATTTACTGGGTTTTCTATTTTATCTTATGTTTATTTTGTTTTTTAAGTTCTTTTATATTTTAAAAGATGTATTTATTGTTAGTTTTAATTTCTAATTTTAATTTTATATTGTTAAGTTTTTATTTGTTGTATTTGGACTAGGATTAATACCTGGCCCCATTATATTGTGAATCGACATGAAGTGATAAAAAAATGTTCGGTATATATATAAACGTCAAATAAATAAATAAATAAATAATAAGTACACATGATCAGGGCAATGAAACTGAACTGGTCATTAAATCAGTTATATATGTTACTTTTTTAACTGTGGTGATTGTAGAGCTAATACATGCAAATGAGAACTGACAACCCAAGGTAAAGTGCAGGGAATCACAAACAGCACAAAGTCATCAAAATCTCCAAGGTGTACCTTGAGGGATATGGCAGGAGGAAGAATGAACTCAAAAGCCAGTGGAGTGCTACAGCAAGCATGAAAAGCAACAGATAGCCAGGGCAAGACCACATTCAGTAAGTATTAAAGGGAAAGGGGATATGGAAAGCACCAAGAAGACAGCTGGAGCTGCAGAAGAAACACCATAAGATATGAATAGCAGCTTGGAGTAGTAGTGGCAGCAATGGTACTGGTGATTATAAAAATAGAAACGTCTACTTTGAAGTGCCTGAAAAGCAAAATATAAATAAAATAAAAAAATAAGCATAAACTAGGGATGTGATGGCTCCTACCATGTGACAGGGGCCGACCAATGGCACCGATAGCCTCTGTCACATGGTAAGGGCAAAGGGCCATCGGCACCATTTTGTTTACTGGCAGCCAACTGCCCGAGAATGGGAGATTGCTCCCGGGACCCCCTCTGGACCACCAGGTACGTTAAGAAAGTTTTTGGGGGGTCGGGAGGGTGGGGGATGCTAAAGAATTAAATTGAAAGGGTTGGGGTGGGTTTTTTGTTTATTGGCTCGGGCGCAGCCAATAAAAAAAAAAATGATCGGAATGCAGGAAAAAGATTTTCCCGATGGTCCCCGAAACCAAAACTTCACACCTCTAGCATAAACAGTAGCTGATAGCCCCCTCAAAGTGTACCTCAAAGGGCAGAAGTGGGAGGAGGAACATACCATTATTGGTAAAGCAGTGCCTGGATTGGCATGAAGGGTCTGAGATTTGATGCAGCAAGAGTGCAAAGCAACAGATGGCCAGTGTAAGACCAAGAGTCAACAAGTATCATAGAGCAAGGAGATTTGGAAAGCACCAACAATCCTTCCAGGGAAGGCAATGCCTATCTCAGTAGAAACAATATGTCTATATCAAACTGCAAAGATTGAACCATAAACATGTTATGAACTCATGGCAAGTACAATGAAACTGCAAAGGACTCATTAAATCAGTTATTGTTTCATATGTTACTTGTATAACTGTAATGATTGTAAAGATAATACATACCTACCTATGAGCGCTGATCCCAAGACTTACTATGGGGAATCAAAACAGTACAAAGGGGTCCAAACTTACAAGATAAACAATACAGGGAATCACAAACAGCACCAAAGTTTATAAATGCCACAATATATGGAATGGGCTTCATCACAAACAGAAATAAATTGGATCTAAAGCACTAAGCCATGGAGTAAAGTCCATGCCAGGCAACACAAATTTGTCTAAACCAACAAGGTTTATAGTAAGAGGAATTACAAATAGCACAAACATGTCTAAGCCTCCAAGGCTTAGAGTATGGTCCATCTCAACAGTACAAAGGTGTGATAACCAACAAAGCTTTTGAATGCAATCAACTGAAAACAGCACAAAGACCTAGAAAGGCACTGACAGCAAGATGGAAAACCAGAAAAGAGATGGGGTGGGAGAAGTAACATTTTTTTTTCCTTTTTTCACATATTTTATCTTTGGGCAAAACATATCAGTATAATCAAATAAAAACTAGGATGGAAGAACTAAGATGAGATTCAAACAGCAAACAGCAACTTTAAGAATTTACCCTCCTATACATACTCTTCTCTCTTTGAACCAGGTACTTTTAGACATCCCGTCCTCACAAGCTGTGCACTTGCTGAGACATGTGAAAGGGTTTTTTCAGTGGCTAGTCATATACTTTCTTTTAAGGTCAAACATTGTATTAATAATTCAACAGTGTAAAAGAAAATACAACACAAATTAGAAATAATCTCATTGGATACAATTGCACTATGAAGTACCTCTTGAAGAATTCATAAGTCACAAAATATATAAGGCACTTTGGATATAGGCTGAGAACTTATATCCAAAGTACATAGATAATTAGAGATATATATATCTACTGAATCTCAACATATTTTTGAATAGGGTCCAAAATTTGAGATATAGCAAAGGCTCAAACAGTTTTATCAGCAGCTGCAATCTCTTATTTATGAATCATGCAAATTGTATTCTACCAGAAATTTACATGTAATAGTGAGCAGTCTTTCCAGCAACCCAAAACAGACTGGCATACTAGAAACAATAACATATTCATTAAAGTCCTGCCAGAATTAGATGATGATAAAGAAAAGAAGCCTTCACTATAATTATCAAATATGAATGGGATACCTTAAGTGACAATATCTGGGAGATAATATCCCAAACAGAACAGCTGTACATTGCTCCAAAAAAAAACCCAAAATATGATTGAGTACCCACTTCAGATTCACAAAACCAACAAAGGTTGAAAGTATTTGGATCAAGCTTATACAATTTAACCAGTGTCCATAAAAGCTGATGTGCTAAAAAAAAAAAAAAAATAGATTGAGTTAGGGAAGTAGATACAGAACACAAACTGCTTTCCCCCCAAAATACTCCCATTGGTGAGCAGTTAAGGCCACATTCAATTCATGCTCCCATATCCTTTCCACTCCTTTAGAGGAAGAGACTGAATTTTCCTTCAATACTTTGGATACTCTGGATCATATAAGATCCCTTCTTATTAGGGATGTGAATCGGGCTTCGGACAATTGAAAATATCGGACGATATTTTCAAAATCGTCAGAAATCGGGGGCTCCCAATAAGAGAACCCCACGATTTTGTTCCTGGCTTTCTCTTATCGTTTTGGGGGAGGGTGGAAAAAACAGCACACCAAAACAATCCCTAAACCCACCCCGACCCTTCAAAACTGTTCCCTTAGCTTCCCCCACCCTCCCGAACTCCCCCAAAACTTTTTACAAGTACCTGGTGGTCCAGTGGGGGTCCCGGGAGCTATCTCCTGCTCTCGGGCCACTAATCAAAATGGCGCCATTGGCCCTTTGCCCTTACCATGTGACAGGGTATCCATGCCATTGGCCAGCCCCTGTCACATGGTAGGAGCACTGGATGGCCCGTGCCATTTTTAAAGATGGTGCCGGCCATCCATTACTCCTACCATGTGACAGGGCCTGGCCAATGGCATAGATACCCTGTCACATGGTAATGGCGAAAGGCCATTGGCGTCATTTTTATTAGTGGCAGCCGATGGCCCCGAGAGTGGGAGATTGCTCCCGGGACTTCCACTGGACAACCTGGTACTTGTAAAAAGTTTTAGGGGGGTTCGGGAGGGTGGGGAAAGCTAAGGGAACAGTTTTAAAGGGTCGGGTGGTTTGTTTTTTTTTATCTGCTCGGGCGCATCCGATAAAACCGCAATCGGGCTGCACAAAAAAAAAATTAACGATGTGAATCGGAACCGATTCCGGTTCCGATTCACATCTCTACTTCTTATTATTTTCAATTGACTCAATTATGGCATTGCATCTCTTCCTAAAGGGTTAACCTCTCTGCACTTTCAGATTGTCCTACTATGTTAGATGTTTCTGCCAATGTGTGGATGAATGGACATAAAGCTTCAGGTTTTTATAAAGGGAGGACATGTGTTATGCTAAGTTCTTCAAAAGTAATAAAGCTGCCTTTGCATATAATATGCTGGAGAGCCCAAACATCTCGAGACATCCAGAGTAGTCAATTGATTGTTTTGCATTCTAATCTGAAAAAGAGGGTTGGACCAAAAAGGACAGCATAATGTATGTTCCCATTTATCTTTCAGATGTCTGTCCAGTAAAGAAAAGGCCCAGTGAGTAGACTGCAAAACTGGATTGTTTCTTAATCTCTTAAGAAGGAGAATAGCTGGCATATAAAACAAGAAAGGCTTAACCAAGGAAAGTTAAAAAATAAGCCATGCTGATAGAGAAGTAAGAAAGTCACATTCCAACCATCAAACATCCTGGCTCAAGATAAAGGCATTGTGATATAAAAACAAATCTGGAAAGTTTACCTCCCCCCCTCCCTTGCATTTTTAGAAGTCACAATTTGCATAGAACAAGTCTAAGAGGCTTCCCCTATCACAAAAAATCCAAAAAAGATTCTGTCAGATCAGGCTTTGGAAATACTATATAGAATTCTTTCCATCTGTATAAACCGAGGCCCAAACCCCATTCTTTTTGTTGTCCTGAATAAATATCCCCACTCCAGAAGAATATCCCTGCTCCAGAAGAATAAAGAGAAGAGTAAATGTTATGGCCGCCGGCCGCGGCAGTCCGCGGCCGGGACCAGGTACTCACCCACGATGTCAGGTGGGCCCGGAGGCTCCTGCAGGAGCAGGGAGCCTCCTCCGGCATTCTTCACGCGGCCTTGACCGCTGCCCAGGCTGGCCGCAGAGCCCAGTGGGGCTGAGATGACTCCTCCCTCTTCCTGGCTCCAAAGAGCTGCGCGCGTGGCTGAAGAATAGATTTAAAGGGGCCACAACAGGAAATGTTATGGTTCCCTCCTGAGGCTCCTCCCTCTTTCCTGGTATTTAAGGCAAGGTCTGCTTCTCAGACCTTGCCTTAAATACCAGGATCAGAACCTCAATACCAAGGCAAGGTCTGCTTCTCAGACCTTGCCTTGGTATTGAGGTTCTGATCCTGGATCCTGTGCTGGCGTTCCTGGTCTCCGTTCCTGATCTTCGTCCCGCTTCTGTTCTCCTTCCTTGTTGGACTGATTCTTGGCTCCTGACCCTTGGACCGACTTTCGTTCTTCTCTCAGCTTGACCTTGGACTGGCTGCGGACCCTTCTCCTGGATTACTTCTGGATTGGCTGCGGACCCTTCTCCTGGATAGCATTTGGATTGGCTGCGGACCCTTCTTCTGGCTTCGACCCTCGGAATGGCCTTTGACTACTCTTCAGCTTTTACTCCTGGACTGACTCGACCTGCTGGAGATGCCAGCCATCTGGAACCTACGACCTGCAGGAGGCGCCTGCATCCAGACCAATCTTCAGTCTTGACGGAGTCTCCTAAGTCCCAGCGGCCGGGTTCCTACGGGCTCCTCCTGGGGGAACCGCGAGCTTCCAGGGCGAAGTCTTTACCCGACGAGTGAACGTTCAAGCCTTGCCCTCCGACAGTAGGGACCAGAGAGGGTTATCTCCCTCTTTGGCAGCGCTAACCTTACCTCGGAACAGGGGTCCACTTCCGGATTCGTAACAGTAAAAGTCCTGAAAACTGGCAAAAATCTCCTGGTCACTGAAAATCAATTGAGCATGTTTGCCATGCAAGGCACTTACCTTCTTCTTTTTCCTTTTCCATCAGAAATACATAGCCAAACCATGACTAGCTTTATTACTACTAGAGTAATAACACATTTTCCTCATGAAAATAGAGTTCCTGGCACTCTGACTTAGCAATATGTTATATTGGTATTTCAGCTTTTGTAAGTCTAACAGCAAAGAGGATCACATATGTGATTAACATAAGTGTTCCATGTCTTTCATCTGTTTTTCCAGAGCTATGAGTTTAGCATTATATTGTTTAGTACATTTAGCTGTATAGCTAAGAACAATACCCCTAAATGTAGCTTTAAATGCATCCCATTTCACTACATAAGAAAGTGAAAAAGGATCATTAATCTTAAAATATTCTTCTATAGAGATATTTGCTAATTTCATGAACTCGGGATCAGCAGAGAGTTATTAAAATGCCATATGGAAGGCTGTGAATTAAACAATGTCAATGAAAGAGTTAGGAATATAATAGTGTGATCCAAAATTAAAATATTACCAATCTGAGCTTCCAGTAGAGAAGGAAGCAAGGAGTTAGACACATTAGAAAATATTCAATTTTGGAATAGGTTTGATGGGCATGGGTGAAAAATGTATAGCCTCTGTCAGTAGGATTACTTAATCTCCATGGGTCTGAAAGTCCTGCATTCTGTATTAGGCCTTTTAATATATTAAGGGAACAAGAAGAAGAAATCTTAGTACAAGATTGCCTACCATACTAGCATCAAGAAGTAAATTAAAATCCCCACCGCAATGAGGAGGCCATCCGATAACAATAAGGCCACTTTAGAGATGTCTATAATATAATCTGGACAATCAAATGTATATGCATACATATTCAAGACATATTTTTATGGATCCCAGTTCTAACAACACACATATCCATCTACCCTGTATATCTGATTCCTGTGATAATATTTTAAGATTAGAGGATTTATTGAGTAATACAGTAACGTTATCCTTTTTACCAAGTGCAGCACAAGAAACACAATTCTGAACCCATCCCACAGCCAATTTAAGAAATTCCTTATAAGTTACATGAGTTTCTTGTATAAGACAAATATCAGCCCTGTTCTTTTTCAAAAAGGTTAGTACTTTCTTCCTTTTGATAGGGTGACTAAGCCCATTTACATTCAATGAAAATAGCTTCACAGTATTAGTCATCTGAAGAAACAGAGAAAAAAAAATTACCCCAATTTCCTGTAGGACTCTCAATTACCAGGATAAAGACAATAAGCAATTGTAATAGAAACAGAAGAAGTACTTCAGGATGTATAAAGGCTAGAGAAAACCAAAGAAAAAAATATTTCAGCATATATACAACAAAACATTAGCCAAGAATGGCTGTAACAAGGGGTATCACAGGAAGGTAGAAAAAGACATCTGAAAAACCCAGCCACAGTCAGGAGGGACAATAATCTATGGACCCCATAAATAAAAGTCTAATGAGATCAGGCATCATATCTAACATATGTAAGAAAAAGAGTCCTCATAAGAAAATTACAACAGTCAGGATTTAATCTATAAATCAGAAGTCAGCAATAATATACTAAAAACACAAAAATGTCTGGGATTTGTACCTGATTATTGGGATGCACACATCAGAAGCTCTTAGAGGTTGAAATTAAAGAATAATTATGAACATTACAGATTAGGTCCAATTTTACTATAGAGAAACTATTTAGAAATAAAGTTGTATGATGATAAGGGTCCACAGCAACACAAACGAGAGGCCAAAATGTTTGTGTATAATCCAAGCCCCACATCTGGGAGATTCAATATAAAAAGCTTACAAACAAAGGGTAAAGATATCAACGAACATCAATATTAGCAGGTGAATGCTCAAATAAAAATTTGTGTAGATCAGCAGGATAAGTAGCATTGTTGAAAGTAATGCGAATATGTGCTGGGCAGAAAATTCCAAAGTGATCCCTTGTTTCACATGGGGTGCATGGCCAAAAATTGTCTCTGACATGCTGCAGTGCTTTCAGCCAGATCAGCTACCACCATTAGTTTATGCCCTGGCCATGTCAGGGGCAATTTTGCCTTTGCATTTTGCAGGATAGTAATGCTTGCGGATAAAAGAGCACCATCATTATAAATGGCCACAGTTATGCTCTTGCTTGTGAAGGAGACACATTGATTCAGTGTGCTAGTTCCATTCCAAAAGCCCTCTAGAAGCTAAGGCCTAACAATTGAGGAAGGAAATCCTCGATAAATTTGATTGGATCCTGCCCTTCCCATTCTTTCCAGTAGAACCAGTATACGTACATTACTCATCTGACACCTGTTATTAGCCTCCTCTAGATCTCATTTCAGATCTACAATAGCCTTGTGATCCTGTTCCGCTGCCAGCATATCATTCTCCATGTGCAATACTCTGTTTTCCACCTTTTGTACTCAATGATTGAAAGCAGAGATCTGCGTAGAAATCGTGGTGAGTTCAGTATTAAAACTTTGAACCATGTCGCTATTCACTATTAACAATTCAATTAAGCTTAAAAGTTAAGCCATAACTGGCACTAGAAGATCTGGTGCTTCTTTAGCAGCTGCCATCTTGGAAGTGGATGGGGGATCCAGTTTAGATCATTTAGTGCTGCTAGCAATAGAAACAATTAACAAATGCATCAATTTTATGTTGTTTAGCGCCTGACATGTTAAGCAGGTCAGCTGATGCAAAATAAATAAAATATAAATAAATAAATAATAATATACAAAAATCTCAAAGTTTGTTGTCTGTTGAAGATAATACAGGGCCTTGTTCTATAATCATGAGCTGGAGCTGAGTCTCTATGCGGCCATCTCAGCCAACACCTTGGCCACGCCTCTGGCTGGTCATATTTTAAGGAACATACATGCACAAAATAAAAGTACCCAGGTTATTTAAAAAAAGCTCTCTGACCTATTTATTTAAGGAAGCAATTGAGTTTCATGTGGTCCTGGAAGCCCTACAGACATGGAGTCGGGAAGAGGAGGTGATTGAGGCATGGGCTTGGGTTGTCAGTTGGGGGAGGGGGGCTCCTGGATAGAATGCTGCTGCAGCCTTTTTTCATGGTGGTGCCTGCTGCCCACCTGTAGCTGGCACAGGAGCTGCTCCAGCACAAGGGGCCAGATCAGGAGCTTCCTCTTCGTCTTCCTTATCTTCCTGTTCCTGAACAAAGAACAAAGTGTATGGTAAGCCTTCAGCTGGTGTGCTCTAGGATGTGATATGCAGTATCATACAAACTGTAGGAATTCATTCCTTTTATGGAAGGGGTAGAAGTAATGGAATGTGATTTTATCTGTGAGACACTCACCTGCTATAGGGGGTTGCAAGAAGATATATAAATTCCCTCAGAAATGTAGACTTCTGTACAGTTGCCATTTAAGAATGGTGTGCACCTAGTGATAACAGCTCTGAGATAGCCCCAGTGGTTGGGTGGTATGTATTGGACTGTGTTTAGATTCCAATCCATCAATGACCATGATGGTGCCCCAAGGCAAAGGGTCTTTGTTGGAAGAGAGGAATAAAGATTTCCTGGTAATGTTTTTTTTTTTTTAATAGATTCTGACACCCTACTTATTTCTCTAGTTGGCCTATGAGTGCAGTAAAAGTAGTGTTTCATGACATGGTAGGCCCTGACCCAGAGGTTTTGCAACTATACTGCTGACTAGATACCTATGGCCTCTAGAAGGAAGAAAATGTGGGGCGGATTTTAAGAGCCCTGCTCGCCTAAATCCACCCAAAACCGGGCGGACTTAGGCGAGCAGGGCCCTGCGCACCGGTGAGCCTATTTTACATAGGCCTACCGGCGCGCGCAGAGCCCCGGGACTCGCATAAGTCCCGGGGTTTTCGGAGGGGGGCGTGTCGGGGGGTGTCAGGGGGCGGGGCTGAGCGCCGCGCCGTTTTCGGGGCGTGTCGGCAGCGTTTTGGGGGCGGGCTTGGGGGCGTGGTTATGGCCCGGGGCGGTCCAGGGGCATGGCCGCGCCCTCCGTACCCGCCCCCAGGTTGCGTCCCGGCACGCTAGAGGCCCGCTGGCACGCGGGGATTTACGTCTCCCTCCGGGAGGCGTAAATCCCCCAACGTAGGTAAGGGGGGGGGGGGTTAGGCAGGGCCGGGGGGGGGGGTTAGGTAGAGGAAGGGAGGGGAAGGTGAGGGGAGGGTGTTAGAGGATTCCCTCCAAGGCCGCTCCGATTTTGGAGCGGCCTTGGAGGGAACGGGGGTAGGCTGCGCGGCTCGGCGCGCGCTGGCTATACGTAATCGATAGCCTTGCGCGCGCCGATCCAGGATTTTAGCGGATACGTGCGACTACACGCGTATCTGCTAAAATCCCGCGTACTTTTGTTTGCGCCTGATGCGCCAGCAAAAGTACACGAACGCGCCGTGTTTGAAAATCTATCCCTGTATGTGTATGAGGGATAGTTTCAGCTATTGGCTGAGACAGGGTATTGTTGAATGGAAGGACAATTGCTGGGACTGTGATTATTAGGGATGTGAATCATTTTTTGACGATTTAAAAAAATTGTCCGATATTTTCAAATCATCAAAAATTGGTACAGTGCGCGATACAATAGAAATTTTCACGATTTATCGTGAAAAATTGTTACTCCCCTTAGTGTCCACTAACGGGAGTTATTTGGGGGGAGGGCGGGAAAACTGGCACACCAAAACAACCCCTAAACCCACCCCGACCCTATAAAACTAAACCCTTACCTTCCCCCACCCCCCTGAAACCCCCCAAAACTTTTTACGAGTACCTGGTGGTCCAGTGGGGGTGCGGGGACCGATTTCCCGCTCTCGGGCCATCAGCGCCATTTTGACTGCCACTCAAAAATGGCGCCGATGGCCTGATTAAAAAAAACCCCACCCGACCCTTTAAAGATGACCCCTTAACTTCTCCCACCCTCCCGATCCCCCCAAAACATTTTTAAATTACCTGATGCTCTAGTGGTGGTCCCGGGAGTGATCTCCCATTTTCGGGCTGTCGGATGCCACTCATAAAGATGGCGCTGATGGCCCTTTGCCCTTACCATGTGACAGGGTATCCGTGCCATTGGCCAGCCCCTGTCATATGGTAGGAGCACTGGATGGCCGGCGCCATCTTTAAAGACTCGGGTGCTGGGGCGAACTTTATCTGGCAGGACCTTGTGGATTATTTTGGATTCTTCACCTCGCCGGTGGAACCTCCATTGGTTCTGTCATCAGTACATGGGAGTCCTCTTCCAGGCAAAGTTACACGAGTCACTTAACCGTTGCTATTAAGGATCGGAACGGATCACGTTGAACACCTTTCCTTCTTTGTCCTACCTCAGGTTGTGAGCCCTATAATCCTAGGGCTAACCTTGTTACAGAGACATCACCCTCACTTCGACTGGTCTTCGCCTGACCAGATTCAGTGGGGGCCTCACTGTGCAGGAGCCTGTTTCAATCCTGAACCATCTCAATCCTTGAGGACGGCTAAGGTCCAACCAGGAACTATGCCTCCCCAAGGGAGAGTTGAGTGGAATTCCAGGAAGGAGGGGACTCCAGAACTACCTAATCCAACTGATGTTCTGGTACAATTAAAAGAACAATTGAACCACAAGACTTCGGAGAACAAAGAACTAATGAGGTCTCATGGAGAAGCCACACAAGGCCTATTATCCATATTGGCTTATAAGGAACAGGAGATCCAGCACTTCCACGGGAGCTCATTGGTCTCGTGGCCACCGAGGCGGGGTTGGAGGATATGGCTGGTCTCCCTCGGGCCTGCTCCAAGGCCGAGAGGCCTTCCCTCGCAGCTGAGACGCTGCCGCTGCTGAAGCCCCACCCCCCTGACGTCGCATAGATGTGCACAGCGATGTCAGCTGTCTTTTTAAAGGAGCCAATGTGGGAATTACCCAGGATGGCCCCAGATGTTCCCCACCTCTGTCTGGGTATTTAGCCTGCACATTTGCTGACTGACTTTGAGTTAGCAACGATTAGACTTCTCCGGTCTACTGCTGCTGGAAGCTCTCTCTCTCTCTCTACCCTTCAGGGTTCTACTAACTTGGGTACCCGCTCCTGGGGGCCCTTTGCTTCTTTCCAGGTGCCTATCCAATATCCAGGTACTCGCTCCTCGAGAGCCTGTGTTGTCTAGCTTGGTGCCTGCTACCATTACAGCTACAAGAGTTGTGAGTAATCTAATATCTATCAGGCTGTCTCTCCTACAGGTCCTCTTTGACAACCTGCATTGGAGCTCCCTACACCACCATTGTGGGACGGATCTCCTCAGCCGAGGAACCAAGACTGCTGCTGCAGGAATCTACTCACTAAGCCCACCTCTAGTGAACTCTAAAAGCTGTATAATAAAACTATCTCTGTGATTATGCATTTGAGTCTAGCCTGGTACTGTAGTTCCCCGCAGGGCTCCTCCCCATAGGAGTGGCCATCACTACAGCACCTAAGAATCCACCAAACACTTCAAAACCATAACAGTATTTGTTGGAGCATGGTTGTTTCCTATTTATTTACGGTTATTTTTTTTTTATATTGATGTTATCTATAAAGTATGGCCTCTATAAATCCATTCCTGTGTGCATATTTGTGTTTTTTCGAGGAGGGGCATGGAGCTTATGCAGGGAATGTCCTGCCTGCCCTTGTGGCTGCATTCATTAAATATCTTTAGAGACTTGAATATGTACAAATGTACAATATGGGGCGGATTTTCAGAGCCCTGCTCGCCTAAATCGCGTAAGTCCCGGGGTTTTCCGAGAGGGTGTGTCGGGGGCGTGTTGAGGGGGCGGGCCCGATCCGTGCGGCGTTTTCGGGGCGGGCCGTAGCGTTTCGGGGGCGGGCCCGGGGGCATGGTTACGGCCCGGGGCGGTCCGGGGGCGTGGTCGTGCCCTCCGGACCCGCCCCCAGGTCGCTTCCCGGTGTGCTAGCGGCCCGCTGGCGCGCGGGGATTTACGTCTCCCTCCGGGAGGCGTAAATCCACCGACAAAGGTAAGGGAGGGGTTTAGACAGGGCCGGGCGGGTGGGTTAGGTAGGGGAAGGGAGGGGAAGGTGAGGGGAGGGCAAAAGAAAGTTCCCTCCAAGGCCGCTCCGATTTTGGAGCGGCCTCGGAGGGAACGGAGGTAGGCTGCGCGGCTCGGCGCGCGCCGGCTATACGGAATCGATAGCCTTGCACGCGCCAATCCCGGATTTTAGCGGATATGCGCGGCTACGCGCGTATCTACTAAAATCCAGCGTACTTTTGTTTGCGCCTGATGCGCCAACAAAAGTACGCCAAATCGCGCTATTTGAAAATCTACCCCTCTGTTTTCTATGCAAATGTTTTTTGAAAGGTATATTACATGGAAATGCATTAAGGCCCACGCCCCTTCCCCCACTGGAGATAACATTTTCACAAAAGCAACTACAAAGTTTGCATCTGTATTCACTAGCTGTACATCAGGTTACAAACTGAACTCCAAATTGCACATATACAGTTAAATCATTTTTATATTGAAGCATTAATCATCAGCTATTTTTTTGAAAATTTTCAAAGAAAGGGATATAAACAAATATTTCAGGTAGGCTTTAGAAACATGCTCAGAAACAGCCCCATATATGCATATATGGTTCACTCGCAAGCAATGCAAATTTTAAGAAGCTGGGAAGTATGCATGTACCTGTGTGCACATAAAGAATAAGGAGGCATTTTACAAGGCTGACCATTGCAATGCATGTCATGTTACCTGCTTAACTTTACCACTGCTAGCCCTGATGGGCACAAGACTGGAGATTTTGGGGCAGAAGGATCCTGAACACCAGGGGGAGAGGAAGGGAGAGAGAGGGGGGAGAGAGAGAGAGAGAGAGAGAGTGAGAGAGACTCTTTTAGAGAGACTATCTGACACTATATTTCGGGGCGTTCGGGGGCATGTCGGGAGACATGGTGCCGGCCCGGGGGCGTTCCGGGGGCACGACCGAGGCCTTTGGAACAGCCCCCGGGTCTGGAGATGGCGCGCCCACATGCGAGTTACGCCTGCCAAAGGCAGGCGTAACTTTTACAATAACGGTAAGGGGGGGGGGGGTTAGATAGGACGGGGGTGGGTTAGGGAGGGGAAGGTGCGGGGGGTGGAGGGAACGGGCAGCGTGCGCAGGGCTCGGCGCGTGCAAGGTGCACAAATGTGCACCCCCTTGCGCGTGCCGAACCCGGATTTTATAAGATACGCACGGCTACGTGCGTATCTTATAAAATCCAGCGTACTTTTGTTTGCGCCTGGTGCACGAACAAAAGTACACCCGCGCGCTGTTTTTTAAAATGTACCCCATAAAGTGTCAGATTTTCTCTCTGTCTCTCTGTACCCCCTCCCCCTCAGTCACTTGTAAGTATGCGCGTAAAGGCTCCATACATACACATGGTAGAGATATTTTAAATGATATTCGTGTACTTGCATGCATAACATTGAGTGTATTTTTGCTTGTGTGCCCAATATGTATGTTTATGGGTGCACATGCGCACGTTTAAAAATTTACTTGTCTATGTTTATCCTTTTAACGATTTGGAAATATCTTCATACACATTTAACTGAAAATATACAGAATAAACGTGAAATATTTTATTTAATAATTGTGCTGTAAAGTGAGAGGGATAGCTTTGTTTTCTATTTTGTAAATATAAAAAGGTTTGCTCCCTTCCCTGTGCAATTTCAGAGGCAGAATCTATGTATGCCATTATGCCTTCCTTGTTTTGCATGAGATATTCGCATAGATCTGTGTTTTACTTGATTTGTGCATAAACAATTGCTCACTGAAAAAAAAGCAATCTTATATAAAAGAAACCTGAGTCAATTTACACATCTTTAAAAAAATTACTTAAATTGTATGTCTATATTATATAACTGGTAAAATGAAAGAGTAAAAAAAAAAAGACTCTTAACCATTGAATATCTTCATTCAATTTCTGTTTCCTCAGGGTCTGACTATACACTTTTTCTCTTCAACATGACAGAATTGTTTCCTGTTATATATGGTGAAAGCTTACCCTTTTTGGATTTTTGATTCTTAACGTTACTTTAAATAAAGAACAAAAATAACATAAAGTCCTTAAACTCAGCTAGAAATTCAGTTGTTAGGTTGTACATTTATCATTTTGTTTTCTTTTTTCTTCACTTTAAAGCAATGTATTAGATCTTCAAAAGTGCTTCTTTACCATAGTTTTTGTTTGTTATACAGTAAGATTTATCATTTTGTGTAAGATTTAAAAAATGATGTGCTTAAATCATTATGTCTGTTTTATATATCTCTACCTATAAAGATTTAAATATAAAATATTCAGAAAATGGATCTAAACAGTGATATACATTAATGCAGTATATTATTTATTATATTAGACAGTAATAATGTAAATCAGTTTTTTGCCCTCCCTTTGATGATTACATGAGCATACATTTAAATGAGGGGACTAGGCACTCAAGGATCTTGGCACATAGTTACATCATTTCACCTTGAGATGGCTGGTACAAAAGTGACTCAGGCTGATAATGGCTTTAAAAAGAAGACTAATGCCTCACAGCTAAAGAAGGCATCTGTGTGTGGTTTCCAAAGCTTATGTACTAAATGACAATATATTTGGATTTTTTTTTCATACCTTGTAATACAAATATTTTGATTTATTACAGTATGGTTGAATCAATCTGGGTCAACTTCTTTAAAGGGCCCACAGCATCCTTGGATGTCATCATGATTCTCTGTCCTATAAAAGGGTGCTTCCAACATTCCTTCATTGCCCCAGAAAAGGTTGTCTATCTTGTCTTCAGCTTTAGCTGCAGCTTTGTTTTCAGCTTCAGCTGCAGCCTTATCTTCAGCCTCAGCCACAGCATTACGTCTTCTTTGTTTTCGGCCTCAACCACAGCCTTCAATCTGTCTTTGTCTTCAGCCTCAGTCACAGTCTTCTGCCAGTCTTCATCCAAGCTTGTCTTCAGCCCTGTTTCATCTTTAGCCTAGCTTGCCCTTTGGCTCAGTCTGTAGTTATAGAATTCTGGATCTTATCTTAGTCTGGCCCATGCAAAGACTTGTTCACCCACTGTTGGCGCAGACCTTAGGGCTCTGACCCTGAGGTTGCATCAGTTGCACCTCGGCAAGAGGGGCTCATGCTTATATCACTCACATCAGCTCGATGAATGCATCTCCATGATGGAACATTGCTGTCCTTGCCATCTAGATGCAGGAGAAAAACCAAATTGAATGGTCTCCTGAACAGGTTCATGCAACAGGTCCAGCAGCAACTTGATCAAGTAAATGGGTTAATACAGACCTTGTATCAGTGCTTAGATATGATACAAACCCAACAGTCAGGCCCTTTCCCACTACCTGCTTTGGTAATCCCTGTGCCAGCACCCTTCCAGACAGTGGAATCTATGATTCAGCTCCCACCACCTCCAAGATATGGTGGTGACCCTAAGGGATACAGAAGTTTTCTCAATATTTGCAAGATGCACCTTCAGCTACAGCCAGCTCATTTTTTTTTCTTATTGTATCAAGATAACATATTTTCTTTCCTGCTGGATGGTTCTGCTCTCACCTGGGTTTCTCCCTCTATGAGAACAAGATGACTTACTTCTCAGGAACATGGATAACTTCACTCAACAGTTTCATCTGATCTTTAACCAAACTATCCATCAAGGTACTCGCACTGTTGGTGATTATGTTGTAGAATTTCATACCTTGGCTTCTGAGCTCGGTCAGGCAAGGACATCCAAACCACCATTTTTTGGCAAGGGTTGTCTGGGAGAATTAAAGGATGAATTAGCAGCTCGAGACCTTTCCCCTTGCCTAGAAGCATTTATTGACTTGGCTATTCAAATAGTTCTGAGATTTCAGGAACATATTTGAGAGAGGAAGGCCTCCCACTGGACCATTCCTGGGGTCCCTAAGCCTCTGAATCACCTGGAGTCTACTCAAGAGCCAGAGAGGGTTGTTACAATTGAAGAGCCCATGCAATTGAGTAGTACACAACTCTCGGCAGATGAAAAACAGAGGCGAAGACTGTACAATCTCTGCCTCTACTGTGCAGCACAGGGACATTTTGTTAGCTCCATAAGGAGAAGTATAATTGAGAGGGCAGTTTTTCACCATCCTATCTCCTCCCTACAATTAATCATACCAGTGTCCCTCACCATCGGAAAACAATCAATTCAAACTGAAGCCTTAGTAGATTCTGGAGCCAGTGGCAACATTATTCAAGAATCACTGTTACATAAGTGTGGATGCTCCACTAGCAGCTTGACCACTCCTTATGTTATTTCTTCCATCTATGGAGAACCCTTACCCAGTCACGTAACTACTAGCACCTGTCTATCACTATGCAGACTGGGTCCCCCAAGAAACCTTCCAGTTCTATGTGCTTCCTAAGGAAATCAGCCCTCTTGTACTTGGATTACTCTGACTCAGACTCTACCAAATATTTATTGACTGGAACACCTTACAGATCAACCACTGGGGTCCATCCTGCCAAGAACATTGTTCTGCCTCATTCTTGTTTCTGGGTGCTCTGTTCCAGACCACCTCACTTGAAGTACAAGAGCTGCTGCTCCATTATACATCCTGTTCCAGCTTATGTTCTGAGACTTGACCAGACACCCTAGCATTTTGCAATCCCTCAGACTGCTCAAATCCACTGAAGTCCATTCTCATGGAGGCAGAAGCCACTGTTAAGGCTGCAGGGGCTGTCATCATTCAACACAATGATTTTGGAACTTACAAGTTACATCTTTGTCCCTTGTCTATAGAAGAGGATTAATCAGCATATGCTTCTTCATTTCAATTCAGAGACCAACAAATCCCTAGATGTAAAGCCAAACCCCCCCTCCAAGTTCCCGGATGATAAAGATGTATCTTCAATGTCTCCTCAGAAACTGAAGATAAGAGTTTTGGGGAGGGGGCTTAGAGGAGGGGGTTTTGTTACATTTTGCCACTTGCAGGACGGCCCCACGAGTGGCTGCATTTAACATCAGGCCAGCGGGGTTTGCTGTGGTGGGACATCACTGAATTGCACAAGTAACAGGACACCACCAGGATCGCTGCCCCTGGACCTTACTCTAGCAACACACACACCTGAAGTCAACTTCTTTAAAGGGCCTAAGGTGGGAAAAGACCACAACATCCTTGGATGATGTCATGACTCACTGCCTATAAAAGGGTTCTATCAATGTTCCATCATTGCCGTCAGCTTCAGCCTAATCTTCAGCCTCGGCCAAAACCTTCAGTCTGTCTTTGTCTTCAGCTTCAATCACAGACTTCAGCCTGCCTTTGTCTAAGCCTGTCTTCAGCCGATCTTCAGCATTTGTTCGTATTCAGCCTAGCCTTCCCTTCAGTTCTGTCTGTAGTTAAAGATTTCTGGATCTTCTCTTAGTCTGGCCCATGCTAGACTTGATCGCCCACTGTCAGCAGAGACTTTAGGGCTCTGCCCCTGAGGTTGCATCAATTGCATTACAGCAAGAGGGGGCCTTGCTTACATCACTCCCAACAGTAAGGAACTCCCTCATAACATCTTAAAAGACTGGGTTCAGCTAAATCTACCATTCCTCCTTAAGTTCAAACTGAGCTGCAGACTCTGGGATAGGGTGGATCACTGTAAGTGGGAATAAGTGATGAGAGCCAAAGGGATGAGGGAGGCCCAGGGGAGAGTCAGAAGCCTTGAGATTATGAAGTATATGTTACAATAATTTTGTTGAAGTGCACAAACCAGCTAAATTGTTTTGTTTACTAATTCTTAACAATAAAGAAGCTTATAAAGATTGTTGCCAGAATCCAGCCTGGAGTCTGTTCTCTGGCTAGTCCTGACACCTTGGCATCACAGTCCCCAGTTTCCAGGGTTTTGCTATAGTGTCATTGGAAATTGGTCAATCAACTACCTCCTACTTTTCTTTCTCTGGCTTACAGGGCTTTTCTTCTGACCCATACAGATCCACAAGCTCACCCATAATTAGTGTTGGTTTACTGTGGAACACAAAACTGAGCTGTGGTGTACCAATTAAAATGAAGTGGGGGGAAAAGGTATGTAGCTGCCATGGGGGAAGGGCTATGGAAATTGGGAATATCAGGGCACTATTGCCGATAATGATTAAAACCTGGAACAGGAGCAGGCTGGAACAAGGACAGGACTGGCTCAATAGGAGCTTCTGCCTGAACCATTTGCCCCTTTGAGTTGAGCCTTCAGGTTCTGTTGGCTTGTGGGACTAAACCGGTGGTGCACAAAGGAGAAACAGAGGGCATCCACTAGTATTGGACAGAATGGATACTGAAGCAAAAAAACAGGAAGGTGCCCACAGACAAACAGAACAGAGTGCAAACACAATCAAGACAAAAAGAAAGACCAGAGACAAGGGGAAAAGAATCCAGGGAGTATTAAGGCAGAAAACAGAAGGCCACAATACTCAGACCAACAACAGGGAACCAGACAAGTCAACCAAACACAGACTACAGCAGAAGACCACAACAATGGGGCCAAATGCAGAACAAGAAATACTGTATTAGAACAAAGAAACAGACAAGAAGGTCACTGAACCCAGAACAAATGGTGGCCACATCATTAGGGTTTCCAACTTGATCCATATTTTCAGGACAGGTTGATCCAGTCTTGGTTTTACTCTCCTGTACACAGGTACTTAAAGTTTTGATTTTCTGAGGGAATGCAATAAGTAAATCAGAATAGGTCCCTGCATGCAATGAGGTAAAATCAGGCCTATTTTAGATTGGCCACAGTCTAATTCCACCTGATGGTGGTACCAGAGCAGTATATACAATCTTGGATCCCTTTGAGGAAAACTAAGAAAATTTCACTTTCACACTCCACCTTATATTTAATCATTGGTCAATATTAGTGTATTCTTTTTGTTATATAGTTTTTCTTTGCAAAAGCTTCTCCAATATAAGGTGGAGTGTGAAAGTGAAATTATGCTATACGATGAAACCTATTATGATGGTCAATGAAGCCTAGCAGTTACACTTACTCTCCAGGTTCTTGGTGAAGGACACAACTTTTTGGACACTTTGGTACTCTTTGTGATTTGGGTATTAATCACTATCGGTCCTATTTAAAGTAAAGAATAATTTCATATCTGTGGTTATAGAGTTGTTTGCAAAACTTTTCCACAGATTATCAATAACCTTCATGGTGTGGACAAACGTCTTTAGCTACTCCGAAGAACATGTTACTCAAGCATTACAGGGAGCATTATTGTTAGAAGATACTTCGGACAAGATAGAAAATAAATCTTGGACACAACTAGCTGATATGCAAAAATGGTTGGTCTGGCCAGAGCTCCATTCTGCCACTCTTTTACAATATATCAAGGACAAAAGAATTCCTAGAGGTTTACGCATAAAACTGGAGCCATCCATTTACGCAGAGAATGAAGAGTTTGTAAGCAGGTAGATTGCAATATTAAACAAATGTTCTTTGGATATTATGTTGCTTCTCATTGAAACTACTAATAAATTATTTGCAATGGTGAAATTATCATGTGAAGAAATGACATCCTTCCTTCAGACTCAAGAATCATTGGAAGATTTTGACAAAAAATTGCATGAACACAGACAGATAATTGAAAAATTTCGCATTGAGCTGAAACAAAGTAAAATAGCCAAACTAAAAAGAGATGAGAGATTATTCCACTGGTTACATCTATGCATGGCAGCGTAAAAGTATGAATAAACCCAGGAAAGTGGCCTTTGCCAGATTATCAGATGACTCCTCGAATAGTTCTGATGAAGATCAAATGACCACGTCAAATACCAATAATACTTACAGAGGTTATGATCAGCGCAGAGGAAATTATCGCTCCTACAACAGAAATCAGGGACGAAGAAATTTTCGATATACCCGTCAACCACCGTGGCCAGACCCAGACCAACGACCTCAAACGAGGTCACAAAGCAGACATCCAATGTGATTAATCTTTCAGGATATGATTTGACACCAACACAATTTGAAGTATTGGATAAAGGGCTGTCATTCATACCATTCCATCATTATGATGTTGTGTTCCGCGCCCGTGGATGGCCACGGGCATGGCCCCCTACCTTACCCGCAGCGGTGACCCGCCGCGGCAGCTTCTAGGGAAGCTGCTGAGTTTATGCCCGTCAGTCTGGCATGGGTTCCCGGGATGGATGCCGGGTGGGGAGCCGTCCCTGCTCCTCCCTCATGGTGTCAGGCAGTCTTTCCTCGGCGGAGGAAATCCAAGATGGCCACCACCATCTTTAGGCATGAGGCCACGCCTCCTCTCTAGATGTAAAGGGGCCTGGCTCCTTTAACTACTTACAGCTGTTTCCAATGAGCCAGAGTAGAGGAAGTATAAAGGGAGGCTTCCTCTGCTCATTCCTTGACTTGGCAATCATTGGAAGATTTTGACAAAAAATTGCATGAACACAGACAGATGATTGAAAAATTTCGCATTGAGCTGAAATAAAGTAAAATAGCCAAACTAAAAAGAGATGAGAGATTATTCCACCGGTTACATCTATGCATGGCAGCGTAAAAGTATGAATAAACCCAGGAAAGTGGCCTTTGCCAGATTATCAGATGACTCCTCGAATAGTTCTGATGAAGATCAAATGACCACGTCAAATACCAATAGTACTTACAGAGGTTATGATCAGCGCAGAGGAAATTATCGCTCCTACAACAGAAATCAGGGACGAAGAAATTTTCGATATACCCGTCAACCACCGTGGCCAGACCCAGACCAACGACCTCAAACGAGGTCACAAAGCAGACATCCAATGTGATTAATCTTTCAGGATATGATTTGACACCAACACAATTTGAAGTATTGGATAAAGGGCTGTCATTCATACCATTCCATCATTATGATGTTGTGTTCCGCGCCCGTGGATGGCCAATAGCATGCCCCTCTACCTTACCCGCAGCGGTGACAAGCTGCTGAGTTTATGCCCGTCAGTCCGGCATGGGTTCCCGGGATGGATGCCGGGTGGGGAGCCATCCCTGCTCCTCCCTCATGGTGTCAGGCAGTCTTTCCTCGGCGGAGGAAAGCCAAGATGGCCACCACCATCTTTAGGCGTGAGGCCACGCCTCCTCTCTAGATTTAAAGGGGCCTGGCTCCTTTAACTACTTACAGCTGTTTCCAATGAGCCAGAGTAGAGGAAGTATAAAGGGAGGCTTCCTCTGTTCATTCCTTGACTTGGCAACATTTCTTGTAGCACTGTTTAAGTCTGCTTGCTTCGGTGAGTCTTCTGGTGCTTTGGATCCTTGTTCCTGGTTCCTGTCTCGTCTTGATGTTCCTGGTTCCTGACTTCAGATTGGCAAGTGGTGATTCCTGGTGTGTAACTTCGGACTGGCAAGCGGTGATCCCTTGATGTGTAACCTTGGACTGGTAAGTAACGACTCTCTGACACTTGACTTTGGACTTCTTCTGGACTATCGTCTCCAAGGGCCCACCTAGGTCCCAGCGGCCGGGGTCCCTACGGGCTCCTCCTGGGGGGACCGCGGGCTTCCAGTGGCAAAGACACAGTTCCTCTCCTTGACGTCACGACTCTTCGTCTGCCTCCACTGTCGCCTCAGTCTCCAGTGCCGAGGGTCAGTTGGTCATTTCTTCTGTTCTGCGTCGCCACCCAACAGGAGAACCTACGGATCCACTTCCTAAGGTATATACCATCCTCCCGTTGGTCCAAGGGTTCACAAGCCTGAGCATAACTTATGATGTGTTTCAATGTCATAGAGATCTGTATCGTTTTTTCAGAAAATTGCAGGTTACACTCTTTTTTTCAACACAGATGCCATCTTTTGACGTTTCAATCGTTCATCCTAAATCCAATTGGATTCCCCTCGGTGCAGTAGACCCTCACATCAAAACATATATGGATTTAATTCTTGAAGAAATTAAGCAGATGGAATTGGCAACATATTCACCCCATTATAATTTGACTAGAACCCAAAACAATGCTCTCCGATTTTTGAAAAACAATCACTCAATTGTAGTGAAACAAGCAGACAAAGGAGGGACCATAGTGATTCTGGAGAGAAATAAATACATTAACATGGTAGTTGATCATCTTCAAGATCCCAAAAATTATCAAATGTTAACACAAGATCCGAGCCCGCCTTTACAATATGCCATTGTTAAATTAATTGAGGAAGCTAGAATTTTGGGTTTTCTAACATCCAAAGAATCAAGATTTCTAACAGTTGAATTTCCTGTGACACCAACCATATATATGGTCCCAAAGTTACACAAAGATCCAGTTAACCCCCCGGGAAGACCCATTGTGACTACCATTGGATCACTTCTGGAACCTCTATCGACCTTTGTAGATTATTTTTTACAGCCTTTTGTTTCCCAAGCAAAATCATATCTAAAGGATACAAAACAGATGTTAGTTAAATTACAGACTATGACAACAACTGGAGTGAGTTTTCTAGTCACCATGGATATTACAGCTTTATACACATGAATTCCGCAACATGCAGTGCTTGAAATAATTTCTACTATTTTGGATACAAGACCTCGCCCCCATAGAATACCATCAGAGTTTTTATTAACTCTTGCCACTTGGGCTCTGTGTGAAAACATTTTTGTTTTTGATGGCAATTTTTATAAACAAATGAGGCTGCTTCTTCACTATTGCCCAGGCTGTTTTTTCTATCGAGATATAGGCAATGGGGACTGGGATTGAAGCATCCTCTACTGAAAATAAAAGGGAGGTGAGAAGGGTCACTTAGAGTGTGACCTTTTCTTTTTCTTCTAATAATTTTTTTTTGTTTAAATTAAATGTGTAAAAATAAGTGAAATGACAGTGAATTTTTAAATGAACAAGTGAAACCGTGCTCCAAAATTTAAAAGATTGTGCACAGGGGAGTGAGAAATACAAAGAGAAAACTGGAAATAAAACTTACTTAGAAAAGAAGGCTCCTTGGCTGCTCCGGGAAGGCTTTCAGCAGGTGTCTGATTAGAGCTCAGCTGGGCTTCAGAGCTTGTGGCCCGGCTGAGTAGCTGAGCCCTCCCCAAGCTCCAGGAGCCTCAGTGATTAAATAAAGAAAATAAAAAGGTAAGAGCTTGCTGCTCTTTTAATTTATACAATAAAATCAAAAAAGATAATTGTTGAGGGAAGGGTTGAAATTAAATAACTAAATTAAACAAAGCAATTGAAATAAAACTCTTCATTCAGCTCTAATGAGAGGCTGAAGGAAAGAGCACAACAGTACTTAAAACTGTAAAGCAAATAAGAAAGGAAATGTGCCTTGAAATTAACCCTGCCTAAAACAAAACTCACCCTAAAATTAAGCCCTGAAAAACTGTCCCTGCCTAAATAAAACCACCCTAAAACAAAGAAAGGTACGTATGTGGATGTAAGTGAATGGGGGAAGAAAGAGAGGCTGCAGTCTGTATACAGGGGAAGGTAGAGGAGGTGCCTTCCCCTCAAACAAATCAAATAAAAGTCTAAATAAATTAAATGAAATCTAAATAAAAGTGAGGACTAATGCCTCAACACAAACTGAACTATAATATTTCACAATTATAAAACTAAGCAAACAAAATATATGAAAATAAAGATTTTAAATCTCTGCTGCAGGAATATGATGTGCACACAGCCTCTTTCCAGGATAGAAAGCCAAGCCTGGATTAACCTGTTCCTGAAAATCTGGAGCCAGTTGGCAACCCTACACAACATAAAACAAGAGACTCCAAGCTGAGGCAATGAAGATACAGGGAGGCTGGCTTATAAGGGGGTTGCAATGATGAGTCAGTGCTGCAAACATTCTGCCAGCAGGATTTCCAAACCCAGACCATAGCATGAATCACATGTCACATGGTAGGAGCAATGGATGGCCGGCGCCATTTTAGAAAATGGTGCGGGCCATCCATTGCTCCTTCCATGTGACAGGGGCCGACCAATGGCATCTGTAGCCCCTGCTACATGGTAAGGGCAAAGGGCACCCGTGCCATTTTGATTCGTGGTAGGCCCGACGGCCCGAGAGGGAGTCATCACTCGTAGGACCCCGCTGGACCACCAGGGTTTTTAGTAAGTCATGGGGAGGGATCGGGATGTGGGGTGGGGTGGGGGTGGGGGTGTTATAATAAAGTAAAATTGAAGGGTTGGGGTGTTTTTTTCCGATTCAGTTTTTTTTTTTTATTCATTTTTTGGGTTCGTTTTGCTGATTCGTAACGCAGAAAAACGACCCGCAGGAAAACAAAACTTCCCCCGAAGCGCCCGAACCAAAACCCGACCCAACTCGGAAAAATGAAGCTCATCTCTATTAGCAAATAGTATGCACTACTTACCAAGAAATATTTTAAAAATTCCCCTCCACCCCCACAGCCACACAGCTCTCTGGGGATGAAAAGGGCAGAAGTGATTTCCTGCCACACCAGTTCTGATTAAAACATAGTGCTAGTTGCAGGGCTGCCCGGTGCCATGCTGTAATAAAGCTATGAAGTCATAAAATCTTTTATTGCCTGCTAGCCCTTAAACTGGCATCATTTTGATCCAGAGCCAATGGACAGGAATGATTAGGGATTGTTCCTGATCCTTTCATCTTCAGAAAACTGCAGATGAGGTAAGGGAGAGATAAAGAGCTGGGGAGAGGGAACAAGTGTTCCCTCTCCCCAGCTCTTTATCTTTATGGATATTCATACATTATATATTATCTTTATGGATATTCATACAAGCATTCCCGGACTCAAACTGACCTATCTCTTCCACGCCAATCCTTATCACCACCTACACCATGATTAACCACCTCCACTATTGTTTACATGTTTAAATTAATTATTAACCTGTCCTTTTTCTTCTTTCTCCGCCAAGTTCTAATCACCCTGTTATATGTAACTGCCTTTTCCGCACCATTGTTTTAGTTTATGTTTACAATGCACCCCTGTTTTATTGAACCAGCATGATGGGACTGCGCTCTCGAATGCCGGTATATAAAAACCTGAAATAAATAAATAAATAAAATAAGTGTTTGGGGGAGCTGGGAGCTTTGCATTGCCTAGAGCATTTTTTTCTGTTTTATTGTTGTTGTTTTATGTTGGTTTCTTTATTTCTAATTTAATGTTTATTTTGGTTTGACAAACAAATGAAATGAAAAAAGCAAATTCTACGTCTACCCGAAAAAATGAAGCTAAGAAAAAAGGTTTTGTGCTGTGCATCCATAACTAGGTATTGTTTCTGTCCCATTTTGACTTCCTGTGATCCATGGATGAGGTTAGATAGGTCTAGGAAGGGTGAGAGGAGGTTGCTCACTTTTTATATATTGGCAAAACTGGAGGAAGGAGGAAGGGGACAGATTTGCTGGTGGTAAAGATGGGATATGAGGCTGGGGATGAATTCCAAAATGAAAAGAAAAACCTAACAAATTTAATTGGGGGTTTCTTTTCATTTTGTTTTGAAACAACATGAAACAAAACAGTAGGTGTACAGCCACTAATTTTTTGTTTCATATATATATATTTTTTTTTATTGTTATGTTTCAGTATTTTTAACTTTGTTTAGTTCTGTTCGGTTTGCTTGCCAAACATTAAAAAAAAATAAATAAATAAACATGAACAAAACCCAAAAAAAACCACAAAAAAGAATGGATTTAAACAAAAATGGGCATCCTGACCCCTGGAAACTGCCTTCTGCCCAGCAAAACATAAATACAGGTCCATCCCAGTGTAAAAAACTAATCCGGCACAGCAGTACACCAAAATTGGAGCTGACCATTCCAGAGGAAGGCACCACAATGATACCATTTTTAAAGGACCTAGGCAGGAGTGAATGGATATTCCTCCTGTTCATTCTTTTTCTTCAGGATCTCAGAGGGGGGTAAATGGGGCTGGGGTGGAGCTTCCCAACCCCAGCATATTTAAACAGTGTGGGAGTGCCCTGGGAAGGCTCCAGGGTGGCCCAAACCAATCCAGGCCAGCTTTGGCCAGACCCCAGCTAGGCCACATTAGTTTATTAGGCCAGGTGTATATGTAAAAGGGGCCTAGGGCCAGGACTAGTGTTTATCTTTGGAAGGTAATTTCCAGGGTGAAGAGGACATTTTCAGACATTTTTCTAGGAGGCTATTTTTGGTTAATTCATTTGTAATGAACTGAAAATAGCTTTATTTGTTGCATATTTTGCACTAATTTTAACCAAATGCACATCTCTTCAAAACAATATGTATTGTTGAGCTATTCGTGTTATTTCAAAAAGAATACACACCACTACCAAAACCATTTTTTGTTAAGTAATTTAAACTATATGAATTTTTATGTATAGGGAACGTTTGGTTTCCCAAACTAAAAGGAGTCTGTGTAGAAATTAGTGAAAGAGGTTTGGATTTTGCTCCCCCATGTGGAAACTGCAGATGGTGTGATCTAGCTGTTTATCATCCCAAAGCACCATCTATCCTTGTGGATTTTAGTTCAGCTTTTGTTCATACTGGTTGTGGATTTTTAATTGCAGGTTCAGGCTGACAGGAGCCATCTACTCATGCTTGCTATTGTTTATTTATTTATTTATTTAACTTTTAATATACCAACATTCATAGGGCATATCATGCCGGTTTACAAAAAACTGTAGCAGGTAGAAAATACAATGAACAAGGGTAGGGGAGAAGGGGAGCAGGCAAGAAAAAGGTGAGAGGTGGGCAGGGGAAGAGCAGCAAGAAAGAATAGGGCAGAAGGAGAGAGAGGAACAAACAACTTGATAAATATAATAAAAGGAACATAATTGTAACTGTTTTAAAATTATAAATTAAGGCGAAGTATTCATTTACAATAGATCAGTTGTATGATTAATTGATTGAAGGGGGAGGGGGGGAGGGAGGCGGAAGAAGAAGGAAGAGGTGGGAGGGGGAGATAGGGGGCAGGGAGGGTGGGCTAGGGAGGTAAGGGGAGGCTGGGGGGTGAAGGGGGGGAGGACGGTGATGGAAGGGGTAGGGAGTGGGCTAGGTTTGATTGGCTTCTGGGTAGGCTTGCCTGAAGAGCCAGGTCTTGATGCCTTTTTTGAAAGACTGTAAGGAGGGCTCAAGTCGAAGGTAATGGGGAAGTGAGTTCCAAAGGGTGGGGCCAGCTATGGTAAACGCTCTTTCTCTCGTGTTGGAGAGGTGTGCGGTTTTGAGAGGTGGGGTGTGTAGGGTGCCTGCGAGGGCATTTCTAGTAGGACGGTTAGAGGTACGGAAGTGAGGCATGTTTTTAAGCCAGGCGGGGTTGTTTTTATGAAGGGCGTTGTGCAGGATGGTGAGGGTTTTATATTTAATGCGGTATGGTATGGGAAGCCAGTGCAGGTCCTTTAGGATGGGGGTTATGTGTTCAGTCTTACGGGTATTGGTGGTGATTCTTGCCATCGCATTTTGAAGGATTTGTAGGGGTTTGATCGTGGAAGTAGGGAGGCCTAACAGGAGGGAGTTGCAGTAATCTAGTTTGGAGAGGATAGTGGACTGCAGAACTAAACGGAAGTCATGTGCATGAAGGAGTGGTTTCAGTTTTTTAAGAATGTGAAGTTTGTAGAAGCCTCCTTTTATTAGGGACTTGATGTGTGGCTTGAAATTGAGGTGTTGATCAAGTAGGATTCCTAGGTCTCTTACATTAGATGTAGGTGAGTGGGTTATAGTAGGGGTGGGAGCAGTGGGGCAGGAAGTGTGCTCTGGTTGATTGGTGATGACGAGGATTTCAGTTTTATCTGCATTGAGTGCCAGGTGGAGGTTGGCCAAAAGGGAGTTGATGGTGGAGAGGCAGGATTCCCAGTATTGAAGGGATGCCTTGAGTGTTGTTTGAATGGGGATGATGATTTGAACATCATCAGCATACAGGAAGAAAGTCAGCCCTAGGTCGGAGAGAAGTTGGCAGAGGGGGAGAAGATAGATGTTGAAAAGTGTGGAAGAGAGGGAGGATCCTTGGGGAACGCCTTGTGTGAGTGGGATATGTGAAGAGGTACTTTGATTGATTTGTACAGCGTATTCCCTGTGGTTAAGGTAGGAGGAGAACCAAGATAGGGCAGTGCCAGTGACGCCTATTTCTGCCAACCTGGAAAGTAGGATTTGGTGGTTAACAGTGTCAAAGGCCACAGAGATGTCTAGGATGGCCAGGAGGTAGGATTTCCCCTGGTCCATGCCGATGAGGAGAGTGTCAGTGATGGCTAAAAGGAGATTTTCAGTATTACGACCTTTACGGAAGCCGAATTGTGAAGGGTGTAGGATATTGTGGTCCTCAAGGAAGTCAGTGAGTTGGATGTTGACTACCTTCTCGATGATCTTGGATATGAGGGGGAGGTTGGAGATGGGTCTGTAGTTTGCTGGGGTTGTAGGATCAAGAGTAGGTTTTTTTAGGAGGGGTTTGACTACAGCTAGTTTGAGGGGGTCTGGGACTTTACCAGAGGTTAGTGAGCAGTTGATTATGTTTACTATGGGTTTAGCAGTAGTAGTGGGTATGGAGAGGAGGAATTTAGAGGGGATTGAGTCTGCTATGTGAGAGGCCGGTCTCATCTTTTTTAGGATAGATTCTATCTCTAGGGTGGAGGTGTGTTCAAGGGATTCGAGGAGGTGCTTGGTATTATTGATGAGGGGAGGTATGGGGGAGGGTTTGGAGGGGAGGCGTTGAAGAATGCTGTTGATTTTGGTCTGGAAATACCTTGCGATTTCTTCACATTTTGTGTCGGTGTTTCCTTCGTGGGAGATGGGAGTGGGGGATTTAGTAAGATCAGCAACATAGGAGAAAAGGGCTTTGGGATTGAATTGGTAGCAATGAATTTTGGAAGAGTAGAAGTCACGTTTGGCTTGGAGGGTGGCTTGGCGGTAGTTGTGCAGGGTCTGTTTGTATATAGCTTTGTGAGTAGGAGAGGGTTGTCTGCGCCAGATGCGTTCCTTGGATCTGAGGTCCTGCTTTGCCTTCTTTAACTGGTTGGTATACCAGGGTTGTTTTTCTCTTGTTGATAGTGGGATTTCTTTGTGTACAATTGGACAGAGTTCGTCAGCTATAGTGGATGTGATATTATTCCATGATTGCAAGGCTGCATCTGGATTGGAGAGGTCAAGGTTCTTGGTTGCTTTTTCAAGTGCAAGGGCGAGCTTCTCTGAGGGGCATGTTTTGCGAAAGGATATGGTTTTATTCTGTGATAGTGATGTGTTGGTAGTGATGCTGGTAGAGAGGGAGGCATTGACAATGAAGTGGTCTGACCAAGGGATGGGGGTGGTGGAGGGGGTGTTGGATGCTGAGATGTAGGAGTTAACGAAAAGGAGGTCAAGGGTATGACCAGCTCTGTGTGTGGGTGTAGTGATGAGCTGTCTATAACCTAGAGCTTTGAGGGTGATCAATAAGGTTTCACATGAGGAAGTGATCGGGCTGGCGTCTACGTGGAGATTGAAGTCGCCAAGTATAATGGCTGGGCTATCGGGTTTAAGGTTGTCAACGATAAATTCTATGAGGGGGGATGGGTCGTGGTCAAGTATGCCTGGGGGGGGGGCATAGATGAGACATACCTGTAGGGTGGTAGATTTGAAGAGTCCTATTTCTAGTTTGTGGGGGGGTTGGGAAGGTTGGAGTTTTAGGTTAAGATGTTTTTTAGCTGCTAGGAGTAAACCACCGCCTCTTTTTTTATGTCTTGGGATAGAGAAGATATCATAGGTTTGTTGTGGGAGTTGGTTTAGGAAAACCTGGTCTGTGTCTTTTAGCCAGGTTTCCGTGATGGCGCATAGGTCTAGGCTGTTGTCAGAGAGGATGTCGTAGAGGATAGGCGCTTTTTTAAGGATAGATTGGGAGTTGAATAATGAAATGGCAAGAGTTGCTAGGCCTAGGAGTTGCGTGAGGGGTGTGATCAAGATAGGGATTAAGGATTTCTGGTGGTTGCCAGGATAGGTTTGGGAAAGGGTGGTTTTGCATAGGGTGGGGTGGTGGATAATGGGAATAGTGTAGTGGCACATGTCGGATTGAAGGTAGGGTGGGAGCAGGGAAGGAAGAAACAGTATGGTGGGCTGCTGTAAATCCACACAGAGGGAAAAGGGTGGGAGTTAGAGGCAGGATGGAGGAGTTATGCAGTTACATATAACTTGGTGCGGTACATTTACTGGAGAGTGTATTTGCAGTGGGGTCTTTTCTTGTATACATAGGACACTGCAAGTGAGAAGCATTAGGGGGGGTTTATACAGTAAGGATTGAACAGGTGGGGTAGGCACTTACAAGGCTTTCTGTATACAATTGGTATGAAGAAAACACGTAGCGTTGGTTATAAACCTACATATCTGGATCAAGCATATACAGGTTTTGGAGGGTTGCAGAGCGGTAATGGTTAGGGGTTAAGGGAGAGGGCGGGTCTAGTAGGTGGGAGGTATTTAGAGCGGGGGTGAAGGGGCGGGTGAGGGCAGTGGGGTGCGACAGGGAGGATAATGTCACAAAGTTGTCCCACAAAGGGGCACACTAAGGGGCAAGCCCCTTAGTCGCGCTCCTTCGGCGCGAGACGCCTGGCGCGAGACGCCAGGGGGTTGCTTGCTCCTTTAAACTGAGTTATGAGAAAGAAGTAAGGAAGTGTCCCAATTTAGGGGTCAGACACCTTTGATTCATCTATCAGCCTTTAAGCTTGCTTTGAACTCTTTTAAGCCAATTTTGAGAATTATTCTGTGGGAGGTGGTCCTCCTTTTTGTATTTGAAGCTTGATTTGGGGTAAAACTGCAGTGTGATAAATCTCCTTCAGAGGATAGACCTGACAGTGACCTGATACAAAGGAAGTACATTTTGAAGAAACTGTCTTTTTGCACTATCTCCTCTGTTTGGAAGCAAGGAAGTTTTATTCTACCCTTCCTACTTCTTGCTTGATTTTTCCCCTTTTTGGGTTTAAAAACTGTTTTTGTTCCACTTGGAGTAGATGGCCCTTGGTACCTGGGAGATAGTAACCAAAGCATTGAGAGAGTAGTGTCTTTCAACCTGAAAAAAACGAGAAGTTTGGAGGAATTCATCTGAAGGATGGGATCCCAACAATGATACTAAAGGAAGGAAACTAAAGGATAGCAAGAACTTTGTTGTTGCTATAATTAAGGATTAACTAAAGGGAGAGTAAGATGCCTATCTGGTGCTGCATAAGGAGTTAAAAAATTAAATAGAAGTCTGGAAGAGTATTAAATCTGAGACTAAATTCTGATAAACTATTGGGACTATATTCTAGTCACCTTCAGTGGAAAGAGTTGATAATTTAAATGGGTTTGAAGAAGGACTGAACTAAATTTAATCTAAGGAATCATAGTGACCAAATGAATTAGATAAAAGAAGCAATTCAGTTTAAATAAAGTGCTTCCAGTAGAGCTGAAAACTTTACTAGTGGAGCCACAAGTTTATTAAATCTTTCTGCTGTCTTATTATTTATTAACTTGAACTGAAAAATGAAATTGCAGTGTAAATAATTAGTCAGTCATCTAATCAACTATCAGTAAATAAGTTATAAACCACCATACTTCCCATGTGTGTTTATTGGATGCAGATACAGTGTTAATTATCAGTACTGTGTATAGAGGATGGATAAAGGGCTGGTCTTGCAAAGAACATGGGTATATGAACTATTGTTCATCCCCAGATTGAAATATTGGGACTCAGAAATTAAAGCTATCTAGTGGGCTGAAGGAGAGACTAAGAGACAGTGAAGGAGTATTATGCAGAACGGGTCCATCTTTTAGGGATGTCCAGCAGGGACAGATTCGTCCCATTCGGTATTCATATTCGTCGGGACCCAAATCCGTTGCATCTGTTCTCAAGGGACCCCGATCTATTCATTAGTTACATATGTATTCATTTTCCAAAAAAAAAACCCCATCCCAACCCTTTAAATTTAATTAACTACAACCCCCACCCTCCTGACCCCCCCCCCCCAAGACTTGCCAAAAGTCCCTGGTGGTCCAGCGGGGGTCCTGGAGCGATCTCCTGCACTCGGGCTGTCGACTGCCGGTATTCAAAATGGCACCAATAGCCTTTGCCCTTACCTTGTCACAGGAGCTACCGGTGCCATTGGTCAGCCCCTATCACATGGTAGGAGCAATGGATGGCCGGCACCATCTTGTGCTCCTACCATGTGACAGGAGCCAACCAATGGCACAAGATGGCACAATGGCACAAGATGGCACTGGCCGTCCATTGCTCCTACCATGTGACAGGGGCCGACCAATGGCACTTGTAGCCCCTGTGACATAGTAAGGGCAAAGGCTATCGGCGCCATTTTGAATACCGGCAGCCGACAGACTGAGTGCAGGAAATCGCTCCAGGTCCTCCGCTGGACCACCAGGGACTTTTGGCAAATCTTGGGGGGCTGAAGAGGGTGGGGGTTTATTCATTAGTGATACATTGTATTTGTGAGGGATCACCATACGTTTCGTGACACCCACGAATACAAAGAATATGGCATATACGTTGCGGATTGCCAATACGTTGCAAATGAATGCACACCCCTACCATCTTTTTTCCTTTCCCTATGTGCTGCTGGGTCAAGAAAAGGATCCGTCCCACTCAGGAATTATATATGTAAGTATATAATCACATTTTGTAGTCCTTGCTGCAGAATCTATCGCTTAACTGCCAAAGGAGACCAGAGACCTTGATATTAATTAATAGCAACAATTTTGTAGAATTTTGGAATTAATGTAATGGATTTTCAGGGATTGAGCTTAATTACATAGAAGCTCAAACAATATATTTAATCCTGCTTGAGGCTGGATTAAGTCTAGACTGAAGCATAGCTACAGTGTACAGGTTCAACTATTTCTTAAGAGACACTTACTAAACCTTTTTACTCTTGTGAAATATAGGAAAGATATAGGGGCAGATTTTAAAACATACGTGTGCAACGTCATTTGTGCATGCAACCCGGTGTGCACAAATGTACGCCCGATTTTAGAACATGTGCGCGCAGCTGCGCACATGTTATAAAATCAGTGGTCAGCGCGCTCAAGGGGGTGCACACTAGTGCACCTTGCGATGGCTGAGCCCTCAGGGTGACCAGCTGGCTTTCCCCATTCCCTCCAAGGCCGTTCCGAAATCAGAGCGGCCTCGGAGGGAACTTTCATTCCCCCTCCCACCTTCCCCTCCATTCCTCTACCTGTCCTGCCCCCCAGCCCTATCTGTCCTGCCCCCCAGCCCGGCTGCTGTGTCGGAGTCCTTGGCCACACCTCCAAGACTGTCCCTGGACTGCCCAGCCACACCCCTGGACCATCCAGTCATGCCCCCAGACCATCTGCCCTGCCCCTTGCCCTGCCCCTTGCCCACCCATTCAGAAAAGCCCCAGGAAATACGCATGTCCTGGGGCTTTATGTGCGCCGCCGGGCCTTTTGAAAATAGTCCCGGCACGCGTAACACCCCTACGCGCGTAAATCCTCCTGGATTTACGCGCGTAGGGCTTTTTAAATCTGCTCCATATTGAATAAAGCTGTTTCTTTTACCCTAGATGTTAACAATCTTACAAAAGTTAACCAACTTTACCCAATGTTTAAATTTTTGAATGTGATAAAAGTTTCAGAGGGACTAAGGAATTCATGCAAAACCAGAAAATAAAAAAAATGGAAGAGCCTGTTTTCAGAAGGAGAATACAGAAAAAGCTTTCATAATAAAGCAAACCTCACAAATACTAGGATAGACCATTTTTATGTTCCAATTATGACCACAGTTTTAATTGGAAAGCAAATTATACATGATATCTAAAATGCTACCTAGCAGTAAGATCAAGTTCAAATATGGAAGGAAATAAAAACTCTTGTCACAAAAAGGATAGTGACTAAAGATGATGCTTTTGTACGAAATTTGACGTGGAAGTTCTTTTACAAGAAGTCAAACATCTCCAATGCCACTCTGCCTTGTTGCCATGCTCCTTATCCTTTACCTTAGGAGTCTTTCTCCTAGTCAGCATCAATTACTACTGATATTCTGCCTATCTCTTTGCCCCTACTTCCTATACCACCTTAGCATCATGCTGTTAATATGCCTACCTACCATTCCTATTATGTACCTTCATGAGAGTTTTGATGCCTCTATGCTGTTTGCTGTTTGGATCTTGGCCTTGCTCTCCCACCCTGTTTGTTTGGTTGTTGCCAGTTGGTAATATTTGGGTGTTTTGTCTCCAAAAAAAAAAAGGCCAAAAAAATACACCTTTTCTTCTCCCACCTCATCTCTTTTATGGTTTTACATCTTACTGTCAAAACTTGTCTAGATCTTTGTGCTGTTTGTGATTCACCACACTCTTCACTTTGGAACGTCTGGTTTTGGAAATGCACATTGGCTCTCAAGGTTAAATGTAGTCCTAAGACTTTGCTCCCACATTTCACCTGTGAAAACATTAATAAAAAGGCTCAGAATGAGAAATAATCTCAAATAAACACATCAGACCCTTATGGTATGGTGCTTATATATAATGACTCCTATATAGGACTATACTTTTATAATTTGTCCAAGTTTATTAGAAAATAAACCATACTGTTTATCTTAGATAATGAAAATGTTATTGGGGATTTCTTTAGTGCTTACACAATAATCTTTCTGCTATAACTGGTTACTTATCAGAAGTTACAGGGTTCAGAGATTCAGAAAAGATTAGAAATAGAAAAATATTGTGTCGTTGTAAAATCCAGTGAAATACTAGCATACCAAACCAAATTCTACTTGAATCTTAAAGTACCAATCTGGCATGCTGAACTAACCTTGGTAGGAAATATGTGCCCATACCTTCAACCCAGTCTCTGTGTTAAGCTTTTCTCCTGGCAGCTGGAGGATCATCTGTGGCTGTCTCACAGCAGGAGAGGTATCGGCTGCATCTGCTGGTAAACTAGCACATCAAAGAGACAACTGAATTTCAATGAGATGAACTGCAAAAGTTCCTTTCCCATGATAGGAGCAAGTGGAGCGGTATCAGAGAGTTTGCCAGGGTTCCATGTAGCCTAAAGCAAACATGTTTCTTTATTTCATCTCTTTTATAGGTATTCCTCTCCCTTATTTTTAGCAGAGAGAGTAATTCTTCAGTGTGGCCAGATGATTGGTCCAGCACTCCTATGTTTATTTCAAATGCAGCTTACATAGAACATAGAAACATAGAAATGACGGCAGAAGAAGACCAAACGGCCCATCCAGTCTGCCAAGCAAGCTTCACACATTTTTTTCTCTCATACTTATCTGTTTCTCTTAGCTCTTGGTTCTATTTCCCTTCCACCTCCACCATTAATGTAGAGAGCAGTGATGGAGTTGCATCCAAGTGAAATATCTAGCTTGATTAGTTAGGGGCAGTAGGGGTAGTAACCGCCGCAATAAGCAAGCTACACCCATGCTTATTTGTTTTACCCAGACTATGTTATACAGCCCTTATTGGTTGTTTTTTCTTCTCCCCTGCCGTTGAAGCAGGGAGCTATGCTGGATATGCGTGAAGTATCAGTTGGTTTTTTTTTCTCCCCTGCCGTAGAAGCAGAGAGCTATGCTGGATATGTGTGAAGTATCAGTTTTTCTTCTCTCCTGCCGTTGAAGCAGAGAGTTATGCTGGATATGCGTGAAGTATCAGTCTTTCTCCCATGCCGTTGAAGCAGAGAGCCATGCTGGATATGCATTGAAAGTGAAGTATCAGGCACAATTGGTTTGGGGTAGTAACCGCTGTAACAAGCCAGCTACTCCCCACTATGTGATTGCAAATCCTTTTTTCTTCTCCGCTGCCGTTGAAACTATGCTGGAAATGCGTGAAGCATCAGTTTTTCTTTTCCCCTGCTGTTGAAGCAGAGAGCTATGCTGGAAATGCGTGATGTATCAGTCTTTCTCCCATGCTGTTGAAGCAGAGAGCCATGCTGGATATGCACCGAAAGTGAAGTATCAGGCACATTTGGTTTGGGGTAGTAACCGCCGTAACAAGCCAGCTACTCCCCTCTTTGTGAGTGTGAACCCTTTTTTCTTCTCCCCTGCCGTTGAAGCAGAGAGCTCTGCTGGATGTGTGAAGTATCAGTTATTCTTCTCCCCTGCCGTTGAAGCAGAGAGCTATGCTGTATATGCATTGAAAGTGAAGTATCAGGCTTATTTGGTTTGGGGTAGTAACCGCCGTAACAAGCCAGCTACTCCCCTCTTTGTGAGTGCAAATCCTTTTTTCCACATTTCCTGTTGCTGTTGAAGCTTAGAGCGATGTTGGAGTCACAGTAAGCATGTGTATGTTTATTGAATAAGGGTATTGTGTCCAGGCAGTAGCCATCATTCTGGCGAGTCACCCACTCTTCATTGGCGGCCTCTTGACTTTATGGATCCACAGTGTTTATCCCACGCCCCTTTGAAGTCCTTCACAGTTCCGGTCTTCACCACTTCCTCCGGAAGGGCATTCCAGGCATCCACCACCCTCTCCGTGATGTTGAACAGGCTTTGCGGAGCAAATATCATTTCTGATAAGTCCATAAATGCTGATTGGGTGTTTGGGCAGTAAATCTGTGAACTCCTGACAGAGAGGTGCTTTGCCAGCTGTGTTTTTGCAGGTATGTACATACACCTTCCTTTGTTCTGAGGACATTTTCTTGTAAGGTCAGAAAGGTCCAACTTGCAAGCATACGTGCAGAGGAAAACAGGTCAAGCATCCATCTTGTTTCCAGAGACTCCTTTTTGTATTCCACATGCATAAGGATTACAGAGTCTTGCCTCTACAGTCCCTAATAATGCTCCATTATTCTACCTGCAAAGGTATTTTCCAAATACTACATGAAACTGATTCCACTGTACAGCTTTGGCACCATTTATTGGCATTTATAAACCAATGCTTACTAAAGCATATGAGATGAGGCTCTAGGAAATTAATGTGTATACCCTGGAGGAGAGAAGGGACAGGGGGATATGATACAGATATTTAAATACTTGAAGGATATAAATGATGTATTGGAACTGAGTCTTTTCCAGTGGAAGGAAAGCTAAAGAACTAATGGTCATAATATGAAGCTCCAAGGGGTTAGGCTTAGGAACAACATCATGAAATATTTCTTCACGGAAAGGATGGTGGATGTATGGAATGCCCTCCCAGTAGAGGTAGTTAAGACGAGAACTGTAATGGAATTTAAAAGAGATTGGGATAAACACAGAGGATTCCTAGCAGCTAAAGGTTGGAAATGAAGATAAGGGGTAGGCTGCATTGGATTAAGCTTCAAAGAGCGGCAGTTACTACCCTTGACAGAAGGCATGGGGGCAACCTGCACAGAGTGGCAGTTACTTTATTAACAGATTAAAATTAAAATTAAAAGAATAAATAAATATAGCTTGCTGGGCAGTCTGGATGTACTACTTGGGTAGGGATGTGAATCGTTTTTTGATGATTTAAAATATCGTCCGATATATTTTAAATTGTCAAAAATCGTTAGAAGCGCGATACATTAGGAATTCCCCCGATTTATCATCAAAAATCATAAATCGGGGGAAAGGGGAGGGGAAGGGGGAGGGCGGAAAAACCGGCACACTAAAACAACCCTAAAACCCACCCCGACCCTTTAAAATAAATCCCCCACCCTCCCGAACACCCCAAAATGCCTTAAATTACCTGGGGTCCAGAGCAGGGGTCCCGGTGTGATCTTTTACTCTCGGGCCTGCAGTGTTTTTTGTCCCCCCCGGGACAATGGCGCCGGCCATACGGCAACACGATTCGACTGCAGGAGGTCGTTCCGGACACCCGCTGGACTTTTGGCAAGTCTTGTGGGGGTCAGGAGGCCCCCCCAAGCTGGCCAAAAGTCCCTGGGGGTCCAGCGGGAGTCCGGGAACAACCTCCTGCAGTCGAATCGTGTTGCCGTACGGCCGGCGCCATTTTGCGCAAAATGGCGCCGGCCGTACGGCAAAACCATTCGAGTGCAGGAGGTCGCTCCCGGACCCCCGCTGGACTTTTGGCAAGTCTTGTGGGGGTCAGGAGGCCCCCCAAGCTGGCCAAAAGTCCCTGGGGGTCCAGTGGAGGTCCAGGAGTGATCTCCTACGCTCCTGACGTCGGGGGACAAGAAACAAAATGGCGGCGGCGCTACCTTTGGCCTGTCATATGACAGGCCAAAGGTAGCGCCGGCGCCATTTCTACAACGCACCGCAGGCCCGAGAGTAAAAGATCACACCGGGACCCCCGCTCTGGACCCCAGGTAATTTAAGGCATTTTGCGGGGTTCGGGAGGGTGGGGGATTTATTTTAAAGGGTCGGGGTGGGTTTTAGGGATGTTTTAGTGTGCCGGTTTTCCCGCCCTCCCCCGATTTACGATTTACACGATATTTACAAAAACAAAACCGCGACGATCCGATTCCCTCCCCCCCCCCCCCCCCCCCAGCCGAAATCGATCGTTAAGACGATCGATCACACGATTCACATCTCTATACTTGGGTCTTTTTCTGCTATCATTAACTATGTTACTATGTTAGTAAGAGGCTGCTTTAAGGAAGGTTGGTATGAAAATATATGTTCTTTACAGTGCAGCAGTGTGCAGAATATCTTGCCATTTCTCTGTTTCAGTTTTTAATAGGGAAGTGCATTCATCTAGGCCACCTCAAAAAATGAAGGAAATTTTCCCAAAATTTTGTTTTTCGGGGTTAGTGCTTACATTGAAATGTTAGCATGCACTAACGGGGAGTTAGTTTCCTTCAGCAAGCAAATTTCACAGGAAACTCATAATTCCATCCAAATCCAAGATCACTAGGGTCATGAAATGAAATTCTATGGTGGAAGACTCAGAACCAGCATCAGGAGGTATTTCTTCACATAGAGAGTGGTGGATGCCTGGAATGCTTTCCAAGAATAAGTGATGAGAATAAAATAGTAAATGAATTAAAAAGGGCATAGGATAAATACTAGAGATGTGAATCATTTTTCTGACGATTGAAAATATCGGAAGATATTTTCAAACTCATCAGAATTCGAGGGGCCCCCGAACCCAATAGGAAAACCCCACAACATTTTTCGTGGGGTTCTCTTATCGTTTTGGGGGTGGGGGCGGGAAGAAAGGGCACACAAAAACAACTCCCAAACCCAGCCTGACCCTTTAAATTTAATTAGTTCGAATCCCCGAGCCTCCCGACCCACAACATTTTTTTTAAGGTACCTGGTGGTCCAGCGGGGGTCCCGGGAGCAATCTCCCGCTCTCAGGCCGTAGGAGCAATGGATGGCACACACCATATTTAAAGATGGTGCCGGCCGTCCATAGCTCCTACCATGGGACAGGAGCCAGCCAACAGCACAGATAGCCCCTGTCACATGGTAAGGGCAATGGGCCATCGGCGCCATATTGTTTACAGGCAGCCAACAGCCCGAGAGCGGGAGATCGCTCCTGGGACCCCCGTTGGATCACCAGATACTTTAAGAAAGTTTTGGAGGGGTCAGGAGGGTGGGGGATGCTAAAGAATCAGATTTAAAGGGTCGGGTTGAGTTTTTTGTTTATTGGCTCGGGCGCAGCCGATAAAAAAAAAAAAATGATCAGACCACGAGAAAAAAAATTTCCCGATAGTCCCCGAAACTGAAACCAGAACCGATTCCAGTTCCGATTCACATCTCTAATAAATACTGCAGATTTCTAAAGGCTAGAGGTTTGAAATGAAGCAAGCAGTGCATGAGGGTCAGTTACTATCCTTAAGAGAAGGCATCATATAAATTTATGTGGCCTATTAAAAATTATTGTTATTAAGTCCACCCTCATACATAATATTTGAAAAAATAAATAAAACAAAACTACGCATAAAGTATCTCATTTCTTTCTAAGTCAGTTGAGTTTTCTCTGCATTAATATGTTAATGTACTGACCTTAAAAAGGAAGTAACTTATAACATTTGAAAGCAAATCACAAACATATTAATTTGTCCAATATTAAAAAATTATCACTTACCACTGTTTTTTGACTTTTATTTCCACATAAGCTAGTCTTTGCTATTGAGCAATTATTCAGCTATTTAATAGGGATTTGTTTTATTAAATATACTGGAAAAAAAGCAGAAGCATAGGAGTTTTTACATTACATTATTCTACAGTACATATAGACGTTAAAATCTGTTCAGCTTAAATATATTCTTGTAATGGCATATAGTTTTGTGGACTATTATAATTAAGTATGCATGAAATAAAAAGGTATAAAGACCTGCTGTGTACGTTTGGAAACTAAAGCATTTAAATTTAGATAAATATTTTTTTTTTCTTTTTGATTGCAGCTAAGCCTAATAAAATGTTATTGGCTACCAGATCAAAAAAGGATCTCTCTCTGCAATTTATTTATTTTATTTATTTTGTTTTATATACCGGCAACCGTTTGCACATCGTGCCGGTTTACAGATAACTTACAACCAAGGATATATAGGCAAAGCCTTTACATGGAACATTGTGTAACATAAACGAAGTAACATAGTAAATAATTAAAAGGTAATATACAATAAATAAGTAAATAAGGAGGGGGAGGGGTGGGGGTATACGAGACAAAGGAGAAAGGGGGGGGAATGGTGAGTGGATACATAAGGAGAAGTTATGTACAGGGGTACAAGGAACAATTGATGTGTACACAGGTTATATACAGGGGTAAAAAGGAACAATTAGTGTGTACGCAGGTTATATACAAAATTGTGTAAGCAATGTGTTTGTGTGCATTTATATATTGCTTAAAATGTTATAACATTTAGGGCCAGATTTTATAACATGCATGCGGGCATAGATTTGTTTGCGCAACCCGGCGCAAACAAATCTACACCCAATTTTATAACATGTGCGCGCAGGTGCGCGCATGTTATAAAATCCAGGGTCGGCGCATTCAAGGAGTGCACAGTTGTGCAACTTGCACTTGCCGAGCCGAGCAGCCTTTCTCCATTCCCTCCGAGGCTGCTCCAAAATCGAAGCAGCCTTGGAGGGAACTTTCCTTCCGCCCCTCCGCACCTGCCCCTCCCTTCCCCTATCTAACCCACCCCCCAGCCCTAACTAACCCCCCCCCCGACCTTTATCGAAGAAGTTACGCATCTGGGCAGGCATAACTTGCGCGCACCAGCTCTCCATTCCCCGTCCCGGTGGCTGTTATGGAATGCCCCCGGGCTGGCACCCTGCCCCCAGAATGCCCATTTTTTCAAGTCCCGGGACTTACGTGTGTCCCGGGGACTTGTGGGTGCCACCGAACCTATGCAAGATAGGCTCGGTGCATGCAGGGGGAGGCAGGGGGAGGTTTTGGGGGGTTACACACATATCTTATGCGCGTAACCCTTTGAAAATCTACCCCTTTTGTATTATGCTTTTTTTTTCCATATCTTATTTCAGTAATCCATTTTGTGCTGACTTTGGTAAAATGGATCATCAAATTATCAGATAAGCTTTTAAAATTTTCTGGAGTATAGTGCAGTTGAAAGAATGTTCATAGCTAGATTCCCTGCACACCCAGTAGGCATACTGAGGGTTGAGGTGGGGAAAGCATTTACATAAATACTTTTGATTGTGTATAAATTTGCATGCAGAAAGTTGCACCTATTTGAATAGGTATAACCTTCCTGCACATATAACCTGGCAATTTTCAAAGTGAATTTGTAAAATAAATCTGCTTAGAAAATTCAAGTTAAATCTGCGGATACTTTCAGCTCATAGGGTTGGAACAGACTTATGTGGGCTGTTGAAAATTAACCTCCCTGTGGATACTAATATCTTTCTGGTGTCTGCTTTGCAAAAAATGAATTATCTCAGCTGTAGAAAATCATTTTTTCAGGACAATAAATTATTAAACAATTGAATTAGGGACTCAGGGAGTGTAGGTGAGGATGGGAGTGGGTCCATGTGTGTGTGGAGAGGTGAAAGCCTGGAGAGAGGCTATTTTAAAATGGAAGATTGTTGAAATGGCCATGATAACACAAAACAAAAAAAAAAGGATATTTTGTCCATGTTTCTGTAATTTCTTTTGAAAATGAAGCAATAGCACATTCCCTATTGGCCAATGGCCACCTTAATATCATCAGCTATGATCACACTAGATCTTGCTCTTATTTTATGCACAGAAGGACATAACCTTTATAATACTGTTTCCTTGCATTTTTTTTATTTATACTTTATTGAATTTTCAAATAAACATCAAAGTATACACTTTGTAAAGAAACGTATCATACACCCAAAAATATTTAAATTGAAAGGAAAAAAATTAACCTAGGTAATTCCATTTACTTAGTTACCCAGTAGACCACCATAAAGAGAGGGGGTGGATAGAAAATGGAGGAGAAATAAAAGATAATATTACATCATATTCAAAAGACTTCCCTGGTGGATACCCACTTTGGGCCAGCTTTTAAAACATATGCTCGGGCGTAGATTTGTTCGCGCAACCCAGCGCAAACAAATCTACACCCAATTTTATAACATACATACTTTGTAACTGTGCAGTGGTAAGACTAACCAGATAGGATAGCTGATCTAAAATGCTGATCATCAATAGAGTATACAAAAATATTGGCATAACATTAATATAAACAACTAGAAATTTATAAGATCACACATAATGATAATATATCAGCAGAAACACTCATGTGATCATAATTTGCTGGTGAAAACAGCTCTAAAAAGTGGTGTTCCTTTGGGTATACTGAAAAGTCCCAACAAGGCCCTTGTTTCACCAACCTGGCTTCCGCAGGGGGAATGACCCTGATGATTTGGACATCCAAGAATTGCTTATCAGAAATTACTAATGAAAAGAATAGACAACAAAGCCACATGAAATAATACAAAAATAATTGGATAAAATCCCACATAAGTAGAAATATTTAATAGGAGCACCACTAGATCCCCCTAAGAATTTATATATAAACCATATTGCTTGATAAAAACACTATATACTATTACTAAAAAAAAAATTTGAAAAGACAAATTAAATAATATTGTATTAAACTGTGATTAAAATATTTCTTTACAAAAAACATACAAACCAAAATGTTACCTTGTCAAGCTTCCTCTATGCCACCACAGTGGAGCTGAAGATATATCAAAGTTTAAATTGCCACACGGCTAAATAAACCAGTTAGAGCTGAAAATACATAAACAAATTGGGCTAGGTTTTAAAAGCCCTGCACGCCGGCGCGCCAATATTGCATAGGCCGCCAGCACGCGCAAAGCCCCGGGACGCGCGTAAGTCCCGGGGCTTCGTAAAAGGGGCGGGAGAGGGCATGTCCGGGGGCATGTCCGGGGTGTGTCCAGGGTCAGGGGGTGGTCCAGGGGCGTGGTGATGGTTTGGGGGTGGGCTGGGAGGGCGGTCCCGAGTTACCGGCACTGCAGCCTGTGCCGGGGGATGCCGAGGCAGTGCGCGCAAGTTACGCCTGCTTCAAGCAGACGTAACTTGCACAACAAAGGTAGGGGAGGATTTAGGTAGGGCTGGGGGGCGGGGTAGATAGGGGAAGGGAGGGGAAGGTGGGGGTATGTGGAAATAAAGTTCCCTCTGAGGCCGCTCTGATTTCGGAGCGGCCTCGGAGGGAACGGAGGCAGGCTGCGTGGCTTGGCGCGTGCAGGCTGCCGGTTTTGCGCAGCCTTGTGCACGCCAACCCCGGATTTTATAAGATACGTGTGGCTAAGCACGTATCTTATAAAATCCGGTGTACTTTTGTTCACGCCGTTGCGCAAACAAAAGTACACACGCGCGTAATTATTTAAGATCTACCTCAGCGACTATAAGCACATTGTAAAAAATGATCATATAGTTACAAAATAGGGAACATCTAAAACATGCATATATCCCCTGAATCTCACTCATGAGCAGTTATATTGTACAGCAGTGAGAAAAAGTAATAAATAAGACAATAAGGGGCAGATTTTAAAAGATTTACGCGCGTAGGGGTTTACGTGCACCGGGCCTATTTTCAAAAGGCCCAGTGGTGTGCATAAAGCCCTGGAACGCATGTACGTCCCAGGGCTTGAAAAAATGGGTGGGGCGGGGTGGGGTGGTCCGGAGGCGGGGACATGACCAGAGGCTCTGCAGGGCTACTGGGCCGGGAGATTGTGCAGGCATAACTTCTACAACAAAGGTATGGGGGGGGGGGGTCTTTAGGGCTGGGGCAGGTCAGGGAGAGGAAGGGAGGGGAAGGTGGGGGGAAAGGAAAAGGAAAGTTCCTTCCGAGGCCGCTCCGATTTCAGATCAGCCTCGGAGGGAATGGGGAAAGCCAGCTGATCTCCCCGAGGGCTTGGCATGTGCAAGTTGCACTAGTGTGCACCCCCTTGCTTGCGCCAACCCCTGATTTTATAACATGCAGCCAGAGTGACTCACTGCTCTCTTGATTAACAAATATTGGTACCTAATCAAACCAAATCACACTACCTCAACACCTTTCCAAGGTGAGTAATTGAACTGAACTTTTCAACCTTTATACTTAGGTATACACTGCTCCTAGCTTATTTCTAGCTGCTGGCTACTTTTTTTTTTTTTTAATATACAAACACTCTAACTTCTGCTTACTAGCTGCCTTGCAGACTGACTATTTAAAATACAAACAGGCTAACTTCTGTTTATTCACTGCCTTACTGACTATTAAAAGCATAAACACACAAACACACTAAATAATATTCCCAAATAGTTAACTTTGCTCCAATACTTTTAAAAAAGACAATGTCCCAAGCAAAAACTTACTGATTCATTTCAGCCACAAGCAAGGTGATCCTCTCCTCTCAGAAGTGTGTGTCTATCGGCGACAATGTACATGCTTGTTAATATCAACGGAATAAATACAACCTCAGGGTCATACTAAAAATATATATAAAAGAAGAAAGACATTTCTTTAGACACCCAATTGAGAAAGAATATCTTTAATCCCAGGATGAAAAATTTAGAAACGGGGTGTAGCAGTACTGAAGTTTCACATGTTTCTCTAACTCCCAAAATCAGGACTGCTTTTAACGACGACTATTTAAATACAGTGTAACTGCATTGACTGAAAAAGCATAAAGGTAAAAATAAATGCAACTACCTTAAATTGCTGAATCACTCATAAAAATATAAATCCCCCACATGGCTAGGAAAGTCCTATATCTCATGCATTATCAGACATTCTCAAAAATTTGGAAAACAATTTAAAGCCCCAAAGCATGCCAAGATAAGCACAACTTATTGTCGATGAGCTACCTTTGAGTGAACGCTGAAACTACTCAACCCAAGTGCCTTCTTCCCAAAGATCCTTGACTTGAAAGGGAACTGAAACAAGTCTATCCATGTCTGACATGGGAAATGCTTAAACATAGCCCACAGCTGGATGTTTATCCAATGAAAATTATTCAAACGTATCAGCTTATAATATGGCTGAAAAATTGAGGCTCTGAGTAACAGGCAATCGGTAGGGAACCTCCTTACGTTGTATGTTAATCAAGATTTCAAGATCAACATATACAGGCCACAAAGAATAGAAGAGCAAATCTAAACAAAAAAAAATAATAAATAAAAGCCAAAAAAACGTGTTTCTTGTAGAGGTACAAGCATCTACTTCCCCTCATTGTTACGATAATTGGTTAAATGCTTTAAGACTGTAATATCTAAAAGAAAAATAAAAAAGCAGTTAAAAAAAAGAAGAAAAAAAGAAGAAAAAAAGAAAAAAGAGGGGAAGTGAATGTGAAGAATAGACTGCCAAGTGACATTATAAGAAGGCTTCCCATTCTATCATAGTATTGAGGCCCCCAGAAGCTAACGTCTGCCAAAAATAAATAAACCTCTGTTCTGTCCCCTTGGAGTGATGTTTTTTTTTTAAATATTACAAGCACCAGTTAGTACCACATATTGCCTGATTGTTTATATAAATATATATTTCAACCCCTGAAATAAAGCCTCCCTGTTATGAAAGAATAGCTTCAAAATATGATCACGATCAGAGTCTAAATCCAAAGTCTTAATAAGGGTTTATGGTAAAATCTCATCTTTCTCAGATTTTTCCAAGACAGCAGTCAAATTAAGAACATCTAGAGAAGCTTGAGATGGAACTCCATCATGAAGATCATTTTTAGATGACAAATAAAGTGCCTTAGATTTAGGGGGAATAAGATTCTCAGGAATTTGTAATGCCTTCAAGAAATACTTTTATGACATTTCCATAGTCAAAACCAATCATTTCTTTGGAAAGTTAATAAACTGTATATTCCTTCTTCAGATTACATTCTCTAAATTTTCAACCTTATTTAGCAGGAAGAGGAGACCTTTAGATAGGGCTCCAGCAGAATCTTGGAGAGTGTTCATCTTTGTTTGAAAAATTTCCACTCTTTAATAACAGAAACCAGCTCTTGAGCTCTATGCAAGGCTGAAGATATACTTTTTTGCTGACTCACAGACTGATCCAACTGTGAGAAAAGTGTAGTAATGGCTTCCCAAATAACATCAAGATTATTAATTGGAAATTTAGTCAAATCAAAAAATTGTACCTCCACAGACTATGACCATACCACGCCCAGACCATGCAATGCTCATCCTCTTTTTGAAACTTTCCAAGATGTGCGCACTGCAGGAGACACACATGCATCTCAGCAGCTTTTAAAATCCACTCGGCGTGCACGAGTCTGACATATTCAAGCATCCGCTAATTAATGCACGTGTTAGGATTTTAAAATTCACCTTTCAGAGTTTTAGCATTCCTTATTTTGAATCTATGTTGGAGGGACACAGTATGGAATGCAAACTTAGGCCAGGATTCAGCCGGCTGCAGGCTATCACGGGCATAGCGCCACAGTAAAAGGTGGTGCTGTTCCCCGTTCTACTGCCGGTGATAATGTTTGAAACATTATCGCTGGCAGCGGTGCCACCACCGCCTCCTCCCTAACTCAACCCCGACTCCTCCCCTCCCCAAAATTTTAATGTTACCACTGCAAAAAGGCCCTTTTCGTGTGCGATAAGGGCCTTTTCCAATGCGATAAGTGCTTAGAAAATAACCCCCTTAATGTGTGGCATGATGAAGAAGCCTGCGCTAAAGGGGGTGGGGGCGAAGGAGGGGGCAGGCGGGCGATGGCCCACAGCCGATCGCACCATGTCAGTGCGATTTTGCCTGCTGTGGTACAGCTGGCTGCAGGCTATCATGGGCATAGCGCCACAGTAAAAGGTGGTGCTGTTCCCCGTGCTACTGCCAGTGATAATGTTCGAAACATTATCGCCGGCAGAGGTGCCGCCACCGCCTCCTCCCTAACTCCACCCCGCCTCCTCCCCTCCCCCAAATTTTAATGTTACCACTGCAAAAAGGCCCTTTTCGTTTGCCATAAGGGCCTTTTCCCGTGCGATAAGTGCTTAGAGAATAACCCCCTTAGTGTGGTGCTTTCTGGAGGTCATGAAAGGAAAGTTGCAGAGAGAGCTGGAATTAAGATGAATTATAGGTCTGTTTATTGAGCATGCTTTTAAGGAGAGGACTCTCTCCTTTACCAATGCTGCCAAAAAAAAAACCAGACAGGAAAGTTTAAGTTGAGTCTGAACTTTTACTTTCCTGAGGGATCCTTAGTGAATGATTTTGTGCTGCGTGATAGATGCTCAATGAGATATACATCTTTTAATAGGAAATTAAAATGAATCTGATTGGAAATTTTCGTTAATTCTGGGGTATTGGCCATTCATATTTGTTTTCCATGTACCAAAATGAATCTGCCTTATTTCATTTGGATTCCTTATTTGTTTTAAACAAATGTATATCTTTATGCCTTAGCTAATGAGGAGTGGAGATGAAGAGCAGTATACATTAATAGGTACAGACCACAGTAGTAGGTAGTATAGCGTTGGTTATGTTCACGGAACCTTGTCTTACAGAGTTCAATTGAAGAAACTTAACAAAGAATTAATTTTAACATATTCATTGTTTATTCACAGTTGTTTGAAGAGACCAAAAATCTGTTCTCTTCAAGCAACTGTGAATAAACAATGAATATGTTAAAATTAATTCTTTGTTTCTTCGATTGAACTCTGTAAGACAAGGTTCCATGAACATAACTAGTGCTATACTACCTACTACTGTGGTCTGTATCTTTATGCCTTGCCAATGCCACTGCTAAATTAAAGTCTATTAGACAATCAAAAGTGTAGGGCTTTTTTTTTTTTCTTTTCTTTAGTGAGTTAGCAATGGTTATAGCCAAGTGATGTCACACTTGACCCTAGAATTGAGATGGGAACAAGCCAAAAATGAAGACCAATCAAGGTCAAGCATTTTTAAACAGTCTATCCCAGCTAATATATGCATCAATCAACAGTGATGTCCTCTTTTTGTTTTGTTTTTTGTTTTTGTTAACTGAAAGTTAGATAAGGTAGGCAACACCATTTTGAGTTCATTTGCATCTGAATGGAAAGAGAAAAGGTGACTGGATTTTGAACTATAAGCGCTGAAGTAAAATTGATAAAATACTGGGACTAGAAGAAATGAAAAATAAGCTGTGCTCTAATTCTTCTATTTCCTTTTGTAAGACACACATACACTGTTACTGTTTCAAAAAATATTTGTTTTGCAATGATACAGTACACACATATACAGTGCTGCCAAAACAGAACAGAAGGAAAATACAGTGTGAGCTCTCTATAGTGGAGGCAAGTCAGTGTACTGACACTGAGATTAAGCTACAAAAGTGCATTGCCGTGTATGTACTGACTAAGAAATAGAGCAAAGGAGCCAGATGTGAATTGTTGATTCTCTGAGTCCCATCTTGGAGTGGGAAAATGAGTAAACTCTCTACATGTGGTGGTGTGCTGTTTTTCCATAAACTGTGCCATCTTCCACACAGGAAAAAAAACCAATACCAATCAGATACAGGAAATGTGAGTGAGAGAGGTGAAAAGAGGAGTACACTCACTAACATTATAGTACTTGCAAAAAATGCAAGCTTCCTTCAATAGGTAGTATGCACTGTGCAGTGGGCACTCCTAATGACTGTATCAAATGTCCACAGATAATTGGAGAAAGAGGAAGGTTCAGTGGAAACTAGGGGTGTGCATTCGGTCCCTACATATTGGAAATTCGCAATGGATGCCTCCTCCTGCAAATATTAATTTGGGTAAAGATGTTATCCATATCACCAAAATTGCCTGGAACCTGGGAGTCTGGATCGATTCAAATTTATCACTTTCACAACACATCTCTAAGGTTGTGAAAAATTCATTTTTCAAATTACATGTGTTAAAAAGACTAAGACCTTTATTATTCTTCAATGACTTTAGATCAGTCTTGCAAGCTTTAATTCTTTCCGGCATAGACTATTGTAATGGTTTATATTTAGATTTACCTGAATCCTCTATTAAGCCACTTCAATTTATTCAAAATTCCGCTGCTAGATTACTTACAGCAACACCCATGAGACAACATATTTCTCCAGTTTTACAGAAGTTACATTGGTTGCCGGTAAAATATCAAATAAAATATAAAATTCTTATCCTTATCCACTCATTATTAAATAACTTTGACTCTATTTGGCTCTGTTCTGAACTTAGAATATATAAACCCTCTAGGGATCTTAGATCGACAGGAAAAAACATTCTGGAAGTCCCCTCAGTAAAAAAGTCCATTCTAAATGTCACCAGGCAAAGAGCTTTTTCTGTGGCGGGACCTATAATGTGGAATGCCCTACCTGATCCCTTAAGACAAATTCACAATAAAAAAGAATTTAAAAAAGCTCTAAAAACCCACTTCTTCAAAGAAGCTTTTGGAAATTTAGATACTGCTTAGACTATTCTAGGTAGGTTAGTTATTCATTTGTTCTTATAATCAATTAGGTTTCTGTAAATTGGCTATGTTCTACTTTCTATTTTTATAAGTTAATTGTTAACGTTACTTCTATTTTTATTTTTGTTGATATTGATCATGATGTTTTAATGTAATTTTATTGTTTTGATTCTTAATTTTTATTTTTTTGTTTTTATTTTATTTTAATTTTTTATTTTGAAAAATATTGTAAACCGCTTCGGTCATTTCATGCATTTGGTGAAACAGTATATAAATGTATTAAATAAATAAATAAATAATGTTGCCATTTTCGTTGTATTCGTGGGGAAGCGAAACGTATCACGATTCCCCATGAATACACGAATCTTCGCCGAATTATTCGGCAGCCTAAATAAATCAATTTAATCAAACCCCCCCACCATCCTGACCCCCCCAAGACTTACCAAAACTCCCTGGTGGTCCAGTGGGGGGTCCGGGAGCCATCCCCTGCATTTTCACACCCTTGGTGCCAGTTTCATCATGGCGCCGATAGCCTTTGATCTACTATGTCACAGGGGCTACCGGTGCCATTGATCAGCCCCTGTCACATGGCCATCGGCACCATCTTGTGCTCCTACCATGTGACAGGGGCTGACCAATGGCACCGGTAGCCCCCGTGACATAGTATGGGCAAAGTCGCCATTTTGATTACTGGCACCAATGGCCCGAGGGCAGGAGATCGCTCCCGGACCTCCATTGGACCCCCAGGGACTTTTGGCCAGCTTGCAGGGGGGGACTCCTGACCCCCACAAGACTTACCAAAAGTCCAGCGGAGGTCAGGGAGTGACCTCCTGCACTTCGGCCGTTGGATGCCAGTACTCAAAATGGCACTAATCGCCTTTGCCCTCACTATGTCACAGGGGCCCCTGTAACATAGTAGATCAAAGGCTATCGGCGCCATGATGAAACCAGCACCGAGGGTGTGAGAGTGCAGGAGATGGCTCTCGGACCCCCTGGGAGTTTTGGTAAGTCTTGGGGGGGTCAGGAGGGTGGGGAGTTGTAGTTAATTTTAATTTTAGCTGGGACATGAATAGAAATTGCCGTATTAACGCATTGGGGCGCCGTACGTATCTGCTCCCCGACGAATCCGAATTCCGAATGCAACGTATGGCATCCCTCTGCACATCCCTAGTGGAAACAATAGCAGAGGGAGAAAAAAAGCTTTGCCTCTCTTTGTAAAGATACATAAAACTAAAAAAAAATCCCAGTACATATGGTAGCACTAGTAGTATTACCAGCACTCCCCCACCCAAGCTAAAAAGAGATTTTTTGCCCCAGTATCAATCAAGAAGAAGCTGAGGCTGTAAAAAGATGTGCTGCCTGCTCCCACTGTTAGCTTTATTCCTAAGATAGGGTGTAAGAGAAGGCAGAGTCAATGGTGGGTGTCATTGACACTGATAATAGAAGGGTAAGGGCAGTACTAGAAGTGGAGTAGCTAAAATTAGAATAGTACTCCTCCCTCATCAAGGTCAGTTTTAAGATTTTGGCACCCATAGGAAGGACAATAGAGCAGGAATGTGATCTCCTTAAACGTGATAACACAAAGCATCATGACAACACCCATCTGAAGGAGCTCTAGTATACAGCCAAAATGCAAACAGAAACAGGCTTCTTTTCCGCCCAGGTATTTTACACCTTCAAAATGTGGTGACCTAGGCAGTTGCCTATGTTGCCTATGCCTTAATCTAGGCCTGCCTCTGATACCTCTTGAGAAATGTCTGCAACTGATCCACTAAAAACGTACTAATTCACAGGAATCATGTAAGGGTCATACCCCTCATTATAGGCCGGATTTTAAAAGCTCGGCTTATGTAAGATTCTCCACTTACACGTGTGGCTGAGCCCTGCACGCATTTTCAAAAGGTCCTAGCCACATGCGTAAGTGGCGGTATACACACAAGTCTGAGGCCCTAAAAACCGGGCAGGCCGGGGATGTGTGTGGACATTGGTAAACAGCACACTGGCATCAAAGTGGGAGGGGCAAGGCAGGATGGGACGGAGGACAGCTGAAACAACAGAGGATTGGGAGGGAACTGGGGAAGGCCCCATTGTGTCACTGCATGAAATTTGCAAAAATTCACCCCCCCTCCCCCCCCCCCATGCATGCCACTGCACATTCATGCACGGACTATAAAATCCGTCTCGCATGTGCGCGCAGTCAATGGATTTTATAACATGCATGCGCCGGAATGCATATGTTATAAAATCGGCGTATCCATGTGCATGCACCAGGAACTGTACATGCACATGGCCATGTGCGTATGTTTTACAATCTACCCCTAAATGCTTTGGGAAATTTGATTCTGTTCTCTTGTTTGCTATACCCACACTCTATGCCTTAGAAGTTTTGATGTAAATCTGCCATTTTCGAGCCATACCCCACACTTCATATCCTGGGATTTTTTATTCTCTTCTATTTGCAGTAGCTCTCACCCTATGCCTTGTGTTTTTTAATGCTACATTGCAGTTTGCCATACCCTGCACTCTTTACCTTGGACATTTTGATGCCAGTGTGCTGTTTACCAATGTCCACACATTATGCCTTGGGATTTTTAATGCCACTCCATTGTTTGCCATATTTCACATTCTATTCCTTGAGTGTTTTGATGTTACTCTTCTGTTTGTCATATCCCCAGACACTACAAGTTATGGATTTTGAAGCCACTACTGCTGCTAATTTGTTGCCACTATTGTTGGTACCCTATGTTGTTTTTAGGTAGCTTTGGATGTTCTTGCCACTTTTGTTGGTGACATTTGTAATTTAGCTGCCTTGTGGTGCTCATGCCAATATTGATGTCCTTTGATCCTTATTAACTGTCACAGTTTCAAGGTAGGGGTGGAATCGTCCCTTAGCACCCAGCACAGTCCAAGGGATACCATTCTCCAGTTCTAGTAACTCAGAATTATAGTTTAAATAATGTATTGATGCAGTTTAAATAAGTTAGAAATGAAATAGAAGTATGGGGGGTTTAGGGATTTTTGTTATACAGTGCACAGACAATGACTTATATATCTATATATTAATTGTGGCCTGTATATTGGGATTGAAACTGGTGGTGTGGTTGTTCACTTCTACATCCATCCTACTAGCTTGCATTATTTTTAGGGACCATTCTTTTCAGTTTGTTTTATTATTTTCTAGGAATTTATCAGTGTTTATTACAACAAGAAAAATTATATTTATTTTGAAAAATGTAAGTCATTTCTTCCCATTGATTACTCCCTTTTTTGTTCTTGGAAAAAAATAAAATAAAAACTGAAAATGAAGGTCCCTAAATGTTCTGTAGATAGACACAGTTGTGAAGTCTGGGAGGTTGGTCTTATGCTGAAAGGAATACCTTCCAATCATTGTTAAATGAATTTTAATCTAAGAATTTATCATATAGATATAATTTCCATTATCCTCTAGGAGATAAGAAACAAAGACACAAACTAGAATTCTAGAGTCATGGGATCACTGAGAATTTGCTTTGGAGACATATGGCACCTTCAAAACCAGAAGTTTAATATTACAGTTCCCAGAAGCAGTCTAACGCTACTTTGCATCAACAGTTTGTTTCAACCAGATGAGCAATATATTGCTTTAGAAAATACAGTTCACAGAATTAGTGGGATTATTGATTAGGTACAAGAATAGTATCTCACATCACACCCATCCTCAGGAACTTACATTGGCTCCCAATAAACTATAGAATCTTAAACAAATCCCTCACCATCATTCACAAAACCATCCACAAACAGCTTCAACTCGATCTGCAGATTCCTTTCAAACTTCACACCTCTACAAGACCCATCAGAGAAAGGTACAAAGGAACCCTACACATCCCCACAACTAAAGCCACCCTTCATATAACCACCAGAGAACTGGCATTCTCGATTGCAGGACCTGCCATCTGGAATACCATGCCTACAGATCTCAGACTTGAACCCTGCCTTTTAACATTTCGGAAAAAACTTAAAACCTGGCTATTCTTACAAGCCTTCCCTCAACAGGTTGAACTATGAATAAAAGACACATAGAAAAGCACTCTATATAGATCCAGGCATCCCCTATTTACCACTTGTTTAAGTCCTTCTCCTTTTTTCTACAGCCGCTTGCTACCTCAACGTCCAAGTTCACTCCACCTTGTTTATTGTAACTTTGCCTCTTGTTCAATGTTAAGTTAAGTTAATGTTTACCCCTTGTTCCATGTAAACCGACATGATATGATATACATCATGAATGCCGGTATAGAAAAGCATCAAATAAATAAATATCATTATAGAATGTGAAATCTAAAAATGTATTTGGCTCATATTTTATCACTAGATACATGAGTTCAAAACAAAGTTTATTGGTGATGATACAATAATGGTCTGGGCTTTGCAGTGTAAGTTTTTGAATAAACACTGGGCACAGTGTTCACACTCCATGAGAGAGGCCCAGACAGGGATAGAAACATGCATATTGGATAATTATTATATTTTCAATATGTTATGTGCTTGACTGCTATTTTATTGATTTTTTAATGCATTTATTTATTTCAGTCATGTTTCTTATGATAAAATGAACTATTCATGTTCCCTTCTTCCATTTTTTCTTGAGACACCAATGCTATATAACCAGTAGGACAGAACATCTGGGAGCCTTGAGAAAAAGAATGGAGTTGGCTCAACATGGGACAGTACAGTGAACTGAAAGACAAGAAGCAGGATGATTAAAAAAATAGTTTGCAGAGAAGCTCCTTCCTTATAGGACAGATGTTAGTTTACTTTCCAATTATAGACACATAAATTCATACCCAAGTTAGGTGTACTCTCGGCTCCCAATCATGATGCTAGAATAAACCTTTGATGTCCTGCTGCAGAAGGAGCTTTGTTGGGTCACTGGTAATAGCATCGAAAGCTACAACAGTCCACAGTTATCCAACTATTGCAGTGCTTTATGTACCCTGTATTAATATAATTTACAGTGTTATGGAATGATGTATGATTCAGTTTAGACAGAAACTTTCAGATCCCAAAGGTGTTGGTCAAGGTTAATATAAGATTCACATTTATTAATGCTTTAGGCCAAAGTTTTGTTGTTGGTCAATCAATATTAAGAGCATATAGGGAGGTTTTCTACTGCTTTTCTAGTAGAAACTACTATTATTGATTTTAGAAAGGGAAAGGCTAAGTTAATAAAGTAGGTTAACAAAAACAGTGATTTTATAGTAGAAGATAGACTACAGTGCATGGTCCATATATTGTGAGAAATGTAATCTGTGAGTTAGTTATTATTACTTCAGTCCTCCATATATTTCTTCCATGTATGTAAATAAAAATATATTTAAAAAAAATGTAAAATATAGATCAACTAACAATAAATTAAATTTACAAAAAGGTAAGAAAATCACCAGATTTCATATGCATTTACAGTGAATACATTTTTTAAATTATTATAGACCTAATCAGGAACTTTCATATTTCTAAAAAAAATTCCTTTGCTCTGAGCTACCCAGTGAAGAAGAGGGGTTGTCATCCTCCAGGCAGCCACAGGATGAATTTCTACTCTGTGGAGGTATTCACTTCTCAATACATCCTTAGCTCAACTCCCCTGCACAGTCATGGAGCAGTCACAAGACTTGACCCAGAACCACCTCCATAAAAACATAAAGCCCAGTCACATGAAAGAAATCTAAAGGATGCTTCCAGAAAATCATAATTGAATAAATTCTGCCCAGCACCAGATAGATGAATTTCATCACCTCATTCAAGTCCAGCAAAGTCAGTAATATTCCTTTCATGATGAATTGGTGTAACACCATAGCATGTGATCCACAGGGCAGCCCAATCTGCCATGTCACTTTCTTTAACTCCCTAACCCATAGTTTCTTAAGTTTTCAGCTGTAGTGGTAGATGATGTCTGATCATTGGATTTAGATATCACTATATATCAAAAGATCTTAAATCTTATGATTCAATGTCTCTCCAGCAAATTTCCAACAAGAAAATTAATCAACAGCATCACAATAAAAACTTTAAACAAAATAATATAGTACTAAAATAACATAAATCTCATCTCCATATATCGCAAAGAAAATCAGGAGGAAGGGGGAGAACAAATCTCAAATAGAAAATATCCCTTAATCTCAACAAACAGCCCTCACAGATGGCCAACCAGGCACATCATAAATCTATAATAAATATGGGTCAACCCTTTTCTTGGGCATATCCAGAATAAATGTTATCATATGTTAATCTGATACAAAATGATGAAAAAAATGAAACAGAACTCATCAGTCTTGCAATTTTGCCAGTGTAATGATTCTAATCAAATTCATTCTCAAATATGCAATAAGTAGAATTATATGTTAAATTTCCTTCAATCTCTTCTTGCAAAAAGATCATATCTGCATTTAACCTACAGACTCATTTACTTTCTAAGGACATATAATTAGTGTTTCATCTTAACATAGAATAAGTATCTATGTACAGTCTTCATCCAACACATATAGACCTTAAAAAGAATACCTTTCAGCCATCTTCAAGGTTTTAAGTCCAATGACTGAACTGAACCAAAACAAAACATTCTGTTCAATACAATCTGAGATAAGGTGAGTTCCTGATTTCCTCCACACAATGATAACTAGTCCCAGCATTTAATGGAGAATCTTCAAATGAATAATTGTGAGTGCTATAGGGACTTATGTATTTAAAAAGCTATTTTCCAAAATCATTTGCCTGGATAACTGGTACAGATATGCATTTGTTTAAAACAAATAAGGTATCCAAAACAATCATGCAGATTTATTGTGGTTCCTGCAAAATTAATACAAATGGCTAGTACCTTAATAAGTAATTAAAGTTTCATTGCATTTGTTTCCATTTCTCATTAAAAGGAAAAGCAAAACTGCCACTGTTTGTTTTTTTTTTCTTTTCTGAAGGCAAAGAGTGATATCACAATTGACCCTAGACTGACAAGAGCCATGGCTGGAAGGGGGAAGGAACACGCAAGGAAGCAGAACCAATCAAGGTCAAACATTAGATTTAGGCAGTCTATCCTAGCTGGCATTTATATAGACTGAAGGTTACTTCCTCTTTTTTCTTCAAACTGAAAGTTAGATCAGACAGGAAGCACCTTTATGAGCTCATTTGTCTATAGATGGAGAGATCTTGATTGGATCTTGAGCCATCAGATTTCAACAAAAATTGAGAAAGAAGAAAAGACTGAAAAATACTGGGACTAGGAGAAGTCAAAAGTGATGTGAGCTCTAGATCTGGTAGTTCATTTTGTTAGATATACACTTTGTTACTCTGTGTCAAAAAGTGTTTATTTTTTTTGCGGTGATACAGCACATATACACTGTAACACTGCAAAAGTAGAGCAGAAGGCAAATTCAGTGTGGTGTCTGTAATGGGTGCAAGTCAGTGAAGTGATGCAGAGATATTTAAACTAGAGAAGTCCTTTATAATATGTGTATGTGTGTGCATGTTTTGACTAGGAAACAGGCCAAAGGACCCAGACTTGAATTTTTGCTCTGAGTGTAATTTTGGAGTGGGAAAGTATGCAAACTCTTTATGTGATGCTATTCTATTTTTTTTATAACTATATCTTCTTCAGTGGGGGAAAAAATAATGCCACTGCTACCAGATTATAGGCAGTATGTTTGAGAACAATGACAAGAGTACACACACAAACATTGAACTGCTTGTAAAAAAAAACAAAACCAAATACAATTTTTCTATAGACAATGGTAAAGGACAGTAGGCACTCCTAGTGACTATGTCAAATTTTCATCATGACTCAGGGAATGGGAGGAAGAGAAAGGTGCAGTGGAAACAATGGCAGAAGGAAAAGTTTTGCCTCCTTCTGGAAAGACACCTACAAGTGAAAATCCTAGTACGGTTGATAGGAATAGTAGTACTACCAGTACCAGCACTTCTCTGACCAAGCTAAAGAGATATTTTTTTTTTCTCAGGGGTAAACCACAGTCACAGGAAACATCAAATAAGAAGATGCTAAGGCTGGAACAAGATATGCCACCTAATGCCACAGTTAACTCTATTCCTAAAGTGCAGGAGAAAACAGAGTCAATGGAGGGTGGCATTGGCAGTGGCAGTGGCAGTGGAGATGCAAGAGCAGAACTAGGAAATGAGCAGTCAAAAGCAGGCCAGTACTCCTTCCTGATAAGTCTGCAGCAGATTCTGCAAGAATCTACTGATACAAATAAATTATGTGACATAGAATAGTTAGTAGCTGGTAGAAAATGTGGGGTTTGTGTCTAGTTACAAGCATGCCGTCTTTCATTGAGCAGGCAGAGAATATAGGAAGTAAAGCTGCCAGAGAAAAGAGCATGCAATAGGCAGTGGTGGGCTTGATTGTTGCCCCTGGCCTTTTGCCTGCTTGTCCGACTTCAGGCTTCTGTTTCTCCTTTCTTAATTTGCTTTAGTTGTTCATGCCGCTGTTACTGCTGTTTTTTTTGCTCTTTAGTTGTCATTATTCTCATGCCATATTTTTGGTATCATTTGCTCCTCTGTAGTAGGCATGTGCAGGAGCAAAATGATCATTTTCATTTGTTCATTCAATTTATAGGTCACATCCATTTGTTTTATTAGTTTCTAATGAAAAAAATTGATTTTTCATGTCATTTCTTTCCCATTAAAGTCAGTGGGGGAAGCAATGCAGCCTATTTTGAGCTACAAAATTAGATGGTAACTTTTAAACAGCCTTGAGGGTGTAAATGTATGCATGTATGCCAGCCCGCATGAATGGATGCTGCCATTTTATAACATACATGTGTATATGTGCATATGTTATAAGATCATCTGAACATTCATACACATGTGCACAATTTTATACGGACATGCACATGTGTGTTTTAAAGCTGACTCTACTGCATAAGTAGGGGGAATTTTAAAAGCAATGCATGCTGGTGCAATAGCCCTTTTCCCCAATTTGTTCAAAGTTCACCCAGTTAACAGATTGGACGTCCTAATCTCTCCCCCTCCCCCCATTATGTAACTTTCCTTTTACCCTTTTAACCCCAACCCTTAAAATCCTGCTGACTTGCCTAGTTTTTATTTATTTATTTTAATACTTATAAGCTGTCCATAGCAGAAGAAAAGTTACTTGGTAAGGCACGTGCTTCTGCTCACATTTCAAGGCAACTTCTTGGACCACCCATGCCCTGCCCATGCTCTTTCCAGACTACACCCATGCCCTGCCCCTTTTTTAAACTTTTGGTTTGTGTGCATACTGGGTGACACATGCATACTCAAACACCTCTTAAAATCCATGAGACAAGCTCTGGCCTGAGATAATCGCATATCTCCCACCTTTGGTGCACGTAGGACTTATAAAATTCACCTAATAGGGTTTTCTAATCAATTTTAAAGAAACTTGTGGGTAGACAACATCAGAAGAGAGAGGAGAACTCAAAAGCACCAAGACTGTGGCAAAATGGCACCAAAAGTGTTATGAATAGCCTAAGGCACTGTAAAGGGATAAAAGTGTACCAGCAGTGGCAGAAGCTCTCCAAGGCAACATCAGAGGAGCAAACAGCTGCAAGAATGTCAAGAATATCCCAAGGAGACAAAAGATGGCATCTATAACCCTCTTTTGGGTTTCTGATACACTTTATAACAGTGGCATGAAACCCCCAAAGGCAGCACAAAAGGTGAAAAGTAGCACCAAGAGTGGCATGAACATCTTAAGACATTATGAAGGAGGAACAAATCAACAAACAAATTAAAAAGCAGGCATTGATAGAGGGACAAAGAAACATAAAGAGTGGCATGAAGACCCTCAAAGCACCATGAAAGTTGCAAGTCACCCACCAATAGTGGCAACAATATCCCAAGATTTAGAACCCAGGGTATGGCGGTAAAGAAGAATGACAGCAAGACCCTCAAAGTATACTGTCAGGAGCAGGGCACAGTGGCAGCAAGACCAACAAGGTGTAGAGCCTGGGGATTGCAGCAAGGCATACTGATCCTGGAAGTATAATGAAATGTATAATGACTCTTTAGCTCACAAAGGCTTCCAATGGGACTATTGACTGAATAGATAATGTTGCTAGATACTAGGGGTGTGCATTCGTTTTGAACTTAAATGTAAAATGCAACTTTTTTTTTTTTAACTTAAAAAAGTGATGAGGCGTAAACGATCGGATTTCCAACGTATTCAACATAGCTATGTTGAATACGTTGGAACAGAATAGTATCTAGTAGGGATGTGCAGACCAAAAGTTTAAGTTCATAAGTCCATAAGTCGAAAGGGGGGGTCATTTGCGGTCAATATGGACATATGGAGAATTCCATAAGTTGAGTCTATGTCCATATGTGCAAATAAAAATTTAAACCCCTCACCCGCATTAATCCCCCCCCCCCCCCAAGACTTACCAAAACTCCCTGGTGGTCCAGCGGGGTCAGGACGCCATTTCTGAACTCCTTTGCAAGGAGCACGTGAGGTCGGCGTCACGTCGGAGTGACGCGGCGTCATGTGATTCCCCTCGGGTCCACTCCGGGACCCTCGTTGGGCCCAAAAGGCACTTTTGGCCAGCTTGGGGGGGTCAGGAGGCCCCCCCAAGCTGGCCAAAAGTGCCTTTTGGGCCCAACGAGGGTCCCGGAGTGGACCCGAGGGGAATCACATGACGCCGCGTCACTCCGACGTGACGCCGACCTCACGTGCTCCTTGCAAAGGAGTTCAGAAATGGCGTCCTGACCCCGCTGGACCACCAGGGAGTTTTGGTAAGTCTTGGGGGGGGGGGGGATTAATGCGGGTGAGGGGTTTAAATTTTTATTTGCACATATGGACATAGACTCAACTTATGGAATTCTCCATATGTCCATATTGACCGCAAATGACCCCCCCTTTCGACTTATGGACTTATGAACTTAAACTTTTGGTCTGCACATCCCTACTAGATACTATTCTGTTCAATGAACCACCAGCAGGCAAGAGATCATTAAATGCTGAAAGACAATGGCTACTGTTGGAAAAAGAAACAATTCCTGATGATTGCTTGGTCTGTGCAATGCATTATTCCTGCAAGTCCCAAGGTTTAATTGCAATACTACACAAGAATTGGCACATATTGGGTCTCCATCCTTTATTTCAGGAACAACTGATGGTGGCTTATACAAGAGGGAGGAACTTAAAAGATATGCTTGTTAAGTTGATGTCTTCTGAATTCAGAAATACAGTACCTAGAGAGTCAAGAGGACTTTCACCATGTGGAGAGTGTGGTGTCATACTACCATTACATTTGTGACATGGCAAGATCCTTTTTTAGGCTGCTATTTTGACATCAGAGACATACAAATTGTATGTCAAAGAATGTGATATATGCCATTTTCTGTCCATGCAACTTATTATGTTATTAATAGGACACATGATAAGGATATGAACTCACTTTATTGTACATAAAAGCTGCATTTCCATGGAAAAATTACATGCACTTAAGGTTTCCCATTGTATGGGGAGCTCTTATCAATTTGCTGGTGGGACACTGAACAGATAACATCTACGGGACCTGAATTCAACTTGGATTGCAAATTAAATTTTAGAGAATACTTTTGGTCAATTCTGTTGTGCCACATGGTTTAAATGTTGAAATTGACTGGTATTCACTGATTTAATGCCAGTGGATATATCCAGTTCTTCCTTCATTTGTACTGAAGCATTTCCTTATGACATTTCCACCATAGTTGCTAGTAGGGATGTGCATTCGTTTGTGACAAAATAGGAAATATAGACGATATTTCCTATTTTTTATGTTTCGGGGGGCCCCGAAATAATAGGAAAACCCACAAAATTTTGTGTGGATTTCTTATCGTTTTTTTGGGGGGAGAAAGGGCACATAAAAATACCCCAAACCCACCCCAACCCTTCAGATTTAATTAATTACAATCCCCCCCTCCCAACCCCCCCCAAAAAAACAAACTTGCCTATAGTGCCTGGTAGGGATGTGAATCATTTTTTGATGATTTAAAATATCGTCTGATATATTTTAAATCGTCAAAAATCGTTAGAGGCAATATTTAATAGGAATTCCCCCGATTTATCGTCAAAAATCATAAATCGGGGGAAGGGGGAGGGGAAGGGGGGCGGGAAAACCGGCACACTAAAACAACCCTAAAACCCACCCTGACCCTTTAAAATAAATCCCCCACCCTCCCGAACCCCCCCAAAATGCCTTAAATTACCTGGGGTCCAGTGGGGAGGGGGGGTCCGGTGTGATCTTTTACTCTCGGGCCTCCGGTGCGTTGTAGAAATGGCGCCGGCGCTACCTTTGGCCTGTCATATGACAGGCCAAAGGTAGCGCCGGCGCCATTTTGTTTCTTGTCCCCCGACGTCAGGAGCGTAGGAGATCACTCCTGGACCTCCGCTGGACCCCCAGGGACTTTTGGCCCGAGAGTAAAAGATCACACCGGGACCCCCCCTCTGGACCCCAGGTAATTTAAGGCATTTTGGGGGGGTTCGGAAGGGTGGGGGATTTATTTTAAAGGGTCGGGGTGGGTTTTAGGGATGTTTTAGTGTGCCGGTTTTCCCGCCCTCCCCTGATTTACGATTTACACGATATTTAAAAAAACAAAACCGCGACGATCTGATTCCCTCCCCCCCCCCAGCCGAAATCGATCGTTAAGATGATTGATCACACAATTCACATCTCTAGTGCCTGGTGGTCCAACAGGGGTCCTGGGAGTGATCTCCCCCTCTCGGGCCAATGGCTGCCACTAATAGAAATGGCAGTGATGGCCCACACCATTTTTTAAGATGGTGCCGGCTGGCTAATGGCACTTTGTTTTTCTCATACTTATCTGTTACTCTTGGCCCTTAGTAACCTTTTGGTTCTATTTCCCTTCCACCCCCGCCATTAATGTAGAGAGCTGTGTTGGAACTGCATCTAAGTGAAGTAGTTTAATTAGTTAGGGGTATTGACCACCACAATAAGCAAGCTACACCATGCTTATTTGTTTACGCAGACTATGTAATTCAGTCCTTGGTTGTTGTCTGTATAGATCCCCTTTTCTTCCTTCCCCCCTGCCGTTGAAGCAGAGAGCTATGCTGGATATGCTTGAAGTATCAGACTTTCTCCCCTGCCGTTGAAGGAGAGAGCTATGCTGGCTATGGGAGGAGGAGAATAGCCTAGTGGTTAAAGCAGTGGGCTACAAACCAGGAGACCAGGCTTCAAGTCCCACTGTCACTCCTTGTGATCTTGGGCAAGTCACTTTACCCTCCATTGCCTCAGGTACAAAACTTAGATTGTAAGCCTTTTGGGGATAGGGAAATACCTACAGTACCTGAATGTAAACCAATGTGATATCTCAGATTGAATGTCAGTATATAAAAATAATAAATAAAATATGCATTGAAAGTGATCAGTTTTTCTCCCCTGCTATTGAAGCAGAGAGATACGCTGGATATGCATGAAGTATCAGTCTTTCTCACCTGCCATTGAAGCTATGCATTGAAAGTGAAGTATCAGGCTTATTTGGTTTGGGGTTGTAACTGCCGTAAAGCAAACTACCCCCTGTTTTTTTGTGAATGCAAATCCTTTTTTTCCACATTTCCTCTTGCCGTTGAAGCTTAGAGCAATGTTGGAGTTGCATTAACCGTGTGTATGTTTATTGAATAAGGGTATTATCTCCAAGTAGTAGCCATCATTCCCATGAGCCACTCACTCTTCATTCTCATTCTCTAGACTTTATAGATCCACAGTGTTTATCCCACGCCCCTTTGAAGTCCTTCACAGTTCTGGTCTTCACCACTTCCTCCGGAAGGGCATTCCAGGTATCCACCACCCTCTCTGTGAATAAATACTTCCTGACATTGGTTCTGAGTCTTCCTCCCTGGAGTTTTAAATTGTGACCCCTGGTTCTGCTGATTTTTTCCAATGGAAAAGGTTTGTCGTTATCTTTGGATCATTAAAACCTTTCAAGTATCTGAAAGTCTGTATCATATCACCTCTGCTCCTCTTTTCCTCCAGGGTGTACATATTTAGATTATTCAACCTCTCCTCATAAGTCATTCGATGAAGACCATCCTCCTTTTTGGTCACCCTTCTCTGGACCGCCTCCATCCTCTCTCTGTCCTTTCAGAGATATGGTCTCCAGAACTGAGCACAGTACTCCAGGTGAGGCCTCACCAAGGACCTGTACAAGGGGATAATCACTTCCCTTTTCTTACTTGATATTCCTCTCTATGCAGCCCATCATTATTCTGGCTTTAGCTATCGCCTTGTCACATTGTTTTGCCGACTTTAGATCGTTAGACACTATCACCCCAAGGTCTCTCTCCTGCTCCGGGCACATCAGCCCTTCACCCCCCATCGAATACAGTTCTTTCAGATTTCCACACTCCAAATGCATGACTCTACACTTCTTGGCACTGAATCTCAGCTACCATATCTTTGACCACTCTTCCAGCTTCCTTAAATCCCTTCTCATTCTCTCCACTCCTTCTGGCATGTCCACTCTGTTGCAGATCTTAATGTCATCCGCAAACAGACAAACCTTACCTTCTATCTTGTCTGCTATGTTGCTCACATAGGTATTGAACAGAACCGGTCCCAACACCGATCCTTGTGGCACTCCGCTTAACACCGCTCTCTCTTCAGAGTAAGTTCCATTTATCATCATACATTGTCATCTGTCCGTCAACCAGTTTGCAATCCAAGCCACCACATTGGCACTCACTCCGAAGCTTCTCATTTTATTCACCAGCTTCCTGTGCAGAACCATATCAAAAGCCTTGCTGAAATCCAAGTAGATGACATCGAGCGCTTTTCTTTGATCCAATTCCCTAGCCACCCAGTCGAAAAAGTCAATCAGATTTGTCTGACAGGATCTTCCCTTGGTGAATCCATTAGGGATGTGAAGCAGGGATGGATTGGTCCCATTCGGTATCCATATTCGTCAGGACCCAAATACGTTGCATCTGTTCTCGGGGGACCCCGATCCGTTCATTAGTTACATATGTATTTGTTTCCCAAAAAAACCCCATCCCAACCCTTTAAATTTAATTAACTACAACCTTCAACCCTCCTGACCCCCCCCCCCCCAAGACTTGCCAAAAGTCTCTGCTGGTCCAGCAGGGGTCCTGGAGAGATCTCCTGCACTCAAACTGTTGGCTGCTGGTATTAAAAAAGGCGCCGATAGCCTTTGCCCTTACTATGTCACAGGGGCTACCGGTACTATTGGTCAGCCCCTGTCACATGGTAGGAGCACAAGATGGTTCCAGCTGTCCATTGCTCCTACCATGAGACAGGTGCCTACCAATGGCACTGGTAGCCCCTGTGACATAGCAAGGGCAAAGGCTATCGGCACCATTTTGAATACCTGCAGCCAACAGCCCGATTGCTGGAGATCACTCCAGGACTCCTGCTGGACCACCAGGGATTTTTGGCAAGTCTTGGGGGGGTCAGGAGGGTGGGGGTTTATTTGTTAGTGATATGTTGTATTTGTGGGGGTTCTCCATACGTTTCATGACCCCCACGAATACAACAAATATGGCATATACGTTGTGGATTGCCAATACGTTCCAAACAAATGCACACCCCTAGAATCCATGCTGTCTCTGGTCCAGCAATTCTCTCAAATGTAGATAGTTCACTATTCTTTCTTTCAGCAGTGACTCCATCACTTTTCCCACCACCAAGGTGAGGCTAACAGGCCTGTAGTTACCAGCCTCCTTTCTGCTCCCACTCTTGTGAAGCGGGACCACTACCGCTCTTCTCCAATCACTCGGTATCACTCCCGTTTCTAGGGATCTATTGAACAGGTCACACAGCGGACCCGCCAGCACATCTCTGAGCTCTTTCAGTATCCTAGGATGAACTTCTCAGGCCCCATGGCTTTGTCCACTTTCAGTTTCCCCAGCTCTTCCCACACATTCTCCATTGTAAATGGAGTTACATCTTCTCCACTCCCCTCCATTTTCTTGTTAACTAGCGGTGGTCCTTCTCCTGGGTCCTTTTTAGTGAACACCGAACTGAAGTATTCATTTAATATTTCTGCCATTTCTTCATCTCTCTCTACACATTGATTCTTTTCACCTTTCAATTTCACTATACCACTTTGAACTTTTCTCCTTTCTCTGATTTATCTGAAAAATGTTTTGTCACCTCTCTTTACCTCTTTGGCAATCCTTTCTTCTGCTTTACTTTTTGCCATCTTGATTACTTTCTTCGTCTCCCTCAGTTGTACCTAATATTCTTCTTTGTGCTCCTCCCTTTGGGATCCTTTATATTTCTTGTATGCTGTTCTTTTAGGGGTAGATTTTCAGACAAGCGCGAACAGCCTACTTTTGTTTGCGCTCCAGGCGCAAACAAAAGTACGCTGGATTTTAGTAGATACGCGCGTATCGGCTAAAATCCTGGATCGGCGCGCGCAAGGCTATCGATTTTGTATAGCCTGCGCGCGCCGAGCCGCGCTGCCTCCCCCCGTTCCCTCCAAGGCCGCTCCGAAATCGGAGCGGCCTTAGAGGGAACTTTCCTTTGCCCTCCCCTCACCTTCCCCTCCCTTCCCCTACCTAACCCACCCGCCCGGCCCTGTCTACACCCCCCCCTTACCTTTGTCGGGGGATTTACGCCTCCCGGAGGGAGACGTAAATCCCCGCGCGCCAGCGGGCCTGCTGCGCGCCGGGCCGCGACCTGGGGGCGGGTACGGAGGGCGCGGCCACGCCCCCGGGCCGTAGCCACGCCCCGTACCCGCCCCCAAAACGCTGCCGACACGCCCCCGGAACGCCGCGACGACCGGGCCCGCCCCCCGACACGCCCCCGACACGCCCCCCCTCCGAGAACCCCGGGACTTACGCGAGTCCCGGGGCTCTGCGCGCGCCGGGAGGCCTATGTAAAATAGGCTTCCCGGCGCGCAGGGCCCTGCTCGCCTAAATCCGCCCGGTTTTGGGCGGATTTAGGCGAGCAGGGCTCTGAAAATCTACCCCTTAGCTTTTATTTTGTCAGCCACTTCCTTTGAGAACCAGATAGATTTCATTTTTCTTTTGCTTTTCTTTACTTTTCTAACATATAGAATATTTGCCTTGATAATTGCTCCTTTTAGTTTGGTTCACTGTTGATCCACATTCCTCTCATTCTCCCAGCCTTTTAGTTCTTCCTCCAGGTACTTCTCCCATTTCATCAAAGTCCATGTTTTTGAACTGCAAAACTTGGGTCTTCGTGCTTCTTCTACATATCCTTTGTGTGATATGAAACCATACCATTTGATGATCACTGGTGCTGAGGTGGGCGCCCACCTGGACCTCATAGATATTATCTCCATTAGTGAACACTAAATTGAGTATAGCTCCCTCTCTGATGGGTTCCATTACCATTTGTTTGAACAAAGCCCCTTGCAGGGCATCCACTATTTCTCTACTATTGTTAGATTCTGCAGAAGGGATTCTCCAGTCTACATCCAGCAGATTAAAGCATCCAACGATCACCACTTCTCCCTTCTTTCCCATCTTTTGGATGTCTTCAACCAGATCTCTGTCATGCTCTTCCTTTTGATTTGGAGGCCTGTAAACCACTCCAATATAAATGGATGCCCCATCATCTTTTTTTAGGTCGGCCCATAGTGCTTCTTCATTGCCCCATCTTCCTTGCAGCTCAGATGGTTGGATATTGTTTCTGACATAAAGAGCCACTCCTCCCCCTTTCCTATCCTCTCTGTCCTTCCTTAACAAGTTATAGCCTAGTATTGCCATATCCCAATCATGAGATTCCGTGAACCACATCTCTATGACAGCAACAACGTCCAAGTCCGCCTCCACCATTAGGGCTTGCAGATCTGGGATTTTATTGTCCAAACTACGAGCATTTGTGCTCATAGCTTTCCAGCTTTTCTCGTTCAGGTTACTGCTTTTCCTGGACTCCTTTTGTGACTTTAATTGAGTTTTGTTATTCACTTCACCCTTTCCCTTTGCAATTGTGCAAAGGAAAAGATTAGTGCCACTGACAGAGTCATCCATCACAATGAGCTTTTTCCTTTGGTTACTGATCTGGAATTTCTGTATGTATTGGGTTTCTTCTCTCTTTTCAGATAAAACTTCAATCTTTTTCTCAAGAACTTCTTCAGTATTTAATACAGAGAAGGCTTTTTGTACTTGTTGCACTTGATACATTGTGTGTCTCCGCATCACAGGTAACTCTAGCCAGATAACTTGTCTTCTCAAAGGCCTTTTGAATATTGGCCTCATTGTGTTTTGTTTTGTTTTTTTTCAAGTGAACTTTACTTACACTCTGTTTATGGACAATTTGTTTCTTTACTTAAACATTACACCCTGAATTGTAAATATGAGACCTCCCATACCTATCAAATTTTGGGCCTGATTCAGTAAGGCATTTCTTCCATTCTGTGTCTATGGGAAAATGCCTTGATGAATCAGGCCCAAAGTTTTGAGGCAAACCAAATAATCTGCCAGAATGTATGGATGGGTTCTGCTACTGATTTATTGAGAGCCCTTACACCTTTTATAATTCTGATTCAGACAGATGGAGATATATGGAGCTGCAGCTGTAGGTTGCTCAAAAGAAAGGTGAATTATTGGAAAAAGGAGTGGTTCCAAACCACAGCTCAAAAAGGTCACAAAGCCTTCATGGCAGATGTTTAGAACAGAGGTTTAGAGAACCAATTGCTGCTACTGCTCAAATTTCTACATGGAAGCAGGTGCTTGCAAAAGTCAGTTCTGGCACTGCTAATCTTCCTTTTAGGTTTTTGCCTATATCTGTGCAAGCTTTTCCAGCCAACCTGACAGACTCTCATCACATCAGACATCCCAAGTTACTGTAAAAAACCACATTCATATTTTCTTCCCAGTAGTTACACTTCCTCATGTGACCCCCAAAATTCAATCCTCTGCTCACCTCCAGCAACATGGATACGTCTCATATCACCAACCCTTTCACAGCTCTAGCATACAGAACACTTCATATTATCACTCTTTATGCATTTATCTCTTTTCCTTTCCTATTAATCACTTTCAGCTTCCTGACTTGTGCTCCAGGTTACCTCTTTTCTCAACCACCACTTTGTTTTCAACAGAGTCTCAAGAAAGGATCAAAGGTTGCATCTGTCTCCTCCAGTCCCTCCTCTCCTGTTCTCTGTAGAAATAAAGAGACACGTTGGAGGGTCATGAGACTTGAAGGGGCAAAGTAGAATAGAAAATAATTGGTATGCTCCTTCTCCAGCACCTCCCACTTCCTGAAGCATCTACTTCAGCCTCACCCTTCCCCTTCTGTGGGGACATAAGGGACAAGGGGTGATACTGGAGCAGATAGTGTAGAGTAGAAAACTCTATTCCCTTCCCCTGCCTCTCCCCTCCTGTTTCCTGCAGGCTGCCTGGAGTGGATGGGACAGTAAGAGATCAACTGTTTTCAACAGCTTAAGATTGGGGGCAGAGGCCAATAAATTTGACCCATGAGTTTTATGTGCCCATGGTTAGTAAAACCCCTGAGGGCAGGACATAAGAACATAAGAAATTGCCATGCTGGGTCAGACCAAGGGTCCATCAAGCCCAGCATCCTGTTTCCAACAGATGCCAAAACCAGGCCACAAGAACCTGGCAAATTACCCAAACACTAGGAAGAACCCATGCTACTGATGCAATTAATAGCAGTTGCTATTCCCTAAGGGGCGGATTTTAAAACCCCTGTGCGCCGGCGCACCTATTTTGCATAGGCTGCCAGCGCGCACAGAGCCCCGGGACGCGTGTAAGTCCCGGGGCTTCCTGTCGGGGGCGTGGCGGAGGGCGTGGCGGGATGACGCGGCGTTTCGGGGGCGGGGCGCGGCGTTTCGTGGGCGGCGATGTCGGCGTGGTTTCGGCCCGGGGGCGTTCCGGGGTCGTGGCCGCGGCCTCCGGAACAGCCCCCGGGACCGGACCACGGAGTGGGGCAGCCGGACCACTGAGTGGGGCAGCCTGCTTTCAGCAGGCGTAACTTTGCCGACAAAGGTAAAGGGGGGGGTTTAGATAGGGCTGGGGAGGTGGGTTAGGTAGGGGAAGGGAAGGGAAGGTGGGGGGAGGGCGAAGGAAAGTTCCCTCCGAGGCCACTCTGAAATCTGAGCAGCCTTGGAGGGAACAGGCAGCGCGCGCTGGGCTCGGCGCGCACAGGTTGCACAAATGTGCACCCCCTTGTGCGCACCGACCCCGGATTTTATAAGATACGCGCGGCTACGCGCGTATCTTATAAAATCCAGCGTACTTTTGTTCGCGCTCGCGCAAGTATTTAAAATCTGCTCCTAAGTATAATTGATTAATAGCCATTAATGGACTTCTCCTCCAAGAACTTAATCAAATCTTTTTTGAACCCAGCTACACTAACTGCACTAACCACATTCTCTGGCAACAAATTCCAGAGCTTTATTGTGCGTTGAGTGAAAAAGAATTATCTCCGATTAGTCTTAAATGTGCTACTTGCTAACTTCATGGAATGTCCCCTAGTTTTTCTATTATTCGAAAGTGTAAATAACCGAGTCACATCTACTCGTTCAAGACCTCTCATGATCTTAAAGACCTCTATCATATCCCCCCTCAGCCATCTCTTCTCCAAGCTGAACAGCCCTAACCTCTTCAGCCTTTCATTATAGGGGAGCTGTTCCATCCCCTTTATCATTTTGGTTGCCCTTCTCTGGCAGTTACGTGCGCAAAAACCCATGGCGGGTTAAGCGCAGCTCATTTCATCAGCCACTTAGTTAAAAATTGGTTAAGGTTAGCCGGATAACTTTACCTAAGCTCTGAATGCCCCTGGAACATCTCTTTTTCATTCAGCTAGAATTTTATTGGTGTTATTGCACTGAGGTGCTGGCTTGGGTATTTGTTTTGTGAGAAAGAAGGCTGAGGATGGCAGGGCCTGACTTGACCTACTAGCTGAAGAGCTGGCATGCATTGTGCAGGGATTTCACAATTTCAAAACGTAAAGAAGTATTTGTTAGCAATGGGAAGGATAATTTTCACAACTTTCTATGGGGACAATATAATAAGACCTGCACTGAAACTGGTGCTAAATTTTTGTGCAAATTTCTTTTTAGCATATATGGTAAAAGCAGGCACCTCAGTGGGATGTAATAAGAAGACAAGAAGCAAATTAAATATTGGCAAAAAACACATTCAAGACCGAATACAAACACCAATACTTGCATAGAAGCCCAGATGCAGAAATCTATGCGAAAAACCTGCAATAAAATAGGGGCGATTGAAAAAATGTTACAGAGTTATGAGGGGTATTTCCAACTTAATTGCTTATTTCATTAGCCCCAAGTTATTAAAAAATAAATTGTTTCAGGTCCTACCGGCCCTTTTATTCCACTGCTGGTATTAAGGTTAGAGATGTGAATCGGAACCAGAATCGGTTCTGATTCCGGTTCCGATTCACATCGTGGGGTTTTTTTTGTTTGGCCCAATAGGGTTTTTTTATCGGCTGCGCCCAAGCCGATAAACAAAAAACCCACCCCGACCCTTTATAACTAATCCCTTAGCTTCCCCCACCCTCCCGACCCCCCAAAAACATTTTACAGGTACCTGGTGGTCCAGTGGGGGTTCCGGGAGCGATCTCCTGCTCTCGGGCCGTCGGCTGCCACTAATAAAAATGGCGCCGATAGCCTTTGCCCTTACCATGTGGCAGGGTATCCGTGCCATTGGCTGGCCCCTGTCACATGGTAGGAGAACTAGATGGTCCGTGCCATTTTTAAAGATGGCGCCAGCCATCCAGTGCTCCCTCCATGTGACAGGGGCCGGCCAATGGCACAGATACCCTGTCACATGGTAAGGGCAAAGGGCCATCGGCGCCATTTTGATTAGTGGCAGCCGACGGCCCAGGAGCGGGAGATCGCTCCTGGGACCCCCACTAGACCACCAGGTACCTGTAAAAAGTTTTTTTTTTGGGGGGGGGTCGGGAGGGTGGGGGAAGGTAAGGGATTAGTTTTAAAGGGTCGGGGTGGGTTTAGGGGTTATTTTTGTGTGCCTTTTTCCCGCCCTCCCCCAAAACGATAACAGAACCCCCATGAACAATTTCATGGGGTTTTCCTATCGGTTTCGGGGAGCCCCTGATTTCTGATGATTTTGAAAATATCGTACGATATTTTCAATCGTCAGAAGCCCGATTCTCATCCCTAATTAAGGTGCTTGTATGTCCATGCAGCCTTTTCTTCACCGGGTGGCTGGTGCAGCACTGCATGGATCAGCCCCACTGAGAGAAAGCAGGAGCCAGGACAGACAGACCAATGATCTCTGGGGGCTACAGACAAGTACTGACATGGCCAAGATCTGTAGTGCTTTCACTTAACTATCGCCCTGACCCAGGCACTAAAAATTCTGCTTAAAAAACCAGCACTAACTGAACTTCCTGCTAGCAAGGCTCACTGCATAGCCCGTGAATAGATAATCACCTCCTTTACATGCCATTTGCATGAACTCATGCAAAACTTGCTGCAGGTTATTGTGCAGGTATGTGCATCTGTTTTTTCCATGCTAAACATGTCATTACATATGCGTGTACAATTAGTGTGTAAAACCACATGTAATTATCCGTGCAAAAAAAGTGGCAGGTTTTGCACAGCTTATTACATTGGCCCTATCTGAGTAAACTAGAGTTTATCCAAAGAACAATAAGGTTTGAAATTGATCCCTCCCCATGCCCTACACACACCAGAGCGGATAAAAGTATGTGTGGACATACCTACATTCTCACATAGGTGTCACATTTCAAAAGTATACTCTGCAAAGAGTTTTCTATTTAAAATTAGCTTGTAACTCATGGCTATAATGTATTCACGGGTATCCAATTTCCACTCATAGTTTAAAAATTGCTTTCAGAAGAAATAAAAAGTTCCTTTTGTGGTGGGGAGAACTGTTATACTTGATTTGTCTGGAGTTCTTGAAAATATCAAGAAAGCAGAGGTGATTATCGAAGGTTCTGCTGTCTACAATTCATAAGTGCGAGTAAATATACTCCATGCATTTAACACTTTTTGAAGAACTTTCACCACCTAATGAAATGTTTCTAGAGAAATAATTTCAGGAAACACACTAGAAGCTTTGCACAGCTCCAATTAAATAAGGAAGCACAGAACTGGCTTGAAGATTAGGACTATAAAGATGATCTTGTCTGCCCAGTTTTCTTCCTAATGCAGTGTCATAGACCATGAGCAGACAATTCTTGTCTTTGAATGCAATAATCAAATTGGGTTTTCAAGATATCCACACTGAATATACCAGAGATGCATTTACATGCACTGCCTCCACTGTATGCAGGTGCATCTCATTCATTTTCATTGTGGATATCCTGAAAACCCAACCATCTTGAGACACTCAAAGACACTGGAGTTGCCTACCCCGCCATATACCATAGTTGTCCTCTGACTTTCCCCTCATTTTCAACACTAGAGAACCTCTGAAATTGTTTTCATATTTTCTTGACTTCTGGTACCGTTTTTGCCTCAGCCACCCTTTCACGCTTCTTCAGATAATGTAAAAATCATGTGTGCTTTTACTTTTAATTAAGGTTTCAAGATAGCTTCATACTATCAGAGTACAAATAAATGTTCTCTATTCCCAACTTTTGCAGGCTTCAATATAAGACAATGAGTCTTGATTTGAAGTTTGAAGGAGTTAATCTCAGAGGACAACTTCTTTACTAAAGGGATGTGGATACCTAGCATCATTAATCAGAAGAGGTGCTAAAAGCCAATTATGTGACAGAATTTAAGAGTGCTTAAGAAAGATATAGAGAGAAGTGGTACAACAATTGTGAAAAGTTGAGTAAACTAATATAAAAAACTTTCAAGATTTTTATAAATCAATTGAATTGTTTTGCAAATCTCTTTTAACAAATTGTGCATTTTTAATAATAACTGGCAAAAAATGCAGATGCTTTAGGTTGCTTTCATATCAAAATAATATACAACTTATGGGAGGTGATAATTGTGTTTTTAATACTTTTTATTTTACATGTAATTGCATTAATAGTATGTATTTTCTTGAGTGTATGACTGGGATGAGGCAAGCAAATGGATATAAGTAACTAACTATAAGAACATAAGAACATAAGAATATAAGAAATTGCCATACTGGGTCAGACCAAGGGTCCATCTCAGACCAATGGTCCATCAAGCCCAGCATCCTGTTTCCAACAGAGACCAAAACCAGGCCACAAGAACCTGGCAATTACCCAAACACTAAGAAGAACCCATGCTACTGATGCAATTAATAGCAGTGGCTAATCCCTAAGTAAACTTGATTAATAGCCATTAATGGACTTCTCCTCCAAGAACGTATCCAAACATTTTTTGAACCCAGCTACACTAACTGCACTAACCACATTCTCTGGCAACAAATTCCAGAGCTTTATTGTGCGTTGAGTGAAAAAGAATTTTCTCCGATTAGTCTTAAATGTGCTACTTGCTAACTTCATGGAATGCCCCTAGTCCTTCTATTATTCGAAAGTGTAAATAACCGAGTCACATCTACTCGTTCAAGACCTCTCATGATCTTAAATACCTCTATTATATCCCCCCTCAGCCGTCTCTTCTCCAAGCTGAACAGCCCTAACCTCTTCAGCCTTTCCTCATAGGGGAGCTGTTCCAGCCCCTTTATCATTTTGGTTGCCCTTCTCTGTAAATTCTCCATTGCAAATATATCTTTTTTGAGATGCGGCAACCAGAATTGTACACAGTATTCAAGGTGCGGTCTCACCATGGAGCGATACAGAAGCATTATGACATTTTCCGTTCTATTAACCATTCCCTTCCTAATAATTCTTAACATTCTATTTGCTTTTTTGACTGCTGCAGCACATTGAGCTGACAATTTTAAAGTATTATCCACTATGATGCCTATATCTTTTTCCTGGGTGGTAGCTCCTAATATGGAACCTAACATCGTGTAACTACAGCAAGGGTTATTTTTCCCTATATGCAGCACCTTGCACTTGTCCACATTAAATTTCATCTACCATTTGGATGCCCAATCTTCCAGTTTTGCAAGGTCCTCCTGCAATGTATCACAGTCTGCTTGTGATTTAACTACCCTGAATAATTTTGTATCATCCGCAAATTTGATAACCTCACTTGTCATATTCCTTTCCAGATCATTTATATATATATTTAAAAGCACCGGTCCAAGTACAGATCCCTGAGGCCCTCCACTGTTTACCCTTTTCCACTGAGAAAATTGACCATTTAATCCTACTCTCTGTTTCCTGTCTTTTAACCAGTTTGTAATCCACGAAAGGACATCGCCTCCTATCCCATGACTTTTTAGTTTTCATAGAAGCCTCTCATGAGGGACTTTGTCATACACCTTCTGAAAATCCAAATACACTACATCTACTGGTTCACCTTTATCCACATGTTTATTAACCCCTTCAAAAAAATGAAGCAGATTTGTTAGGCAAGATTTCCCTTGGGTAAATCCATGTTGACTGTGTCCCATTAAATCATGTCTTTCTATATGCTCTACGATTTTGATCTTGCGAATAGTTTCCACTATTTTTCCCGGCACCGAAGTCAGGTTCACTGGTCTATAGTTACCCGGATTGCCCCTGGAGCCTTTTTTTTAAATATTGGGGTTACATTGGCCACCCTCCAGTCTTCAGGTACAATGGACGATTTTAATGATAGGTTACAAATTTTAACTAACAGATCAGAAATTTCATTTTTGAGTTCTTTCAGAACCCTATGATGCATACCATCCGGTCCAGGTGATTTGCTACTCTTTAGTTTGTCAATCTGGCCTACTACATCTTCCAGGTTCACAGTTATTTTGTTCAGTTCGTCTGACTCATCACCCCTGAAAACCATCTCCGGAACTGGTATCTCCCCAGCATCCTCATTAGTAAACACGGAGGCAAAGAATTAATTTAGTCTTTCTGCAACTGACTTATCTTCCCTAAGAGACCCTTTAACCCCTCTGTCATCTAATGGTCCAACCGACTCCCTCACAGGTTTCTTGCTTTGGATATATTTTAAAAAGTTTTTATTATGAGTTTTTGCTTCTATGGCCAACTTCATTTCAAATTCTCTCTTCACCTGTCTTATCAATGTTTTACACTTACCTTGACAATGATTATGTTTTATCCTATTTTCTTCCTTAGGGACCAATTATTTGGCAATAAACAGTCATTGTAATAGTACAGGAGGAATTCAAGAATTTAGAAGAGGGATTTAGGAAGTAGGCACTTGGCAAAGACCTTATCATTTTCTAAGGTGTTACTGAAAAGGAGAGGAAAGGCTATGTAGTATCCCTGAATAAAAAAAGGGCTTTAAGTGTGACCAGACCCCCATTCCATCACAGTATGCCCTAGTTTCACTTCAGAAGATGCAGTATCTTGAGCTATCCATCTCCTCTTGCCTTCTTCCCACCTAGGAGAGATGGGATTGATTGCTAGGGGTGTGCATTCGTTTTGACCACATATGTAAAACGCAACTTTTTTTTTTTTAACTTAAAAAAGTGATGAGGCGAAAACGATCGGATTTCCAACTTATTCAACATAGCTATGTTGAATACGTTGGAAATCGCGATTGTTGATCCTAAATAAAAATTTAAACCCCTCACCCTCCTTAATCCCCCCCCAAGACTTACCAAAACTCCCTGGTGGTCCAGCGGGGAGTCAGGACGCCATTTCTGTATTCCTTTGCGAGGAACACGTGACGTCGGTGTCACGTCGGAGTGACACGGACGTCTCGTGATTCCCCGCGTGTTCGCTCCGGGACCCTCGTTGGACCCAACCAGAACTTTTGGCCAGCTTGGGGGGGTCAGGAGGCCCAACCGGAACTTTTGGCCAAAAGTTCCGGTTGGGTCCAACGAGGGTCCCGGAGCGAACACGCGGGGAATCACGTGACGTCCGCGTCACTCCGACGTGATGCCGACGTCACGTGCTCCTCGCAAAGGAATACAGAAATGGCATCCTGACTCCCCGCTGGACCACCAGGGACTTTTGGTAAGTCTTGGGGGGGGATTAAGGAGGGTGAGGGGTTTAAATTTTTATTTAGGGAACCGGTGCACGTATGGACATAGCCTCAACTTATGGAATTCTACATATGTCCATATTGGCCAAAATTGACCCCCCCTTTCGACTTATGGACTTATGAACATAAACTTTTTGTCTGCACATCCCTATTGATTGCTCATGCCCTTTATAATCAGCCATTATACATTTTAAGATGTTGCTAGAGTCAGATTAGAGCAGACAAAAATCAGGAAAGATGTAGATTTTTTCCTCCCTGGTAAGGCCTCCCTGACTCACCAGTTTCTCTTTTTGGATAGGGGTTCACTGTCCACAATCTGCCAGTGGATTCTAGGTATTTCGATTCAGTAAGGAAAGCTTTTGGCCTGAATCATTTTGAAACTTGCATACCTTGACTAAATACTAGTGAGCCCATTAACTTCCTGAATGTGGCAAGCACCTGTGATAGGCTTGGCTGTGTGAGGTGCATGAAGGCTAGAAGAACTCTACCACTGAAGGGACTGCATTTCACTATGTTCCTTTGATGAAGATCGTCCTCGTTGGCTGGATTCAGAGTGCAAAGGCTGAAGACCAGTGAGCCCATTCTCCCCATGAATGTGGCAAGCACCTGTGATAGCAGAAGTCCAGTCTAAGATGTTTTTATAGAAATAAGCAAATTTCTTTTGTTGTGAGAAGTTTTTTGGCCACTCCTCCTCACTGGGAACTTGGCTGGGTCAGCAGGTTCCCACCCTCAGACTTTTCAACCGGAGAAGTCACCTTTCAGAAGAACTAAAGGAATCAAGTAAGAACCTGAAGACTCCATCTGGATCTCAACAATATGGGACCAGATAAAGGGCTGGGTGTTCATGAAGACACTGGACTATCAAGTAGGACTTTTGCTGGCTAGAAGGGGATCCCTGACCTAGGAATCCTGATTAAGCCTTTGGGAGAGCTTTATTGCAAATATTCATCACCAGTTGGGAAGCTCAACACGTTCACTGAAATAAAGCATACCTACCCAGACTGAAACCCTCTAACTGTAATGGTAACAACTTATTTAATGATGGACTTTGTTTTGACATTAAACTAATCTGTAAATTATTACTTAACACCCAGTGCCTGGTCCTGTCTGTTTATTCATAGCATCTCCCTCCAGGGGATGCCACAGCTACCAACACACACACACAAGGTCATCACTGTCTGAGTCATAGATGATAGTCTCCCCCCATAAAAAGAATTCCCCCCGCCCCAGGGATCAGGAGTTGAGCTTGGGTGGAGTCAGCTAGCCAAAGCAGCCGCCCCAAAGGTTATAAATTAGATGTGTGCTCTGAGGGAATCACCACTCCAGAAAAATGGTTTACATAAGTATACAGTTTAAAGGGATGTGGACATACTTAGAGTAACAGAAGGCTATATAGTAGAGATGGCCTACCTTTGTCTGTGAGAGGGAAAAGGATCTTAAGCAATAAATTCACTTAATATATTGCTAGTTATTTAAACTAGTAGAGGGGGGATGATTGATGAAAACTGTCTTCCCCAAGGCATGAACAAAACTAATGGAGAGACTAAATAGCAAGGATCATAAAACAGAAGTTTATAAAATCATGAGTGTGGTGCGACAGGTGAATAAAGGATGATTATTCACCCTTTCAAATAACCCTAATACAAGGGGAAACTCCATGAAATTAAAAACCAAGAGATTTAAAACAAATCAAACTGGAATCTGTTGCCAGAGGACACGGTCAAAGATGACTAGCATAAGGGGGTTTAAAAAAAGGTTTGGACAATTTTCCTGGAGGAAATATTCAGAAAATGTTATAATCCAGGTAGCTAGGTAAAGCCATTGCTATCTCTGGAAATGACAAGTAATAGATCTACCTTTCAGGATCTGCCAGGTACTTTTGACCTAGATTGGCCATTGTTGGAGCTAGGATGCTGACCTGGTGGACCTTAATCTGACCCAGCAAGGAATTTCATATATTATTTTTTTCTTTATTAACTTTTTATTGGTTTTCAACCAGGATGCAAACAACTTGCAATGGATATCCTAACAATTTTTCACTAGTAGAGATGAATATCATGAGTCCAGCAAACATATACTCAAGTCCACATATATCCTTGTCACTTCCACAAGAGTACTTGCTGGTTACCATATTAGTAGTCACATGCTCCAATTCTCCAAAAGATTGTGCTTTAAATGCAAAGGACTGCTAATTGCAGTTGATGGTCACACGCTCCACTCCTCCAGCGAAACCTATATCTGTTTTTTTATGCTTAACAAATGCCGTTTTTTTCTTTTTGTTTAACATGGACTTGGAAAATAAACTTCCTTGTATAAATCTTTTTGTTTAACAAAAAGAAAAAAAATAGCATTTGTTAAGCGTAAAAAAATGGATATATGTATGGTGAAAAACTGTAAATATTACACACATTTCATGGTTCAGCTGCGCATTGCTGATGTCATGATGTGGGGTGGATAAGGGGTGTGGTTTATAGGGTTTTAAAACCCACGATCTCGCGGTAAAGCTCCCAGCCGCGTTAAGAAGTGTCCTTTCATGATGATTTGTGGGTGAGTTTTGCGAGAGAGCATTGGTTTTTCTTAGCGATTCTGTTTGGTATGTTTGAATATTGATGTAAAAGTGTGGTTGGTTTAATTAAATGAATTATAGAGCGTGGTTGAGAAGGGGAGGGGAAGTATGTACGATTTAAGGGGGAAGGAGGTGCGATTGAAACAAGTTTGTTTGATTTTTGATGGTGGGGATATAAGGTTTTTATGGTTTTTAAAATTTGGGAGTTGCAATAGGGCATTGAAATTTTCATGATTTATACAAGGAAGTTTATTTTCCAAGTCCATGTTTAAGACATTTTGGTAAACAAATGTCCATTTTGATATTGTTAGTTGGAAGATACAATTAAAATCCATCTTGCACCAGCGAGCCGGTGATATCCCGAAAGCTGAGTTGAAATAATCCCCTGATGCAGGCGGCAGGAGGGCCGCCGAAACTCCATGGTGTCGGGTGTGCTGTGAAGCAAGTCTCTCTGGAGTAATGGAGCGTCTGACCGTCAACTGCAATTAACAGTTTGTTGCATTTGAAGCATAGGATGTGCTGTGAAGCAGGTTTCGCTGGAGGAGTGGAGCGTGTGATCATCAACTGCAATTAGCAGTCCTTTGCATTTAAAGCACAATCTTTTGGAGAATTGGAGCATGTGACTACTAATATGGTAACCAGCAAGTACTCTTGTGGAAGTGACAAGGATATATGTGGACTTGAGTATATGTTTGCTGGACTCATGGTATTTACCTCTAGTGAAAAATTGTTAGGATATCCATTGCAACCTTGTATTTAAAAAAATTTTTGTGTGATTTGGGGGTAGGCATTGGTATGTATTTTATGGGGTATGTATGAATGGGGTAAAGATGCAAATGGGGTGTGTTGGTATGAATGAAAAATCAAGGTATGAAAAATTAAGGTATGTTTTGAATGAATTCATTTGTGGAGAGAGTAATATGCATTGTCATTTGGAATCTTTACAGGATAATATTTGTTTAATAAATAAAATGTTGTACTTTCTTTAAAAAGGTGATTTATCATTCTGATATAAGGTAATTAGTGAGCTGGGGGAAAGATAGGTGGGTGGCCTGTACAGTGTGTATCCACAGTACTCAGTACTTGCCTATCTCTAATCTGTAGTAATGAGAAATTGGTATACTTTGAAATAAATCCTAAGTGGCATTATTCCCTTTACACAAAGCCTCAAATGGGGAAAGTTTTCTTTATAAACATAATTTTGTTCCCTGTATTCTAAAAAATGCCAAAATTGAATGCAATACAAATTAGAATCATGGAGTCAATAGTGAGCTTTCACATCCTCAAAGAATAATAATCACAAATTCTCATACAGTTGTCCCAACCATTCCAACCCAATGTCTTCCCAGTTTTTAAATACTACTGATTGCAGATCCAGAGGAAAAGCCACATTATATCATACAGCTGACAAGCAGGTAACTTTGTCCATGAGTATCTTATATTTACTCATTCTTAAGGTATGACTAACCAAAGGACATGAGTGTGCTCTACTTGTTCTTGCCTTTTAAGGTAGCCAACTAAGGTACCTTATCATCATCCCTGATGTCGCTCAATGTACACCCATTGGTTCATGAGTGCTACTTTCTGCCAATCTACTATTAGCCACAGCTGTGCAGACAAATAATATTTTTTAATATTAGGAACTCCCGATCCTCCTCTTAGATGGGATTAATAAATACTAGGGGTGTGCATTCGTCTTTGACGTATTGCTTTTGTTACATATGTATTCGTTTCCCAAAAATAAAACTCATCCCCACCCTTTAAATTTAATTAACTACAACCCCCCACTCTCCTGACCCCCCCAAGACTTACCAAAAGTCCCTGGTGGTCTAGCGGGAATCCTGGCGCGATCTCCTGCACTTGGGCTGTCGGCTGCCGGTATTCAAAATGGTGCTAATAGCCTTTGACCTTACTATGTCACAGGCGCTCCCGGTGCAATTTGTTGGGATTGTTAATAAGTATTGGCGGCGGTCAAACAGACCTTTTTGAGTCAGAAGCATGGTAGCATGGCAAAATAAGAGTTTATATTGCAAGCGCCAGACAAGTGCTCCGTTACCAAGTTAAAAAACCATCGGGAATGTTAAGGAGTCTTGTACATTAAAAGTATAATTGTGTGTTTACAAAATGACATAATTGTCAATTGTTGAAGGTTTGAAAGATTTAAAGTAATTTGCAAGAAGGGCTATCAAGAAAGGATTTTAATCAATGTTGCAGAGAAAACTGGTGAAAGGTGTCATTTGGTTCATGAGCCAGTGATGAACAAGAGTACATAAATCACAACGTTCCAGCATTCAAAATACAGTGGATAATATTGAATAATATGTAAAAATTACAATAGTTGAAGACAAGTGTCAATGTTAAAAAACAAAGAGACATTATCATCAAAGTAGTATGTGAAATGAGATAGAAATGATTTTTGGAGAAAATGATGACTCTGTAAGGACTATATAAAACAAAAAAACTGGCACTCAAGTTGTGACTGTGGACAAAATAGTTGATGATAATTAAGTCACAAGGAATGCAATTTTTCTAACTAAAGATAAACATTGTTAACAATAATTCATCAAATAATAGGTTAACATTAAAATTATAGTGACACCGTTATAAATATATATCATAAACAACAAATAAGAAGGAATTCTTCAAACAATTTTATTAAAATAAAAATAAGAGAATATAAGACCGGTGACTGAAACAATTGGCTTCAAAGCAGTTTCCGAATTTTCGGATCTCTTGCCAATACTGAGGTCTTGCCAATACTGAGGTCTTTTCTCTAAAATAAAAATGTGTTTAGAAATATTGAAAGAAATAAAGTTTCCTGATTTTAGGAGACAATATTGGAAATTTAAAGTTGATTCTCAGCAACAAACATTTAGCTAGTTATTTTTTGCATTTTATTGTATACTAGTTAATTCCCACATTGTTGTCTGACCACCGGTGGTGCCTCCAGCAATGCCACCTCCGGTAGCGGTACACATGCCAGCTTCAGTTCCATACCTTGCACCACCACCCAGGTATCATGGTGACCCTAAGGCTTGTTGTGGGTTTATCAATCAGTGCTTGAAGCATTTTGAGTTACAAGTGGTGTGTCTTCCTAATGTTCAGACCAAGGTGATATTTATCCTGTACTTTATTTCCAGAACTTTCCTGGATTGGGCTTCTCCTCTATGGGAATAAAACAAACTTATGATGGAGAATTGAGATGTTCCTAGACCAGTTATCTAAATTTTTCAATGCACTGGGATGATGCTCCTCCTCAGCAGCTGCGGACCTTATTCACATTCGCCAAAGCAAAAAGTCTGTGGGCGATTACGCCATCCATTTCCAGATCCTGGCTTCAGAATTTAGGTGGAATCAAGAAAGCCTTGTGGCAATTTTTTGGCAAGGCCTTGCTGACCAGATTAAAGAGGAATTGGTAGAGACATCCCCATGGAACTAGGTGACCTCATCGCCTATGTCTTAAAATTGATGTGAGGTTTCAGGAACACATTTGAAAGGAGGATTCTTATCACAGACACCTGAAAATAGCTCCTCAGTTTCAATAACTGACCATGCCTCCTTCAGGGAGTAATGCATCAGATCCAGTCATAAAGAAACCTATGCAACTCTGTAGAGCTAAACTCTCTAAAGAAGAGAAACTGAGTCACCAATAATAACCTCTGATTGGTACAGATACAATAGTATTAGCATGAGTCACTATGACACTCAGTATCCTTAGAATCTGGGAAACTTCCCAAACCTAGGCCTAGTGGGGGAGGCAGCACTAGGTTACTCCTGCCAACTTCCTCCTGACAACTCGGTTCCACTTCTGCTGAAGACTAAGATTGAGGAGGTCTTCATGGAAGTAGTTATAGATTCTGGAGCCACCTGGAATTTTATTGAAATGGACCTGGTACAGAAACACAATCTCCCTATTGTCCATTTGAAACTACTGGTTACCGTCGACAGAGATCCCCTACCCAGGAGGTTAGAGATGACTACTGTTCCTCTGACCATACAAATGGAGCCCTTTGTGGGAAGATAATTTTAGGAAAGTTAGCTACATCTCCAGAAGACTTTGTACCACGAATAGACAGCTATGGATCATAACAGGCTCTAATGATTGATGACCTTGAATCAATATATTGCATGTGATTTGAGTGCAGGGATTGTATAATGGCATGACACTATCAACATTTGTTCCCTGCATTCCTGAGACATTCTGGCAACAATGAGCTGATAAAGAGTTGGCATGGCCCCAAGGAACATCTGGTATCTCTGGGGTAATCAAAGACTAAGACATTTGGTATGTCTTATCACTTGGGAAGATCAAATGCTAAAGACTAATAAACATACCAAGGAGCTCATAATGAGTTAAGCAGTTGGTGTCTTTTACCAAAAGGGAGATCAAAAGATTGGTACTGAAATGCCTTTCTGGGTAAAGTACAAGTTGAAACCCAGAAGGATTATATAAAGCATAGCATTTACTTATTTTAGTTGGATGAGCTAAAAAGAACACAGAGTGAGACATTCTTTTTCAGAGTCCTTGGACCCAAGTCTTCTAAATTTCTAGGAACACTGGCTTATTTGAGGAGGGAATATAAGGGAGGTATTCTATGTTAATATTCTATCTTTATTTCTGTCTGTTTCCTATTTACCTGCATTGATTTAGGTACAGTTTACTGTGATACTGTATTCAATGTTGATATTACTTTGCTGATTTATTATCCACATATTTACAACCTTTAGTAAACTAAGTTTTGCTTTACCAGATTGTGTGTAGAGTGTTCTATAACATAATATAAAGTATACCGTGCATGCTTGGCATCACTACAATTTTATATATATATATATATATATATATATATATATATATATATATATATATATATATATATATATATATATATATATATATATATATATATAATGTCATTGTAACACATTATTGGGGATGGAATTAGTGATTTATTGTTTTCCAGAGTGTTAGATATATTCAGAAAGTGACAAATAGAATTTGTGTCCTTTTTGCTGTTAATGCTGGAATCAGGTGCAAGTCTAGCACTACTCCCAGTGAAAGCATGTCTGGTTGGACTAGTTACAAACAGTTTAGTTTTCTAGCACAAATTTGACCCAAATAAACACTGCAGATTTAAGGGACCTTATAGCATTAGGACAAAATTCTGATTTGATTTCAGAGATTGTTCTCTCTTTTCCAGAGAAGGTTGACAAATGTAAGGAACTGTTTGAAATCAGGTCTTCTGCTTTTCTCTGATTAGCCTTGCAGTGAAGAACTGCTGTCTGCTCAATTCTCAGAGCAAGGAACTGCTCCAGATCCAGGAATTACAGCAAAGCCTCAATCTGCACGTGTAGTAGACTTGCAAACGTGTGTAGGGATTTAGAATTGGGTCATGGGGGAACACAGGAGCTCCTCTATTAGGGATATTGACAATTTGGTTGCTGTAGCAGCAATTACTAGTATTAAAGTTTTTAAACTTGAAAAGACACAGGGAGTTAAAGGGTTAACAGCAGAGAGAAAGGAGGGTGAGTGTGGGATGCAGGAACGTGTTTCTCATAGGCAAATACAAACAGAGGAGAACGCTCATTTGAATGAATTGATCTTTCAGTTTAAAAGTTATGAACAGATTGATGGGGAATTAAAGATATTTGCAGAAAGTAAACTTGATTTAGCAAGAATTTTTAATTTCATTAGCAGTGAAGTAAAATCTTTATCTTGTCAGGGAAAGGAATGTATATCTCTCTTAATGACTAGCATTGACTTTGTACAGAAATTAATAAGGTTTGGTTTCTATAAGCACTGGGTAAATACTTGTGTTTAATAGATCAGCATTGCTCTATGCTTCAACTTTCTTTTTAATTTCTGCAGCAGGCAGATGTACAATGTTGTCTTTATGTCTGATAGCAAAGATCCTGCTACAAAGGAGAGATGAGATTAAAAGAAAAGTCTTCTGGTCCTAAATGAACAGACCGGAATGCCTGTTATGTGACTAAATGTGTTCCTAAGTTTTTAATTTTTATCCCTGTTATATGTAATGAAATATTATAGATACTGTTTATTTAGAGAAAGAACCTGTATGGCAGAATGAGTTAAAACATGTAGTTAGTTTCTGAGTGCCTTGATCTTTGAACAAAGCAGATGTTTGTAGCTGTTTATACTGAGATCTGATATAAAAGATGAGATAAACTTCCTTCTTATCTTATTGCTTTTTGCTTCAGAAATTATAGAGAAAGATTTCTTCCTATTTTAGAGTTTCTTTTACTTACTTTGAATTTTTGTTTATTTCATATCAAGTATTAATTCCTGCACATATATCTGACTTAGGCCAGGATTCTTCACAGAATGATGAATCCTGAGAAAACGGAGGGCGGGGGGTGAAGGGGGGGGGGCTGTGAAAGCCCACGGCCTTTGCAACACGGCGGTGCACCGGCTGCCAGCTTTCGCACCAAATAGTGCCAACATGAAAGGTGGTGCTATTCAGGGTGCTACTGAAGTTGATAATGTTAGTAACATTATCGCCGGCAGTGAAGACACCACCGACTCTGCCCCCTCCACGACCCGGCTCCTCCCCTCCCTGCCCCGACTCCTCCCCTCCCATGATTTGCATGATATTGCATGCGAAAAGGCCCTTTTCGCATGTGATAGAGGGTTATCGCATGCTATACGGCCGATTCGCGTGCGATAAGCCTTTGATAAATGACCCCCTTAATGATGGGAATGCAAAGGTTTTGCTTTAATGACAAGCTTTGAGACTGCTGTCTTGAGAGAACTGTATACACTATGACGAGATGGATGGAAAACCATCACATTCTTTGTCACAGAAAGACCTCTTCAACCTTTCATTTTTAGATTGAAATGCTTAGAATTTATGCATAAGCTCTGTCCTCATGTTTTCTTGTTTATGTTTGTTTGTTTGTTTTATGAAGCAATATATCTCTATTTGAAATGTAATAACTATCATGATGAAATATTTTCATGATACACTTAGTTAATACTTAGTTACATACATACTTGCAGATGCCACTATTTTGTTGTTCACAAACATGAGAAAGTCTGTACTGATGCAGTTTTATTAGTTCTTAGTTGCTATTCTCTGTGTTCCTTGTATAAGCTGTCTGAATGTTCTCACAACATTCAGAGAGTACATTTTCTTTGTAAGAAAGAATTAGGATAGATTTTTGAAACAGGAGTTTGTTTTTGTTTTTCACCTCTTGTATCACCAGTGGATAAGGGAATATATGCCACACCTGAGATTAACTGTTCCAGATACCTAAAAATAATTAGCAAGCTGTACATTGTCAGTGGGAGATACTAATCAGACTTGAGACCATGCTTCATTGCAGGGTGGAGAGACATCCAAATAACTGCACCTGTGGAGCTTTTGTTATGCAGGCTACACATAGCACAGTCAGCCTGACATTGAACACACAATGGGGCCGATGCACTACAGTGAGCTCAGCCGAGCGCACTGTATAACCCGCAGTTGGACGGGGGTTGTATAGGCGCTAACTAATCCCCTTATGCAATAAGGGGATCAGTGCCTCTACAACTGTGTCCAATGCAGAGTGAAACTAATAGTGCTTGCTTATCACATGCAAATGCATATGAATGAGGCTATTAGCTATTCACTACCAATGCAAAAAAAAAAAATAATGTGCGTCTAGTAAGTACATTTTGCTTTACCAGATTGTATGTAGGGTGTTCTATGACATAATATAAAATATACTAGAGGTGTGAATCGTGTAATCGATCGTCTTAACGATCGATTTTGGCTGGGGGGGAGGGAAATCTGATCGTCAAGGGTTTTTTTTTCTAAAAATCGTTAAAAATTGTAAATCGGGGGAGGGCGGGAAAACCGGCACACCAAAAAAACCCTAAAACCCACCTGAACCTTTAAAACAAATCCCCCACCCTCCCGAACCCCCCCAAAATGTTTTAAATTACCTAGGGTCCAGTGGGGGGATCCCGACGCGATCTCCTCCCACTCTCTGGCCACCGCTGCGTTGAGAAATGGCGCCGGTGGCCCTTTGCCCTTATCATGTGACAGGGCAAAGGTAGCGCCGGCACCATTTTGTTTCCTGGCTCCCGACGTCACGCGTGCGGGAGATCGCCCCCGGACCCCCACTGGACCCCCAGGGACTTTTGGCTAGCTTGGGGGGGCCTCCTGACCCCCACAAGACTTGCCAAAAGTCCAGCGGGGGTCCGGGAGCGACCTCCTGCACGCAGGCCGTATTGCCGATCTTCAAAATGGCGCCGGCACAACCTTTGCCCTCACTATGTCATACGGGTGACGGTATGTTGCTGTAAACCCGGAAGTAGTGACTGGGTTGCATTTCCATTTTAGCCACCATCCTGGAAGTACACAAGGAGATATGAGGAAGCAGCGGAGTGCATTGAGCTAGCTCCTACCACTAATTCATGTCGGGGGTGGGGAGGGGATGTTCTAAAAATTGCAGCAGGCTTCTTTAGCATCATTTCGCGTAGAGGTGATGCATAAATTAAAGTGACCCCACAGGAAATGAGGTTACAACTAAAGGTTCCAAACTATAAGGGTAAAGAGTTAGAGGGACATAATTTTAGCATGAGAGACACTGTTATATGGCTTGAGACTGCTTGTTTGTGTGTGTGGGAGGGGGGTTAACCGTTGGGAGAGTAACAGATGGGAGAGACAGTGAATAGAGGCAGCATTTTTAAGCTTCTGTGCCATTGTTTATAATGTACTAGTGAAAAGTACCCAGAGTTGCTCAGGTAGTCTGGTCTATAAAAGCCTGTGTGTATGCGCCTGTGTCTGTGTGTGCCCTGTGTGTGTGTATGTGCCTGTGTCTGTGTATGCAGGGACCTATGACTATGTGTGCATAAGAATGCTTCTGCCTGTGTGTATTTATGTGTTTGTCTGCCTAGGCATGTCTGCCTGCATGTGTGTCTACCTGAGGCTATGTGTGTGTATGTGGGCCTGTGCCTATGTGTGTTTGTGCATCTTCCTGCCTGTGTACGTGCCTGTGTGTGTATGTGTGAGCCTATGTCTGTGTATGTCTGCCTATCTATGTGCCTGCTTGTATATGTGCCTGAGTATATGTGCCTATATGAATGTGTGTAGGGGAGCATGTATGTGCCTCTGTGTATGTATGTTTATGAGCCTGTGCGTGTATGTCTGTGTGTTCCTGTGCATATATGGGGGAATCTGTGCCTATGTGTGTATGTAGATGTCTACCTGTGTGTGTGTGTGCGCGTGCGCGCGTGTGTGTGTGTGTAGGTGTGTGTGTGTGTGTGTGTGTACCTGTCTGAGTGTTTTTCTGTGCCTGCCTTTGTGTATATGTTCATATGAGTATGTGAGTCTGAATACATGTGCATGCCAGTGTGTGCATGTGAGGGAGCATGTCCACAATTTTGTGAGCTTGTGCAAGCTTGTGTTTTCTTCTGTGCACCTGTATGAGTTTGTATATGCTTCTGTGTGCTTGCTCGTGTTTCTGCACACTAGCATTAGCTTGTGTAAGCTTGTGCAAACTTGTGTATACTTGGACAAGCTTGCATGCATACATGTGTGTTCTGTGTGCTGCATGAGCTTGCGTGAATGCTTATGCAAGCTTATGTGCACATTTGCGCAAGCATGAACTTGCATAAGCATGAACTTGTATGCACACTTGTGTGAGGTTGAGCATGCTTGTGCTATCTTACATGAACTTGTGCATGTTTGGGTGTGCCTTTATGTGTGCCTATGCCTGCCTTTCCCTGTGTGTGTGGGAGCGTGAGAGACAGACCTTCACAGACAGTGTGACGAACATGACCAACCTACCAACTGTCACAAGGTCTTATATAGATACATAGACAGATGGATACTATAGATAAATAAATAACCTTTAGATAAAAAGGGGACATTATCTGTACTTCACTGACTATGCTTAAAGCAGATGTGCTAAAAGCAGAAGTAATCTGTTACTGTGTCAAAAATCACTATTTGTGTGAGAGAATGTATGAGAGATTTTCTTTTCTCTTAGAGAATTAATTGATAGGCTTGAAAGGATTGAAAAATAAAATATTCTTTTCTAAAAAAAACCCTCAAATAAGATCAAATTTTGAGAAGAATAGTAGATAATGATACTAAAAATGAGCAGATAAGCTGGAACAATTCTTTTGCTCCTACAAAGAAAGTATGTGAGAAAACAGAGAGAAATTAGAAAGATTTGCATATACAGTTGTATACAGAAGTTTAGGCTGCTGCAGGAAGTGGTCATGTTTAACTTTGTTCTATGCAGAGGTTGTTTCTGCTTCTGTTTATTTAGAGATTCATTGAAACATACAATTTGACCAAGGGTACATATACTTTGCACACAACTGGGCATCTCAAACCAATAAAAGGTGGATTTCAGCTGCCCTGCAGCAGAATTTTTCCTTCTCTGAGGGAAGAGGATGCTCAGAAACCAACACTGCCTGCAGCAGCAGAAGCTAACAGCCTATGGAAAAACAATGACAGTCAAACAAAAAAAGCTTATAAAAAAATTTCAAATGAATGTTCAAATAAAAAGATTTCTGATCAAAGAAAGAGATGACCTGAGGGAATGAGAAAATAAGAAGGATAAAAAAAAGACAAACGATAAGTCAAGGGAAATAAAGTTAGGGAAACATGTTTGCTTTCTTTTTCTTTAGTCTAGTTACTTTCACAAAAAACCTTGAGTATCCTGAATATTTTAACAAAAGAATAGACTAAATTAACTTCTATATTTAACACTGGTCACCATAATGGAAGGGAAGGCTTAACACTTTCTGCAGTGTTGTCAAGCTTAATCTTTTGATCTCTGTTTTCTTCTTTCCTATGATTGAAATTGACCCTATTACGGCTGCTCAAAATTAAGATTATACAGTAATTACATTACCTCAATATCTTTGCTCTATACTTCTCTATCATTTTCAAACTTTCATATAGATTGTTTTTTATGTTTATTTATATATTGCAGCTTTCCACAAAATACTTGTGGTGTTAAGAACATAATAACATGCCATATGGGTTAGACCAAGGGTCCATCAAGCCCAGCATCCTGTTTCCAACAGTGGCCAATCCAGGCCATAAGAACCTGGCAAGTACCCAAACACTAAGTCTATTCCATGTTACTGTTGCTAGTAATAGCAGTGGCTATTTTCTAAGTCAACTTAATTAATAGCAGGGAGTTTTGGTAAGTCTTGGGGGGGTCAGGAGAGTGGGGGGGTTGTAGTTAATTTTAATTTTAGCTGGGACACGAATAGAAATTGCCGTATTAACGCATAGGGGCGCCATACGGCCGAATGCAACATATCTGCTGCCTGACGAATCCGAATCACGAATGCAACGTATGGCGTCCCTCTGCACATCCCTAATGCGTGTTGGCCACTACGATTACCTGGTCATGGCCTTTGGGTTGTGCAATGCACCTGCTGTTTTTCAGCATTTAACGAACGATATCTTTTGGGATCTCCTTTATCGCACCATGGTGGTATACTTGGACAATGTCCTGATCTTCTCAAAGGATCTCCATTCCGACCGACAGGATGTGAGGCAGGTTCTCTAACAGCTACACACCAACAAGCTCTACACAAAGCTCAAGAAGTGTGTCTTCGAGAAGGAATCACTCCCCTTCTGTTGTGTCCGTCGCTGTCCGACGTCTCTGCTCCGCCCACCTTACCTCGTTGGTGACTCCCTTCAGGGTTGATGGAAGGCTAGCTTCTGCTGCGTCTCCAGGCCGTCCTTCTCCAGCATTCCCGGACCCGCTTGATGCTGCAAGCCGCCATGTTGACCAGATGCCTAAGGACGCGTGCGTGTGTGTGCTGCCCGACTGATGTACCAGCATTGGTGCGAACCTCAGGGGCTTCCCCCTGAGATGACGTCACCAACGCCATATATTTAAGGTCTCAGTTTTCGCTAACAAGACGAGTTAGCAAGGGTTTGCTTCCTCCTGGTTGCTGCGGATGGGATTCGCTCTCCGCAAACCCAGCTACTCTGCCTCCTCAGACTTCACTAGAGGTACCGTCTCCTTGGGGGCTCACTCTCTCTTTTTCTTTGCAGGTCGCAGTCCAGAACCAGTACTCACTCCTCGAGGGCCCATGTCCCAGACTTGCTCCTGAATACCACTTCTGCTAAGAAGTAATCGCTGCTTACAACATTGTGAGTTTCCATCTATCTCTCAGAGCTTTCCCTGGGATCAGGAACTCGCTCCTCGAGGGCCTAATGCATACCATCTCCTGGGCTGCCTTAAAAGACTATTGTGTGAGTGTTACCATCAAGGACTTATTCCAGAACTCTGCATATACTGCCTACTCACTTTCTTAGTTTCTCTACAGCTCAGCCACCCTGGGATCGCTGTTCCAGTACCTGAGGGACTACAGCCCAACCGGGCGCTTCCAGCTCACTACTGCCACTTCTGGTGGTTTACTATATTGTCTAATAAAAAAACTAGTGTGTGTCTGTCTCCTACACTAAGCCTGACCAGTGGTCCCTCTCGGGATTTCCCCCTAGGGCATGGTCACCTGTCACTGGTCCAAGGATCCACCCACTACTATTCTAAATAACTACAGATTGCTAAATATCAGCTTTAACAACAGAGCTTTCTGACACCTTCCTTGGGTACATCATCTCCAGTTCTAGTTTTCTCATGGATCCTGAGAAGGAAGCTTGTATCCGAGATTGGCCTCAGTCCTCCGGGATTCAAGCATTACAATGGTTCCTGGGCTTAGCCAACTTTTCCAGACATTTTCTTCCTAAATTCTCTGAGTTGGTCGCACCCCTGATGGCTCTGACCAAGAAAGGTGCCAACCCCAGAGATTGGCCTCCCGACACGGTCACCATGTTCCTCCAACTGAAGCAAGCCTTCAGGCAGGGGTCATGTCTGTGCTATCCGAATCCAACCCACCCATTTGTCCTGGAGGTCAATGCTTCCACCATCGCAGTTGGGGCTGTCCTAATCCAGCTCTCCCCAAAAGGAACTTTCCTTCCCTGTTCATACTTCTCCCAGAAGTTCTCCCCCATGGAGAAAAACTACGGCATTGGGGACAAGGAACTCCTTGCTATAAAACTGGCCTTTGAACAATGGCGCCAGTGGTTAGAGGGAGCCCAGCACACCATAATGGTCTATACTGACCACAAGAACTTAGAGCACCTTCAACAGGCCCAGCAGCTGAACTCCCTCCAGGCATGTTGGTCCCTATTCTTCAATTGGTTTGATTTTGTGGTGAAATATTGACCAGCAGCAAAGAATCTTACAGCCTATGCCTTCTGGAGGGCCTTCAAAGAGGATGGGGAATTGGATCTTCCTGGATACTTGATTGATCCCGCTCGAATCTTGCTGGCTGCCTCACATCCTGTTCCAGCTGGGAAAATGGTGGTACCCACCAGACTTCACCGAGTGCTAAAATGGTCCCAAGACTCTCGGGTGGTAGGCCATCCGGGCCGAGCCCGTACACTCTTCCTACTCAAACAATACTACTGGTAGCCTCAAATGGACTGAGATCTAAAGGCCTATGTGGACTCTTGCTCTATATATGTACATCAAAAGCCCATTGTGGGGGGAATCTTGGGGGCTCCTACAGCCACTGCCAGCCCCCAAGGAATCCTGGACCCACTTATCTATGGATTTCATCATAGATCTCCTTCTCTGTGGTGGAAATTGGATTATTTGGGTCATCATAGACCGTTTCTCCAAGATGGTCCATTTTGTTGCACTGCCCAGTCTTCTTTTCACTCCTGAGCTGGCCAAGCTCTTTACCACCCACCTCTTTCGCCTTCATGAACTACCACGTCACATCACTTCGGACTGTGGGGTACAATTTACCTCCAAGTACTGGCGCAGCCTCTGTCACAAATTCAATGTCAAGTTAGACATCACTTTGGCCTACCATCTGCAGGCAAATGGGCAAGTGGAGCGGACAAACAGGACACTTACAAAGTTCCTTCAAGCCTTCATGAACAAATGGCAGGACAATTGGGCCACTCTTTTGCCATGGGCAGAATTTTCACAGAATTCTCATGTAAATGAAGCAACCGGATCCTCCCCCTTCCGAGTGGTATATGGAAGACAACCGCTGCCACCACTGCCACTACCTCTTACTGTTCACTCTCCAGTGGCCCAGTTAACCACTCAAGAACTCCGGGACCTGTGGGTAAGAACTGAGGAGATTATCCAAAGACCTGCCGGAGAGCAAAGGGCTTTATGGATAAGCATCGGTTTCTGGCCCCCCAATTCCACCCTGGCAACAAGGTCTGGTTGAGCACTCATAACATACATCTCAGGGGCCTGTCCTTTTGGTTGGCCCCACAGTAGATTGGCCCATTCCTGGTTCTACACTACACTGGCCCACACTACATTGGCCCAGTCTCATACCAGATTCGGCTTCTCCCAACTCTCAGGATCCATAACGTGTTTCAGGGGTCACTCCTCAAGCCACTGGTCCTCTCTTGGCCAGCCCGAAGACCCCCCACTCTTCAAAGGGTCTCCTCTGTCGAGGACCAACTATACCGTGTGAAAGAAGTGTTGGACGTCCGCCATTGGAACAGAAGGTGGGAGTACCTACTTTCTTGGGAGGGGTACGGCCCAGAGGAAAACTCCTAGGAGCTGGCAGTCAACATCCTGGATAAAAGGCTTCTTCAGAGGTTTCATGCCCAGCATCCAAGGAAACCCAGGCCTCCAGGAGGGGGGCTTAAAGGGGGGGGGGACTGTTGTGGTGGCTGGCTTCCACATTCCACAGCCAGCCCTATTCACCCCCTGCTGAGGCCATGTACCTCACCCCGCGGATGCGACCCAAGGAAGCTGCCACTGCCACCCTCCTCTGCAGCAACCCAACACCTACTCTGGCTCGCCTTCCCCCACGGGATCCCATAGGCATGGGCACGTGGTTCGCCTTGACCTTTAAAGGGGCCGCAGTGGGAAACTCACCAGCGGCCCCATCTGATGATGTCAGCAAGAGGCCCTATATAAATGCAGCTCTGCCCTCCCAGAATTGCCTCAGCAATGGCTCAGCTCTGCGTGGGTAGTGTGTTACTCCTGCTTCAGTTCCTGATCCAGCTCCAGCTTTTATTCCTGATCCAGCTCTGCTTCCATTCCTGACCCAGCTCTGCTTCCATTCCTGACCCAGCTCCTGCTCCAGTTCCAGATCCTTCTCCTGTCCCAGCTCCTGCTTCAGTTCCTGTTCCAGCTCCTGCTCCAGTTCCCTTCCTCTTCCTGGACTGCTCTTCTGGCTTGACCCTGGTTTGTCTCCTAGATTCGTCTACTCGCTGCCTGCCCTGACTTTGGCCTGTCTCCTGGATTCCTCTGCTTGCAGCCTGCCCTGACTCTGGCTTGTCTCCTGGATTCCTCTGCTCACTGCCTGCCCCAACTCTGGCCCATCTGGCTCTGCCTGCATCTAACGTCTGCCTGGAACCTTCGCATGCAAACCCGCACCTAAGTCCAGCCGTCTCCGGCACCCAAGGGCTCAACCGATGGAGAATGAGGGCTGGTAGTGATGAAGGTCGAATAGGGTCTCCGTACCACCCAGGGACACTTGCCAACAGTGGGGACCTACAGTGGGGTTCACGCCCTGTAGGTAGCATCAATCTTGCCTTGTCCCAGGGTCCATGTCGCAACAACATTGTAAAGTAACCCTTAAATGAACTGGGATACCCACCGACTCTTTTTACATCAAAGGACAATTTTTATTCCCTCATCCTCGAATTTCAAATGCTCATTGGAACATCCACTGTTTTATTTAGTTTTCAAAAATCCACAGTACAAATTGAACAGAAACAATTATGCATAACTTCATAATGCCAATAAAACAAAAAAAAAAAAAGAAAAATCACAAACCCTTGTATCAACATTAGCATCAACTTTTAGACCACAAAATGTTGAAAATTTTAGACCACAAAATCTAGAAATTAGAAGGAAAATGATATAGAGGTAAAGCCAATCATATTGTCAATATTGCCAAGATAACAAGAACATTAAAGATACTACTTTCTTAGTCAATCTTCTTGTTTCCAGAAAGTACCATGATCTGGGGCAAAGAAAACATGCATTCATATTTTAATACTTTTCCTAACCTGCAAGTAATTTTTTGGGCTCCAATCTCATCAGGCAATTTGTTCCAAAGTATTGGAACAACAACTGAGAAAGTCTTATATCTAGTTCTTTTCAGGTGTTCCTTGCCTTTTTTAGGAACAGATAGATAATAGATATTCAATCTATGATGATCTGAGGAATCTTCATGCTATATAAATTGAAAGTCTATTTAAAAGATAAGCGGGGCTCAATCTATATAGATTGACTTAAATGTTAGTAAAAGGATCTTGAGTTTGATTTGTAATTAATTAGGAAATAATTCAAGTTCTTCAACAATGATGATATATGGTTACTTATCTTTGGGCCCCTTAAAATCCTAGAAGCTCTATTTTGAATCAGTTGTAGATGACTCACTAATTTTTAGGGTAAGGTAACATAGATGGCATAGTGGTATTCAGGTCTCACAGACATTAAAGCTTCTACTATGTAGCCAGATCATGCAGGGATAAATGGGTGAATTTAGTATATTATCCATAATTGAGCAAAAGCAACCATCATAACAGATGAAACTTGGGATTTCATGGTTAACTGAGAATTTAGTAAAATTCCAAAGCTCTTCGCTTCCTGGCTATTTAGATTTATCTAAAAAATAGAGTCAGTTTCACCATGACCTAGTCACAGTATCTCTGTTTTATTTGTATTCAGTTTGGTTCTTCTTTGAATCATATTCAGTTGTTCATTGGGTCATGACTTTCGCCTTCTATTTTTTAAGGATATCTTCCAGAGATAAAAGTCGCTCTGTAAAAGTGATATTGTTGAGTTTGAATTGCTTTTGCTTATCTATATTGCTTACTGGTTGGAAATCATTTTCTTTACGCATGAAGTTATTGCACCATAAAATATACTAGAAAATTCTGCATGTATATTTCAAGAGTTGATAACATTAGATGATAACCATTCTGTGTTTTAAGGCATGAGCAGCTGAAAGAATTATATTTGGTTTCTGCTTTACCATGTGGAGGTGCCTACTCATTCTATATTGCAGTGAAACTGCATAGCACAGCTGTCATTCATATACCTCCTTTCCTTACCAGTTACAATTATTTTTCTAATATTTTTCATGGCTATGATTTTTAAAAAATTGATTCCAGGGGGTCTGGGAGCAAGATGAGAGACAATTCCCTGCGTGTCCATGGGAAAACCCATGACAGTAAGATGACAAAGCAAAGAGTTAGTTACCTGAATTAGGCGAATATAAAGAGCTAAGGCAGAGGAAGTCAAAAAATACTCATATGCTGAGCAAGAAGACAAGAATAAATACCACTGCAGCACAAGTAATAAGACAGTTTAAAAGTAAATGATATTTTAAAGAAAAACCACTATACCTTTTTTGATACAAATTTTACTTTATGAAATTCATAATCCCTTACCATAGTAGGCTGTGGGGTAGATTTTATAAATTTATGCGAGGGCGTACTTTTGTTCGCGCACCAGGCGCGAACAAAAGTACGCTGGATTTTATAAGATACGCGCGTAACCATGCGTATCTTATAAAATCCGGGGTTGGCGCGCGCAAGGGGGTGCACATTTGTGCAACCTGCGCGCGCCTAGCCCGGCACGCATTGCCTGTTCCCTCCGAGGCCGCTCCGAAATTGGAGCAGCCTCGGAGGGAACTTTCCTTCGCCCTCCCCCCACCTTCCCCCCACCTTCCCCTACCTAACCCTTGTTGCCAGATTTACGCCTGCAAATCTGTGCGCGCCAGAGGGCTGCTGGCGCGTCATCACCCAACCCGGGGGCTGGTCCGGAAGCCTCGACCATGCCCCAGGGCCGGCACCACGCCCCCCGGTCCCGCCCCGAATCGCCCCCCGACCCCGGTCACGTCCCCAGACATGCCCCCTCCCCACCCCTTTTACGAAGCCCTGGGATTTACGCGCGTCCCGGGGCTGTGCGCACGCCGGCGGCCTATGCAAAATAGGCGCGCCGGCGCGCGAGGGCCCTGCGCACGTAAATCCGGCCGGATTTACACGCGCAGGGCATTTAAAATCCGGCCCTGTGATTTTGTAAACAATGTTTTGTTTAAAAAGCAATTTTTATTTTTTAAACAATTTTTTTTACATGATACCAGTATTATTGTAGTAGGAACTGAGTTTCCCATATCACTGAAGGAACGCAGCTCTATCTATGGCGCTACAGTGATGTCACTACGGCTATGTAACGCCCTCAGCTGCAATAAACAAAACTTCCCACTATCACAGTAATACATGAAACATATTTTTAAAACCTGCTTTTTTAAAACATAAAACATTTCCAAAATTATACTGCTATAAGGAAAGGGATTACAAACTTCTTAAAAATATCTGTGGAAGTTCTTCCATGTTTATGCGAGTGTTTTTGATGATGGGCTCCGCCAACTGCCATTAGTGAAAGAAATGGGCGGCTCCCCAGCACGGATGTGCAGGCGCCATGAATAACTGGGCTCCTGATGCACTCATGTGGGTAGCTACCCCTGCCATGCCAATGGCCTACCTCCAGTCAGAGGATGGAAGGGTCCAACCCCCTTCCACCACCCCCCTCCCCCGTATGGTGCCCGGAATGGCACTGGCAGCTTGTTACCGACCCCGCAGGGTGCTGCAATGCAGTAGCGCTGTTCATGGCATCAGACCCAGCCAATTGGCCCGGTGTCAGGAGTGGCGATGTCATCAGGACGCACCCCGATGCCGTGGCACCCAAGTGGCCGGGGCAGCATGTGATGTGACGTTGGGGGGAAGGACGATAAGTGGACAATTTAAATCCCTCTGGCTCCCTGTGGTCAGGCCTCTTCCTCCTCAGTCTCGACTAGAGCTATTTCCCCACCCGTTCCCCCCCTCCCCCTTGCGTAGATAGAGTTATTTGTTGGATAGCTGGTTTTACACCTATCTGTTAACTTGTCTAGGCGGCGGTGACCATGTCCACAAAAGCATTTGTAAATGCACAGGCATTAGAAGTAAGCTGGGAGATGCCAATATGTACCATGGGGAGAGACTCGGGCAAGGCTTGCTTGTGGCGGCCAGGCCAAAATCCTCTATGGTGGATATGCTCCAGCAGGGGTCTTGCTTTGTGGTGGCCAGAACTGGGGAGCCCATCCAGTGCTTGGCGGTCTCAACGCTTGTTCTGGGGACCCGCTAGGGGTGGGACCCCACAGCTACACGTGGGCGGAGATTAAAGTATCGGCACCTGCCCAATCACTATTTCTGTAAATGCTATGGACCGGACTCGGTGCCTGATTAGACTCCCATGTTAGGGATTCTAATAAACCGCTGCAGCCTTTGCATCCAAATTATGTGTTGCATTTTCCTTGTGTGTAACTGGTAGAGTCCAGCAGGGATGGGGCGGGGACGGATTAGAGCCCAAGGGTATCTGGGCTGCCCAGTTACTTAAAAAATGTAGACAAAAAGAATCATTATGTGGTTTATTAGATTATTTTAATATATTATTTAAATCTTATGCTGATGATGTGCAGATGTATTTTGTAGTTCAGGGTGATATTTCTTCTGCCATTTTACATATACTGTAATGTTTAACTGCAGTTAAAATAAAATGGAAGGACACTAGGGATGTGCATTCATTTGTGACAAAATAGGAAATAGAGACAATATTTCCTATTTCGTTGCGTTTCAGGGGGGCGACGAAACGATAAGAAAACCCACAAAATTTCTTATGGTTTTCTTATCGTTTTTTGGGGGGAGAAAGGGCACATTAAAAAAAACAAAAACCTAAACCCACCCCAACCCTTCAAATTTAATTAATTGCAACCCCCCACCCTCCCAACCCCTCCAAAACTTGCCAAAATTCCCTGGTGGTCCAGCGGGGGTCCTGGGAGTGATCTCCCCCTCTCGGGCCATCGACTGCTACTAATCAAAATGGCACCGATGGCCCTTTCACCTTACCATGTGACAGGGACTATCGTTGCCATTGTGCAGCCCCTGTCACATTATTTATTTATTTATTTATTTTATTTATTTAGATTTTTTATATACCGGCATTCGAGACAGCAGTCACATCATGCTGGTTCACATAAAACAGGGGTGCAAAGTAAACATAACAATAACAAAGTGCTGAAAAGGCAGTTACATATAACAAGGTGATAAGAACTTGGCTTAGAGGAAGAGAAAGGACAGGTTATTAATTTACACAAGTAAACGATAGGAGATAAGGTCATGGTAGAAGCAATGGATGGCCCACACCATTTCAAGTTTTTGTCATAACGTCAATTGACTACTGTAATTCTTTATATATTGGTCTGCTGAAAAAGTGCATATGGGTGCTTCAATTGCTGCAAAACTCGGCAGCATATTTTGTAGTCAATACAGCTTAATTTGAACATATTAGTCCCCATTGACAATGATTACACTGGTTGCCTATATCTCAGAGATTACAATTTAAAACTTTAATAATGGTATTTAAAGCCGTAAAGCCTTATAGTGAAAATTATTTAAAATTATGTTTAAGTAGTACAATCTAGGGATGTGAATCGTTTTTTGATGATTTAAAAAAATCGTCAGATATTTTTTAAATTGTCAAAAATCGTTAGAGTGCTCGAAACAATAGAAATTCCCCCGATTTATCATGAAAAATCGTTAATGGGGTTAGTGTCCACTAACGGGAGTTATTTGGGGGGAGGGCGGGAAAACCAGCAGACCAAAACTCCTCCTAAACCCACCCTGACCCTTTAAAACTAATCCCTTACCTTCCCCCACCCTCCCGAACCCCCCAAAACCTTTTAGAAATACTTGGTGATCTACTGGGAGTCCCGGGAGCGATCTCCCGCTCTCGGGCCGTCGGCTGCCATTAATAAAAACGGCGCCAATGGCCCGATAAAAAAAACCCCACCCTGACCCTTTACAAATGACCCCTTTGCTTTCCCCACTCCCCAAAATCTTTTACATGTACCTGGTGGTCTAGCGGGGGATCTGGGATCCATCCCCTGCACTCGTACCCTCGGTGCTGGACTGGTTTCAAAATGGCGCCGATCGGCTTTGCCCTCACTATGTCACAGGGGCTACCGGTGCCATTGGTCAGCCCCTGTCACATGGTAGGAGCACAAGATGGCGCCGATGGCCATATGACAGGGGCTGACCAATCAACATGACATCATAATTACAAAAATTTTTAAACGCTGGTACCATGTAGTCTGATATTGAATTTAGAGAAACCTCATACAAAGATGGCGGGCTGTGTTCACGGTAGCCCTCTATGCCACCGATATAATTGTGCAGTCAATTTTTCAAAACTTAGACCGTCACAGTTTTGAAAAATTGACTGCACAATTATATCGGTGGCATAGAGGGCTACCGTGAACACAGCCCGCCATCTTTGTATGAGGTTTCTCTAAATTCAATATCAGACTACATGGTACCAGCGTTTAAAAATTTTTGTAATTATGATGTCATGTTGAATTTTGTGATCTAAGAATACATCATATTCATACAGTCTTATATTTCAGGGGCTGACCAATGGCACCGGTAGCCCCTGTGACATAGTAGGTCAGAGGCTATCGGCGCTATTTGATACCGGCACGGAGGGTATGAGTGCAGGGGATGCCCCCCCCCCCGCTAGACCACCAGGTACATGTAAAAGGTTTTGGGGGGAGGGGGTCGGGAGGGTGGGGGAAGCTAAGGGGTCAATTTTAAAGGGTCGGGGTGGGTTTTTTTTTTATCTGCTCGGGTCTCACTAAAAAAAAATTAGCGATGTGAATTGGAATCGGAACAGATTCCGATTCACATCTCTACCGATCAGATTTTGTTCTCCCTCCAGCCGAACCCGATCGTTAAAACGATCGGGCACACGATTCACATCCCTAGTACAATCTATCTAGGAATTTGTGTTCACAAGGCCAATGTTTTTGGAGGAACCAATGGAATATGTAGCCCGATTCCAGGAGACAAGAAATCATACTCTCTCTATTATTGGAGCCAAATTGTGGAATGAATCACCTGCAGAGCTGAGGCATATTCAGGCTATAAAATTGTTTAGGAAAATGCTTACAACTGTTCTTTTTAGTGAAGCTTTTGGTAATGTGCAATGATTTGGGAATGATATGTATGTGCAGTATTTTTAGTGTTATTATATGTTTTTTGTTAAAATTGTTTAATGATATTTTAATGTTTTATTAATTTGTAATTCTCTTACCATGATTTCATTATTCTGAGTGGAATATAAATATTTTAAAACAAATAAATAAATAAATAAATAAAGTTCCAACACTACAAAGTACATGAAGATAGTATGGGGTAAATTTTCATACCTACGCACGGGCATACATGTGCGCTCTACCCGGCGCACACACATGTACGCCCGATTTTATAATATGTGCATGCAGGTGCGTGCATATTATAAAATTGGGGGTCAGCGCATGCAAGGGGGTGCACACTAGTGCATCTTGCACGCACCAACATCCGCGGCCTTCCCCCATTCCCTCCCAGGCTGCTCCCTAAACTAACCTTCCCATCCCTTCCCCTAACCTTTCCCCCCCGGCCCTACTCTAACTCCCCCCCCCCCCCCCCCCGACTTCTATCTTACCTTTTGTGCCTGCCTCCAGGCAGGCAAAAGTTGCACGCGCCGGCAGCCTGCCAGCACGCGATCCTCTGACACAGTGCCAAATGGCTGCTGTGCCGGAGGCCTCTGGCCCCACCCCACCCCTGGACTGCCCCTTTTGTAAAGCCCCGGGGCTTAGATGCATCCTGAGGCTTTACGCACGTCGCCGGGCCTTTATAAGATAGGCCCAGCACAAGTAACCCCCCCTATACACGTAAATCCTCTATATTTACATGCGAAGGCTTTTAAGATCCAGCCCTATATGTTTTTCTCATACAATAAGATAAACCAATCAACATTTTAACATCTACAAATGTGTTAATCAGGGTTCATTGCATGAGGAAATGTTTCTATTATATTGTCCATAAATAGTATTTATATTTATACAATATGAACATGTATATTGACATCATGCTGGTAAAATATCAGAAAATTACCTTATACTAAATTTTGGTATTATGCATTTTATTGAACAACCAAGAGTGCCAGTAGAAACATGAACTCCAACTTTACATACATCTTTTGCTAGGGTTATATACTTCCCAGGACATGGAAAAATGGAGATAAAAAATAACTTTTTAAATAAACTTGCAGTGTGAGGTAAGACAGTTTGCTTTAATTATACTAGCAAAAGAAGGAAAAGAGAACAATATCAATTAAATTAGAAATAATTGGAGAATGAATTAGGAGAAAATTAAATACATTTCACATTAAGTGGCATTAATTCATACTTTATCTGTCATGTTACCAACATATAAGTACTATAAATGTAACTCTAGCAAGATTTAGTATTTACTTTGTTGTACAGCTCTAGAGACCATATTTGCTGCTCTGAAGCTATAATCAACTTTTTAATTATCTACTCCATAAGTATAACAGTGCTCAGGTTTTTGAGCAAGTATGACTGAAATTTATAGAAAAACATTATATGGAATGAACTGAATGTTGCAACTAAATCAAATACAGTTATAAAATCCTATGAAGCTCCAAGGGGGTAGACTTAGGAACAACATCAGGATTTATTCATGCAAAGGGTGGTTTGATGCATGGAATGTCCTCTGGAAAGAGTCGTGAAGAAAAGAACAGTAATGGAATTGAAAAGGGCATGGAATAAACCCAGAGGATCCCTTGTGGCTAAAGGACGGAAATGAAGAAAGGGGAGATAACCTGTTCTAACTGGGGTTCTGGGGTAACCTGCACAGAGCAGCAGTTACTACCCATAACAGAGGGCATGAGGTAATAACCTGCATGGAGTGGCATTTACTACACTTAAATTTAAAAAAAAACAGAATAAAAATTGCTGGGCAGACTGGATGGGCCACTTGGGATTTTCTGCTGATATTTACTATTAATTATTACGTTTCAAACAAAATATCAAAGGCACCAGTTTCATGGATCTGACTTACTTCTGTTAAACTGGGACATTGTGCATGGGATGAAAAAAAAAGATTTATTCAGATAAGCTTCAGCATACAATAAAAGATTTTGGGGATGATCATGATTTTAATTGTTTTGTAAGAATGTTTCTATAAATGAACCCTAATCATTTTCTATAAGAATCTATAATTTTGGAAACAGTCTGAAAAATGATTCCTTCCCTTTCAGTACTTTACCTAGGCTATGGCAGCAGATAAGGATGGTAAGACCCATCTCGACTGCCCATTTTCTTTTCTGTTGCATACCATAGCCCCCACTTAATCTCCAGTTTCCCCTTCACTTCTTGGCAAATAAAAATTCTATGTGCTTACTTTATGTAATATGAGGAGCCATGATCAACTTGGTTTCACTCTAGCTTTCAACCAGAGCAATAACACAGAACATTGTTTGTTTAGTTGTTCTATATGTAAGACCTTTTTTTAAGTTTGTAATACTGTTACACACCTCGAACATTGGAGGGCGCAAGATACAAGCAAACCCTAAATAAATAAATAAATAATCAAACAAATAGATAAAAAAATTAATTAATTTACATTGTTAATAAATATCAAGAAATGCTAATTAAGTGGAAGATAAAGGCCACAGCTTTAGTAAATGACATTACAATGAAAATATACCCAGGAAGGAAAGGAACCAGGAGACCAGCTGTTCAGGCATTTTTTCTCTGGTGACCCTTGAATGCAGAATCTCCTGGTTCTTTTCCTAATGTCCTCTTCATGCTGCTTTCCGACTTGTCTTACACTACTCTCATTCTGCTGTGTTGTACTGTTAGGGACAGATTTTCAAAGGGTCACACACGCAACATACGCGCTTAACCACCAAAAAGCTGCCCCAAGCTGCCCCTGCGCACACTGAGCCTATCTTGCATAGGCTCGGCAGCACGTGCAAGCCACAGGACGCACGTAAGTCCTGGGGCTTGAAAAAGGGGGTGGGACCTGGGCGGGGCTGGAGACTCCAGGCACAGCGGCCATTTGCTGCTGTGCCCGGGATTGTAGGCCGGCCATTGCCGGCGTGCGTAACCTGCGCCTGCCCGGAGGCAGGCGCAACTTTCCAAACAAAAGTAAGGGGGTGGTTTTAGATAGGGCTGGGGGTGGGTTAGGTAGGGGAAGGGAGGGGAAGGTGGGGGGTGGCAGAAAGAAAGTTCCCTCTGAGGCCGCTCCGATTTCAGAGTGGCCTCGGAGGGAACAGGGAAAGCCATCAGGGCTCCCCTAGGGCTTGGCGCGTGCAAGGTGTACAAGTGTGCACCCTCTAGCGCGCGCCGACCCCGGATTTTATAACATGTGCGCGGCTGCGTGTGCATGTTATAAAATTGGGCGTAGATTTGTACGCGACGGGTTGCGTGCACAAATCTATAGCCGCGCCTAAGTTTTAAAATCTGGCCCTTATGTTTCACTGGCATCTAACCAATTGTCTCTTCCAATTATTCTGGTTGTTTGACACCATTTTATAGGGATGTGAATCGTGTCCTCGATGGTCTTAACGATCGATTTCGGCTGGGAGGGGGAGGGAATCGTATTGTTGCCGTTTGGGGGGGTAAAATATCGTGAAAAATCGTGAAAAATCTAAAAATCTAAAAATCGCAAAACCGGCACATTAAAACCCCCTAAAACCCACCCCCGACCCTTTAAATTAAATCCCCCACCCTCCCGAACCCCCCCCAAATGAGTTAAATAACCTGCGGGTCCAGCAGCAGTCCGGAACGGCAGCGGTCTGGAACGGGCTCCTGCTCCTGAATCTTGTTGTCTTCAGCCGGCGCCATTTTCCAAAATGCGCCGAAAAATGGCGGCGGCCATAGACGAACACGATTGGACGGCAGGAGGTCCTTCCGGACCCCCGCTGGACTTTTGGCAAATCTCGTGGGGGTCAGGAGGCCCCCCACAAGCTGGCCAAAAGTTCCTGGAGGTCCAGCGGGGGTCAGGGAGCGATTTCCCGCCGCGAATCGTTTTCGTACGGAAAATGGCGCCGGCAGGAGATCGACTGCAGGAGGTCCTTCAGCGAGGGTTCCGGCGCCTCGCTGAACGACTTCCTGCAGTCGATCTCCTGCCGGCGCCATTTTCCGTACGAAAACGATTCGCGGCGGGAAATCGCTCCCTGACCCTTGCTGGACCTCCAGGAACTTTTGGCCAGCTTGTGGGGGGCCTCCTGACCCCCACGAGACTTGCCAAAAGTCCAGCGGGGGTCCGGAAGGACCTCCTGCCGTCCAATCGTGTTCGTCTATGGCCGCCGCCATTTTTCGGCGCCATTTAGGAAAATGGCGCCGGCTGAAGACAACAAGATTCAGGAGCAGGAGCCCGTTCCGGACCGCTGCCGTTCCGGACCGCCGCTGGACCCGCAGGTTATTTAACTAATTTGGGGGGGGGGTTCGGGAGGGTGGGGGATTTAATTTAAAGGGTCGGGGGTGGGTTTTAGGGGGTTTTAGTGTGCCGGCTCACGATTCTAACGATTTACAACGATAAATCGTTAGAATCTCTATTGTATTGTGTTCCATAACGGTTTAAGATGATATTAAAATTATCGGACGATAATTTTAATCGTCCTAAAACGATTCACATCCCTACCATTTTACTTGTGCTCGTTTTGCTGCTCAGGCACCTTTGTTCTGGTGGTTTTTGACTGTTCAAAATCACCAGAATAAAGGTGCCCAAGCTGCCAAGGGGCACCACAATTGCCCAAGTAGCCAAGGAACACCAGAATAAAGGTTTCCAAGTCACCAAGAGGCTTCAGAATAAATATGCCAAAATGACTAGAACAATCAGAAGAGATAATGGGTGCGATTCTAGTGACAGGTATGGTTGCAATGCACAATGGTGGAAGTAGCATAAGACAGGTCAGGAAGTGGAGTAAACAGGAAAGGTGGGAGTTTAAAGAACTCATTGATTCTTTCCTGCCTTATGTGAGGAAGGATATGCATTCTGATATTCAGGAGAGGGAAAAACTACCTTAGTTCAATCTAACTCCCAAAGTTAAAAAGATTGTAGGTGAGATGTACAAGATCATAATCTGTACTTAGGGACCATCTATTGACAACACAGGCAAAAACTTGATACAATATTGTGCAGGAAAAATAATTACTAAAAGATTCCTACCAACAAAGAAAAGGACACAAGGCAAGAAGAACATGAAAAAGATAATAACTCCTTGTAAAAAAAAGCATATGGAAAACAAAATTTAAATCCCTGTGTGGACATTTTGGGAATATATACATAACTCAAAGGGTTGAGAAAAATCCCAAACATCAAACTGCAATATATTGTGCTAAGAGAGGAAGATCTTAAATTCATATTCTCCAATTATAAATGTAAAATAATAGCAAACATGCAAAGTCTGCAGAGATATGAAAACAGAGAAAAGAAAGGCACCAAAATAAAAGATTTAGAGAAAACCCACAGCAGTTATTCAGGGAACTGCAGAAGGATATCAATACTGTTAAAATACTACCAAACAAAGCAAAAACAGAGTAGCTCTGGAGAAATTTTATTTATATGAAGGTCCTTTAAGTTTAGGGTACAAGAGATAATCAGAATGGATACACTGCATACAGGACAGCCTGGAAAAAATAAACACAAAAATGATGGAATGGCCTGAAATTATAAAAATAAAAAGGAGAGATGGAAACCAGGCTAAAAAGATTCCCAAATTGGAAGTGCCTTTGCCCTAATCAGTGTCCTACTTTTGCCTCATACATTTATTATTGTCCATCAAATCCTGCTTAACTGAAAAAAAAAATCAATTGATCAGTCAGCCAGAATTAACACCGCAATGTCTAACAACAGGAAAAACCTTTCTCCTTCCAAAAGGGAGACCCAAATAACATTCCCAAAATGATCAACTAATAACTTGCCTGTCTACAATCTACAAACTGTTCACTGCAACAGAAGCAGATACAACATATGATCATATTAACTCTAGGGATGTGCAATCATTTTTTGATGATTAGGAAATTCGTACAATATTCCCTAAATCGTCATGGATCAGGAAACCGATAAAAAGATTGCATTTTCCCCGAATTTTCATAAAAAAATCATTTTTCAGTTTAGTGCATGCTAACGGGAGTAAGCACGCACTAACAAAAAAATGTAACTTTTTGTTATTTTTGTTAGTGAGCGCTAACGGGAGTTAATACGAGATTTTCCCGCAGCCACACGAACCTGAAAGCGGAAACGATCGGGCACCAGATGCACATCTCTAATTAACTCTAATAACATATTGGTGCAGAACAGAAAGGTAACAAAAGAGGAGTATATGGAATAAAGGATCAACTGGTGCTGAATAAAGCCATTTTAGCCAGCTGTATAAATAGCCAGAACCTTAGTATAGCATGGATTCACTATTAGAATGCTTTTGATAGCATCTCATGCTTTCCATAATAAATTGCGTGAAATGTTCAAAGTTAAATATGGATCAGGTTCACCATGAAAAAGTGGCAGACTACACTCCATCTGAATGATGAAGATGGACAATTTGTTATTCCTAACATCAAAATATCTTAAGAAATGCTTAATAATGTTTAATTACTGTTTAATTCTGTAATACCCCCCTCTAAGATCTTGATATGTTTTTTTTTCCTTCTACCATGCATAATGAATGTTTATTTTACTATCTGTCCCTTGTTAATGTTTAAAATGTATTTTTCTATCTGTTCCATGTAAACCGATGTGATGTGCAAAAGAACAACGGTGTAAAAAACTTCAAATAAATAAATAAATAAATAAGATCCAGCAAGGAATATTTCAAGGAGAGTCTCTGTCACCAATAGCTGGCTCTAAATCCATTGAGTACTCTAAATAACTCCTTGAGTTATGGTATTTGCCTTCATCCTAGAGCTATTAATGCCCAGTTGATAACATCTCACCAACCATCTTTGGATGACTTGAAATTCTGTAGTTTACATAATAGCATTTAGAAGAAAAACTCAGAGAAGGGAAGAGTTTCTCAGATGACACCAGGATGACATTTGGCCTGGAAAATCTGCAAAGGTGACCTTCCTTAGAGGAAAAATGAACAAAACTGAAAACATTTATCTGAATGAAGAGTGCAATATAAAGGATTTTGAGCAGGAAGGTATATAAGAGTAGAGGAAGTTGGAAAAAATTGGCAGAAATCACTGAGAGAAAAGATCACCAAAAAATTCTACTGAAAAGTGCTTTTTTCCCAATGGAATAGGCTATTTATCTGCTTTCAGTCTCCACACTCTCATTCAGTTTTGGAATAGTAGAAGGCCCCATAAATATCTTGAAAAGTTGGATGTAAGAACAAGAACGCTCCTCTACTACTATCGGGTAATCTATAAGAACCAGTGTATGCTAAGGTTGTATATCCTTACAGGCGAATTTTAAAATCCCAGCGCACACAAAAACCAGGAGATATGCGCAGAGATTGAGCCAATGTGCACCATGCAGATTTGAAAAGGCACCCACATACATGTGTATTACCCAGTATACACATAAATGTTTTTTTCAAATAAAAGGGGCAGAGAGTGGTCTGGGCATTCCTGGATTTATGAATGAAACCAGGACGCAAATACTTATGCACAGAAGCGCGCTCTGGGATCCCTACCACGTAACTTTACCTCTCCTATGGATGGCATGTAATTAATAAAAAAAAAAATCTAGGCAAATCAGCAGGGATTTAAGGGTTGGTGCTAACAGGGTAAAAAGGAAGGCTATTTAACAGGGGGGGGGGGGGGTTTTTTAGGAAGTCTTACCCTTTTCCTGGGTGAACTGGGAATGAACTAATAATTGGGTCAGTGTATGTAACTACTGAAATCTCCCCACTTAGGTGGTAGTGGCAGAATTTGCATACACATGTACGTGTCCATATAAAATTGTATGCACATGTACGCGTGTACATTCTATTTTATACCACGTGTGCATATACGCACATATATTATAAAATGACCACGTCTCTGGGCATGAACCGGCATATGCATGTACATTTGCACCCATGTGCCAGTATCAAAGTTATCCTCCCTGAGCTGAAGGTAGTATGGGTCTTACAGGAACAGATGACCAATACAGAGCTACCATCAAAGGCCTTCAGGCATATTTAATGGCACTTAGAGATCAAAATACCCAAAAAGTGGTGAAGTAAGAAAATGAAATGCCATTATTGACCTCCATTCTTATGCTTGGTCAGTTATTTTGGTGAATATAAAGAATAAGTGAAAATCCACTAGCATACAAGGGGAAATAAGCAATAGAATTTGCAAAACAAAAGATAAATCTCTTCAAATAATCAGATCAGCAAAGAAAAATAATTGGCAGAAGTGCAAATACAATAGGAAGCACAAAGAGTTACATCAGAATCCCCACGTTGATCAAAATTTGACATAGCAGTTGTTAAGAAGAGATGAACTTATAGCAATGTAATAGACACTATAGCCCTGTTACCATTAAGTCCTGGGTCTTCCTGTATTCAGAAAGTAGTTTAAGTTAAGTTAGAGAAAAGGGGAGGAACCTTTCAGTATAATCCCTCCCTTTGAGGGTTCTGGGATCAGCCGCCTCCTGTGAGTTAATAAAAAGAGCTTGAAACAGTGAGCGCTCGGGTCTGTGCAGCTTGAGTTGGAGTTAGGCGAAAGTATAGAAACTTTAGCCTTCGTTGGTTTTTGGGCCTACCCTGGGACTCAGGTGCTATCTGCCTGTAGTTCCTGGGCAAGGTCGAGGGAGCATCCCTTTCAATCTAATAACTGGCTGGCTGGTTTGTTCTTGGGATACATTTGGATGATTTTTTTTCAACTTTTTTGTAGTAAGAGCCTTGTAAAACACCTGGGCCTCTCTTGAGCAAGAGGCATAGGGAACCCCATGCTTGGGGTACCCAGGGATAGGGAAGACCTGCCCTTCAGAGGGGGGGTGACATGAGGCAAGGAACAACTCCAGTGTTAAGATCAGTTTTGGAGGTAAAGAGACATTTTGGATAGAAGATCTGGGAAGAAGAGTCTTTGCTGCCCCCTTCTTCCTATCCTGAACAGGAACATCGAGAGCTGCGTGCTCCAGGGAATTCCTTTCCAACTTGGGATTCAAATACTGTGAGTGAGATTGAGAAGGACTGAGGGGAACTGTGAGTAAAATCAAACTTGAGTCACATCTGAGGACCCCCACTAGGAGTTTTCACTCTTGGGAAGAGGGATAATTGGGAATTCTGTGCAGAGACTATGTAGTAGATTTTTGGCTGCTGGAGGGGGGATTTCTGTTCCAACAAGGATATCCCTGCAGACCTGGGAACCTCATTAATTCAAGCCCTGAATGGTGAGTATTTATCTTGCCCCTAGACCAAGATAAAGAGACCCTTTAGAGAAAATAGAAAGAACTGTAACAGCCACCTGAAGAAATCAAAGGAATTAAGTTGGACTGTGCCATTACTTCATCTGTTTACCCATCAGTAAAAGCTTAGATTTTTGACACTGCACCCAAAGTCTCCTGTGTATTTTTTCTGCCATCTACAGTATTCACAGTGTGGGAGAAGTGTACCTCTCACAGGGAACACAAATAAAGTCACCCCTGTCACATTGGGCCCAGAAAGTAATCGTTCCCCCATCTACAAAGAATCCAGCCCTGGGGGTAAGGGAAACAGTAAGAGAGTTAGCTGGTGAGTGGTTCCAGCCCCAAAAAGACTTAAAATCTTTTATGGCCCCATTGGTATGCAGTCCACACCCAGGGATGGGGTTACACCTATAAATGAGAGACTGATAATTGTAGCCCATAAAAATGGATTTTGGAAAAAAAATAATTCACAGCATGAAAAAATAAAATTATAAAATATCAGACAAATGCATAGTCTGTAAAACAGAACTGGAAACTGTTACATATGTCAATGTGGATGGAATGTGATGTCAGAAAGCCTGTATTCAAAAAGGCACAGAAAGATGGCAAGGCTCATCCATTGGAAGCTGTGTAAACATTATAACATCACTGTACTGAAATAAAACTAGGAAAATAGCCCTAACAGAATTGAAGATAATGAAGAAGTTAAGATCATTTGGGGGCATTCCATATCAAACGATAAGCAGCTTGATGCTAGAAAACTGGATATAGTGGTAAAGGAGAAATACCTTAAGATGGCATTGTTGATGGAGGTATTAGTACCATGTGACTACTCTGTGAAACATATGGAGAGTGAAAAGATCCTTAAGTACCAAAAGAAGCAGTAGAAAGACCAGAAATAGAATTGTATTTGGTGTCACTGGCCTGATGAAGATTTTCCAAGCACAACTTGACATGTTTCCTATACATATTACATAGTATTATGAACTTCATTAGGAGTCACTCATTGGTACTTTGAAAGTATTAGGAAGAGGATTAAGAATAAGTTTAAGTGCTTGGGATCATTCCCAACATATCTTGGTTTCTAAATTAGGTTTCATTTCAATCAGGACATTCACAAAACAAAACCCAATTGGAGAAACTGCCCTGGGAAATATGTCCATGAAGAAATGCATTACAGTCATGGTGGGCAGCATTTTAAACTGGGGAAGCAGATTTTTCATGTTGTACTAGTCCATCTTTAGTTGATGAGTAATGAAAGTAGAATCCATTTCATCAGCCAGAGCACTACACACGCACACACCGCTTACACTGATGGCATAGTACTAGTGTCATCTATTCAAGTTAAGGGCAAGCAACAGATCTAATAGATCAGTAGGGTACGAGTAGATTGTGCTGCACGTTCAGATGAAGGATATCAAGCACACATTTTTCATATTAGGGATGTGCATTTTTAGAAATAAAAGCAATGAATCAAGCAATTTTTTTTTAAAATGCCTCCCTGAGGACATCCGGCACCATGCCAGCTCTAAAAGACAATCAGAATCTCTGTGGCCCTCTTTGAGCCCCTTCCTTCCTCCTTTTTGCCCTGGAAAAGAAGACATGGGGCCTAGGACTTTCAGCCTGGGTTTAGCTGAGCCCTGCCTGGCTCCCACTCCATGTTTCTCTGACCTCCCGCCTTCCCCCTGGAAATGTTCTCCACATCCCCTTCATGGGGTCTTCCTATGCTCAAAAGGGCAGGATCAATCCCCACTTAATTTTTCCCTGGCTGGTAGTACATTTAAAAATGGCAACTGACAGTGCCAAGAACAGTCACATAAATTCTACAATGCACCAAAAGAAGAGCAAGCTGCATCAAAAGAGGCATGAGCACCCCAAGTCATGCCAAGATAGCAAGGGGGGGAAAATAGCAGAAACATAAACATGAAAGCTCAAGGCACTGTGAGAGAAGCAAAGCAATAGCAGCAGGGGCTAGTAGTTCAGTGCAAGGGGGGGGGGGAATAGCTTGGGGGTGACACAATCACCTTTTTCTGGCTTTTAAGCCCTCATTCAGCCCAAATTATTTGAGTTAATACCACTAGAGACCTCCTCCAGAGTTTCTTCTGGGTCTTGCTCACAGTTCATGATGCATTTGGTGCTCATGCTTCCAGGAGCTATTGGGAAAATAATTGCACTGAACTACTAGCCCCTGCTGCTATTGCTTTGCTTCTCTCACAGTGCCTTGAGCCTTCATGTTTATGTTTCTGCTATTTTTCCCCCCCTTGCACTGAACTACTAGCCCCTGCTGCTATTGCTTTGCTTCTCTCACAGTGCCTTGGGCTTTCATGTTTATGTTTCTGCTATTTCCCCACCCCCACCCCCCCTTGCTATCTTGGCATGACTTGGAGTGTTCATGCCTCTTTTGTTGCAGCTTGCTCTTCTTTTGGTGCTTTGTAGAATTTATGTGACTGTTCTTGGTGCCCTTTGCCCCTCTTCTGAAGTCTCTGAGTTTTCTTTTACTCTTGGTGTAGCTTCAGTCCTCTTACATTGCCTTGGAGTGTTGATGCATCTGTTTTGGTTACTTTCCCTGTTATGGTACCTTGGCCTATCTATGCCATTCTTGATGCCACTTTGTCCCACTCTTGGTGTCTTTGAATACTCTCTACCTGGATGCTACTGTCACTAAAGTTCACTAGAAAACACCAGTTTAAGAGCAATACTATGCATTGCTTCCCCCATTGATTTTAATAGGAAAAAATGGCACAATAAAATAAATAGATATTTTGACTCAAAATCAAAAGTAACTAATCACCTAGTCAAATAAACCTAACAAATGAACCAAATAAAAATTTCCCCTTAAAAATGGAAAATAGCATAAAACCCTTGTATTGAAATGGTACGACCGCACATGAGTATTGTGTGCAGTTCTGGTCACCCAATTAAAAAAAAGCCCAAAAAGCAAAGCAAAACAAAACTAGAAATGTACACAGAAAGCCAATAAAATGATAAAGGGGATAGAACAGCTCCATTATGAAAAAAAAAAAAAAGGCTAAACAGGTTAGGGCCCTTCAGCTTGTAATAAAAGACAACTTAGAGGAGATATGATTGTTTTATAAAATCATGAGTATAGTAGAACAGATAATTAGAAGATGGATATTTACCCTTTTAAATAATACTAAAGGGGACATTTCTTGAATCTAACAGCAGTAGATTTAAAATAATTTGTAGAAAGTGTTTATTCATTCAGAACAAAATCTAGTTATGGAGTTTGGTGCCAGAGGATCTAGTCAAGATGACTAGCATAACAGGCTTTTATTTTTATTTATTATTTATTTATTTTGTTTTTAACTTTTCTATACCGAAGTTCCTGTATGACATACAAATCACCCCGGTTTACATAAAACTGTAACATCACTCAAACGCAGTACATAGAACAAGTAATACAAGAACTGGTACAACTTAAACTAAATATTCTGTGATATAATATGAATCAGTCCTGGGGACCGCCAATAAAAATAACTGAAAGAGTATGCACAGTGCTACAAGAAAACAGGTAATAAGTGGGTAGTAGTTACATACGTATTAGTTATATACGTTGGAGTATAGGATGAGTAAATACTTTGGGTGAATATCGACCAAGGGGCAACATAAGAGGAAAATAAGAAGCAACATAAGAAACCAATCCTGATTTAGTGAGCATGAGAGGGCTTTGATAGTGGGAGTCCGAGAGGAGTTTTTGCAACCCCTTGTAAGTTGATTAACATGTCAGTGTGAGAAGACCATAATGAGAGTTCGATCTTGGCTTGGAAAACTGGGTCTCAATAGGGTGTAGAAGAGCTTGGCTGAAGGGGATCAGGATACTATGTACAACTTTAGGAAATAACAGACAATGTATATTGGACATGCCAGTTCCTCATTTTATTTTCATTTCATTTTATTTTTTAGTTTATGAACTTTTCCAAACCATTTTAAAATGGTTTGGAAAAGTTCATAAACAATTATTAGCTAGGTAGACTTGGGATGAGCAACAAGAAATAAATCTACTTTGGGGATTTACCAGGTACTGGCCAATGTCAGAAACAGGATGCTGGACTCAAAGAACTTGGCCTAATCCAGTATGCAATATGTTATGTTCTTAAGAATAAGAAGTGTAAAGTGGGAGAAACATGATTTCTACTCTGGCTTCCCCAGTTCTCAGCTTGGTTCTCTAACTGCAAGGCAACACCTCCATTCCACTCACAGAGCAGTTAGAGCATGCATGTTTAAATCTGCAGTCTTTTGTCATACAGCCAGTCTCAGTGTACCACCTAAAAATATTAGAGAAGATGGAGATGGCCAAAAGGATTAGTGGTACATTGAAAGGAGTTGTCTTGGGCATTTTGCCTTACATACCTTATTGGTCATCTGAGTGACCCAGAGAAAAATGTATTCTGTTACCCATGACACCCATTGATTTCCTTTATCTTTTCCCAGAACAACCCATCATTCAAACTCCTCATAATACCTATTTGTCCAAGGATGTTGTTCAAATAGTATCACATGGGGCCATGATGGGACAAATCCATCTTAACCATAATGGTGGCAGCCTTGTAAAACCCAGTTAACAGTATCATGCTGCATCTTCTTACCACTGTTTGGGGGCCTCATACTGATTCTTCTTCTTCCTCTCTCCACAGAATACATCAATATCCAGCCATTTCACCCTGAACTGCCATGACTTTAGAACACATTTCCAAATCTGAGTTGTACTAGGGAATTGGAGAAGATCCTTGCCATCACAGAGGAGGACCTGGAACTACATGAGTCTGAGAACTTTTTCTGGCTGCTGGAGAACTTTGTACTCAAAGAATAACATCTACCCAATGTGCTTACTTTTCTTTGTTCCTCTGCATACTTTGCACAACCTTGAAGAATTATACTTCTTCCACTTTGCACAGGACATGCCACGGACATACTCTACTTTAGGTGTAGGAAGAGGTAAACTATTGTTTTGTTTTTTGTTTCATTTTTGGGGGGATTTTTCCTATTAATTTCATATTGTCTGATGTTTATTTCATTTCTTTAGTTTAAAAAAATGAATTAACATTAAAAAAAAAAATGGGGCATCCCAGGGCTAACCGTTCACTCTACCCACCCACCCCCATTCGGATCTTCCCTGGTCCCTATTTATCTGGTCTAGGGGTGATCTCCAGATAGGGCCTAAGCCCTGGCCCAAGCCGGGGACTTGTCTGGTGCCTAGGCCAAGGTTGCGGTGACCTACTGGGCCTAAGCATATGCAATTCTGAGGCATCAGCCTGATCCTAGGCATCAGGGCCAGCTGATCCCAGAACCTAAGCATTGGGTTTGAGTCTGGGCTGTGGTTCTGCTGTCAGAACCAGGATTCTGGGCTGGGTTGCTTCATTGGGCCTGGGTCTGGGCTCTGGTCTAGGCCAAGGCCCAGGCACTGAGACCAGGCCACCAAGACAGGGCCTAGGTCTGGGCCAAGGATCCTTTGACATGTCCTGGCCTTCAGGTCAAGCCATAAAATCGGGCCTGGGTCTGGGACCTGGCCTAGGCTGAGGCCCAGGTATAAGAACCAGGCATCCAGGCTAGCCCCGGAGTTGGGGATTGGTCTGGGCTGAGGCCCCAGCATCAGGACTTGGACTCCAGGGCTAGACTGCAACATCAAGCCTTGGCCCTTGCCCTGGCCTATGCTAAGGCCCAGTCATCTAGACCAGGCCTCTGGGCCAGGACCCAGCCTCTCGACCTAGACTCCTGGCTGGGCTGCAGCCAGGCCTGGATCTGGGCTGGACACAAACATCAGAATCTGGGTCCAGGCCGAGGCCCCAGCATTGGAACCCTGCCTCTAGACCATGGCATTGGGCCTAGGTCAAAGCCAGGGCCCCAGCATTGGGACCTGGCCTCTGGGCCAAGCTATGTTGTCAGGTCTGGTGGCCTAGGCTGAGGCCCAGGCATTGGGATCCAGACTCTGCATTGGGCTTATGTCAGGGTCTGGGTCCGTACAGAGTCCCCAGTATTGGGAACAGGCAACAGATCAGTGTCAGATTTGGGAAGTATCAGAGGAATGTCAGGGACATTTCTCGGCCTGGACCTTTGATCAGGACTCAGTCTAGTACATGCATTGGACCAGGGCCTAGGCTAAGAACTCTACATTGTGCTTGTGTTTAGGCCCCAGCCCCTGCATCATGCTATGGCCTATGCCTAGGCAAGGCCCAGGCTTCGAGCCAAGGCCTAGATGAGGCGCTGGAGTCATGCTCAAGCATAGGCCAGGACCCCTGCTTTCAGTCTCAGTCTACTCCCTAGGTGAGGCACCAACTTCAGGCCTAGGCCTGTCCAGCAACATTTTTTTTGGGGGGGGTTTTGTAGATGTTTTTAAAACAAAATGAGATTCCAATTAAATTTTGTCAGAATTTAACTTGCCTCTTTTTTAAAATTATTTATTTATTGAAATGTTCTTAAACAAACAATAATTATTTTGGAGGAAATGATATGAGATGAAGTTTACAACCATATATGATAATAAGTCTCACAACAAATAATAAGAAATAGGGAGACTCAAGAAAGAAAAAAAGAGCGATATACTAGTGCATTACAATGTGGCACAGAAATAGTAAGGAAAAAGAGAGAAGCTCTGAGTAATATGCACATTCCAATGAGATTATATAAAGCTAAGCAGAAATAGCTTGAGTATGAGCATCAAGGTAAAGATGCAAATGAGCAGGGTCAAAGTAAACAAATCTAGATCCTAAATAAGAAATTACACATTTACAAGGATATCTAAGAATAAACTTTGCACCTAATGCCACAGTCTCAGCATGCATACAAAGACAATTTTTACGACGTTCTTCAGTAGTGCATGTAATATGTGGGTAAATCCAGACTCGATGGCCATAAAAAGAAGATAGTCTATGTCAAAAAGCTCTAAGAACAAATCTCAGCTTGTTCCATTTTGAAAATGATACTAAACAAAATAGGAAATTTCATAACATGTCCTATTTTGTTTCTCCTGAATACCCATCCCTACTCTTCTTTGCTTTCATTGACAGGGTTCCCATTTAGCTACTTTGTTGCAGGAGTACCTCAGAAATCTAAAGTATTAGTCACTACAGGTGCTGTACCACTTGGCTTCCTTGCTGTGCCATGACCTCAGGATCCTGTGCTACTAACTGATCCTGTGGGAATTGCCACCTGAATTTTTAACTGCTCATCAGGGAGACCAATGGGCATGGAAGCTGGAAAAGTAGCACACTATTCCACATGGTTTAAAGCTTGGCCCTACAGCCAGCCCTGGGGTAGACCATGAGGCCACTCTTAGCTGCTCTGATGATCTATGAAAGGCAAATTTGTATGTCCCTACTTGTTAATGCCAGGGCCTTTACCATAACCTTCAACTTCAACTACTTTGTATATGAAATTTCCGGCAACATACACCCTTTGCCTGAGTCCTGTAATGGCACGTTTTCTGTCTCAAGTTCAATCCTGTCTTGGCCATCCTTGGGAAGACAAACCAAGCTGTGGCTACATGACTTGCTGTTTTTGCCAGGGAGCCTGTACCATGGCTTAGGGCAGTGGTTCTCAACTAGTGTGTCGCGACACACCAGTGTGTCACCAAGAACACGCAGGTGTGTCGCTACACTTCCCGGTCCCCCGCTGACCCAGCTGCTCCCCGGTCCTCCTCTGCCCAGGCTTAAAATGCTGTCAGCCCGGGTGGAACACGGCAGGACAGCTGGCATCAGCGGCATCGGCATGGTCTCTTCTTCCCGCCCCCCCCCCCCCCCCATGGCCCAGAAGAGGAAGTGGTGAGCATCGGGTGCGTGCACGGGAAGAAAAGACCATGCGAGTGTGGTCAGAATCGGCCCAAAGAACAGAAGAGAGGCGCGGTCTGAAGAATGTGCAGCGCGGCTCGGAGGAAAATGAAGAAGAGCGTCAACTCTTGCGGCCGATGGGACTCCTCCGTGTGGGCTGAAAATGAAGGAGGTTGGGATTGGAAGGAGGCTGCTGCTGCCACTAGTTCGGGTGGGTGGGGGGGGAGGGAGAGAGAGTGAATGAGCAAGCATGTGTGTTTGAGATCCTGTGTGTGTTTGTGTGTGAGTGAGATAGCATGTATGTGAATGATTGAGAGCCTGTATATGTGAAAGAGAGTATGTCTGTGATTGAGAGCCTGCCTATGAGAGAGAGAACATGAATGTAAGTTTACGATTGGGAACCTGTATGCGTAAGTTTGTGATTGAAAACCTGTTTTTGTGAAAGAGTATGTGTGTATGATTGAGATCCTTTGTGTGTGAGAGAGATCATGTGTATGTATGATTAAGAGCCTGTGTGTATAAGTAAGAGAGAGAGCATGTGAGTCTGTGTGTGATTGAGAGCTGGTTTAGGTGAGGGAGCACGTGAGTATGTGATTGAGAGCCTGTGTGTAAATGAGAGAGAGAGACCATGTGAGTCTGTGTGTGATTGAGAGCTGGTTTAGGTGAGGGAGCACGTGAGTATGTGATTGAGAGCCTGTGTGTAAATGAGAGAGAGAGCATGTTTGTAAGCATGTGAATGAGAGTCTCTGTGTGAGAGAAAAAGACAGCATGTAAGTGTATGATTGAAAGCCTGTGTGTGTAAGCGTAAAAAGATAGACAGCATGTGTGTAAATGTGTAATTAAGAGCCTATATAAGTTAGAGAAAAAGCATGTGTATATGTGAGTGACTGAGAGCATGTGTGTATAGGTGTGTCATTGAGATCCAGTGTGAGAGAGAGAGCGCTGGTATGTGACTGAGAGAGGAGAAAGTTCCAAGCAAACCACCCCGCCTCCTGCTAATTCAGAACAATCTCAGGACACCTGGATATCAAACGTTTCCAGGTATGCAGAGCAAAAAAAAATTTGTATCCTTATTTTTCATTACTGGGTCTTTGTGTCTGCTATTTTGAAATATTTTATTGATATCTAGAAATTTTTTATATGAGTTTTTAATTATTGGATATTCCAATCATCATCTGTTTCAAAATAATCTGTTCTTTTTGTTAGTATGATTTTACTGCTACTGATTTTATATTTCTTGATTTGTTTTATAAGGATGAGTGATGTTTCTTTTTTCCTTTATTACACTGCATACAGAGACTCTGGCTTGCTGCAGTTTCCAATTCAGTTTTTTCTGCATGCTTCTAGTTATGTGTTTTGGGCTCTTTATTCTTTGTTAGGTGAGGGTCAGCACATGTGACTCAGGTGAGGTTTTCTGCAGGCTTGTAGTTTCTGTGTAGGGCTCTATAGCAGTCTGACTTGGTCCATTTTCCTAATAGGAAATGTATTGGTGTTTTAAGGCCTGGTGTAATATTTTCAGTGTTGCCTTTTCTTCGGTAAGGCGGTTACTGTTTAAGTGCTGGAAATTGGTGCTGTTTTGGTGTGGGATGTTTACTATTTATGCAATTTCTGTTCAGACAGAATATGTATCTTTTCCTTGTGTCATTTTAAACAATAAAAATAATTACCGGACCTTTACTTTTTATTTCCGCCGTGAATTGTAATGAGCAGTGTGTCACGCATGTGAGCGTGGGCTGTCCGGTGTGTCACGATGGGAAAAAGGTTGAGAACCACTGGCTTAGGGAACCATGCTAGTGAACCTGTATCTGAGGTCTGCCATTCAGCTGCCTGAGATATCTGACACATGGGTCCTGCTGTCATGGCTCAGGGGACCATGCAAGTTGGCCTACCTGTAGTCCATACCATCCATCTGCCTGAGCAAGTTTGAAGGCTTCACTGTATGCTTCCATTTCCCCCAAGGCAACCGGAGTTCTATCTGCCGTACTGGAGGGAGTGTAGAAGCCTCCCTGCAAGGGCCACCATGCAGTATCCGCATTTCCTGGTCCTTTTCCCATGTCTCAAAGAATAATCTCCTGGTGCCTCACTGATTTTTCCCACCTAGCCTTGAATTCACTTAATCCCAGAAAGGGCTGAACTTGCTTGCACACAAGGAAATCCACAATCTCATTTGTGTCCTTATTCAATTGCTGGGGCCCACCAGCCTGGAACCAATGCCTGTTTCCTTGGAGCGGTCTGTTCCCCCCTCTGCAACGCAGACTAATACTGTGAGCTGCCATGCTGCTCTGCGATGACATGGCCAGGCACCTTATGGGCACATTGCGGTCTGTACCATGATTTTAGACAAGTGGGGGACAGTATTGAATGTGCTCAAAGGAGAAAGTGCCTAATAGTAGAAGAACTGGGAGAGGGCCCTAGGCAGTGACGAAGAAGGCTGCAAACATCGGCCACATGCTGCATGAAGGACCTTTCCCAATTGGCTGGTGAGTGCTTTGGGTTGTCTGAGTGCATGGACACCAAATTACATGCAGCATCAGTGCATCTGGCATTGTGCTACACATTAAAAAAAAAATGTTACTATATTTACTTCACAAATTCCACTGGGAGGCTGTTCCTTGTATGAAGAATTTTTTCCCAGTGTTAGTCTGATTCTACCCCATTTCAGTCTCATTTTATAACATCTTGACTAGAGGATTCTGTTTATGGAAAAATATATACTTTTTTTTTTTTTTACATGGTGCTTGTAATAATTTCCAGACGTACTGTGCCAGCTGAAGCTGGGTTGCTGATCGTACTGCAAGGATACAGCTCAACTTAGATAATTACAGTGAAATCACTGAATAAATTGCATGCCTGTCCAATCAGTATTGCAATAATATTAAAAGAACTGCTTTTAAATGGATTTATTTTTCAAAAATTACTGCCACATATGGTAAAACAAATAACAAGATTCATTTACATTAACATTACTTAAAATAACCATAGAAGTCTTCTTTTAATCATTTCTTAGTCCTCTAGCATCTGTATGCATTTTTTTAAATATTACTACACCTTTAAAGTAAAATAAAATGCTCAAATGGAAATATAATTATTATTAGATATTAATTGTTAATTTTATAAAACCAATGGGCACTGGGATTTGAGGCAGCAATAGCACCCTAATTTGGTCTCTGCAGCTGTAAAAACAAGAAGAGAGAAGCTTCAAAAAGTGTGATGTGATGAGCAGAGCCATGAGAAAGGATCATATATTCATTTTCATCTAATTAAGGAGATATGAATATTTTTATTAATAATTAGAACCAATCAGCGATTGTACTTGTAATTTAACAATAGCACACATTTTAGAGAGTGATTTTCCAACTGCCTGTCTTGGTGCAAATTGTGCAGGTACTATTACCCACAGGTATTGCACCAAATTTCAGAGGGAAAGCATGCATTTACTTTCCCTTTGAAAGCTTCTGTAGGTACAAAGTACCTGCAGGCTTTAGCACCTGATTATAGTATTGGCAAAAGCTTTGCCATGAAATACGCTCCTAGATATTCAATTGTCATCTAGATTAGGGTTGTCAACTGGCTCCAGATTTTCAGGGGACTTATTCTGATTTCCCAATTGTATTCCCTGAAATAATCAAGACTGTAAGCACCTGCACGCAGAGGAGTAAAACCAGGATTGGATCAAACTGTCCTGAAAATCTGGAGCCAGTTGGCAATCCTAATCTACATATATTATTTCTGGCAGCCATCCGAAACTCGCCCCTGAAATGCCTTCTCCTAGACCACCTAAAAGTCTGTATGCTGTGGAACCCTACGCATACTTTTAGCTGGATTAAAGGAGAATAATTTTCATATGCTCAATTTACCTGGTTAAATTACTATTTTCCCTAGTTAAAGGTTTTGAAATTTGCCCTCAAAACCTATTTTCCTATGCTGTTATTCTCAAATATACTGTAGTTATATTTATGTCTAAAACTGAGAGCAACTTTCGGTTATTTGCTTAACTTTACTATAATTGCCTAAAAAACTTGCTCCTGCATTTACTCACAGTTTTTTTGTTTCCAGAAATAATGCCCCCAGTTTAAATCTTTCCGAGAGTTCCTTCATTATGCTGACAGTGCTTGACATTAAACTTTTTAACCTGCAGATTATAAATTCAAAACAACTTCTAAAATTCTGTCACCAAGATAGAGTTCTTGCTTTGTCTATTAATGCTAAATAATAGGAGATAATTAACTATAAATTATGGGTTGCATTTCAATATGTGACAGCTTTAGATAGAATATAAATTTAAAAAGACATTTTTAAGTGCAGAGAAAATCAATTGCACACAAAGAATAATTTAAATCTACTGCAAAATAGTGATATTCCATCGCTTCTGCAGTCAGACCCTACTCATAAAAATGATTGGATCTTCTTCTATATACATTGTGCCTAATTTTTGCTGTATAAGTTTATGTAGTTTCTTTTCTCAATACTCTATACTATATTCTAATGTGCTAAAGGTACATTACACATTACAGACCAAGAGAAATGTGCAAGTTTTAATTATTTATAGAAAATGACTTGCAAATTCTTTGTTGTTACTCAACTAGTGTTCAGCAGATCCATGGAAAATGAATGTCTGCAAGGCTCTATTGATCTAAGGGAAGATAAAGGTAACATCTGCTGTAGAAATTATGTCTTACCTCATTCCCCCAAGTTCTTTCTTTCCCAGATTAGGAGTATGCAATTTGTAGAATTTGTTTTTTAATTATGCTCACTTCCCACCCCCCACCCCCTAATGTGAAATTTTCCAGCCAATGTCCCTCTGTCATGTGGCAAAATCTGAGCATTACTCTGGAATTTTCAAAACATGTCATGTGTCCTCTTTTTTATAGTCTTCCATACAGTGCTGAAGTTTGTTACATTTTAAACAATGTATAATGGAATTGTCTTTGTTGCAGATTTTCATTTCTGTAAAACATACCCAGCCTACTGCTGAGTCAACAAATGCAAAAAAGCAACCAAGTATGGTAGATGATCTCATTTTCAAGTAATGATGCTGTTACCTAAATGTGGCCCCTCTGTATTGGTATTAGAAAAGAATGGGAACTTTGTGTTCTAAGGGGTCTTCTACCAAGTGGGAGTTCAAATGGATGCAGAAGTGTTGCCTAATGTGTACTATGATCTAACATGGAGACTTGCTGGGAAAGGAAGTTCAAGGGGGTGAGGGCCATTCCTTTGAAAGATAGAGTGGCTCTTTTCCTAAAGGGGAATGCACAATTTGGGACTATAAAACATGCCTCCCAAGAGGCACAGGGAAGTGGTGTGATATGAAAAGATTGATAGAGCTCTTTTGAGAAGCTGAGTGGCGTTAGGGGTGCTCTCAAGGAAGTCTGATGTAAAGGGAGTCTGGAAGAAGTGAAGTTTGAAGAAGTGAGAAATTGAAGAAGTTGAAGAGTGTGACAAGGAATTGTGTTGAGGCCTACAGGACCAGAAAAGAGTGCTGTGCCTATTGAGAGCTTAAGTGCAGGGCTGGGGAAGCTGAATCTGCCCAAGGACAGGGGGATGCGTTGTCCTGGAGCCAGTTCTGAACTGTTGAGAATCTGAGATATTCGAAAGAGATTTTAAGGTGAATTTTAAAAAGCCCGGTGCGAGCATTAGTTGGGGTGTGGGTGCGTCAGTAGGGATGTGAATCGTGTCCTCGATCGTCTTAACGATCGATTTCGGCTGGGAGGGGGAGGGAATCGTATTGTTGCCGTTTGGGGGGGTAAAATATTGTGAAAAATCGTGAAAAAATCGTGAAAAATCGAAAAATCGAAAAATCGCAAAACCGGCGCATTAAAACCCCCTAAAACCCACCCCCAACCCTTTAATTTAAATCCCCCACCCTCCCGAACCCCCCCCCAAATGACTTAAATAACCTGCGGGTCCAGCGGCGGTCCGGAACGGCAGCGGTCCGGAACGGGCTCCTGCTCCTGAATCTTGTTGTCTTCAGCCGGCGCCATTTTCCAAAATGGCGCCGAAAAATGGCGGCGGCCATAGACGAACACGATTGGACGGCAGGAGGTCCTTCCGGACCCCCGCTGGACTTTTGGCAAGTCTCGTGGGGGTCAGGAGGCCCCCCACAAGCTGGCCAAAAGTTCCTGGAGGTCCAGCGGGGGTCAGGGAGCGATTTCCCGCCGCGAATCGTTTTCGTACGGAAAATGGCGCCGGCAGGAGATCGACTGCAGGAGGTTGTTCAGCGAGGCGACGGAACCCTCGCTGAACGACCTCCTGCAGTCGATCTCCTGCCGGCGCCATTTTCCGTACGAAAATGATTCGCGGCGGGAAATCGCTCCCTGACCCCCGCTGGACCTCCAGGAACTTTTGGCCAGCTTGTGGGGGGCCTCCTGACCCCCACGAGACTTGCCAAAAGTCCAGCGGGGGTCCGGAAGGACCTCCTGCCGTCCAATCGTGTTCGTCTATGGCCGCCGCCATTTTTCGGCGCCATTTTGGAAAATGGCGCCGGCTGAAGACAACAAGATTCAGGAGCAGGAGCCCGTTCCGGACCGCTGCCGTTCCGGACCGCCGCTGGACCCGCAGGTTATTTAAGTCATTTGGGGGGGGTTCGGGAGGGTGGGGGATTTAATTTAAAGGGTCGGGGGTGGGTTTTAGGGGGTTTTAGTGTGCCGGCTCACGATTCTAACGATTTATAACGATAAATCGTTAGAATCTCTATTGTATTGTGTTCCATAACGGTTTAAGATGATATTAAAATTATCGGACAATAATTTTAATCGTCCTAAAACGATTCACATCCCTATGCGTCAGTAGGGCTCGCTCATGCTGACCGAATTTTAAAAACCACCCAGATGCAGGCATATCTCCCACTGCACGCATATCTGAAAAGTTTTCAAAAAGGGACAGGTTGCGGGCTGGGCAGGCATGGATGTTTCAGGGCATGGCCAAGAATTATGCATGCAAATACTTATGCTCCTGGGCACATGCACAGATCCCCTGCCATGAAAGTTTACTTCTGCTAGAGACAAGGTGTAAGTTTAAAAAAATAAAAAGCTAGCCATACCTGAGGGGTTTTAAGGGTCTGAGGTAACTGGAGAGAGTGTACGCTATTCAACTAGGGGAATTTGGAGGACCTAGCTGTTAACTGGGTGAACTGATGGATGAACTAGTTAAAATAGGAATGGCGTGGATTCACACCTCTTTAAAATTTCCCTGACATACGCAGTAGAAGTGGAATTTGCATGCCTTGACATGTAACTATTTAAAATTAGGCAGACATGTGCGTGCATCCAGGCTATTATAAAACATGCGGGCAAGTTATATAATGGCCATATCACAGGGTGTGCACTGGCGCACAAACGCCATTGTGTGCCTGTACTTATGAAAGTTATTGTGCCTGTGTGTGGGTAGATGGTTCCAGGACTGCAGAGAACCTGGGAGGATGAAGAAAAGATTTGTTTTGGAAAATTTTCTTTGGGTGAGTATGAACTATGACTTTGAGACTTGAAATACTTTTTATTTCCGAATTGTCTGCTGCACTGGATAGAGAACTATGAAATTTTGTTTAACTTGCTGCACTACTTATTTTTTTAAGTTAACTGTTTTTCTTTAGAAGCACAACTTTGGTGTGGACATTGTGTTTTCAAGGTTTCCTTGGCCCAGTTTGGACTTGCAGGTGAGCCTGTCCCAAATCTATAGGACCTCAAATTAAACTCCCCTACCCTGGCTGTATGTACCCAGTGCCTTTCCAGGACTGGGAATGTACCACCCAGGAAAGGTGTGGGTACATAGAGAACTATAATCACCTTTTTAGGGAGTTGACTTTTAATGCTATCATTAGGTGCTCTTTTACAAAGTATAAGCATGAATGTCTTTTTGGGAGCCCATATTCTTCTATCTGTCAGTGTTAGGTTCTATATTAGGAGCTGCCACCCAGGAAAAAGATCTAGGCATTATAGTGGATAATACTTTGAAATTGTCAGCTCTGTGTGCTGCAACAATCAAAAAAGTAAACAGAATGTTAGGAATTATTAGGAAGGGAATGGTTAATAAAACGGAAAATGTCATAATGCCTCTGAATCGCACCATGGTGAGACTGTATCTTCAATACTGTGTACAATTCTGGTTGCCGTATCTCAGAAAAGATATAGTTTTTAAAATTTGGTCAGCATGAGCGAGCCCTACTGACGCACCCACACCCCAACAAATGCTCGCACCGGGCTTTTTAAAATTCACCTTAAAATCTCTTTCGAATATCTCAGATTCTCAACAGTTCAGAACTGGCTCCAGGACAACGCATCCCCCTGTCCTTGGGCAGATTCAGCTTCCCCAGCCCTGCACTTAAGCTCTCAATAGGCACAGCACTCTTTTCTGGTCCTGTAGGCCTCAACACAATTCCTTGTCACACTCTTCAACTTCTTCAATTTCTCACTTCTTCAAACTTCACTTCTTCCAGACTCCCTTTACATCAGACTTCCTTGAGAGCACCCCTAACGCCACTCAGCTTCTCAAAAGAGCTCTATCAATCTTTTCATATCACACCACTTCCCTGTGCCTCTTGGGAGGCATGTTTTATAGTCCCAAATTGTGCATTCCCCTTTAGGAAAAGAGCCACTCTATCTTTCAAAGGAATGGCCCTCACCCCCTTGAACTTCCTTTCCCAGCAAGTCTCCATGTTAGATCATAGTACACATTAGGCAACACTTCTGCATCCATTTGAACTCCCACTTGGTAGAAGACCCCTTAGAACACAAAGTTCCCATTCTTTTCTAATACCAATACAGTGGGGCCACATTTAGGTAACAGCATCATTACTTGAAAATGAGATCATCTACCATACTTGGTTGCTTTTTTGCATTTGTTGACTCAGCAGTAGGCTGGCTATGTTTTACAGAAATGAAAATCTGCAACAAAGACAATTCCATTATATATTGTTTAAAATGTAACAAACTTCAGCACTGTATGGAAGACTATAAAAAAGAGGACACAGAGGACAAAGAGGTACAGAGAAGGGCAACCAAAATGATAAAGGGGATGGAACAACTCCCCTATGAGGAAAGGCTGAAGAGATTAAGCCTGTTCAGCTTGGAGAAGGGACTGCTGAGGGAGGATATGACAGGGGTCTTTAAAATCATGATAGGTCTTGAACGAGTAGATGTAAATCGGTTATTTACACTTTCGGATAATAGAAGGACCAGGGGGCACTCCATGAAGTTAGCAAGAAGCACATTTAACACTAATCAGATAACATTCTTTTTCACTCAACGCACAATTAAGCTCTGGAATTTGTTACCACAAAATGTGGTTAGTGCAGTTAGTGTAGATGGGTTCAAAAAAGGTTTGGATAAGTTCTTGGAGAAGTCCATTAACTGCTATTAATCAAGTTGATTTAGGAAATGGCCTCTGCTATTACTGGCGTCAGTAGCATGGGATCTTCTTGGTGTTTGGGTAATTGGCAGGTTCTGGTTTGGCCTCTGTTGGAAACAGGATGCTCGGCATGATGGACCATTGGTCTGACCCAGCATAGCAATTTCTTATGTTCTTATGGCGCCATTTCTATTTGGGACAGACAGACATATTATAATTTCTAAACAATATTTATTTTGACATCTCATCAAGCTTCTTGCTGCTAAAAGCTGCAAATGATTATTAGACCAGACGGTTCTTCTGGGTAAGAACACGTCGTCAGGCTTGCTGATGCGGCACCTTTAAAACAGATTTTTTCTTTTTACATGGGTAAAACTACAACCCTTCAGTTTGATGGTAGAGCTGAATTTAAATATTTCATTGGCGGTTTCCTTTTCCTTTTTTTCACCAACCATGTACCTTAGAAAGTTACACATGATTAACTGTGTATGTGTAGCTTGTGTGGTGTAATGCTTGAACATATAGTGTTCATGACCCAGCATTAATTTTTGGCTCCACTTACTTCAGGCAGGAGTTGAAGGGTCTGTAACCACATACATTACATATGTCACATAGCTAGTGTAAACCGTCAAAGTTGTGAACTTTGTTTATGTAAAGAAGCCATGTCCTGTGTGGTGAAAGGGATGCAGATGTGTACATTGTTACAGCCAATGTTGATAGCAAGTGTAGCATAAATGGCATGAACGGATTGAGTAAGTACTAATGGCAATCAATGTAGTACAGTATTTCCATGCTTCATAAAAGATCATGCTTTTCTTTTTGCAGTGTCCTCAGTGTTTAAAAGTATGCATGCATGTAGCTATGTGTCATGTTTATATGTTTTTCCACATAGCTGCATGCATACATGCTTATGCTGTTGACCCAAACACTCTTCCCTGGGTCCAAAACAAACATTGGTATGAAGACGTGCAAGTGCTGTATGCAGTGTTAGTAGGACTTAATAAGTGTGTGCATGGACAGTATAAACACATTTCTTCCAGCGTTAGATAGCAGTTTGTGCATACCTATGAACGGTTAACTGCACAAAACACGTGTTCTTACCCAATTGTGATAAGTTATTTAATATAAGTAAACATCCTTACTGTCTAACGGTTTGTACACAGTAACAGATGAGTGAGCTAATACCGAATGCTGCATAATTTGCATGCCTAATCAACAGAGGCCCTAGAAATTTGGGAAACTTGTTGTGTAGCAGCATGTTCTACATTGTATGGTTAATATCCTGCTATCATAACAGGTAGCTTTTTTTTTCCAGTGTAAATGGATAGGCAAAATGTGCATGTCATATTATAGCCCTAAGACCAGAGAGTACAGGAATGCCAGGCTGGGAGGGGAAGTCTGCCTTCACCATAGCAGCAGCAGCAGCATCACACCTCCTTGTCCTGTGCTCTCTACCTCTGCAGATGGTTTGGCACACAGCAATCACTGAATCCTCAACTGTACTTCACATACAGCAGCTGGGACTGTGTTCCATGTCAGACCAACTGCACAATGTATAAACACAAAACATTTGCATATTGTACATGTAATGGCAGCAAAGTGTGCAATAAACAGTGCAGCATATCTTGTTACATAGCTATAGGTGCAGCAAGTATGTTGCCACAGTAAAGGCAGGGACGGTGGAAGCACTAGGCGAACTAGGCCTGGGCCTAGGGTGCCGAGTATTAGGGGGCACCGCGAGCAGTGGTATCCCAAGGGGAGCCAATGCCCCCGGGCGCAGGGAGGTTCATGCAGCCTGAAGAAAAAGATTGCGTTTAAACGCGCTGATGCTCCTCCTCCTTCTTCCTGCCTGTGCGGCCCCAGAAGTAAACGTTGCCAGAGCAGTGTGGGCAGGAAGGAGGAGGAGCATCAGTGCATGCAGAAGAGGAGCAGCGCTTATGGGCCGCCGCGAATCCCAAGTCGCAGTGGCCCGAGAAGAGGAAGAGGCTCGGTAGCAGGGCCGCTGCGGCCCGAGAAGATCAGGCCCAGAGGTGAGGGAGAGGCTGAGGGTCTGTAGAGTGTGTATGTGTGCATGTATGAGATGAGTTGAGAGACTGTGTGTGGGAGTGAGGATCTGAATGTTTGCAGAGATAGCATGTGAGAGCCTCTGTGTGTTAGAGAGAGACAGCATGTGACAGTGAGATCCTGTGTGTATGAATGATTGTATGAGAGAGAGCATGTGACAGTGAGATCCTGTGTGTATGAATGATTGTATGAGAGAGAGCATGTGACAGTGAGAGCCTGTGCTTGAGCAAGACAGCATGTGGGAGTGAAAGAGAGCCTGTGTGTGTGAGAGAGACAGCATGTGCCAGTGAGAGACTGTGTGTGTGTGAGAGAGAGAGAAATGCATGTGAGAATGAGAACCTGACTGTGTGTTTGAGGAAGAAGATGGAGAGAAAAGCAATAGAAAAAAAGGCAATATAAAAGGAATTGGCAAAAAAATAAGAAAGGGAAGGTGGAGAAAATAAGAAAGGGAAGGTGGGGAAAAAAAGCCTGTGACCAACCGATTAGAAAACTAATCAAAGCAAAGGTAAAAAAAAAATAAATTACTTTTTAGTGACTGGCACATGTAATCTTTGGGAATGTGCAAGAATAGCAGTTTCTCTATGCGGATCTCACAATGTACAAGATCAGCATGGAGAAAGTGGAAGCCCATGGGGCCTGCCCAGAGGAGGCAGCAGAATGGGCTTCAGTGTCAGTAGCAGCAATCGGCGCCTCAATAGCCATGTGGCAGCAGTGCCAGTGGCAACAGAGGAATGAGAGAGGTTCTGAGGTTGCTGGCAAAAGAAAGAGAGGGGAGTCTGCCTTTAGTGTGTGCATGTGTATGAATGGGACTCTGCCTGGGGGTGTATGTGTGTGAATGCATGGGTGCCTGCCTGGGGGTCTGTGTGTGTGTGAGAATGAATGTGTGCATGCCTGGGGGATGGGGAGGGAGTGGTGTGAAAATGAATGGGAGCCTACCTGGGGGTCAGTGTGTGTGTGTGAGAATGACTGGGAGCTTGCCTGGGTGTGTGTGTTTGTGTGTATGTGAGGGAGCCAGTGAGTGTGAGAGCATGAGTGTGTATGAGAAAATCCAAGGGAGTAAGAGTTTGTGTGTGTGTGTGTGGGTGTGTGTGTGTGTGTGGAGGGGGAGAGAGTGTCTTAGAGCCTGAGAGTGTGTCAGTGTCAGTGAGAGCGAGAGGTTAAGGTGGATATAAGAGCATGAATGTGTATGTGTGAGAGAGAATGGACATGTGAGTATGTGTGAGAGAGAGAGGATAACCTCCTAATCCTCGACAAAATCAGGGTAACTAGAAATCAAGAGCTCCCACAGAAGGGGACAGCAGGGGCTTTTTAAAATCCTTATTAGTTTTATTTATTGAATGTTATTTGATTTATGTGCTGTTTTGAAATATTTTATTGGTGTTTGGGAAATTGTAAAAAATGAATATGATTTTAATTAATAGAAATTCTGTTTATCAGTAGTTTTAAAATATTATTTTATTATGGTTTTACTATTATAACTGATGCTTTATGTTTCTTGATTTTATTTGTTTTATGAGGAATGGTGGTTCCATTTTTCTGTTGTTAATACACGGAGTCTGGCTTCTTGGAGTTTACATTTCAGTTTTTGTCTAATTTGTGCTCCTTCATTTTGTATTCTGTATTTGTTGAGAGTCTGTCTCTGCTCTGTGTGTGTGACCGTGATGAGAGATTCTGTTAGCATGTAGTGTCTGTATAAGGATCATATAGCAATTGGGTTTGTTTTGTTTCCTCAGTAGGTGGTGTATTGGTATTCTAGGACCCAGTGTAAATATTTACCCTTGCTTTTTCACAGGTAGGGATATTGTTGATTGAGTCCTTGGTGTAATTACTGTTATGTTACGATGGGATTGCGGTATAGATTTTGAGTGTCTTTTTTTGCGGGGTTTTGTGTTAGTTCATAATGTGCCTGGCAGTGGAAGCTGTTTGTGCTACTGTTACTGTGAGGTGACACCAGAATCTGAAAATATCTTTTAGTATGATGAGCTGTAAGGGAAACATCCAAGCTCCATTGTTTGGGGGAATTTTCAGTGGATGCACAGAGTTAGAGAACTGGAGGTGCAGGATTTGTATTGACATTCTGTCCCTTCCTATATATTCCAGACTTAACTCTCATAGCCATATAGAATTAGTTGAATGAGGCTATCAAATAATTTTATAGTACTTTTACTAGAAGTGTGAAATTGGCCAGCTTTTTAAAATTACATAGAAGACCCTTTGGACTTTTTTATTAACACTTTTTTTTAAAACCAATTTTAAAGCAGGAGCCATGCTAGAGTTGGATGTGATGAAGAAATATCATTTTGGCTCCCCCCAAAAAACAAAAATTCTTCTGTCTAGAGATGCCACTGATTTTCTGTGACCTTAAGCATTAGTACAAAAAGGATTAAGGGGGGGATGCTGGAAAGACACACAAATGCATTTGTCCCCGGGCGCCGGAGACCCTTGGTACACCACTGGGTGCGAACCATATGGGGCCGCAAATGGCGGCAAAGAGGAGTGGAGATTTGGTGGGCCACGAGCAGTGCCCAACCTGCTTGCGACCCAGAAAACCACACAGTCAGCGGGCGTGATCGAGAACAATATAGGAGTCAGGACCGAGACCGAGGGGGGGGGGGGGGGCGTTTAAAGAGGCAGTTGTAACACCATTTGTATGCCTATACATATGAATGACTGTCACATGCACAGTCTCTGTAGAACATATCCACTCCATTTCAGTTCTGGCAAACGTCACACTTCACTATTGTGCTACACACAGGGTAATGTCATATATTTTGTTATTGAGCTATTGGGGACCAAGTTGTGAATAATAGTCTGCTGTCACACAGCAAGAAAAGTAACTGCACACTAAGGGGTAGATTTTATAAATCTACGCCCGCACTTACTTTTGTTTGCGCACCAGGATGGTTCTCTTTTGTTCAAGCACTGGATGGCCAGCGCCAACTTTAAAAATGGCGTCGGCCATCCAGTGCTCCTACCATGTGACAGGGGCCGGCCAATGGCACGGATACCCTGTCACATGGTAAGGGCAAAGGGCCATCGGTGCCATTTTTATTAGCGCAGCTGACGGCCCGAGACTGGGAGATCGCTCCCGGGACTTCCGCTAGATCACCAGGTATTTGTAAAAAGTTGTTTGGGGGGGGGAGTTCGGGAGGGTGGGGGAAGCTAAGGGGTCAGTTTTAAAGGGTCGGGGTGGGTTTTTTGTTTATCGGGCCATCGGCATCATTTTTATTAGTGGAAGCCGACGGCCCGAGAGTGGGAGATCGGTCCCGGGGCTTCCACTGGACCACCAGGTACATGTAAAATGTTTTTGGGGAGTTTGGGAGGGTGGGGAAAGGTAAGGGATTAGTTTTAAAGGGTCGGGTGGGTTTAGGGGTTGTTTTGGTGTGCCAGTTTTCCCGCCCTGCCCCCAAATAACTCCCGTTAGTGGACACTAACCCAATTAATGATTTTTTCATGATAAATCATGGGAATTTCTATTGTATCACATTATTTAACGATTATTGACGATTTAGAAAATATCAGACGATATTTTAAATTGTCAAAAAACGATTCACATCCCTAATGTACAGTCACAACCTGTTGACCTCATGGCAATATGTCAAGAGAGCATGCAATACTCATATAACAGCATGAACTGTGTTGGACCATAGCAGGCCAACTCAGTATTTTGAATTCATAATGTGCAACTGGTGTTCAAGATCATTCTACAGTATAACTCTTCTCTTTAGCAGCACACACATCTCATCACATGCATGTCCATGAGGACCGCCAGAAAAAGATTCAAGAATGGAAAAGAAAGGCCTGCATTTGGTACTGTAACATATGTTGCATTTTTTGCTAGGTTGTACTCAATGTATGTGCTTTACAGGGCCTGTGAAAGAATAGATGCACTGTTTACACTGCTAAGCTTGAAGAATAATGCACATAGTACTTATGTGTAGGGAACAAACAGATGTGCATAATGCAGGATGACATGACTTTCCCTGAGACCTAATCCACTATAATGTTCCTGAAACCTGCCAAAGGTAGGCGCTAATTTCTCCGGGCACCGGAAAAGTGCACAGAAAAGCAGTAAAAACTGCTTTTCTGTGCACCCTCCGACATAATATCATGGTGATATTAAGTCGGAGGTCCCTAAAGTTTAAAAAAGTAAAAAAAAAAAAAAAAAAAATTTGAAATAGGCCTGCGGCTAGTGAGTTGAAACCGGATGCTCAATTTTGCCGGCGTCCGGTTTCCGAACCCGTGGCTGTCAGCGGGCTCGAGAACTGACGCCGGCAAAATTGAGCGTCGGCTGTCAAATCCGCTGAGAGCCACCACTCCTGTCAAAAAAGAGGCGCTAGGGACGCGCTAGTGTCCCTAGCACCTCTTTTTACCACCAGGCCTAATTTTAATAAATTAAAATACTGAATCGTGAATTTAAACATCTCAGCTCTAAGGAATGTAGACACATTTATTACCCACCTCAAACTACAAATTGGAGGGGCTGGTATTAAATATTTTCAAATGAAAAGGTATGGTGAATCATTTGATGGATGGGTGAGTAATTTTAATGAAGTAGCACTCATCATTTTCATTCATATATTCACTTCACTGCCTCTGTTGTCTGTAACACATTGAACCTATGCATTGTTATACCTTTTAAATAATTATTTTATTATAAGATGCACTGGAAGGCATTCCCAATTTCATATCAAATATAAAGGGAAGATGAGTGATCTAATAATTAGAGTTTTCAACTATAATTCAGGAGAAATTTCAAGATATATGTTGGATATTCTTATCTTCAACTCACTCTGTGGAACACTGGGCAAATCACTTTATCTTACGATGCTTCTGGGACCAGTAGAAATAATGCATATGGCTTCATTTGCCTTTCTTGGTAAACAAAGAGAAACAAAGTCATGTACTGTTATTTGAAACAACATTGGAAATATTAATAACATTTTCTTAGTCGTTTTGTTAAGTAAATAGCAGATAAATGAAGAAAATGTGGTTTTCCCTTGCATTTCTGTCCATTACAAATAGGACACTAAAAGAAGACAACCAGACCCTCTTCCCCTAATATTAAAACTAATTCACTAAACTTTTAGAAATAGCCCTTCCATGTTTGTTCTCCATCATTCTCCCCCCCCCCCCCTCCACCCGGGGGTCACCTGCAGCTTACTCAAAACTTGGAGTGCAAAGTGGACAGGAATGATTCAAAAAAGGCACTGATCTCAGGTCGGCTCAAGGGTGGAGGGAAGCTTAAGGGTCTTTAAAAAAAAACTTTTGGGAGTGGGTTTAACCTGGGTAGTTTGTCATGAAAAGGGGGCCTCTAATCTATCTAAGCATAGTGAACCACATGCAAATCACTGCCGCCATTTGGAGATCCCCCTCCTGGCTAGGGTATCCCAGTCATGTAGCCCGAGTAGTTATAAAGTTTACCCAGGACCTTCGTCCATCACAAGCTGCAGCCCAAAAACTAAATTGTAAGCATTGCCCTGTGAATGGCATGTCTTAAGGTGTTCAGAAAAAGATCCTGCCCCATATCAGAAAAGTGTACCCTGTTTCTGCAGAACAATTCCTCATACTCAGTGCAGAGCCAGTCATGCCTGACTTGCAAATCCCTGTGCTGTTTCATGAAGTTACCAATCTGCTTATTAAGTTTTTGCATCCAATGACCCCACAGCGGAGAGTCCAGGAACTGGTGACGGGGGATGATCTCTGAACAAACAATCCTCGTGCCGGGGTATTAAGGATGAGATGAGTGTGATGACATTCCTCATGTTGTCAAGGAGTAACCATCCAGGGATTTCCCCCAAATCGTTTTCTCCCAGGTGAATGATCAACTCCTTTGGAGGGGGTGATCGGGCCAACTGTTGCCAGAGAAAGTGGATGAGCTGATCCCAACTCATTGCCCTTTTCCAAGCTATTGCACCATCCTGTTCAGGGGCACAAAACCCATGTACACCAATAGAACTCTTACTTGCATGCAGGGGCAGATTGAGGGAAAATAGTGGCCCGGGGGATTTTTCTCCGTACTGGCCCATGGGTACCCAATTACATATACAATATAATTTACATATATAATTTACATATATATGTACACACCCCTATATTTCGGCATGGTCCTCCCGTATCAACACAGTACTATTTGCCAAAACTCAAAGAATAACAACCTCACCTATGAAAAAGAATACCACAAATAGTACACCAGAATCTAAAATATCAATACACCTACTTTCAGGAAAACAGAACAGGCCAAGCTACTACAGATACCTACAGAGAACCCACATGCTAAAATAATGCTTCATTTCAGTTTTTGCATGCAGAACACAAACTCTCACCAAATACAGAATAAAGCCACATAAAGTATAAATAGAAATGTGCAGACAAAAACTAAACTGTAAAACATATCATGCCAGACTCTATACAGTGCAACAATGGAAAAACAAAAATGTCACCATTCCTCATGAAACAATCATATCTTCGGTATTAGAAATAAAAGAGCTCCCTCCGAAATCCACACAATCAATAACTATATCCGTCAGGAAACAGTGTTCTGGCGACCAACTAAGCGAACACCTGGCCAAGGAACTAGTGCACCTGGACCTCTCAGACGCCAACTCTGCAACTTCATCATGGACCAGCATCACCAAAAAGGTTGCAGACCAAATGTGCCCCATGATGACTAAATATATCAACCCTAACAAAGACAACAGGAAACCCTGGTTCACCCAGGAGCTGAAAAAACGTAAACAAGAACTGAGATGCAAGGAACAAAATTGGAGAAAAAACCCATCTTCAACCACCCTCCTCATCTACAAAGCGTGCCTCAACTCATACACAAACGACATCAACAAAGCCAAAAGAGAATTCTACTCCAAAAAAATCCACCACCTCGTCTTTGACTCAAGGGCACTTTTCTCATATGTTTCAACTCTCACAAAACCCCCTGCACCCTCCATTTCAGATGATCAAGCTCTCAACAAAGCAAATGAACTAGCCGACTTCTTCGACAACAAAATCACAGCACTACTAGCCCCCCTCAAGGGAACAGCTACACTTCCAAACCACAAGCAACAATCATCACACTCAACCGTTCAACAATCATTGCACGCAACAAATCAACAAACCTATCACTCTATCGTCCAGCAATCTCCGCCTTCACACACGCAACAACCATCGCACTCAACCACTTTACAACCCAACACAACCCCAACAGTGCTCGACAAGTTCGAGCCCACTTCCACACTAGAAATAGAGAATATCCTCAAGAAGATAAAACCATCCTCTCACCCATCAGACCATATTCCATCAAACACCCTGAGTCTGATCACCAACACCATAGCCAAACCTGTCACAGACATCATCAACTGCTCGCTCACCCAAGGCCATGTACCTAACCAACTCAAGTTAGCCATGCTCAAACCGCTCCTTAAAAAACCCAACCTTCCCACCTCAGACCCAGCTAACTTCAGACCCATAGCAAACCTCCCTATGATAGCCAAAACTATGGAGAAAGTTGTTAACAAACTCACAGAATTTCTTGAAGAAAACAACATCCTCACCCCAAACCAATTTGGTTTTCGTAAGACTAGGAATACCAAATCGTTATTAGCCACCCTATCAGACACTACTATCTTTAATCTAGAAAAAGGCCAACCTTGCCTCCTCGCTCTCCTCGATCTCTCATCAGCGTTTGACACAGTAAACCACCAGTGCCTCCTGCAACGACTAACGGACATAGGCATTACAGGAACAGCATTCAACTGGTTCAAATCATTTTTGGAAAACAGATCATACAAGGTCAAGATAAATAACAAAGAGTCTCACGCCATCGAATCCAAAAGGGGAGTACCGCAAGGATCATCCCTCTCCCCGACTCCCTTCAATATATATCTTCTCCCGCTCTGTCAATTACTCACCAACCTCAAGCTAACTCACTTTCTATATGCGGATGACATACAAATCCTCATCCCTATAGAAGACTCACTACAAAAAGCTATGTCACACTGGAATAATTGTCTGTCAACTATCAACAATCTTCTCTCCAGCCTCAACCTAGTCCTAAACACAAACAAAACTGAAATTCTCATTATAGCACCGGAAAACTATGTCCCACCCACACCTCTTAATGCTAGCCAAAGCCAAGATACCTTTTCGCAACAAATAAAAGACCTGGGAGTCATCCTAGACAGTGGATTCAGCCTCAACAAATTCGTTAATAACACTACAAAAGAATGTTTCTTTAAACTACAAACCTTAAAGAAACTAAAACCACTCCTCCTATACAGAGACTTCCGCATGGTACTACAGGCCATCATACTCCCAAAACTGGACTACTGCAACTCCCTCCTTCTAGGCCTACCAGCATGCACCACAAAACCACTTCAGATGGTCCTTAATGCCTCAGCAAGAATCCTCTCAAATGCCAAAAAAAGAGATCATATTACCCCAATCCTTCTTCATCTCCACTGGCTCCCGATTAAATTCAGGATCCAATTCAAATCCTTAATGATGATACATAAAGCTTTGCACAAGATCGCACCGCTCAAGTTAACATTCCAAATTCAACTACACACATCTACAAAACCGACCAGAAGCGCTTATCAAAACAGACTAACCACCCAACCGGCTAAATCCTCGCTGAGGAAACGCGCTCTATCCACAGCGGGCCCTTCACTCTGGAACTCGCTTCCTCCAGACCTTCGCCTTGAACCATGCCACACTACATTCAAAAAGAAACTTAAGACTTGGTTATTCAAACAAGCATTCCCGTAGAACCAAGAGCAGGAAGAAAATCAGTCACATATTTTCCGATTACCCCAGCATATTTCACATAACCTTGTTATTAAACCATGTTATTTTCTCATTAACCCTCATGTTATTTTACCAACTGCTATTGTATTTTATTTATTGTCATTTTTTATTGCCATTTTTAATTGATATTTATTGTTGTTTATTTATTAATTATTTATTAATTGTTATTGCATTTATTTTCATTTATTATTTGTTATTTATTAATTGTTAGCATTGTTATATATATATATATTTTTTTCTGTTTCTTGGATTAACTATGTTCATTGTAAACCGCTAACTTGAAGCGATAGTTACTGTTCATTGTAAACCGGGGTGATATGTATATTATACAGGAACCTCCGGTATATAAATCCTTAAATAAATAAATAAATAAATCATGAATCATAATTATAAAATCATACTAATAAAATAATTTCAAAACAGCTGATGAATAGAATATCCAATAATTAAAGACTCAAGCAAATTTCGAACCTTTACCAAACACCAATAAATATTTCAAACAGCAGGCACATCACATACTACCCAATAATTAAAATGGTAGTCAATCAAGAAAAATGAACTTAAAAAGCCACCTTTACTTATCCTCTCCAGCAGTTCTCCTACTCCTTTCCCTTGCAGGCCACACCAGAAGCAGCAGTAGCTGCTGAAGCTATCCTCATGGTCCTCTTCCTTAAGGAACACAACCAATCTCTTCTCTCTCTCTCTCTCTCACACACACACACCAGTCATACCCTCAAGATCAGTTTCTGTCTCTCACACACCAATCATCTCCCCAGCCAGTCTCTCTACTCACACACACACACACAAGCACACATATACCAGTCATCTCCCTGATGAGTCTCACACATACACACGTCACATCTTTGGCCAGTCTCTCTCAATCGCACAATGCTCTCGCTCCCTCTTACACACAGGATTTCAATCACACACATGCTCTCTCTATTTCACTTACACACAACCTCTCAATCACACACATGTTCTATCTCACTTACAAACAGGCTCAATCACATACATGCCCTCTCTCTCAGTCACAAGCCAGCCAAAAACATGCTCCATCTCTCTTGCACACACACATTGACACACAGAAGCACTCTCCCTGTCTCACATACATATTACACTCTCACAGAAGCACCTTCCTTTCAGACTTGCAGCATTTTTCACTTTTACTAAAAGTGAAAGTGATGATCCCAACCATTAAATAAGAAAACCACATTCCTATCAGAAGGCAAAATGTCACCCTTCCTTCAGGTTCTGTCCTCCCAAGGGACAGCCACCCACACCATACAGCTTCTCTTGTTTTACGCTTTCAGGCAATAAAGCAAGTGTCTTTCTTCAAACTATCAGTCATATGATTATTCATGTGGGAGATATGGAACCGAAAGACATCCTTAGTCAACTTCCCTTTTAAATGGGAAGATTCCAGTCTTAGGGCCTCATTTTCCAATATCGCATGGTATCGCATGCGATACCAAAAAGGGGTGTTACCTTATGCTAATAAGCATGTGTATCACAAATTGCGATAACAGCTATGCAACACGCTCTTAGCGCAAATCGCGCAGTTCACGATGTTTCCGGACAGCCTGTTTCAGTATGCTGGGGGAGAGAGAGAGAGAGCGAGAGCTCCTCCCTAGACAGGTATTTGTATCCCTATGGTAGGCCCACCTAGTAACTCGAGGTGGGGATTAGGTATGAGTGTAGGGGGGTTGGGGGCCACTTTCACATTCAACATGAGATGTACGAACAGAACTGTGAAGATTTGATGGCCTTCGGAGTGAGGAAACTCACTCCAAGATGAGATTTGGGCAATGTTCTCTCCACCTAGCTTGATGGACACTACCTGGGCAACAACAAGCTAGGTGGAGAGAACAACGTAAAATCTTTATCCGTGAGATGATGGAGCCTCCATGGGTCGGATAAGCCCATATGAGACATTAAGTGCTGCAAAGTCTGAGTAGACTTGGAGGTGAGGTATTTAACTTCCGTCTTTTTATCCAAAATAGGATCTAAAGGTTGGTTGAAATCTACAGGCGATTATGTAAGGAGAGTTGTCAAAGGAGAGAAGATGTAAAAAGACATTTTGAAAGAAGGTGGGATTATCAGCATTGGGCGAGTAGAGATTAAGGATGGTATAAGAACTGTCTTTTAAGCGGAATTGTAAAATGTTCCATCTTCCCTCAATATCTGCCATCTGATGGGTAAAAGTAATGTCTAAGCACTTATGAAATAGTATTACCGTTCTTTACTTTTTTTTGACTGCTGCGCTGGCAAAGATATGCCCAACCCATTGTTGTTTAAGCTTGAGAGACTCGGCCTTTGTAAGATGGGTTTCCTGAAGGAGAGCAATATCCACATGGAGGGACTGAAGATAAGTGAGGATCTTCTTACGTTTGATAGGATGTGAAAATCCATTGACGTTTAGTGATATGATCACTATATCAGCTATGGAGGAAGCCATCTTTTTGAAGTTGTGATGAAAAGATAGAGATGACCATGCTGATTGCCATGTCTAAGAAGTGGAAATGATCATTCCGTGCAAATCCATATGAGCTCAGAATGATAGAAAAGAGCAAAGAGCAGGCTAAAAAAAAAAAAAAGAGCATATTTGCACAGAATAAACCAATTGCAAAAAGCAAAGTAGTGCCAATAATGACTGGTCGGCCTTAATAAGCCAGCCGCCTGTTACAAAAAAAAAAGGGTCTCATGGGGGACCAGAGACAGCTCGGTGAACTCACGGGATGTCTTATCCATCAAGCCTGAAGGAACTTTAGGTTATTAGCCAAAATTTGAAAGAAAGCAGAATATCTTCAGTTCAGGTTATCATTTCCTGAGTTTGCACAGTGGAACCTAAAAAGTCTTCCAAATCAGCTGGAGTATGAAATAACCTGGTCTGGTTTTGATGAGTGACCCTCATCATTGCTGTAGAGAGGAGGCCAAATTTTGCACCCAGAGCATGTAAACGGGGTCAGAGCGCCAAGAAGGCTTTGCGTTTAGCAGTAGTTGTCTTCGCCAAATCAGGAACAAACATGATAAAGGTGCCCTGATACTGTAATGGTGAGCGCGCTTTCGCAGCCTCAAAAATTTTCAAAACCTGAGGATAACGTAACACTTTAAAAATTATGGGTCTAGGATATGTAGAAGATCGAATCGGGCGTGATGGGATTTGATGAGCTCTCTCCAGTTCAAATGGAAGAGAGAACGTGAGATGCAAAATATCTGGAATAAGACGAGTAAGAAAAGAAATCATATCTGACCCTTCCACACCTTCTGGAATCCCTAAAAGTCAAATGTTGTTCCTCCGATTCCTATTTGAGAGATCTTCCAGATTTCTGCGAAGCGTTTCCAGTTCTTTTTCCACTTTCGGGAGTGACGCAGTAGCTAGTAATAATGAGGAAACTTGGGTCTCCGTATCGTCTAAACGGTGGTTAAGTTGTTCATATCGGGACGATAAAGTAAGTAAATCTGACCTGATGGCAGAAGTTGTGTCCATGTTAGCTTGCATCATAAGTTGTTTCAATTCTGCAAGGACAAGGTCTGCGGACGCCATATTCTTAGCTGGTGTGGCCTTGTCCGGTGTAGGGGAATCCTGTTTGGATCTTTTTGTCCCCGCAGCCGCCGTGAAAGCGGCTTCGATTTTACCAGATTTTGTTGCAGCCATGAAGATATATGGAGAGATATTGATAAGAGCTGAAATATCGATTAGATTGATTAAGTTCCCAACACAAAACTGGCGGAAGCTCCCAGAGTCGAACAATCAAGCGGCCATCTTGGTCTCCGCGCAAGATCGCCCCCCTGCCGGCCTCAATTTTTATTTCTTCGGCCCCCGCTGGCTTGTCTCTGGCAGGGGCTGGCTGGGAGGTGCTGAGGCTGGGCTGAGGAAGAGCCACGCGATCGAGACCACGTGACCAGTTAGACCGGCCCATCGGGGGAAGCCCGATCTCCCAATAGGCCAATCCGCCCCTGCTTGCATGGTGCTAAACCCAAAACACAAACGAGTGTCCCATGATCCATATCATCCGACGTCACTAAAGAAACCCTAAAATGACAGAAGATGTTAACTCAGTTCGCCATTGTAGCTCATCCCATTCTACCAAATCACCCCAATGTTGCAACTTGCTAAGGTACGCAATGGCCTGGGGAGCCCTTCACCTGTCATAGCAAATATATGTCGGGGAGTGCCTCCTGCCAATGCGTTATATTGTTGTACTGGGGAGCCTGGAAGTGGCCGTGCTGGAGGCAGCCCCAGTTCAGAATGAATGCATTCCAAACTGTTCTGCCTGCATCCATGGGAAAAAGGAGATGTCCTTTCATGGATTACAAACTGGTTAAAAGACAGGAAACAGAGAATAGGATTAAATGGTCAATTTTCTCAGTTGAAAAGGGTAAACAGTGGAGTGCCTCAGGGATCTGTACTTGGACCAGTGCTTTTCAAGATATATATATAAATGATCTGGAAAGGAATACGATGAGTGAGGTTATGAAATTTGCGGATGATACAAAATTATTCAGAGTAGTTAAATCACAAGCGGACTGTGATACATTACAGGAGGACCTTGCAAGACTGAAAGATTGGGCATCCAAATGGCAGATGAAATTTAATGTGGACAAGTGCAAGGTGTTGCATATAGGGAAAAATAACCCTGGCTGTATTTACACGATGTTAGGTTCCATATTAGGGGCTACCACCCAGGAAAAAGATCTAGGCATCATAGTGGATAATACTTTAAAATTGTCGGCTCAGTGTGCTGCAGCAGTCAAAACAAGCAAACAGAATGTTAGGAATTATTAGGAAGGGAATGGTTAATAAAATGGAAAATGTCATAATGCCTCTATATCGCTCCATGGTGAGACTGCACCTTGAATACTGTGTATAATTCTGGTCGCCGCATCTCAAGAAAAGATATAGTTGTGATGGAGAAGGTCTAGAGAAGGGCAACCAAAATGATAAAGGGTATGGAACAGCTCCCCTATGAGGAACTCGGAAGAGGTTAGGGCTATTCAGATTGGAGAAGAGATGGCTGAGGGGGGATATGATAGAGGTCTTTAAGATCATGAGAGGTCTTGAACGAGTAGATGTGACTTGGTTATTTACACTTTTGAATAATAGAAGGACTAGGGGGCATTCCATGAAGTTAGCAAGTGGCACATTTAAGACTAATCGGAGAAAATTCTTTTTCACTCAATGCACAATAAAGCTCTAGAATTTGTTGCCAGAGGAGGTGGTTAGTGCAGTTAGTGTAGTTGGGTTCAAAAATGGCTTGGATAAGTTCTTGCAGGAGAAGTCCATTAACTGCTATTAATCAAGTTTACTTAGGGAATAGCCACTGCTATTAATTGCATCAATAGCATGGGATCTTCTTAGTGTTTGGGTAATTGCCAGGTTCTTGTGGCCTGGTTTGGCCTCTGTTGGTAACAGGATGCTGGGCTTGATGAACCCTTGGTCTGACCAAGCATGGCAATTTCTTATGTTCTTATGTTAGTGGGAGTAAGTTGGCATGCATTAATAACTAGACCCCTAGAGGCCTGAGTGCAGCATAGTGTGAGGTGTTTGTTACAGGGCAAGTGGGTAATTCTGGAACCTCAACCAGAGCAACTGATGAGCCTCACCCATCTGGAATGTCTTAGACTTCCATATCCACAGTAGCAGCTTTTCATCACCAGCATGGAGGCCAGAACAGTCAGCTCAATCACATAGAGAGCAGCGAAAAATGCAATGGAAAAGGCTGCACGGAGCAGTGCTAGCTCAAAGTAGTCAGATGTCACTGAAGGGAAGATACGCCAAAGTACCAGGAAGTGTTATTGACTTGCTACCATTGGGCCCTAGACTTGACTCATCTAGCAAAGACCTATCAAATCACAAAGTCCTGTCTAACTCTGCACCTTGGCGAAGAAAGTATAGCCTGCCAAATTGGCCTGCACTGAGCCCCGGGATCTGCCATGCTATCTGGCTCGTAGTATATGCTGCACTATCCTGTGTGGTAAGTCAGGACCCCAACTGGTCCATTGCATCCAGAAAGTCCATGAACTTGCTGAATTCCCTCAAGTAGGCTCGCCAGCTGGATGGTGTGATTGATTGGTGCAACAGGTCGAGTGCGTCCTAGCTCTAATGGTCCAGAAGGGTGCAGGCACTGGTGTCCCCCTCTTCTCAGCATCTGGTGCTAATCTCCGCAAGTCTTCCAACTTATGGCTGCAATGCATAGCTGTTTAATGAATGCACTGCTTACAAAGGAAACAGCCTCCCTCTTTTAATTTTTAAGCAGCAGCACTGAGTCATCTGGGCCTAGCCAGGTTAGTAACCCACCTCACTCCAGGCATGGCACTGGGTTATCGTGGCATCCATGCACTGGCCCAAGGCCTGGATCTTAATCATGGGGGAGAGAGGGCATGGCCCATTGCCATTTTTTATTATGTGTTGTTTGCTAATAATGGGGTAGATTTTAAAAAGGCTACGCGTATAAGTTATGTGTGTAACCCTTTCAAACCCCCCCCCCCTGCGTGATCCCAGCCTATTTTGCATAGGCTCGGCGGCGTGCACAAGTCTCGGGACGCGTGTAAGTCCCGGGGCTTTCATGGGGGCATGTCGGGGCGTGTCTGGGGCGTGTCGCGGCGGCGCATCATTCGGGGGCATTCCGGGGGCATGGCTACGGGCGTGGTTCCGGCCCGGGGGTGTTTCGGGGGCATGGCCACCGCGCACAAGTTAGGCAGGCGTAAATTTTGCGATAAAGGTAGGGGGGGTGTAGATAGGGCTGGGGGGTGGGTTAGGTAGGGGAAGGGAGGGGAAGGTGGGGGGAGGCTGGAGGGAACAGGCAGCGCGCACAGTGCTCGGCACGCGCAAGGTGCATAAATGTGCACCCCCTTGCGCGCGCCGACCCCAGATTTTGTTTGCGCCTGGTGCGCGAACAAGAGTACGCGCGGGCGTAGTTTTATAAAATCTATCCCAGTGTGCATTCAGACATTATAGTGCATTCTTTTTTTTTTGTTTAAGAACTCTTTAAATTGCAGTAGCTGGTGTGAAAATTGGATGTTCTATTGTAAATATGAATGATTTAACTTGTAAGATAGGACTATGGATAATGTGATATATAACTGTTTTAAAATTAAACTTTAATTTATATATCACACACTAAAAATGAACAGAAATAAACATGAAAAAAATGAATAAAAAGACATAAAAATGATATTTTTTTTAAATGAAAAGAAATGGAAATGTTTTCCTTGCACAGCCCTATCACTCACTCCAAAGCAATCAGCTGTTTATTTTCAACTAATCTGTCAATGGAATACCAGTGCACTAACCTCACAGTCTAGTGATGTCTATGCTATAGCTTTATGAGCTTCTTCTGATTTATTATTTGTGGCAGTCGGTCAGCTCCAAGCTATTAACAGCCTGGCCTGCAGCACCTGGAAACTAATTAATTGCCTGCTTGGTATAGCTTTAAGTTTAAAATCCAGCTTCAGAAGCAAAATGGGGTCACTGGATGGAGAGGAATGAGTCAATTCTTCCAGGATAACTAGAAGTTCTGGAGAATCAGAAGCTCAAGGGGTGTTCAAGAGACCAGCATAGGAAGAGAGAGAGAGAAAGCCCAGCAATGAGCAGGTTGGAGCTGGCTAAGAAGATAAGCACCAATCCCACTCTTATCTTTTCCAGTGTTGCTGTTAAGCTGTCTGTCAAATGTCACTCTATGAATGACCCCCTCTAACTCTCTCCCTGATACTATCAACAGCTTGATAAGTAGATTGTGCAGCTACTTTTTTTTTCTTTTTCTTTTCATTTTTGTTTTAGTTACATTGTTTGTTACATTTTAGTATGCATTATTTTTTAATGTGCATTATAATAATTTTAGTTCATGTTAAAGCATGTTAATGTATACTAAACTGGATTAGCATGTGCAAAAGTTAAACATGCACTAAATAATTATTATATTCTAAAAAATAAAAGTATCCTAACTGCAGTAAAAGGAGCAACAGAAACTGAAGTCAGGGCATGTTACATATTTGTTATATTTTTGTTCAGGGTTAGGCAATTCTGATACTCGACTGCCATAAGCTAGTCGGATTTTCAAGATGTCCACACTGAATATGCATGAAGTTCATTTGTATGCACTGCTTCCATTGCATGCAAATACATCTCATACTTATTCGTTCTGGATATCCTGAAAATCCAATCAGTTGTCAGCACCCATGGACTGAAGATGCCTACTCCTGGGATGGTTCATAATGCTGACAATGGGTTTTTAGGTCCATTGATTCAACCTTGGAACAAAACTTTTTAAAATTAGAATCTTGCTTTCAGAATCCAATTTATGTTACCATAGTATGCAAACACTAGGATAAATATATGCATCTTGATAAGAAATAAACCAAATCTGTTTGAGAGAGGTTCTTTGTCAAGTTCATTTAGTTGAATCATATATAAAACTGTGCTAAAAGCCTTCACAAGTTGGCAAGAAAAATCAATGGCAGTGGTGCACATAGAGCACTTTATAGTATTTGACAGGATATCCTGCAGAATAATAAAGATTAATTAAAACACTTGTGACATGAATAAGCAGTGCTGGGGTGAGTTCCTGTGTCTTAAAATGATAGTTATTTTTTAAATTGTGATATTCTATTGGTAAAATATGCCTATTTGAATTTGGAGAGTGCATACATTTATATTCAAGATTGTATTTTAAGTACATTTCATTATTGAAATTAATTATATTTATCATTGCTTAGTATATTCCTTGTTCTATCAATAATGAACTCTTAACCTTTATTTCATCCCCTTGAGCTGAGTTTAGCAGCCTTTGTGGCAAGAAGACTGCAGCAGAGTCTTATAAATAATTGCATTTCCATCATGCTTGTGCATTTTGCAATGAATACAAAAAAACATGAGAAAGCTGAAAAATCAGCAGAATTGAAATATAGAACAAAAAATACCAAGAGAAAAATAACAGTTAAAAATAAAAGAATGGCATTTCTTTTATGTTCGTTGTATGAGCCAAAACTGAATGTAAAGGAATTAATTTTCCAAGGTGTTATGCATATATCAAAGAAATTTTCAAAAACTCCTTTGCACATGTAAAGTCCATTTATATGTAAAACCTTTTGAAAATTCAGACATATGGAGTGAATTTTCAAAGGAGTTATGTTCGTAAAAGTACCAATTTTCAAAAGTCCAGTTTTTTTCATGTAAAATCTTTTGAAAATTATCTCCAATAGTTTCTAGTTTCAAAAAGGTTTCCTCCATGTTCTAATTTTGCTTTAACTTTTGAAAATAAAATACTAGTATGTATTTTTTTGACTTACATCTTGTCATTAGTAGCTCAAAGTGAGTTACACTGCAGGCACTGTATGTATTTCTCTGTCCCCAGAAGGCTTACAATTTAAGGGGCCTGTTGATTAAAGGTTTTTAGCCATTTTGGGGTCAATATTCAAAACTGGATGGTTAAGTAACTTATAGGGTCATTTTCCAAGGTATGATAGCCCATTATCATGGTGGTAAAATTAAAATTAGGGGAATGGGTGGAGTTAGGGAGGAGTTTGGGTTTACGGAAATGGGATGGTGGCACCGCTGCCGGCGACAATGTTTTGGACATTATCAATGGCAGTAGCACGGGAAATCACCACACCTTTTAGCGTGGCTCTATGGGGACGATAGTGTATGGCATAGCCACACCATGGCAGGCGAAACTGCACTACCATGATGAGGCCGGCTACATACTAGCTCCCTCCTGCCCCTTTTTCGCCCCCCCTCCCCAACCCCCTTTACCTCAGCAGCTCATCATTCCTCAGGGAATGATGAATCTAGTCCTTAGCTGGTTAGAACTAATCCGGTTAAGTTACGATGCATATTCAGCGGCACAGCAAAGCCATTGAATAAACGCATATATGTGCGCGCTTCGCCAGATAAGTCTACCCAGCTAAGTTTAGATCTGCTCTTTGGGGCATCTAAACTTGACTTAAACTTATCTGGCTAACTCTGAATATCAGTAGTTAGCTGTATAACTCACTCTGTCCCCAATCTGCCCAATACATGCCCGCATTTTAGCCGTAAGGTTCTTATATGGCTAAGCGGCAGCTGCTGAGTGTAGGTGCATATTCAGCAGCTGCTACTTTGCTGCACAAGTCCCACTTACCTGGCTAAATAGCACTGACCACATTTTGAATATTAGGCCCTTAGCATCTATTAGAAAAATGCTTAGTAAATAGGGCCCTAAGATTGTGTCTCTTGCAAGAAAGGGTGATGTGATTTGTCCAACATCACAAGGAGCATCAACAGGATTTGAACTCTGGGTTCACAGGTTCTCAGCCAGCTGCTCATTCGGATTGTAACTGTAAAACAAGTGCATGTGGTTTGGGCAGGTGGACCCTTGGACCCAGGGGGAGTTGACGCTACATGGAGGAGTCCCACAGGTGTCCCACAGGTCACCACCGTCGGTAGGCAAGGCAAGGCTGAAGGAGAGCAGAGGCCCAGCTGGAGCTTCACCACTACCAGCCCATGTTTCCCCTTAGGTTGAGCCCTCGGGTGCCAGGGCCAGCTGGACTTATGTGGGGCCTCTGCAGAGATAGATGTCCAGGTGGAAGAAGAGTCACAGTTGCGCAAGCCGGAGTGAAGAAACAGGCAATGAAGCTCGAGGTCAAGGTCCAGGCAAGGATCAAGGCAGGCAGTGTAGCTTGTGGTCAAGGTCCAGTCCAAAGTCAAAGCTGAGATCAGTCCGAGGAACGAAAGATGAAGATTAGGAACTCAGGAAAGCAATACACAATCCGAAGAGAGAAGACCTATTGCCAATGCAAAGGTTGGAAGCAGGATCCAGTCTTAAATAGGTCTAGGTCGATGATATCATCTGTAAGGGCCACAGAGCTTTTTCCACTGCAGGCTCTTTAAAAGTAGAAGAGAGGCACACCTAGGGGTCAGATTGCAGGAGCAGTATGTCTGTGACATTCCAGCTGTGAAGAACTAGCGCAGTGGAGTCTGCGGCCCGAGCTGCGTGGAACAAGGGCAGAACTCAGGGTCGTGAAGAATGAGTGTCGTGTTGACAGTGGCTCCCAGTCACTTCCAGGGAGCCTGGGCCTCCTTCTGCTGCAGCAGCGTGAAGGTGGGTAAGAGAGGCTGGCCGTGGGGTGTCGCAACCGGCAAATGTAATAACATGTAAACTTATATATATGTATATGGGTGCACACATGCACTTGTGCATGGGTACATATTTATTGCCCTCGAACACATACACTGAAATAGAATCATGATGGCAGAAAAAGACAGTATGGCCCATGCATTTTGCCCATCCATCCAATTATTCATTTAGCACTATAATTCTTATCATGTCCTTAGTGATTCCCTGTACTTATCCCATGCTTTCTTGAATTCAGATACTGTTTTTGTCTCCACCACTTCCACCTGGGGGGCTGTTCCACACATCCTCCACTCTCTCTGTAAAAAAATATTTCCTAAGATTACTCCTGAGTCTACCTCCTTTCAACTTCATCGCATGACCCCTCATTCTAGAGCCTTCTTTCTATTGAAAACGGCCCACTTCCTATGTATGGAAACCTTTTAGATATTTGAATACGTCTATCATATCTCCCCTATCTCACCTTTCCTCTAGGGTATACATATTTAGATCATTAAGTCTATTCCCACATGCTTTAGAATGAATTCCTCTGACCATTTTAATAGCTACCCTCTGGACTGACTCTATCCTGTTTATATCCTTTTAAGATGTGGTCTTCAGAATTTTACACAGTATTCCAAGTGAGGTCTCACCAGAGACCTATAGAGAGGCAATATATCCTCCCTTTTTCTGCTGACCATTCCTTTCTCTAAGCAGCCAAGCAACTTTCTGAGTTTTACCATTGCCTTATCCACCTGTTTGGCACCTTAACATCATCAGATACAAATAACCCTAGATCCCACTCTTCCAATGTGTATACTGTACATTTCCTTTGTGTTTTTGCATCCTAAATGTATTACTCTGCATTTTTTAGCATGAAATCTTATATCCTGCACACAAGTATCCTGCACTCAAGGCCTTGCACATGTATGTTTGCTCCTAATTTTAAGCATTTACTTGAAAGCTGGGATTTGTTGGCATTTACATGCACAAGTGAATACCATACCCATTACAACGATAACAAATCTCGAACCACCAATAACTAACTTGACAACAATAATATACTCTACCCTTCACAGCACGGATTTCGCAAACATTACAGCACAGAAACCTTACTACTCTCATTGACTGATAGCATAATGAGAGGCTTTGACAATGGGAAACATTACATCCTCCTAATGCTCGACCTATCCTCTGCCTTTGACACAGTAAATCATGACATACTGCTAAATTGACTCAATGAAATTGGATTAAAGAAAAAAACTAAAGCCTGGTTCAGATCATACCTAAGTAACATATATTATCAAGTTCAAATAAAAAACACATTGTCAGAGAAAATAAATCTAGTAACTGGCGTACCACAAGGATCAGCACTCTCAGCTACACTCTTTAATATCTACCTACTTCCACTGTGCCATCTTCTAGCTGGACTGAGTATCATACACTAGGGATGTGAATCGCTTTTTGACGATTTAAAACAATCGTCAGATATATTTTAAATCGTCAAAAATCGTTAGAGCCGCGATACAATAACAATTCCCCCGATTTATCGTCAACAAATCGTAAATCGGGGGAGGGGGAAGGCGGGAAAACCGGCACACCAAAACAACCCTAAAACCCACCCCGAACCTTTAAAACAAATCCCCCACCCTCCCGAACCCCGCCAAAATGTTTTAAATTACTTGGGGTTCAGTGGGGGGGGTCCTGGCGCGATCTCCCGCTCTCTGGCCATGGCTGCATTAAGAGAAATGGCGCCGGTGGCCCTTTGCCCTTATCATGTGACAGGGCAAAGGTAGCGCTGGCGCCATTTTGGTTCCTGGCTCCCGACGTCACGCGTGCAGGAGATCGCTCCCGGACCCCTGCTGGACCCTCAGGGACTTTTGGCCAGCTCTGGGGGGCCTCCTGACCCCCACAAAACTTGCCAAAAGTCCAGCGGGGGTCCGGGAGCGACCTCCTGCCCGAGGGCCGTATTGCCAATATTCAAAATGGCGCCGGCGCTACCTTTTCCCTCACTATGTCATACGGGCGACCATATGACATAGTGGCCAGAGAGCTGGAGATCGCGTCGGGACCCCCCCACTGGACCCCAGGTAATTTAAAACATTTTGGGGGGGGGGTTGGGAGGGTGGGGGATTTGTTTTAAAGGTTCGGGGTGGGTTTTAGGGGTTTTTTGGTGTGCCGGTTTTCCCGCCCTCCCCCGATTTACGATTTTTAACTATTTAAAAAAAACAAAACAAAACATGACAATCAGATTTCCCTCCCCCCCCCCCAGCCAAAATCGATCGTTAAGACGATCAATCACACTATTCACACCCCTAATAGCTAGAGCCAGAAAAATGCTGGGCTGCATAGAAAGAGGAATAACCAGTAAGATAAAAGAGGTGATAATGCCGTTGTACAGGTCCTTGGTGAGGCCTCACTTGGAGTACTGTGTTCAGTTCTGGAGTCCATATCTCAAGAAGGGCAAAGAAAGGATAGAGGTGGCCAGAGAAGAATGACCAAAATGGTGTGGGGGTCTAGATGAGAAGACCTTTGAGGAGAGGCTGAAGTATCTGATTATATGAACCTTGGAAGAGAGGAGGTGCAGGGAAGATATGATAGAGATCTTCAGATACCTGAAAGATTTTAGTGTTTCACATTTGACAAATCTTTTCCCTTGGAAATAAATTAGTAGATCTAGGGGTCATGAAATGAAACTCCAGGAAGTACAACTCAGAATCAACATCATGAAATATTTCTTCACAGAGAGGGTGGTGGTTGCCTGGAATGCCCTTCTGGAGAAGGTGGTGAAGATGAAAACTGTGATAGAATTCAAAGAGGCGTGGGATAAACACTGTGGATCCCCAAAAGCTAAAGGATGGAAATGAAGAAAAGAATGCATGAAGGTAACTTGATTGTGAGGCAATTACTACCCTTAACCAACAAGCCTTCATACTCTTGATGCACCTCATCATGGCTCTCTGCTTCAATGTCAAGGGGTAAAGGGGAAATGACTTTGAACAGCAACCAACTTTATAGTCTGTGGAAACAAATAAGCACGGGGGTAACTTGCTGATACAGTAGTTACTACTCTTAACCAATAAGCCTGATATTTTGATGCAACTCCAATATTACTCTGTGCTTCAATGGCAAGGCATAACTGGGAATTGAATTCTAACAGCAATCAATGAGGTCCCTAACTGATAAGCATGGGGGTAACCTACACAGTGTAGCAGTTACTATCATAAGCTTGCTGGGCAGACTGGATGGACCATTTGGTCCTTTTCTGCTGTCATTTCTATGTTTCTATATATTTAATGGAATACTATTTTTTTCTGTTACACTGAAACATTATTTCAGTGTCCAAAATATACAATTTAGAAATGGAAAATCAGTATGCATGACATTAACAGTACTGGATGATAACTTTTACTTTTTGGTGGAATTCATTTAGAATATTTCACAATGAAAGGTCAAATGTTTTTGTATCACTGAACATCATCAAACTCAACAAATGTTTATGAATGTGTTTAATTCAATTCATGAGATGGGGGAGGGGGGTTTGAAATCCAAAGCTAATACAAAATGGTCTGGTTCTATCATGCTGCACTAAAGTCCCCTCAGTGAAGGGGAGATAGGATATACAAAATCTATAGAGATAAATATTCAGTAGGCCAGTTAGGGGAGAAGTTATCCGGCTAAAATTTGCAGCATAACGTCCCATATTTTAAGCGAGAGAAATGTCAACTGAACATTTCTGCCTAAAATTATCCAGCTACATATAACCTGAAAACTAAAAAAACCTAACTGGCTATGTTTTAATATAGCAATGTAGGTTAATTAGTTATGTGGTCTTGTGTGCTGGATAATGTGTTACTTAATTGGATATCTTGAAAAGATATCCAGCTAAGTAGCATGTTATCACCAAATAAACTAAAGAGAAAGATAAGCTGCCCAATCCCCTCCCCCCCCCCCCCCAAAGTATAATACAAGACAGGCTGTGTATCCTAACACCAACACCCACCACTTAATTTAAAGAGTAGCAAATTGCCTGGTATTTTAGACTGGGCCCCATCACAATTTTATGTTAAAAACGAGATCAGTCTTTCTCCCTCCCTTCATACCCACTCACGAGGAAAAAGTTCCATGTCTGGACTTCCTTCCCCTTGCCCCTCCCCATCCCTGCCAATATCATTTTTATCTCATCTGGGAGCAAGGGCTCCTCTGCACCTCTCCTGGTACCTCCAGTGCTGATCTCATAGAGGCAGTACTGGAAGTGTAAGTTTACATTTAAGTTTATGCTTCCAGCGCTGCCTCTAATATTCCTGATATTTGACTAGGTTAGTGGATATCTCAGCTTCTCCTCAGAATGTCCCTGAAACACCCCTTTTTTTACAGCTAAATTATAGCCGGATAAATAATTCTCCAGCTATAATTTAGCTAGATAAGTAGCTGAATATGCTGCATTAGCCATTTAGCCACTTGTGAGTTATCTATCTAAATGGCTTTTGAATATTGATTGCATGATGATTATCTGTAAATGCCCTAAGCACAAGTTTGTATTTTGTCTTTTTTTTTTTTTTATAAGTTGAGATTCCCAGCAGTATTGTAGTTACTGTATTTGCATCATACAAGGGGAGGTAAATCCGTATACCATAGTAAACAGAATAGGGTTTTCAAATAGTTAAGGTTCAAGACAGTCCATGAATCAGTTCTGATAAAGTTCAACCATTTGCGGTTCAAGTCTGAACCATTTGCAGTTTGAGTTGACTGCATCTTCTCTCATTTCAAATCTTCCTAACCTAGTTTCTTTATAAAGCGTCATGTTTATATCAGAAGCACTTGTAGATTCACATATATAAAAATCAAAGGTGGCTATTAGGAGTTGCCTATAATTTGTTCTGTTAGACAAGCCTGTAAAGTGCACAGCATAATATTAAATCAGAGAGTGATATTTTACTCTTTTCGGACAATTGCACACATAAAGTATACTTTAGCAAATATGAAAAGGTTATGTGTTCTAACTGAAACAAGACTGCCCTCTACAGAGTAAGACATTGCAAAATTTTAGGAGAGTCTATGCTGTTAGTTTTGGTTCATCATAACATCCAAAAAACAAACTTTATAACAGATTTAGACTGAAGGAAACATCACAGTTTCCTTTTGTAAATACTTTTTGCTATTACTGACACTGCCATACCAGGTGAACAAATTTCACGAGATTCGCTGAACACCTTTGATGAACTCTTCTCTTAAACCCTATGACAGAGGAGGGAAAGGAAAAGAGGACAATGGAGGGATAAGTGGAAATGTTCATTTATACAAAGCAAAGAGTGGCAATAATTCCTGACACCTTAACGTTTCACGTTAATTCATAAAGGAGTATTATAAATGCCTGTTTAGTTTTACTTTACTTTACACCTGCTTTTGTGATAATTTAGCATTATTTCTAGATTCAGAGAAACAGCGGTAAAAGCCATCAGAAGGGTCATGTGCACACCAAAGTCTCTAAACACGATGGCTTATAAAATACAAAGGGAGTTGCATTTATAGGGAATATTTCTTTATATCCCTGTGCAGCTTGCAGGCCCATGGGAATGTTATTTCTGTAAGCTCCCTGAAAAGGCTCCCTTTGGAAATCTGCCCTACAAAAATACCCACAGACTTTATACCTATTTATGCAGGTTGGATCAGTGGGGGAAAATCTAAATATACTTTAATTCCTCTGACCTCCTTCCACTCCTGAAATGGCCCTTTTACCCAGAGTAAGGATGGACAATTTTTAAAGAGTTAATTTTACATATGTAACACATGCTTACCCACATGAAACCTTTTGGAAATTGACCTCTCAAAGGGCCAACATACTTAAGGGCAGTAAAATTGGCCAGATATTTTGGTGATTTAAGCCCAATATCTTGTAGTAAAAAACAGCCAATATCTCTCAGTAGTAAGCTAATGATATATAGAAATTATGTTTGATATTTTTTCCATTGTACTGTGTGTATTCATCTCAGCTAGTTCACTGTCAATAATAGCATGTAAAAAAAAAACAAAAAACAAAAAAACATGTACTAGAATTGGACCAAGTAGCAACAGCAATGGACCACATTAACCCCTATTATCAAATCTAAAAACTTCTAGAAAATGATGGTAAGCTATAGGAGGGAGAAAACTGAGGATGAGGAAGAGGAAGGAGCGGTAGAGAAAGAAGAGGAGGATGGGAAGTGCAGAAAGTAAGGGGGAAAGAGAGCTGGAAGAGAGAAAGTAGGGGAAATAAGGATGAAAGGATGAGGAAGAAGAAAAGAAGGAGACTGTAGGAAAGGAGAGATTATGTTCATTATCTTGAACTACTGGATATACAAATGTCATCTGAATCAGCAAGTACTGCTACACAGATCTTGAATCTATAACACCTTTTTTCAGCAGCAAGGAAAATTAGATTCTTCCCCACCAAGTCCTAGAGAACACATACTATTCTTCAGGGAATAGTCCAGCAAGTGATCAATTTCAACAAGAGATTAGTTGTAGAAGGAGATAGCCATGGTTGTTACAAGATTAGGGATGTTTCTGTATGTTGTAGACTACTTTAAGAAGAGGTATAGTGACAATGGGTATAGGCCTTGATGACTTACTGACTCATTCAACTAAGAGTGCAGAAAGGAGGCCATGTTTCATTCACATTTGTGACATAAAGGAAACATTGATGGCTGTCTTGGGACAGGAACAGGTCAAATGTCAATATAATATTCCTGAACCTATCTATATACCTTTCTCCCATTATCTTTAATTCTTCTTTCCACTCTTTCTCTCATCCCCTCCTCTATTTGCCTTTCTTGTTGTAGCCAGAACATAAGCAAAGGCCTTACATTAATGAATTAAGTCTTTCAGTCAGGTGTTCCCTTTGATATATGCTGCCATCTGCAGTTAGTGCTGTCCTCCAGTTTGTAACTTTTTCTCTGATTTAATCCTGATACATGCCTCACCATTTACAGTCCTTTACTATACAAACTGTACATGCCTAAATAGCTGTCAGTAACAGAGGAATGCAATGCTAAATGGTCTTTGAGTTTGAAGAGTAATTAACTATGTTTATAGAGGACTGTTAAATGGTTTGATATCCCTAGGAAATCCTTCTGTGTCTAATGGGGGAAGGAGGGCCTTTTGGCAGGAAGCCAGTGCTGTTGAATTTGATAGACTACACTGACACCAAGTGGACATTACTTGATAGGGGAAGATATTAGCATTTATTATAATTAACTCTTCTTAGTCCAGGGAACACTATTTTAAATTCAAAAGGACCTATTATAGACTTTTGCATCAGAGCTGGAATAGGCAAAACCTGCCTGGAGACAATGAGGGGCAAGGGATCCATTGCTAATGAGTTTTCTTAATTAAGTATAAATGTGAAGCTGACTTTGTTTAAGGAAAGTTAAAAAAAAATGTAGTCATGAGGTGAGGGTTTAATTGCAGCTTCCAGCTGCTTATAACAGAAGAAAAGGCACAGAATCATGCATCTAGGGTGTGGCAATCCAAAAGAACTTTATTTGATGGAATAACCAGTAAGAAAAAAGAAGTGATAATGTCATTGTAAAGGTCCTTGGTGAGGCCTCACCTGGAGTACTGCATTCAATATGTACTCATATCTCAAAAAGGATAAAGTCAGGATAGAGGCAGTCCAAAGAAGAACAACCAAAATGGTGAAGGGTGAACACTGGAAGACTTATGAGGAGAGGCTGAAGGATCTGAATATGTACACACTAGAAGAAAGGAGGTACAGGGGATATATGATACAGACCTTCAGATATTTGAAAGGTTTCAATGATGCACAATCATCAAACCTTTTCCAGTGGAAAGAAATCGATAGAACTAGGGGTCATGAAATGAAACTCCAGGGAAGATGATTCAGAGCCAATGTCAGGAAATATTTCTTCACAGAGAGAATGTTGAATGCCTGGCATGCCCTGCCGGAAGAGGTGGTGAAGACAAAATAACTCAAGGAATTCAAACAGGCATGGGATAAACACTATGGATCCCTAAAGGCTAGAGGTTGGTAATAAAGAGAAGAGTTCATAAGGGTAACTTGCTGGTATGGCAGTTGCTACCCTTAACAACTAAGGGGCGGATTTTAAAAGGCGCGCGAATAGCCTACTTTTGTTTGCGCTCCAGGCGCAAACAAAAGTAGGCTATTCGCGCCGGGCCGGGCCGCGACCTTGGGGCGGGTACGGAGGGCGCGGCCATGCCCCCGGACCGCCCCGGGCCGTAGCCACGCCCCCGTACCTGCCCCCAAAACACTGCCGACACGCCCCCGAAACGCCGCGACGACCGGGCCCGCCCCCCACACGCCCCCGACACGCCCCCCTCGGAGAACCCCGGGACTTACGCGAGTCCTGGGGCTCTGCGCTCGCCGGGAGGCCTATGTAAAATAGGCTTCCCGGCGCGCAGGGCCCTGCTCGCGTAAATCCGCCCGGTTTTGGGCGGATTTACGCGAGCAGGGCTCTGAAAATCCGCCCCTAAGCCTCGATATTGTTAATGCAACTCCATCGCTGCTATCTGCTGCAGTGATGGAGTGAGAAAAGGGGAATTGGATTCAGACAGCAATCAACATGGGCCCCGACTTTTATGGTTTGGGGAACAAATAAACATGGGGGTAACTAGTTGATACAGTGCTTATTACCCTTAATCACTAACGGACAGATTGTAACTCACGTGCGCACGTAACAAATGGGGGTTATGCGCGTAGTTTGGCACGTAGTTTGGCTTTGTGTGTGCCACGCACATCTTCAAAGGGGCCCGGTCATGCTCATAACCCCCGTTATGCACTGAAGTGCGAGCCCAGATAAAGGGGCGGGGAGGGGGGGGGAAGGGTAGGGCTAGAGACGTTGGTACAGTGGCCATTTGCCGCTGTGCCAGGGAAGCGCGCACCGGCACCACGGAACTTGCTACTACTCCTGTTGAGGAGCAAAAGGTAAAATAAAATTGGGGGTAGATAGGATAGGGATAGGGGGTAGGGAGGAGAGGGGAAGGGGAAGGGAAGTTAGATAGGGGGTAGAGAACTGAGGAAGGCTGGGATGTGTCATCGCACAGGAATTGCCTAAATATTTCCACCTTCACGTGGGCCACCTGTACATGTGAGCATGGATTACAAAACCCAGCACGCATGTGTGTGTGGTCCAACAATTTTATAACATGCGCGTGCCTGCAGGTGCATGTTATAAAATTGGCGTATCCTTTGGCGCCATTTATCGCTGTCCCATGTACCCTATGGCCTGGTCGCCGCATCTCAAACAATATATAGTTGTGATGGAAAAGGTAGAGAGAATGGCAACCAAAATGATAAAGGGAATGGAACAGCTCCCCTATGAGCAAATTCTGAAGAGGTTAAGGCTGTTCACCTTAGAGAAGATACGGCTGAGGGGGGATATGTTGCCAGGGAATTTGTTGCCAGAGGACGTAGTTAGTTCAGTTAGTATAGCTGTGTTTAAAAAAGGATTGGATAAGTTCTTGGAGGAGAAGTCCATTACCTGCTATTAATTGTTGACTTAGAAAATAGCCACTGCTATTACTAGCAATGGTAACATGAAATAGACTTACTTTTTGGGTACTTGCCAGGTTCTTATGGCCTGGATTGGCCACTGTTGGAAACAGGATGCTGGGCTTGATGGACCCTTGGTCTGACCCAGTATGGCATGTTCTTATGTTCTTATGTCTTTAAGATCATAAGATGTCTTGAACGAGTAGATGTGAATCGGTTATTTACACTTTCAAATAATAGAAGGATTAGGGGGCATTCCATGAATTTAGCAAGTAGCACATTTAAGACTAATCGGAGAAAATTCTTTTACACTGAGGACCAGATTTTCAAAGGAGTACGTGCGTAAGATACGCGCATACCCCCCGACAACCTGGCCCAAACACCCCCTGCGCGTGCCGAGCCTATGTTGCATAGGCTTCCGGCGTGCGCAAAGCCCCGGGACGTGCGTAAGTCACGGGGCTTTCCTGGGGGGGCGTGATGGGGAGCGTGTCACAATCTGCGCGTCATCGGGGGCATGACGTGGCTGGTGCATCATCCGGGGGTGGTGCCGCGGGCGTGGTTTCGGCCTAGGGGCATTCCGGGGGCATGGCTGCAGCCTCCAGACCAGCCCCTGGACCGGAACATGGTGCTCGGCAGCCAGCCCGGTGCGTGAAAAGTTACGCCTTCCTTGAGCAGGCGTAACTTTCGCGACAGAGGTAAGGGTGGTTTAGATAGGGCTGGGGGGGTGGGCTAGGTAGGGGAAGGGAGGGAAGGTGGGGGAAGGTGGAAGGAAAGTTCCCTCCGAGGCCGCTCCGATTTCGGAGCGGCCTCGGAGGGAACGGAGGCAGGCTGCGCGGCTCGGCGTGCGCAGGCTCCCGATTTTGGGCAGCCTTGCGCGCACCGACCCAGGAATTTAATGGATACGTGCAGCTACGTGCGTATCTATTGAAATCCCGTGTACTCTTGTTCACGCTTTGTGCGCAAACAAAAGTACGTGTTTGTGCAAGTTTATGAAATCTACCCCTGAATACACAATTAAGCTATGGAATTTGTTGCCAGAGGATGTGGTTAGTGCAGTTAGTGTTGCTGGCTTCAAAAACGGTTTGGATAAGTTCTTGGAAGAGAAGTCCATTAACTGCTATTAATCAAGTTTATTTAGGTAATAGCCACTGCTATTAATTGCATCAGTAGCATGGGATCTTCTTGGTGTTAGGGTAATTGCCACGTTCTTGTGGCCTGGTTTGGCCTCTGTTGGAAACAGGATGCTGGGCTTGATGAACCCTTGGTCTGACCCAGCATGGCAATTTCTTATGTTCTTATGATGCAATTCCATCATTGCTTTCTGCTTTCATGGCAATGGTTAAGGGAAATTGATTCAAACAGCATCCGAGGGTCCGACTTTATGGTCTGGTAAACTGATAAGTATGGGGGTAACCTGCACATTGCAGCAGATACTGCCATAAGTTTACTGGGTAGACTGGGTGGATCATTTGGTCCTTTTCTGCCATTATTTCTATGTTTCTATTTTTCTCTGTTTCAGGTAGCTGGAAGTTTTCTTGTAGCCATTATCAGAAGAAAAGCATTTATCCAACAATACTGAGACAGACAGCTGATTATTTTGTAGCAAGGGAAAGGAAGATGATTTTTAGATATTTCTTGATTGTTTATTTATTTCAGGCTAGATGAACAACACACACTATTAGTATTAGTTAAAAAAAATTGGAGGGAATTTTCAGAACATTTGCTGTTCATTTATTCAGATTAGAGAGGGAATTTTCTTTTTAATTTGGTGAAGATCAACTGGTCCATGTGGATCGCAGATCTCCCAAGCATCAGTAACTGCTTTATCATCCATCTGGACTGCAGATTAAACCATCATGTGAGAGTAAATGGAGAACTTATGCTAATATTCAGGCTAGAATTTAGAAGTGAATTTAGAAACCCCAATTTTTTTTTTATTTTCTTGAAGTGACTTGAACTAAGATCTAGGGCAGCATATTGTTTGTTTTTCTTAATATTCCAATGCCATGTGTTTGTTTCGTATTGAGAATGAGAATCGAAATATGTTATATAAAAGTGCATGCACTAGTACTGCTATAGTGCTTGCATCAGACTGTTGTGCTTATTTTATTTTGTGGGATGTCCATGTTTAAAAGCATTTAGCCAGAAAGGCTATATTAATATTTTGGCACTTATCCTTCTAAATTCTATCCAGATAACTTTTTAGCTGGCTAAAATTTGTCCATATAAGTCAGAGGCATTCCTATTGCAATAAGTCCAATATTCAGAGTTAGCTGGATAAGTTGTCAGGCTAAGTCTGGTCATCCGTAGACCTGTTCTAAAGATAGCCAGATATATTCAGCAGTGTGGCCGCTACTTCCAATTTTTGAATGAAGATATTTTGGCTAAAATAGCCTCTTTCACCTCACCTTTTAATCATGCTGGTTATTGTTTTTCCTTCCACCTTTCTTAATGTGTGGAATACATCTGGACTGTGCATCTAGGATAATATTTTTTAACAATGTCCAAGCCTCTTGCACATGTTTTACCTCTGTAGCTGCTCCTTTCAGTTATTTTCTATTTTTCTCATTTTCTCAAATTCTCCCTTTTGAAAGTATAGTGCTAGAGCTATGGATTTACTTACTGTCTCCCTTCCAGTCATTAATTCAAATTTGATCATATTAGGATTGCTATTGCCAAGCAGTCCCACCACACTTACCTCTCTCAACAAATGCTGTGCTCCACTGAGAATTAGATCTAAAATAGCTCTCTCTCTCATCAGTTCCTGAAATAATTGCTCCATAAAACTGTCATTTATTCAATCCAGGAATTTTATCTCTTTAGCATGTCCTGATGTTACATTTACCCAGTCAATATTGGGGTAATTGAAATCTCCCATTATTACTGCACTACCAGTTTGGTTAACTTCCCTAATTTCACTGTGCATCTCACTATCTTGGCCAGGTGGATGGTAGTATACTCCTATCACTATATTCTTTCCTAACACACAAGAATTTCTATCCATAAAGATTTGATTATGCATTTAGTCTCATGCAAGATCTTATGCTTTTGGACTATATACTCATCTGGGACATAAAGTGCCACCCCACCTCCCAGATGCTCCTCTCTGTCATTGTGATATAATTTGTACCCTCAGTATAGCACTGTCCCATTAATAGTTATCCTCCATGTCTCTAAGATGCCAGTTAAGTCTATGTCATCATTCACTGTTATACATTCTAATTCTTCCATCTTATTTCTTAGACTTCTGGCATTAGAATACAAACATTCCAAAGTGTGTTTTTTGTTTGTATTTTCATTCTGCTTTTTAATTAATAGGGATAAATTGGAATCATTTAGCTCAAGTGAGTTTCTAATTACAGGCACTTGGACTACTTTTCTTATTATTGGAACCTCACTGTCGGGATGCCCTAATTCTAATGCATCATTAGTATCCTTTGAAGTTACCTCCCTCTGAACCATGCACTGCTGAGTTACTGTCGGCTTTCTTTTTTGTTCTAGTTGGACTTTTGGCAAGTCTTGTGGGGGTCAGGAGGCCCCCCCAAGCTGGCCAAAAGTCCCTGGGGGTCCAGCGGGGGTCCAGGAGCGATCTCTTGCACTCGTGACGTCAGGAGCCAGGAACCAAAATGGCGCCGGCGCTACCTTTGCCCTGTCATATGATAAGGGCTAAGGGCCACTGGCGCCATTTCTATGAATGCAGCCATGGCCAGAGAGCGGGAGATCGCGCTGGGATCCCCCCCCCCCCCCCCGTCTGGACCCCAGGTAATTTAAAACATTTTGGGGGGTTCGGGAGGGTGGGGGATTCATTTTTAAGGGTTTTAATAATCCTTTTATATAAAAAATATTGATTGTTTTTTAACTTTTTTAGCCCCTGATGCAGCCTTGTTGGCGAAACTTAGTTCGAGTCGGGAACCTCTAATAAAATCTTCCACGGTGTAAGGTAGCCCCTTTGTTGTTTTTTTGCCTTGGCTACGTGGGACCGCCTTCCGATTTGCTTTATTGGACCTTCCCTATTACATGAACAGCACATTCTGTATAAACCTGTACATAGATTGTTTGAAATGGCATCATTACTTGTAAAGGCTTAGTATCTTATTATTTTGGCACAATCATGATTACAACAAAGAACATAGAAAGCAGAAGTGGCAACCTCAATAGCTATAGTACCATTCTAATGTTGGAGCCGTGCTATGTGATGGCTAGGAAAATGCCCCAGACAGTCCATGTTGAAAGAGTGCACTCAAGGGGACAGCCTAAGGGGCAAGGCAGTAGCAAAAAGGCAGCAGGACAGGACCAAAGAGCACAGCATGGAGGCAGGAGGCCCAGGAGAAGACACAGCAGTATGGAGGCAGGAGACCCAGGAGATGACATAGCAGCATGGAGGCAACTGCAACATGAACTGAGATGAGAAGGCAGCATCCATAGCAGGAGATAAGACATGATGAGAAGAGGCAGCAGCTGGACCATGATTGCAGGCTGCATCAAGGAGGATGGAATATGAGCAGAGCATCGAGGAGAGCTTTAGAGTTAGGTTGCTGGGCCACAATGACTGACAGTAGACCTTCCCTTCTGCTTGCTGGCACAGGAACTCTATAGTGAGGATGGGACCAGCAGGCTTCTTATTTGGCATTTGATGGCACCACCTTTGTCCTTTATGGCCCCTTGCCACATCATGGCTTGCCACTTGGGGGCAGGGGCATTTCTTTTGGGGCCTACTCCTCAGGCATTTGTTAGCCCAAGGACTGATGTGGGGTGTGGACTCCAGTGGCGCTGGGGAAGACTCAGGTGGATGCTCAGGCATACTTTGCAAGATCTGCATCAGCACATTCATCATGCTATTGACTGCTGCGGCCAATGTCATAACATTCTGTGTGTTTGTGGCTGTCTGATCTTGTAAGATCTGATACTGTATGTTGACAGCCCTAATGAGGTGCACTAGCTCTGCTTGTAGGTGTCCTCCCTTTTCTCACTTTTCCTCCCACTTGCCTGTCCCCTCCTTTTCTCCCCCTTCCTGCCCCTGCCCTGCCAACTCCCTTCCCCTCTACCCTCTCTCTTTATGTTATATCTTTTTATTGGTTTTCATACAGTTACATGTTAAAACCAAGCATCAGATGAGTAAAACAGAAACATTGCAAAACCGCATAATCAGAACATTACAGGATAACAGTAGGGGGTAGCCAAAACAGTATGTGAATAGGTCATATCAAACGGAAACTGGCTGGTTGACCCCGCACCATCCAAGAAGTCAACAGGGTATCACTTTATCCCTAGCCTGCCATCCTCCTCCATCCATCCTCACCTGCCTATCCCATTCCCCCTCCCGCCTCCTCCTATCCCTTCCCTCCTTTCTATCTCTACTCCAGTCCCTATCCCTAATCCTCCTCCTCTTAGAAATCTGGCCCTCATTGTCCTGGCTCCTGTCCTCCCTTCTCCACCTTCTCTCCTCTTGCCTTTCCTCTCCTCTCTCTCTACACCTCTCACACTGCATCATTCTCACTCCTCCTCACTACAAACCCTCCTCCACAAACACTGTTCCTCTACTCATACTACTCCTCCTCAATCCACTCCTCCACCACCACTCCTCCACTTCTCACTACTTCACTCCTCCACCACCCGTCTTCGCTCCTCCACTCCAAAAGATAGACAAAATGGATGAACAAACAAAAACTTTCACTTAAAGAAACAAAAGACCAAGGTAAAGGCAAACAGATGGCAACAGAAGACCAAACAACACACATAATCGAATCAGAAAAAGCTCCTACTCCCACTCCCACTCACCAACTTTCCTCTCCTCTCTCTCTCCAATGCCTGACACAACCTGAGATAGGCAGCTGCCGGAAGCCAGGATATATAAATTGAAAAAATAACGCACCATGCACTAATTTATGCTTGCTGTATAAAATGATGTGGCATGAACTGATGTACCCTGCCATGAACTGATGCAACACACCTTGTGTTACTTACCTTTGCAATGCACAAGCCTACAAATTAGCCTAACTACACCCTATTTTATTGCAGGCTATATTTTTGCTATATTTATTAGCTTTTTGATGAATCTAGGTCTATATTATCTGCTATTTTTATATTGTTTGTAATCTAATATCAGCTTTGTTCATATTTGTAATAAATACCTTAACAGGGATATCAAATTACATTAACTTATGTTTAAACCAGGTGGATTTGAGCCTGGCTCCGTTTCAAAAGTTCTGTGGACTTTACCATCATCTCTAGTAAACTCACAGAAGTCCAATAACTTTATATTGATCTGCCACGGACTTTGCAATAACATGAATTTTTTTTATTAATTAATTCTCAAATTAGTTTGAGATTGTCATATTTTATGCAAATTCATCAAATTAGTTTGAGTACCTAGCTTTAGAAAGTTTATACATTTCTGTATATCAAATATTACATAAATTTAGCAAACTTTTTTATTTCATGAGTAATTATCAATTGTCTTCTAAGCAAAACATATTATTTTTTAATTCTTGTTTAATTCCTTAGACCTTGATATTGCAATATTTATGAGCTATGTAAATATTTGGAAATATCTTGCCTGTTGCATGTTTGCTCATACTGCAAAAAAGGATAGCTACTTAAGCAGTCTCAAATGATTTCAATTCTATAATGCAGATATCTATTCCTGTATATAATTTTCAGTGGAAATATCTAATCAGGAATGTAAAAAATATCCCTTATGAAAATGATGTTAGTAGTTTAGATATCAGTCAATTGGGTATAGGAGTTAAGAATTCAAATTATTTCATATAAGCTACTGAAAGAATATCAGGAAGCAATAATTTTCAGTTTTTGTCATCCTGGATTGCACCTGAATTACTCAGTTTCAGAAAACAAAATCTATATTACCGCTAGGGATTTGGTTTTGTTTGTTTATTTGTATGTGTATCTATTTATTTGCTTACATTTATCATTCGCTCATCCAGAATGACTCTGGACAATATTTAGCATCTCATGTGTATCATTTATCATTCAAGACAACATAAACTACTTAGCATGTTAATGCAAAAAAAAAAAAATGTTAGCTGATCTGCTTGCCTGTCCGTTCTTCAGATTTCAGTAAGTCTACCCCTCAGGGGGCCGAATAGCTTCCTCCATAGTACCCCTAGACTTTGTTGGCCCAATAGGCACTGCTGAGTCTACAAACGGAACCTTTTTCTACTGCATATTGGCAGAACGTAGTAGGGATGTGAATCGTTTTAGGACGATTAAAATTATCGTCCGATAATTTTAATATCGTCTTAAACCGTTATGGAACACAATACAATAGAGATTCTAACGATTTATCGTTATAAATCGTTAGAATCGTGAGCTGGCACACTAAAACCCCCTAAAACCCACCCCCGACCCTTTAAATTAAATCCCCCACCCTCCCGAACCCCCCCCCAAATGAGTTAAATAACCTGCGGGTCCAGCGGCGGTCCGGAACGGCAGCGGTCCGGAACGGGCTCCTGCTCCTGAATCTTGTTGTCTTCAGCCGGCGCCATTTTCCAAAATGGCGCCGAAAAATGGCGGCGGCCATAGACGAACACGATTGGACGGCAGGAGGTCCTTCCGGACCCCCGCTGGACTTTTGGCAAGTCTCGTGGGGGTCAGGAGGCCCCCCACAAGCTGGCCAAAAGTTCCTGGAGGTCCAGCGGGGGTCAGGGAGCGATTTCCCGCCGCGAATCGTTTTCGTACGGAAAATGGCGCCGGCAGGAGATCGACTGCAGGAGGTTGTTCAGCGAGGCGCCGGAACCCTCGCTCACTCCAAGATGAGATTTGGGCAATGTTCTCTCCACCTAGCTTGATGGACTCTCTACCTGGGCAACAACAAGCTAGGTGGAGAGAACATTGTCCAAATCTCATCTTGGAGTGAGTTTCCCCACTCCGAAGGCCATCAAATCTTCTCAAGAGACCACTGTTCTGTTCGTACGTCTCACGTTGAATGTGAAAGTGGCCCCCAACCCCCTACACTAATACCTAATCCCCACCTCGAGTTACTAGGTGGGCCTCTCATAGGGATACAAATACCTGTCTAGGGAAGAGACATTATAGCATCTCTCTCTCTCTCTCTCTCTCTCTCTCTCTCTCTCTCTCTCTCTCTCTCTCTCTCTCTCTCTCTCTCTCTCTCTCTCTCTCTCATATAAGCCATTCAGAATTGTTGTGGACCACAATAAACCTTTACTGGCCTCTAGCGCACAATGTAACGCAAATGAAAGGGTTGTAGCTATTAGCCGTGCTAACACTGCGGCTGTTTCCCACTTTACATATACTCTGCCCATCGTGTTAGCGTGAATTTATCTCCCGCAGTAACTCCTTGGAAAATGACCCCCTAAGACATATTTGAGAATTAGAATGCTTTTGAATCCTGATTTGCACTGCAGAAGTGCAAAGATATAAATCATCATGATATATAGGACCATACTTAAATTTCAACAAAACATTAAACTCCTACAAGTAATTCTAGATGTATAATTTTGAAATTGCACATCTTTCGCCAAAGAATTACATTTCCATGAACATCAGAAAAAATATCCACAGCAGAAATTGTGCAAGCAAAAACATATGCCATATATATACATAATTATTTGCTTGGTTTTCCCTTTTAGAAAGTGGTAGATTGCAGAAACAAGACATCTATTGCTATTTACTTTTCCCCAGTCTAACATATTTTGAGTGAATCACATCCCAAGACAATATTGCTAAACTCCATTCACAACCCTCCGCTTTACAAGTAATAATGTGATAGTCCCAGTTACTGCTTTATCATGTGGACAGTTTATAGCTACACAATTATTGATATATCTATTAGATTTATCAATTAGATAAAATAAAAGTATCTTCATATAAAGCATAAAGATATGTGTGCTAGGGATGTGCAGAGCAAAATTTTATGTTCATATTTTTTATGTCCGAAAGGGGGTCCCACTTGCGGCCAATATGGACATAAAAAAAATCCAATGAGTTGGGTATATGTACATATGTGCAAAAAAAAAATTTAAACCCCCTCACCCTCCTTAATCCCCCCCCCAGACTTACCACAACTCCCTGGTGATCGAGCGAGGAGTGAGGACGTCATTTCTGCAATCCTTGGCGAGAAGCATGTGACATCGGTGGCACGTCGAGTGACGCGGCGTCATGTGATTCCCGGCTCGTTCGCGCCGGACGGCTCGTTCGGCCCAAAAAGAACTTTTGGCCAGCTTGGGGGGGCCTCCTGACCCCCCCCAAGCTGGCCAAAAGTTCTTTTTGGGCCAGCTTGGGGGGGAGTGACGCCGGGAATCACGTGGCGCCGCGTCACTCAGACGCGACGTCACGTGATTCCCGGCAAGTTCGCGCCGGACGGCTCGTTCGGCCCAAAAAGAACTTTTGGCCAGCTTGGGGGGGCCTCCTGACCCCCTCAAGCTGGCCAAAAGTTCTTTTTGGGCCGAACGAGCCGTCCGGCGTGAACGAGCCGGGAATCACATGACGCCGGCGTCACTCGACGTGCCGCCGACGTCACATGCTTCTCGCCAAGGATTGCAGAAATGGCGTCCTCACTCCTCGCTCCATCACCAGGGAGTTGTGGTAAGTCGGGGGGGGGGATTAAGGAGGGTGAGGGGGTTTATATTTTTATTTTGGCTCAACAATCGCGATTTCCCACATATCGAACATATCTATGTTCGATATGTGGGAAATCCGATCGTTTATGTCGAATCAATTTTTTAAGTAAAAAAAAAATATGAGTTGCGTTTTACTAATGCGGTCAATCCGAATGCACACCCCTAATGTGTGCCTATTTCAATAGTTATATCCTTAACTACTTATAACTAATAACAGTGAGAAAAGAATCCTTTCAAATTACTCATCTGCTTTAATCTTTCTCCTTTTGTTTTTTTTTCAAAATTTGTGCTGAACCTTTGCTCTTCAGGGAACCTGAAATGCTATTTGTAACAAGATGAGGATCTAAACATTCCAAATGAAAGTAGTAATCTCCAAGGAGTCAGCTTTCAGATACTGAGAATTCTTTTGTTATGAAGTATGGGAAACTCTGCAATTCAGAAGCTTTATTAGAAACCCAATGGGGAATATTTTTAAATCAAACTAAAAATTCTCATCATTCTTTCCCTGATACTGTAATACAATACAAATGTCTGAAATCATAAATATTTCAGGTAACTTTTTTTTTTGTTTATTTGTAGTAGTGGTGGGGGTGGGGGGCAGATATACTAGCATCTTGTGTCTTTGTTAACAATTGAAGCACAGTGCCTCTTGTAAATTGCTCAGGATTGATGGCAAGTAAACAGTGGTAAGATGCATGTAGAAAACATGTTTTTTTTCCCCTCCTTGTGACTTTCCTTTCAGAGACAGCATGGGCTAACTTCTCTCAACATTCTAAATAGAGAAAAGACTTTAGTAGGTGTCAGATTGTTTGTTTTTGTTTCCAGAGTTCTCAACCATTTTGAAATAAGACACACAGTATCAACATTATAAGCAAACTAATTTGTTACTTCTCTGCTTCAAACTAGTCAGTAGACCATTTCTTAAGTCTATTTACTCTTGGGGGAATTCTGCGCAAATAAATGTATAATTCTGCGCACAAAAACTTAAAATTCTGCATACTTTATATTGGTCAAAATAACACAATTTACATGACAGTCTTTAAGTAATTACATTTTTAATTAATACAGAAAAAAGTTATTACTTAAATATGCAGAATTTTAAATATTTTGAGCAGAATTTCCCTAGAAATTCACTGTAAGAGTGTCCTTTCTGCTCACTCTCCCTACTCCCCTGACCACTTTGCCTTCTCAGGCCCCAACTCCTCCACCTGCCAGTATCTCTCCCCTCCACCTCTAGGCTCAACCCCTTCCACTCTATTGCCAGTCTCATTACCTGTTCCAGTCACTTTCCATTCTTGTTCCAGTCCTGATCCAGTCCTGTTCCAGCGTCCTCCTGTTCCAGTATCCTCCTGTTCCAGCGTCCTTCTGTTCCTGCGTCCTTCTGTTCCTGCATTCCCCCAGGTAGTACCTCTTGGACTGACTCTCTGGTACTGATCTTTGCCTGTACTTGATATGCTGATCGATGCCCGGATACTGACCTCTGCCTGTTCTTGACTACACTGATCACTGCCTGGATACTGACCTCTGCCTGCCTGCTCGACCTCATCTAACCTCTGGAACCTGACCTCTGCTTTGGCTGACTACTCTCGGACTGATCTTTGGAACTTGACCTCTGCTTTGGCTGACTACTCTTGGACTGAACTTTGGAACTTGACCTCTGCTATCACTGACCACGCCTCCTTGATTCTGGCCTTGCTCCTAGTCATCACAGACACTCTTCTGGCCTTCTCTGATCCCTCAGGCCTCCAGCCTAGACGTCAACTGCACATCCTTGATCCTGGTGGGCACACCTTTGAACTTCCTTTCTGGGAGACCCTGCAGACCCATCTAAGGCCAAGTGGCCTGGGTCCCCAAGGGCTCCACCCAGGGGGGACCACGGGCTTCCAGTGGTAAAGCTCCAGTTAGCCTCTGTCTCCTCCTGTGCTCCACCTCCTGGTGGCAGGTGCTTCCTGGGCCTGACCAGGGAGCCGTCCTACATTGCTCCAGGCCAAGGGTCCACCTCCAAGTGCAACAGATGACTCCTTGGTTAGAATTTATCCTGATACAAATGATCACAGATTCATCTTGGAAGGATTTTGATATAGTTTTCCCATTCCTTATCAAGACCCTATGTTAGTTGAGCAGAGTGTTTATGCTGCTTCCTTAAAGAAGATAGAGAATAATTAAAATTTGATCTTTGCTTTGTTTCCACATACATGGTGGCTTGTTTTTAGATTATTCCCAGGTAGATATGATATGAAGCAATGTCTTGTCATGCAGTTGAAAGGACATAAAATGTTACTTATTGGATGCTTAAATTTGTTTGTGGTTGTGGAAGTTCAATAATTTTTCATGAATGTATTACTGGAGATTGCCTAGCCTATAATATAGGCCTTATGATGTTCATCTCTCTGATACTGGGTTGGACATATTCCTTAAATCAGTTCAGGAGACTTTTGAATATCTGGTTTCTAGGCCACAGCAATTCTTAGCAGTTAGGAAAGTATCAGGCAAGTGAAGATTCTCTACCAGAGTTTTGTGGTGGTTTCTAGGCACTCGTGTTGGGATCATGGCTATAATATTGGGTTAATTGATATCCAGTTAAACCAGGCGCTCCCCAGGGCTCTGACTTATTGGCTATCCTATTTAACATCTATCATGGGCCAATCTGTAGACTTTTGACAGAAATGGGAGTAAGCTATAGATTGTATATGGATGACTTTCCATTTTTTTCTTTCAATAACAATACTGACTCATGCCCTAACCCAGGTTTCAAACCATCAGCTGCTGTAAAGCAATGAATGTTCAATAATAGATTAGCACTGAGCATCAGAAAGACCAAATTTATGTTGCATAGTAGTTTTGATTTTAATGACATTTCTTCTACATTCCAGTTTGAAGAGTGTTTAATTCCTACGTCCATACAGGTGAGGAACTTAGGAGTAATTTTAAGTCCAATTTGTCTTTAAGGGCACAAGTAAAGGTAGTGATAAGGGGCTCATTTTTTAAGCAACAGCTTTTCCACAAATTTATGCCATATTTGAGTTTCATTGTCTTGTACATTGTGCTGCAAGCTCTTGTCTTAACATACCTTGATTACTGCAACTCAATTTACTTCAGATTGCTAGGGATGTGCATCCGTTTTGAACAAATGCACATTCCACAGCGTATATGTCCCTATTCGTTGCATTCATGGGTTGGCGAAATGCACGGTGAACCCCCACGAATGCAACGTATCATTAGTTTCATTCTTTAGAGACCAGGCCAGCGGGCCGAGCAGGTTGGCAGGCAGAAGAAAAGAAGACCGGCGCATCCAGCCGCCGCCTGAGACCTGGCCAGCAAGACTGAGATGAAGCATTCTTTTAATATGTGGTTTCTCTGTAGGGATCTGTAGTAGTTTTAGCTTGTCCTGTTCTGTTTTCCTGATAGGAGGTGTATTGATATTTTAGATTCTGGTGTAATATTTGTGGTATTCTTTTTCATAGGTAGGGTTGTTATTCTTTGAGTGTTGGCAGATAGTACTGTGTTGATACGGGAGGACCATGCCAAAATATATCACAATAGGTATGATGCCATATGAATTCCAAGATGCAAAGTTTTCTTGTTGGCATCATAACAGTGCATGAAATTATCACAATAACGTATATATTAATCTTACCTCAAAATGTCACTTTCATGTAAAATATGTGTTAAATGCATTATTTAAAATTGTGTATGGGGAGGTGCAAAATGAAGGGATCATATTCCATCAATCTTGCTGTCTCTCTACTACATTCAATGGCTATGCTTCTGGAATGTGTGATCCTTAAACTCATTCATAGAAGCTGAGTAAAGATGAACCAAATTACATCAGCACACTACTAAGAATCTTTCCATCTTGGGCACTGAGATCTGTTTGTCATAGCCTATTAGATGTCCCTTCACTCCACTTAGTGTGCTTGGCTGAGAATCGTGAAAGAACATTCACAAAAGATGGAATTGTTCTTTATAACTCTCCTGTTCTGATTCATATATATGAACTTTTAGGAATTGGTTAAAAACATTGCTTTTAAAGTAGGCATTTGGGCTATCAACACATATTTGAGTCTCTTCCACAGAGTGAGAATAGCTTTGATTTTGTGATAGAAGGTTAAAGACTGCCTATATGTAATGAGATAAACCTGAGTAGTGTGATTTAATTAGAGCCAATGGATGCTGACTGAGCAGTACAGCTAGCAATTTGTAGTGCCAACATATGTTTACTAGCCTGGTTTGGAATGCTGTACAAGTTTTTTTTTTTTTTTTTCCTATTCTGCCTTTTCAAAGCAGATTATATTCAGGTACTGCAGGTTTCCTTGTACCCAGAGGGCTCACAATTTAAGTTTGTACCTGAGGTAATTTAGAGTAAAGTAACTTAGAGAAAGTCATAAGAAGTAGCAGTGGGATTAGAACTCTGGCTTCTCTGGTTTGTAACCTGCTGCTCTAACCACAAGGTTACTCATCTCCTTGTGGTACTGTTTTATTGTAATTGTATATGCTATTTATATAGTATATGCTATTTTGTTAACCACCAAGAACCTTCGATTGTATGGGTTTTAAATCCAAATAAATTGAATTAATGGTGCAATGTAATGCGTAGCACATTGATCTATAAAATATTAATATCCAGTTTCACATTGTACTTTCATAACTGTATATGACCAACAAGCCTTTTAAATGTTCACTGTATTTAAAATTTGTATGCATAAACTATACTATATAACATGCACATCCTGCTTATATGCTTCTCAACATACCTAAAACATTATTTATTTGAAGAACAGTAGACTCAAAGAATTGTTCACAGATCCAGTATGGAAATTACTTTTATATCATATTTATAATTGCTTATAACTATTTTTATTTTTTTATTTGATCAGTCTTATATTACATGACAAGTTATTCAGAGTAAATAAAAGTAATGTGTGTGCTGTGCTACTGTGTATTAGGGATGTGCAGAGCAAAATTTTATGTTCATATTTTTTATGTCCGAAAGGGGGTCCCACTTGCGGCCAATATGGACATAAAAAAAATCCAATGAGTTAGGTATATGTACATATGTGCAAAAAAAAAATTTAAACCCCCTCACCCTCCTTAATCCCCCCCCCAGACTTACCACAACTCCCTGGTGATCGAGCGAGGAGTGAGGACGTCATTTCTGCAATCCTTGGCGAGAAGCATGTGACGTCGGTGGCACGTCGAGTGATGCGGCGTCACGTGATTCCCGGCTCGTTCGCGCCGGATGGCTCGTTCGGCCCAAAAAGAACTTTTGGCCAGCTTGGGGGGGCCTCCTGACCCCCCCAAGCTGGCCAAAAGTTCTTTTTGGGCCGAACGAGCCGTCCGGCGCGAACGAGCCGGGAATCACGTGACGCCGACGTCACGTGATTCCCGGCAAGTTCGCGCCGGACGGCTCGTTCGGCCCAAAAAGAACTTTTGGCCAGCTTGGGGGGGCCTCCTGACCCCCTCAAGCTGGCCAAAAGTTCTTTTTGGGCCGAACGAGCCGTCCGGCGCGAACTTGCCGGGAATCACGTGACGTCGCGTCTGAGTGACGCGGCGCCACGTGATTCCCGGCGAGTTTGCGCCGGACGGCTCGTTCGGCCCAAAAAGAACTTTTGGCCAGCTTGGGGGGGTCAGGAGGCCCCCCCAAGCTGGCCAAAAGTTCTTTTTGGGCCGAACGAGCCGGGAATCACGTGACGCCGGCGTCACTCGACGTGCCGCCGATGTCACATGCTTCTCGCCAAGGATTGCAGAAATGGCGTCCTCACTCCTCGCTCCATCACCAGGGAGTTGTGGTAAGTCGGGGGGGGGGGATTAAGGAGGGTGAGGGGGGTTTATATTTTTATTTTGGCTCAACAATCGCGATTTCCAACATATCGAACATATCTATGTTCGATATGTGGGAAATCCGATCGTTTATGTCGAATCAATTTTTTAAGTAAAAAAAAAATATGAGTTGCGTTTTACTAATGCGGTCAATCCGAATGCACACCCCTACTGTGTATTAGAATGTATACTGTATAATAGAAAATAGATGAAATCCTCTATGTAATACAGTATTTAACCAGATTTTTATTCTTCAGCTCCATGGAAACATATTTTATAGTTCTCCATTTCACCGGTGATTTAAGCAAGCTTAGACTGCAATAACCACCCACCTTATTGGTCATTATCACCTAATTATATAACTTTTTCTGTTCTGAATTAAATAAGTTTGACTTGTAATTAGATTGGCTTTGTTTCAATAACCTCCCTCTGGAATTGTCAGACACTTTCTTCAAAACTGCTTACAGTGCTGAGAACCGTTCAGTACCTGAAGTGTAATTCTAATAATGTACCATTGTTTAGAACAGTTTTGTGCTTCTACTGTTGTTTGGCTGCTATGAAAATATAAGAATATTCCAGAAGGCTCTGTCACCTAACAGAATCAAACTATAATCAATTTGCATAATAACACATAATGAAGGGCATCAAAAAAAGTCCATTGTATTGGCATGTCTCTAAGGTAGAGTACATATACATAATATAACAATTCAGTATGTCACATGGCCATATAGGGCTTGATGTACTAATATTTTCCCCATAGATAAATAATGGAAAAAATGCCTTAATAAATTATATCCATTACAATATAAATACTGAAATGTCTGGAATACATAATCTCACATTACTTACTTGCAACATACTAACATAGAAATGATGGCAGAAAAAGACCAAATAGTCCACTCAATCTGCCCAGGAAGTTTTACTCTAACATAAGAAGGTCATGAGAATCTCAAACCTTTGACCAACTGTACCCTTAGGACAAAAACAACACAATGAAAACAGACAACCAGAAAGTGTAGTTTCAAACCTGTGACCACTTTATTACAGAACAAATGTTATCAACAGATTTAAAGGAAGTCAACATCTTTGGTAATCACATTCTGCAAGGACAAGATATCAAATAGTATTGACTTTGTAACTGAAATGAACAGCACATTGAGTGTAGATTTGTTCATACATTGTTCCAAAGGGTGATATTACATATACAGTCTTAACATCTTATCCTTTTGTACAATCATGATTACAGCAAATTAGGGGTGTGTATTCATTTTCAATGTATTGGCAATCAGCAACGTATATGTCCCTATTTGTTGTATTCATAGGGTCACGAAACATATGGCGAACCCCCATGAATACAACATATCTAACGAATAAACCCCCCACCCTCCTGATTCCCCAAGAGTTACCAAATGTCCCTGGTGGTCCAGCAGGAATCCTGGAGCAATCTCCTGCCCTTGGGCCTTCGGCTGCCGGTATTCAAAATGGCACCAATAGCCTTTGCCCTCACTATGTCACAGGGGCTACCGGTGCCATTGGTTGGCGCCTGTCACATGGTAGGAGCAATGGATGGCCAGCACCATCTTGTGCTCTTACTATGTGACAGGGGCTGACCAATGGCACCGGTAGCCCCTACTGTGAGGGGCGATCTCCTGCACTTGGACCATTGGCTGCCGGTATTCAAAATGGTGCTGATAGCCTTTTCCCTTACTATATCACAGGGGCCGACCAATTGCACCGGTAGCCCCTGTGACATAGTAAGGGCAAAGGCTATTGGCACCTTTATGAATACTGGCAGCTGACGGCCCGAGTGCAGGAGATTGCTCCAGGACCCCCGCTGGACCACCAGGGACTTTTGGCAAGTCTTGGGGGGGTCAGGAGGGTGGGGGGTTATAGTTAATTAAATTTAAATGGTTGGGCTGGGTTTTTTTTTTTTGGGAAATGAATACATACGTAACTAATGAACGGATCGGGGTCCCCTGAGAATGGATGAAACGGATTTGGCTCCCCACGAATATGCATACCAAATGGGATGAATCCATCCCTGCTGCACATCCCTACAGAAAATAACTGAGAAAGCAGAAGTGGCACTTTAATAGCTACAGCACAGCTCTAAGGTTAGAGCTGATAGAAGAATAACTAAGTGCTGGCATAAAAATACCCCAGACAGTCCATGTTGAAAGAGTGCACTCAAAGGGACAGCCTAAGAGCCATGGCAGCAGAGTTCAAGTGAAGGCCCATGACAGTCCATTAGAATGAGTCATCTCAAAGGGGGACAGTCTAAGGGACACGTCAGCAAAGGTAAAGTAGCAGGCAGCAGGACAGTACTGGAGAGTGCAGCATGGAGGCTGAGGACCAGACCTGAAGAGTGCAACATGAAGGCTGGAGCTCCAGGAGAAGACACATCAGCATAGAGGCAGCAATAAGATGAGAAGAGAAGAGATGAGATAGCAGCATGGAGGCAGCAGCAGGATGTGAGGAGATAAGATGAGACGACCCAGCATCAAGAGCAGATGAGACATGATGAAAAGAAACAGCAGCTGGACCTTGACTGGAGGCCGTATCAAGGAGGCTGGAGTATGGACAGATCATTAAGGAGGGCATTAGAAGTAGGCAATAGGATAACACTGGCAGACAGTAGACCATCCCCATCAGCAAGCTGGTATATGAACTATATAGTCAGGATGGGCCCAGCAGGATTCTTCCATCTAGCCAGCACAGGAGCTCTATAGAGAAGCCCAGCCAGGCTTGTTTGGACAAGTCTTCTTAGTTGGCATCTATGCTTCCACCTCTACTGCATCATGTCCCTTTGCCATGGCATAGCATGCCACTTGGGGGGTGACATGTCTTTGGGGGGGAGGGGGCTATCCTTAGGGAGTTTATCAGGCTAGGGACTGCTGAGGGGTGTGGATTCCTAGGATCCAAAGGAAGACACAGGTGGAAGCTCAGACATCCTTTGCATCATTTGAATGAGGACACTGGTCATATTATTAAATGCTATTAATGCATGTGTGCTGCAGTCTGATCCCTCAGAGCTTGTGTATAACTATTCACAGCCCTCCTGAGTTGCACTAGTTTGGGCCGCATATGGTAGAGATGTACCCCATTCCTTCTTTCAAGTCGATGCAGCTGCTCATGCATCGATGCCTGTGTTGATGCCGGAACTCTTGCTGGTGCCAGTGCTGGTACCAGGGCTATGCTGGTCATGGCACGAGCAGAAATTTGGGCCAACAGTGGCATGAGGGGACTTATGGCCTGTTCCAGCTGAGTGCCTACTGCCTCATGCTAGCACCATGGTGTGCCTGCCTGAGGTTGCGCTGCCTCAACTAGCTCCCACTGCAGGCTTGTTTCCGCCATTAAGCCAGAGATATTTAGGATAACATTAACATGGCTGGCTGAGCTGAGGGCTTCCAGCATTGGAATGGGCTGCTGATGATGTTGCTGATTCTCCTCCTTCTCCTCCTCCTTCTTCTCTTCATTAAACTGTGTCTTAGCATCCATCAGCAAGGGGCCTGAAAAAGTGCTGGTGCACTGCTCTTCCCTGGGGCTTGAGTTCTGGTCCCTGGGGCTTGATGGCTATGACTGGCAGCTTCATGGATGAGAGCTATGAAAATGAAGAAGAAGATATAAGTACCAATGGCAAGAAGTAGCCATTTACCATTTAGGATCAGTGGCACACTTTGCATCTCAATGTATGTGATCATCTTATGCTAAATGATGTGAATACCTGTAGCAGCCTTGCCATTTACAGGAGAGGTGAACTTACCAGCTGCAGCTTGTGTGGTGTCCAGCCACTCAGCCATGTCCTCGAACACATCCAGTCCCAGCCATTGTATGAGGCAATCCTCCATGGGGGTGAACACTATTGGATAAGGAGCTCCACTTCCAGTCTGGTGTATGTATTTGTTGTTATGAGCGACCTTTGTCTTCATTGGGCCTACTCCCCTCTACATTTTACACTATTGCATTAGGAGATAGCCTGGGTGATGGTACACGAGCCCTGGCCCTTGGATGTTCTCGAGGTGTTGGCTGCAAGGTTGCCGAAGAGCATGGCATAATGTTACAGGACCCCTGCAATAATTATCTCATTGTCCTCCAGACTGAACTTTAACACTTTCAGATGAGCATGCCCTGATGCCTGGCTTTCAGAACAGGGTGCCACTTCTATTTCAGTAGACAGGTTTCCCATCTTTCTTCATTTTCAATCTCATGCCCCTTTCCCTTCTCCCCTCCCTTCCTCCCCACGTCCTGCACCTGCCCTACCAAATCCTCTCCCCTCTGGCTTCTCTGTCTAAACCGTGCCTGTTGTCTTACTTCCACTGGACTTGCCTGCCTATCCCCTTCCACCTTCCACCTTCCCCCTCCCAACTTCTCTCCTGACTCCTCCTATCAAACCATCAAACCTCAGACTGGAGCCATGCCTTTTATCGTTCAGAAAAAGTCTTAAAACCTGGCTCTTTCAACAAGCCTTCCCTGAACCACCAGACAATCACTAGTTGGCCTTCATTCCTACCCGGTCTGGCACTCCGTTTCTCAAAGAAAAAATAAATGGACTCTGAGACATTCAGGTTAAAGCACCGTCCTTAAGTTTTTAACTTGTACACTCTATGGTAAAATTTTTTACCGGACTATCTTCTTTCCAGCTTGTTACAAGCATCCAAGTTCTCTCCCCCTGTTGATTGTAACTTTGACTTATTCCTACTTATTGTTATCTTTCGTTTACGTGAATCTGTTACTCTAGTTTTTCCCTTGTTAAATTGTAAACCGATCTGATATGGTAAATTTACTATGAAGGTCGGTATAAAAAACTGTTAAATAAATAAATAAATATCCCTCCTCCCCCCATCTCTACTCTTGTCCCTGTCATAAGAATATAAGAAATTGCCATACTGAGTCAGACCAGGGGTCCATCAGGTTGTGACTGTGGACCCTTGGACCGTGACGAGTGTTGGTACTACCAATGAGGGATGGCCCCCAAAGGATCTTGTCATGGGAAGGTGGTACAGGTGAGGACAACCTGGCTGGAGCTTCACCTATACCAGCCCTCGTTCCCTGCAGGTTGAGCTCTTGGGGTGACACGGCTGGCTCGACATAGATGCGGGTTATCTTGACGAGGACGGAATTGACAGCAGGCAAATACAAGGTCAGAGGTCTGGGCCAGGGCTGGAGCAAAGGTGCGGAACGAGAGTCCAATCCGAAGATCCAGGGCAGGCAGCAGACAGGCATAGATGAGGAACCAAGCCAAGGGTCAAGACGGGCAGCATACAAGCAGGATTTGAGGAAGCAAGCTAAGGTCAAACCAGGAGATCAAGCCAAGAAAGAAGACACAGGAACTGGAGGACTAGGAGAGACTGGAATCAGGAACAGAGGCATGGGCAGGAAAACAGGAACTGGAACACTGGGACTGGAGTCAGGAATCAAGGATTGGGGCAGGATCAGGAACGGAACCAGGATCAGGATCAGGAACTGAAGACAGGAGCTTGGAGATGTCTGGAACAACAACTAGCACTCCGAGGAGATGACCTGCTGCAAAGTCAAAAAGCTGGAGACTGAGGCAGGGTTTAAATACCCCTCCAAACTGACATCATCTATTGGGGCCAGGCCGAGGTTTCCTGCCATGGCCTCTTTAAGAAGTGGAGTCTCCCGCACACATGTGCCTAGGGAGAGCCCCACTGGAAAGAGGACGGCGGTGTTCAGCGCCGCGTGGGAGGCTGCAGTTGGCTGGTCCCAGAGTGGAGCATGCCACGTTGGGTAGTGGCAGTATCAGCCAGCACCAGAGGAGGTGGGGGTGGACAGGCCATGGCCTGCTGCGGCCAGGAGCTACAACAGTACCCCCCCTTATGCCCCCTCACAGAAGGACCGGGCTTGCTGGGATGAGTGCTAGGACTACCTAATACAAAATTAAGACCACTGCAAATACTTCAGAACACAGCAGCTAGAATACTAACTGGAAAAAGAAGGAGGGACCATATAACTGAAACCCTTGCAGAGTTACATTGGCTACCAATTGAACACAGAATTAAATACAAAACCCTATGTATCATTCACAAACTAATTTATGATGAGAAAATCAGACTGGTTGAACACAGCATTACGGGTATACACTCCACACAGGAAGCTCCGCTCAGCAAATAAAGCACTCCTAACCATTCCAAAATTTAAATCAGCAAGACTGACACAAGTGAGAGAAAGAGCCTTATCACTAGCAGGGCCAATAATCTGGAACACAATGCCTCCAAAGATCAGGCTACAAAGTGATCTCAAGACATTCAAGAAAAACCTAAAAACATGGCTTTTTAAACAAGCATTTTACAAAGAGATGGGAGAATAGAGAGAAATATTTCAGGAAAAGACAGAAAGGCACCGACATAGTCCTTAGGACTATACAGTAGATTAGTCTATAAACTCCACACCACAATAAACCATAACTATAATACTATGTGTAATAAAACTACAGGTGTAATTACCTTGGTTCAATAGGTCATGAACTATTTCGCTAAATGACTATGTCTAATGATATATTGTAACCGAACCTTTGACGGCACCTGTTAGAATGTACTATAGTACACTTTTACCTACATTAAATATGTGCCTACAGGTAAACCGTTGCGACGATATTTAACTTAGCAACGGTATAGAAAAAGTTTTTAAATAAAATAAAATGAAGGACAAGATCTATAGAATCTATGTGGCGCATATCATTAGAGGACACACACAATACAGGAAGTTGACACTATATTAAGTACCCACTCCCTCTGCTGAGCAGGGAGGATCAGGAGGAAGACAGGCATCTCTGGGGATCACATGACAGTAAAGGATCAGGGGGAACTGGGGATGGCAGGTATGAGAGCTTTTGGGGAGGAGGAGAAATGTGAGGGGAACTTTCAGGGAAAGGAGAACAATACAGGCAGAACATTCTAGGGGTGGGATGGGGACTTAGGGGAAAACCTTCTAAGGGAGGGATGGGGACAAAGGGAGATCATTCCAGGGGTTGAAGGAGGAAGCAGGAAGAGTTTTACAAAGTTGGGAAGAGAGATGTGGGAAGAGCTTTCTGGGAGTCAAGGTGAGTGAATATAGGGAAAGCATTCTGGGAATTGAGGAGAGGGAAGGTTGAACCTGGGATGGGAGTAGAAAGAGAGAACTAAAAACGGAATTGATAGAGAATATTAATAGCAGTTTAAATTATCCTCAGACCCAGTTCAAAGTCTTTGATCTGGACATGTCTCCCTCATACATTTCACATTTTTATCTGGATTTTTTGGCCTGATTTGATATTTTTTTTGGTACATAATTAATACCTAGTATGCAGGACATATCCACAAGGTCTGAGACTTTTGTACTGGATTTGAAATATGTTTTGCTGTTAACCTTTAAAAAGTAGGCTTTTAGGTATATTCTGAGACTAGATTACTACAATTCTTCATAGGGACAATCCACTCACCTCCTACTCCTAATGTAAATGAACTGCTTGATCACTACTGGCAGTACAATTAACAAGTGTCTGAGATCTGCCCACCAGAAAAATCTGGCATCCTTACTTTAACCCCAGTTCAACTATAAACAATGTTCAGTCATAAAGATATTGTTGGGAAAAAAAAAGGAGCCCATAAAAGGGCTCCATTAGACTCTGTGGCAGGGCAACACGATTAATGTTTTCACAGGGCAGCAAAATAGGTAGCATCGGCCCTACATGCAAACATTTTCAATGTATATAAAAAATATAACTTGTATGCATAAATACCGTAATTTTATAAAATCTGCATATACACCATTTTGGAAATACTTACTTGCACTCATACTTGCACTCTCTAGTTCACCTATACTTCCACCAGTTCACCCTGTCCCTCTCTTGTTCACTTTTGAGTAGTTAAAACAACAGCAGATTGTGAAAAAAATTGCAGAAGGACCTTTTGAGACTAGGAGATGGGGAGGTCCATATTCAAAAGCATTTAGCTGTCTAATTCAGAAGTTAGCTGGCTAAATTAATATTTGGGCACTTTTCTGGCTAAATTTTAGATGGATAATAAAAGGCTAGAATTGAAGAGTGTAACTATGAGGAGTTGAGGTAGCCAGTTAAGATAGCTGGCTGACTCCAATATGTAGAGTTAGCCGGATGACTTAGCTGACTTTCGCGTGTGATAGATAGATTGGGGTAGAGTCGGGGCGGAGTCGTCACCGGAAGGGGAGGAGTCGGGGCAGCTCCGGGGTGGACGCGGTGAAGACATCGCTGATGGCAAAAACGTAAGGCCGCTTATTGCCACCAGTAAAGCGCCTAACAGCACCACCTTTCACAGTGGCGTTATTGGTTTGCGAAAGCTGGCAGCAATAACACCGTGGTGGTGCGATCGCTGCCGGCTTTTGCAGGCCCACTCCCCTCTTTGCCCCCCCCCTGCCCTCCGGTACTGCGCAATTCACTAAGGCCTGCAATTTTAGAAAATCCAGGCCTATATCTGGCCAGCACAAAGAGCTGTCTTAAAATTAGGCAGCTATACTAAGCTGGCAAACTTTAAGATAGCCGGCTATATTCAATAGTGCAGTTTCGCTATTAAATATACCTCCAAAGTTAGCGGGATAAGTTTATCTGGCTAACTTTGCTAGGCAGACTATGTCTGGGCTTCTAAATGGTTAGGGGTGTGCATTTGTTTCCAACATATTGGTAATCCGCAACGTATAGGGCCATATTCGTTGAATTCATGGGGAAGCAAAACGTATCGCGATTCCCCATAAATACAACAAATCTTCACTGAATTATTTGGCCATCTAAAGGAGCAAATTTAAACAAAACCCCACCCTCCTGACCCCCCCCCCAAGACTTACCAACACTCCCTGGTGGTCCAGTGGGGGGTCCGGGAGCCATCTCCTGTACTCACGCCATCGGCTACCGGTATTCAAAATGGCGCCGATAGCCTTTGCCCTTACTATGTCACAGGGGCTACCGATGCCATTGGTTGGCGCCAGCCATCCATTGCTCCTATCATGTGACAGGGGCTAACCAATGGCACCGGTAGCCCCTGTGACATAGTAAGGGCAAAGGCTATCGGCGCCATTTTGAATACTGGCAGCCGACGGCATGAGTACAGGAGATGGCTCCCGGACCCCCCACTGGACCACCAGGGACTTTTGGCAAGTCTTGGGGGGGGGGGTCAGGAGGGTGGGGTTTTGTTTAAATGTGCTCCTTTAGATGGCCAAATTATTTGGTGAAGATTTGATGGTCCAGCGGGGGTCTGGGAGCGATCTCCTGCACTCAGGCCATTGGCTGCCAGTAATCAAAATGGCGCCGATAACCTTTGCCCTTACTATGTCACAGGGGCCGACCAATTGCACCAGTAGCCCCTGTGACATAGCCCCCTGTGTCAAAGACTATGAGTGTCATTTTGAATACCAGCAGCGAACGGCATGAGTGCAGGAGATGGCTCCCGGACCCCCCCGCTGGACCACCAGGGAGTTTTGGTAAGTCTTGGGGTGGAGGTCAGGAGGGTGGGGGATTGTTAAATCAATTTTAGCCGGGAAATGAATAAGAATGAACACATGAACATATCGGGGGCCCCCCTTGCCGAATGCAACGTATCTGCCCCCCAACGAATATGAATTACAAATGCAACGTATGCCATCCCTCTGCACATCCCTATAAATGGTAGTTGCATTTTAATGTGGACAAGTGTAAAGTTATGCATATAGGGAATAATAATCCCAATTACAAGAACATGATGAGGTTCCATGTTAGGAATCACCATCCAGGAATAGGACCTCAGAACCCTGTGGAAAATAACATGAAATCATTGGATCAGTGTATGGTGAATTCAAAAAGTGAAATAAAATGTTAGTAATTATTTGAAAAAGAATAGCAAAAAAAATTGAAAATATCATAATACCTTTGTTTATTGTGTAGTACTCTCTGGGGAGTAGGTCTGGGTAAACTGGGGGGGAGTTCAGGCTGAAGATCCAGGAGGGTTTTGATGGCCTGGAGAAGGACTGAATGAACTGGAAAACTAATTGGTAAAACTGATAATTTCCTCGACCCACCATGTCATAAAATTGGCTGAGTTACATGTGGAAATTGGGGCCACAAACAGGCCAGGTTTTCAGGATATCCACCATGAATATGCATGAGATAGATTTGCATAAAATGGAGGCAGTGCATGTAAATCTTTTTCATGCATATTCATGGTAGATATCCTGAAAACCTGGTCTGTTTGTGGCACTCAAGGACTGGCATTTACCATCACTGGCCTAGAGGATATTCAAGTCTTCTAAATTAACATTAGAAGTGCTGTACTGGGTCAAACCAAGGGTCCAGCAAGCCCAGTATCATGTCTCTATCAGTGGCCAATCTGTATCTCCATAAAACTGCCCGCAAATCCCAGAGTAGATTCATTTATTAGTGTCAACTCATAGGGATAATTAGAGGCATCCCACAAATCTACCTTGCTAATAATTGCTTATGGACTTTTGTTTCAAGAACGTGACCAAACACCTTTTAAACTTAGTTATGCTTTGTAACTTGACCACATCCTCTGGCAATAAATCCCATAGCTTAATTGTGCTTTGACTGAAAATAATACTTTCCCCAATTTGTGTTAAATCTGATACTTGTTAGTTTCATAGAATGCCCCTTAATTCTTGCGTATCAGAATGAGTAAATAACCATTCCCTATTTAACTGTTCTCCTTCACTCATGATTTTATGAACCTCTATTATATCTCCTCTCATTCATCTCTTTCCCAAGCCAAAGATCCCCTGTGGTTAGCCTTTCTTCATAAGGGAGTTGTTCCTTCCAAATTACCATTTTTGTCAACTTTCTATGATCCTTTTCTAGCTCTGCTATACAGTTTTTTTTTTTAAGATGGGACAATCAGACCTGGATGCATAATAGATCTGAACAGAAACATTACAATATTCTCAGATGTGTTGTCTATTCTTTTTTGAATAATTTCTAAGGTTCTACTTACTGTTTTAATAGCTGCAGCATACTGAGCTAAGGATTTCAATGTATTGTCCACAGTGACACTGAAATCCTTTTCCTGTAAGGTAATTTCTATAGAACCCAGCATTCTGAATGCATTGTGGAAAACATTAATTGAATCATCAATAAAATATACGAGCATAAGAACATAAGAAGCTGCCATACTGGATGAGACCAAGGGTCCATCCAGCCCAACATCCTGTTTCCAATAGTGGCCAAACCAGGATACAAGTACCTGGCAAGTACCCAAAACATTAAGTAGATCCTGTTGCGCTCGGGGGTGGACCCTTGTCCTGGAGCAGTGGAGAACGGCTCCCTGGTAGGGACCAGGAAGCACCTGCCCCCAGGGGGCGGAGCACTGGAGGAAACAGAGGCTAGGTAGAGCTTCACCACCGGGCCGCTTGGACTTAGGTGGGCCTCGCAGGGTCTCCTGGAGAGATGAAAGTCAGGCATGCCCACAGACAGGAGGGGAGTGCGGTCAGGTTCAAGAATGGAGGTCAGGTGGAGCAAGGAGGACCAGAACAGCATAGATGATGACAAAGCTAGGAACAGAGCCAGAATCTTGAGACATGGTCAAGCAGGCAGAGGACAGAATCCAGGGGTCAGTCCGAAGAGTGGTCAGAAAAGCAGGGGTCAGGTTCCAGAGGTCAGATGAGGTCACAGGCAGGCTGAGGTCAGAAGGCAAGCAGCAGGCAGACGAGTTGAGGACTTAGGTCAGAAAGCAGGCAGAAGGCAGGCAGGTTAAGGAGCAGACCGAGGTCAGTACCAGAGAAACAGTCCAAGGGTACTACCTGGGTAGATGAACAGATGAACAGGAACAGGAGGACACTGGAGAACTAGGATGCAGGAACAAGGCAGGAACAGGACTGGAACAGAAGGATCCTGGAATGAGACTTGGAACAAGACTGGAACAAGGTACAGACATAGTGACAATCTAGCAAGACACTAACCCGATTGACAAGGCAAGGAAGTACAAGCAGGGACTTCCTTACATCAGGGAATCAATCAGGATGCGCTGCGGAGCTAAGACCCACCCTTGGCCCTACAAGAGACCGGGTGGTCCACGCGCACAAGTAAGGGTGTGGCCAATTCCACCGAGGACGCCGAGCTCCAATGTGAAGCCTGATGCGTAGTGGAAGGCCCGGTGACAGCCCCCGAGGGGCACCGAGGCCTGGAAAAGCTTGCAGCTGTTGGTAGGGTGGCCAACCCAGAACCTGCCGTGGAACCAGGGAGGTGAGCAGGCCCATGCGCAGGCCGGGCACGGACAGGATGCATAACAGATCCCATGCTACTAATGACAGTAATAGCAGTGGCTATTCCCTAAGTCAACTTGAATAACAGCAGTTAATGGACTTCTCCTCCAAGAACTTATCCAAATCTTTCTTAAATCCAGCTACAGTAACTTCCCTAACCACATCCTCTGGCAACAAATTCCATAGCTTTATTGTGTGTTGAATGAAAAAGAATTTTCTCCAATTAGTTTTAAATGTGCTAGTTGCTAACTTCATGGAGTGGGCCCTAGTCCTTCTATTATCTGAAAGAGTAAATAATAGGGATGTGCATTGTTTTTTTGACGGGTCAGGCTACGGATCGGGCAACCCGTGGAAAACTTTGTTTTCCGAGTCATTTCTATTTTCTCGACAATTTTCGCCAAAAAACCCCCAAACCACTCCAACCCTTCAAATTTAGTTAATTACACCTCCCACCCCCAAACTTGCCTAAAGTCCCTAGTGGTCCAGTGGGGGTCCCAGGAGCAATCTTCCACTCTTGGGCCATTGGCTGCCAGTAAACAAAATGGTGCCGGTGGCTCTTTGCCCTTACTATGTGACAGGGGCCACCGGTGCCATTGGTCAGACCTTGTCACATGGAAGGAGCAATGGATGGCCTGCATCATTTTCTAAGATGGCACCAGCCATCTATTGGCTCCTACCATTTGACAGGGGCTGAACAATTGCACCGGTAGCCCCTGTCACATGGTAAGGGCAAAGGGCCACCAGCGCCATTTTGTTTACTGGCAACCGACGGCCCGAGAGCAGGAGATCGCTCCCGGAACCCCCGCTGGACCACCAGGGACATTAGACAAGTTTTTGGGGGGTCAGGAGTGTGGAAGGGTTGTAATTAACACAATTTGAAGGGTTGGGATGTTTTTTGTTTTTTTTTTTATAAATGTGCCCTTCCCCCCCACGCTAACCCGAACAACACATTTTCTCCGAAGTTCAGGGAAAATCTGTCTCAGGATTCGGGTCCTCCTACCCATGCCAAATTGGACAATTTTTTTGAAATTTTTGAATTTGGCAAAAACGATTGCACATCCCTAGTAAATAACCAATTCCCATTTACCTGTTCTAGACCTCTCATGATTTTATAGATCTTTATCATATCTCCCTCAGCTGTCTATTCTCCAAGCTGAACAGACCTAAACTTTTTAGCCTTTCCTCATAGGGGAGCCATTCCATTCCATTTAGCATTTTGGTCACCCTTCTCTGTACCTTCTCAAGTGCAACTATATCTTTTTTGAGATGTAATGACAAGAATTGTACACATTAATCAAGGTGCTGTCTCACCATGGAGCGAAACAAAGTCATTAAGACATTTTCCATTTTATTCACAATTCCTTTCCTAATAATTCCTAACATTCTGTTTGCTTTTTTGACTGCAGCAGCACACTGAGCCAACAATTTCAATGTATTATCCACTATGATGTCTAAATCTTTTTGAACCTAAAATCATGTAACTTCAGCATGGGTTATTTTTCCCTATATGCATCACCTTGCACTTTAAATTTAATCTGCCATTTGGATGCCAAATCTTCCAGTCTCGCAAGGCCCTCCTGCAATTTATTACAATATGTTTGTGATTTAACGACTCTGAATAATTTAGTATCATCTCCAAATCTGATTAACTCATTCGTATTTTTTCCAGATCATTTATAAATTTATAGAAAAACACTGGTCCAAGTACAGTTCCACTGTTTACCTTTTTCCACTGTGAAAATTGATCATATTTTCTAATTCGTGTCTTTTAACCAGTTTGTAATCCATGAAAGGACACCACCTCCGATCCCATGACTTTTGGTTTTCTTAGAAGCCACTCATAAGGGAATTTGTCAAACACTTTCTGAAAATCCAAATACACTACATCTACCAGTTTACCTTAACTGCATGTTTATTAACCCCTTCAAAAAAACAAAGCAGATTGATGATGCATGTCTTCCCTTGAGTAAGTTCATACTAACTTTGTTCTATTAAACCAAGTCTTTCTATATGCTCTGTGATTTTGATCTTTAGAATAGTTTTCACTATTTTTCTTGGCACTGAAATCAGGCTCACTAGTATACAGTTTCCCAGATCACCCCTGGAGCCTTTTTTAAATATTGGGGTTACATTGGCCATCCTTCAGTCTTTATGCACAATGGATAATATTAATGATAGGTTACAAATTTTAACTATTAGATCTGAAATTTCATTTTTTAGTTCCTTCAGAACCCTGGGGTGCATATCATCCAATCTAGGTGATTTTCTACTCTTTAGTTTCTCAATCTGGCCGACTACATCTTCCAGGTTCACAGTGATTTGGTTCAGATCATCTGACTCATCAACCTTGAAACCATCTCCAGAACCAGCATCCCCCCAACATCCTCATTAGTAAACACAGAAATAAATAATTCACTAGAGATGTGAATCGCAACCGGAATGGTAGGAACACTGGATGGCCCGTGCCATTTTTAAAGATGGCGGCTGCCATCCAGTATTCCCTCCATGTGACAGGGGCCGACCAATGGCACGGATACCCTGTTACATGGTAAGGGCAAAGGGCCATCGGCGCCATTTTGATTAGTGACAGCTGACGGCCCGGGAGCGGGAGATTGCTCCCGGGACCCCCACTGGACCACCAGGTACCTGTAAAACGTTTTTTGGGGGGTCGGGAGGGTGGGGGAAGCTAAGGGATTAGTTTTAAAGGGTCGGGGTGGGTTTAGGGGTTATTTTGTTTGGCGTTTTTCCTGCCCTCCCCCAAAACGATAAGAGAACCCCCTCAAACAATATCATGGGGTTTTCCTATCGTTTTGAGGGAGCCCCCGATTTCTGACGATTTTGAAAATATTGTACAATATTTTCAATCGTCCGAAGCCCGATTCACATCCCTATAATTCATTTAGTCTTTCTGCAATGGCCTTATCTTAACTAAGAGCCCCTTTAACCCCTTGGTCATCTAATGGCCCAACTGACTCCCTCATAGATTTCTTGCTTTGGATATATTTTAAAAAGGATTATTTTGAGTTTTTGCCTCTAAGGACAATTTCATTTCAAATTCTCTTAGCTTGCCTTAACAATGTTTTACAGTTAATTTGACAATGCTTATGCTTTATCCTCTTTTCTTCTGAAGGATCCTTCTTCCAATTTTTGAAGAATTTCTCTTTTTGGCTATAGTAGCCTCTTTCACCTCATCTTTTTTTTTTATTTTTTATTTTTATTTCACCTCATCTTTTAACCATGCTATTAATAATTTTACCTTCCTTCCACCTTTCTTTTTGTGTGGAATACATCTAGTCTGTGCTACTTTGATGGTATTTTTGAACAATGTCCACACCTCATGTATACTTTTAATCTTTTCAGCTGTACCTTTCAGTTCTTTTCTATTTTCATCACTTTTATTAAAGTTTTGAAAATGTAGTGTTAGAGCTGTAGATTTAGTTATTGTCCCCCTTCCAGTCATTAGTTCAAATTTGATCATGTTATGATCACTATTGCCAAGAAGCCCCACTACCTTTACCTCTCTCACTAAATCCTGTGACTACTAAGAACTAGATCTTAAAATGCTCCTTCTCTCAATGGTTCCTGAACTAATTGCTCCATGAAGCAGTCATTTATTCCTTCCAGGAGCTTTATGTTATTATCCAGAGTAACAGGCTTGCATCCTGTTACAGTGAGAAATTCTGACATTTTGTTAATATGGAGGTTATATCCATGATAGGCTGTATTTGAGAGAGCTTCTTTATAAGGTCACTAAAAGTTAACATCAGCTTTTAACGACAACACAAAGACCATGTGGGAAATGTGGTGAGAAAAATTCTGAAAATTAAAAATCAAACTTTAAGTACAAATTTTCTTGAAGATATATGGCTAGACTTTAAAAACGTATGCACGTAAAACCCAGGGGTTTACGCATGTGGCCGGGCTTTACAAGCACTGGGCCAATTTTCAAAAGGCCCGGCCATGCATGTTTACCCCCAGGATGCATATAAGTCCTGGGACTAACCAAAGGGGTGGTCCGGGGGAAGGGGTGGGACAGTCCGGGGGAAGGGGCAGGGTGATCCGGGCGGCAGACTGGGGTAGTTCGGGGGGTGGGGCAGGGAGGTGCCAGAGGTGCTCGGCACAGCAGCCATTTGCCACTGTGCCAGGTCATTGTGCGCCGGCACCCAACTTGCTCCTGCTCGGAAGCAGGAGCAAAAGGTAGGATAACAAATTTTGGGGTATTTAGGATAGGGATGGGGAGGGCAGGATAGGGGAAGGAGAAGGGAGGTTAGGCTAGGGGATTGGGAAGTTCCAACTGGAGCAGACTGGGAGGGAACTGGGGAAGGCCCTGATGCGTCGTCCCACATATTTGTGAAGGTTGTTCGCCGTTGCGAGCGCTGACCTGTGATTGCATAACATGCACGCGTCCATGTGTGCGCTCTGCGTAGCACATGCACATGGACGAGATTGCGTGATATTTTAAAATCTACCCCATAATCTTTAGATATTTGTAAAATGTTACTTAAAGCAAATATGATTACAGCATATTAAGTAGTTGTAGGCAATGTGCTATATTCTTCTTCAAAAAAAGTTAGTCACTTTAGGAAAGCTCTGGATTTTAAAGTAAAAAAAGGAAAATAATGTATTTAAATTGCATTTTAATTATCCATTAATTCTGATACCATTATGTCTCATCTATACTTCATCATTACAGTGATGTACATGAAATTATCAGTATGATTTGTATGCATTTCTGTTCTTTAAAACAAACCACTATCTACTTATGATTCATTCCATTCAGAAAGTAAATATACAATTGCAAAGGGTGCTTTCAGAAGTACTTAGCTAATGCAAGAAATCATTATACTTCAGTTTAATCTGAGAAAATCCAGCTTTTATATTCTTGTCATCCACTGTAGATAAAGTTTGACCAAAGAACAGTGTACTATGTGACTGGTAATTATATTTTCAGTTCACTCATTCTTCAAAATGACTTCCGACTTTCTTAGGTAATGAAAAGAAAATTGTGCCTGCTCATGCCAAATATGCATTCTCAAGCCAGATTTGTTAATATATGTAAAATTTTAAAATTGTCAGCATGTGCACCTGAAAATCTGATCCTTTTTTTTTCTTCACTAAGCATTCTCCTGGAGTAACACAGGGACAAATTAGAATATTCCAAATTGTTTGCACTTTTACCTAGAAAATGTTACTGCCGTATTGTTAACCCTTGAAAATTAACAGCTACAAATTAAAGGCACTCACTTTCATTGCATCTGCTATTGTTTGGGCAGCCAGAGACAAAACAATATTGTACATTGGAATATCAAATGTATGTGAGCTGGCTTACTGTCCCTATCTACAGAAGGCGTGGAGGCGCTTAGATAGAGGTGTAGGTTTTTCTTGACAGAGTGTGTTAAGATAGAAGAAGAATTCATGGGTATCCTTACAACTATAGAATCATTGACTACAAATTTGAAGGTAAGCTTCTTTTTGTAAAAATATTTGGTATAAGCGTAGGGTAGTGTTTTCAATATAGAGATATTGTGGTAACTTCTGTGTTCTGCATTTGTAGGAGATATTTGTGCATGAAGCAGTAATTTGTCTGCAGGCGTTCATTCATGTTGTTGAAAGAATTGGCAATGAGCAGGGTGCTAGGTTAGCCATTGACTTTCCGTTGTTGGTCTGACAATTCAGTTAGGATGGAAATATTTATGTTTAATGCATTTGTGTCATTGTAGAGTTGGCTCTTCCCCTGATGAAGCCGTTGCAGTAAAACAAAGGCTCTTGTAGGAAATCAGTTATTAGAGATGTAATTCATCCGAACCTTTTGGTTCGGCCTTCGTTTTCAGCCCACAGTGGGAAATTTCATTTTATGGCGGTTTGGGCTGATTATTTGTGGCCACCCAAAAAGTTAAATTAACTACAACCCCGCCCCCCCATGACTTGCCGAAAGTCCCTGGTGGTCCAGCGGGAGTCCCGGGAGCAATCTCCCCTTCTCGGGCCTTCGGCTGCCAGCAATCAAAATGGCGCCGGTGACCCTTTGCCCTTACCATGTGACAGGGGCTATCAGTGCCATTGGTCGGCCCCTGACACACGGTAGGAACAATGGATGGCCCATGCCATTTTTTAAGATGGTGCCGGCCATCCTTGCTCCTACCATATGACAGGGGCCGACCAAAGACACTTAGCCCCTGTCACATGGGAAGGGCAAAGGGTCACCGGTGCCATTTTGATTGTTGGCAGCTGACGGCCCGAGAGGGGGAGATCGCTTCTGGGACCCCTGCTGGACCACTAGGGACTTTTGGCAAGTCTTGGGGGGGTCGGGAGGGTGGGGGGTTGTAGTTAATTAAATTTGAAGGGTTGGAGTGGGATTTTATTTTTAATGTATCCTTTCTCCCCCCCAAAAAAACAATAGGAAAACCACACAAAATTTTGTGGGTTTTCCTTTCGCTTTGTCAGCCCCCCAAATTGCAACAAAATAGGAAATATCATCTTTATTTCCTATTTCGTAGCAAAAGAATGCACATCTCTAACAGTTATTAGTGCCCATTAGACAAGGAGGGAATCCAATTACCTGTTTGTATTGCAAGTGGAACATCGTGGATATCAATGAGAATTTCAGAGGACGCATACAGGACCATTAGCACCAGTGGACATGTGTTTTTTTTTCCTGTTAGTAGTAGGGATGTGCAATCGTTTTGCCCAAATTAGGCAATGCCAAAGAAATTGCCTAATTCGGAATGGTTCGGGAGAACTGAAAAATGATTGATTTTTTCAGAAATTTCGTAAAAAATTAATTTTGGAGTTAGTGTGCGCTAACCCGAAAATCGGGTTTTGTTAAGAAAAATGTTATATTTATTCACATGTTTTACAGATCCAGCATAGGTATATTCATTTATATGTTTCACATGCGCTATGCTCCTGTTTGTATTATAACAGATGTGAAACAGTGTTTCTATTTTCTATCATTGATGTAAAGGTTTATTGTAACACTGTAAGTTTTAACATTGATATTTTCAATGTTTCAAGTATTTGTTGTATGATACATATGACAACTGTTTTAGTCCAGCTTTGTAAAGGACTTTTTAAAGGAATGAATCTGGAATGAATGAGATGTATCTGGTGTACAGTGGTTTTGTATCAATAAAGCTTTTTGTGTATTATTGTTTTTGTAAGTGAATATAGACTCTCATTTATTTCATTTATGACCTATCTAAACATGCCAATGGTATTCCTAATTTTTTTAAATCCAAGCTAAAAGTTAGCATGCTATGGGAGCAAATAGGTACTTCAGACAGGAAAATTGTTTCAGGTAAATCATCATTTACCTGGATAAATGGAAATGAAAATGTTCCTCATAATGGGACAAGCAAAACAATATCTCAAGTTTCCAAAAGTAAATTGTTAATCTTCTGATGTAATTATACTCTTGAAACTAGGACAAATTGGCCTTGGATTTGCACACATAGAGGCCAGTATTCAAATACCTAAAATACAGATAACCTATCCAGCTAAAATTAGCTGGATAAGTTAGCTGGGATATTCATTCAGATAAATGTCCCACTGAATATCTCTGATTAGTTATTTGGCAAACTTTAGCCAGATAACTTTAAATCTAACTGGCTGTTATTGAATATTTCCAGTTAGATGTAAAATTATCTAGCTTTGGTTAGTCACATAGCTCTAGCCTTAACCAGCTATATTCAAAAGATTATAGCCAGATAAGTGGTGAGCTGCAGGCTTGGAATGCCCTATCACAGCCCCTCCCCTGTGTAGCCAAGTCTGTAGCCTCATCCCCAAACCCCCATCATCTCCCAAAAAATATAAAGAACCAGTGCCCTGTCTCTTGCACATTCCCAGATCAAGCACATTTTTTAAAAAGTTGAACTCCAGGGCCCCCCACCAATTTTCCAATTCCCACCCCGAACCCTAAGCCTCCCATCACCCTTTACCTTCAAGCACTAAGATCTTCAATCCAGATTGTGGTAGCAACCTATTGTGACCTTGGCCTGGTGTTTCTGGCATTGCTGGGGAAAATATGCTAGAAGCATAGGCCTGCTCAGACACATCATGATCTAACTGGGTAAGTTATTTGGCTAACTCAACCCTGCCCCAGAACTCTCCCAACATACCCCTTCATTATTTGGCTGAATCTTAGCCAGATAATGACTTATCCAGCTAATGTTAGATAGATAAGCAAAAGGAATATTCAAAACTAGCTATTTAGATGGATATCTCTGCATTATCCATCTATGTAGCTTTGAATATGGATCTCATAAAATCTTAATTACTTTGCTCTTGTTGGATGAATTTTTTTAAATGTTGAGGTAGATTTTAACAGCCTAGTGTGCACCAAAATTGGGATATGTGTACACAAGTCGGGATTGTGTGCGCCCACCAAATTTTAAAAGCTACCCAGATGCATGAGTAACTTCTACTGCATGCACATCCCACTTAGGGCCTCATTTTCTAAAGTATCGCAGGCCTGCGATACTTTAGAAAATTGCGCTACTCTGGGGCGGGGGGGCGGTCCTGCGGTAGCCGGCAGCAATCGCACCGCCGCAGTGCGATCGCTGCCGGCATCGTGCCCAATAACTACACCATAGAAGGTGTAGTTATTGGGCACGAAATAGTGAGCAAAAAGGGCCTTACCTTTCCGCTCTGCACGCCGTCCTCGCGGAGTTGGTCCCGGTGACGCCCCCAACTCCTACTCTTCCGGGGCCGACTCCGCCCCTATTTCAGTAGCGCAGGCCTGCGCTACTTTCGCTAGCTATCGCAGGCTTGCGCTGTTAGCGCAAGCCTGCGATAGCTTTGGAAAATGAGGCCCTTAATTTCAAAAAGGGGTGTGGTCTGGGTGGGGCATTGGAGTTTCAGAGCATGGCCAGGAGTTGTGTGCATAAATATGTATGTACCATAGTGCTTGCCCAGATCCACTGCTGTGTAAGTTTACTTCTGCTAAGGAGGAAGTATAAGTTGTAAACAAAAAAACCCCAGTGGTTTTGGAGGGTTTTGGAGGGTCTGGGAGGGAAATGGGAAAGGCCTTGATGCGTCGCAGTATGGAAATTGCAATTCTCTAACTGGGGGGATTACAGGCTTTAAATCATGGGGCTTTCAAAAACCTAGCTCAACATTGGGCAAACTGGTGGATGAACTGGTAAAACTGGTCATGGCAGGAACATGTGCTGGTTTTAAAATACCCTGACTTACATGGAAGAAACAGGATTTATGCGCCTAGGCATGCACCCACTTGAAATTAAGTGCATATCTGCACATGCTCAGGCTAGTATTTTATGATATGTGTGCAAGTTATAAAATCGCCATGTTCCTGGGTGTGCACCGATGCACATGCGCCAATGTGCGCTTAAATGCTGCTTTGAAAGTTACCATCCCGATGTTTATTAAATTTTAAATCAAAACATCCATAGGCATCATTTTGTTGAGAAAAGAAAACTGTTAAAAGAAATAATATATATTCCAGCAAGAAAATAAGTAAATTTAGCCTGGACAAGGAAAACATATTAATTCCAAATCCAAATATACATACAAAGCAATGAAACCCCCACAATATAGGAAAGAAGAAGGTATAATAAAAGAGGAGCAAAGTGGGGGATGATATACAGTATTTTACAGTTTAATTTATTTTAAAATAAAAATATTTTTTGTATTTAAAAGCATATATATTCTGCAGATCTTAATATTGTTACTCTCAGCGGCTTATAGTATAAGGACATATACAACTGTGTTATTACTCAGCTAAGCAGCAATAAAATACAACATTGTTAAACTTAAAGTGAAAATCAAAATCCCCACCTTGAACCCGCATATATAAAATGATCTCTAAAATATTGATATTAATATTGATAACTAATATTGAAATTTGTCAATGCTTCACTAAAAGGGCATTGTAGTAAATTGTGTTAACATTTGCCATTTATGCACATTAATTTACTGATATTAATGGCATTTTTTAATGAATGCAAATGAGTTTTGCATTAAATAATGATGATTAAAGTTAGTGTGTTAAAATAAGCATTATTGCAAAAACTAACTACATATATAACAGGGCTGCAGCTATATATTTTTCATTAATGCATTTCTGTTAACTTTTGTGAGTTTTTTCATTCATTATTTTTCTCAGTCCTAAAAGGCAATTCACTGTTTTGCATATAATTACCTTATTAGCATAGGAATTTGCTTTAAAACTCTTGCAAGTTAATTTACATGTGTTAAAAGTGCTGTTGATGTGTTTAAATTAGATTGCATGTGCCTAGCAGTTCTTTTAACACATGTTAACATTTAGCAAAAACATTAGCATAGTTTACTGCAGTGTCTCCATAGAATTCTGAGCCATGTTATTTTTTCATCTATAGCAATACAATATGGGGGTTGTTTTCTAAGTCACTTACATGCTTAAAACAAACTGGGTAATTTATCAAAATGCGTTATGGCATTAACGCACATGATAAGGTGTTAATGCATGGTGTGAATGCAAACTTTTAGAAGGGGTGGGATTGGGGAGGGGTTTAGGTGGGATTAATTAAAATGAGGGGCACTATCACACTGTACAATAGCATAACATATGTGAATTTTAGGGAAGAAAGAGAGAGAGAGAGAATGAATGAATGAACGAGAGAGAACTATAAGGCCTTCATAGTACTCAACTATTGATATCTCTAAAGAAGGGCCAGCTAATAGCTTAAAGTGAGGTATTGGTGGTGTTTTAGGGTTTAGGGGCCAGTTTTATATGCAAAGTGAGATGTACAAACAGCACAGTACACCTTGGTGAAGATTTGACATCATTTGTCGTGAGGAATCTCTTACAAAGTTGAGATTTCAACTATGTTCTCTCGCCCTAGCTTGATGGTACCCTGTTATAGAGTCCATTACCACAGAGATCAGACTAACTGGTTTGTAGTTAATAGAGATGTGCATTGTTTTGTTGTATAGGTTCGGGTTTCATTTTTGGGCTCTCGCGGGAAATTTCATTTTTCTCGTGGTTCTTTTGTTTTTCATGAGTCCCGATTTTCGTGTTACTGCGCTCCTATTCCTGTTAGGGTGCAGCAACTCCCGTTAGTGCACACTAACACAAACTACAAATTTTTCTAAAATTTTGAAAAAAATCAGTTAGTTTTTTGGCATCCCCGAAATTGTCTAATTCATGAAAAACGAATGCACGTCTAGTAGTTAACAGCCTCCTCCTTTCTTGAAGTAAGTACTTTCTTGAAGCAAGCAGAGTGTATACAAGGAATTTAATGAGAAAGTTCCAGTTTATTCTTTCCTAGGATGAATGAAAGACAGAGATAATCTTTAGACAGTTAAAATTCTGAAGGTTTTCACCTAATAAATAAACTTGAACCAGTTTACCAGTGCCTTAAAACAAGTTTCACAGGAATTTCCAGGCATAGCCCCATCCAGCCAAATTTTAAATCCCCCCTGCATGCAAAAAATGGGTGTTACGCATGTGGCTGAGCCACGTACATCTTCAAAGGGGCCGGGCCATGTGCATAACTACCGATATGTGCCAAAGTGCTGGGCCAATTAAAGGGGCAAGAAGGGGAAAGGCTGGAGGTGGCCGGTAAAGCGGCCATTTGCTGCTGTACTGGAGAAGGGTTGGAAGGCACAGTAGGCAACAAAATAAAAGGAAAGACAGATAGGAGAAAGGGTTTAGAGGTGAAGTGGATAGGGGAAGGGGAAGGGAGGTTAGCGAAGGGGATAGGGAAGTTCCCTCTCAGTCCACTCCTTTTTTGGAGTGTACTGGGAGGGAAGTGGGGTAGGCCTTGATGCATCACCGTGCGTAAATTGCAATTCTCTACCCACCCTTATGTACTCCATACACACATGTAGTTAATAGAGATGTGCATTGTTTTGTTTTATAGGTTTGGGTTTCATTTTCGGACCCTTGCGGGAAATTTAATTTTTCCCATGGTTCTTTTTTTTTTCATGGGTGTTAGTGCGCGCAAATTCCTGAAGACGCGGAGCTGGAACTGAAGATGCGGGGCTGGAACTGAAGACATGGAGCTGGATACAGGAACAGACGAGCAACTAGCTACTTCAAGGAGCAAGACCTGTTGCTGAGGCAAAGGTTGGGCAGCAGGGGCTGCCTTAAATACTGCTGGTGGCCCTGGAGAGCATCCGGGTCACCGGAGGCTTTTCCTGTCATGGCCCCTTTAAGTTGGGGGCAGAGCCACGTGTGCCTAGCCAGAGCTGGGGCTGGAGGTGTGGTGACGGCCTTGTCATCTCCCCGCCATGTTAGGAGAATGGCAGTGGCGTGAGGAGCCACGACGGAGACCGGGGCAGCTGCGGGTGGTAAGTGTAGCCGGCCGTGGTGCCTCGCAGCCGACTGCCATAACAGCTGGTACATGGTCAGCAGCAGATGATCAAGCTTCTGTCAACGATGGCAGGAGCTGGATCGCTGATGGTCCAGTCCCGGCCCCGGCCAAGTGTGCCCCCACCTCCCCACCAGTGACAGTCCTCCTCATCCCCCCGGGAAACATGCCCAATCTCTGTCCTCCATCCCAACCCTTTCTGTAAATAGTCAATTTGTAAATAGTTTATATTTTTCAATATGAAAATATTATCCATCCTTTAAAACTTTTGATGTATGTCCTGTTGGCTCTATGGGAGCACCGGCCTCCAGTGCTGTGCCTGTAATGTGCATTGGAGAAGTTAGGGGAGAGGATGATGACAAGAGTAATGACACAGTTAGGTGGGAAATGGGGAGAGAGTAGCTAAAGATAGGTAGAAGTGTCTAGGGGGTGATATCTAGTGGTTGGGAGAAAAGGTGAGAAAAGGGAAAAAAATCTGAGGTTGTGCCATTATTGCCTGTGATTTTATTAGCAAGCTTCCCATGTTTGGGGAAACGCTTAATCATAGTTGAATGAAGCATAAGAAGGTAACAAATAGACAACTTGAAAACACTGGAAAAATGAGAGACATTGCAACCTTTGAAAAACAGGGAATTAATTTATTGAGAAAACAAAAACAAAAACTGTCACTGTCATGTTGCTGATGTGAAGGCTTGGCTTAAGGCCCCAACGGCCAGAACCAGTCTTCCCACCAGTGCGGTGATGTTGTTTTGGAATTCTAAATTCTCCTGCTGCATCTGCTGGAGGACCGATTGGACTCCAGTCCACCCCTCCACAACAGCGAAGTTGTGATCTTGCTGCTGTTAAATTAGGTTAGTCATCCTGTTGTTGTCAAGCTCATCCAGGCAGATGAAGGGCATACCAACTAGAGATGTGGTTCGTTTATCGCACGAATTAGGAAATTACACAAAATTGCCTAATTCGTTGTGGTTTCGAAGGCCCCAAAACCCGAAAAGAATTTTCCCCGAATTTCGGGGAAATTTCGTTTTTCGGGTTTGCATGGGGAGAGGGGCACTTTTTTTTTTTTTAAATTAAAAACCACCCCAAACCACCCCAAACATTTAAATTAACGATAATACAACACCCCCCCTGATCCCGATCCCTCCCCAAGACATACAAAGTACATCCCTGGTGGTCCAGCGGGGTCCCGGGTTCCATTTGCCCTCCGTGCCCGTGCTACTGCAAGCCATGCTCTTTAAAATGGTGCCGAATAGCCTCTGAACTACCATGTCACAGGGGCTACCGGCGCCATTGGTCAGCCCCTGTCACATGGCCATCGTCCATAGATGCCTGTATTTTAGTAAGGCGAAGGTCCCTGCAGGAAGATAGCTTGAGGAGCATCTTCTTAGAGGGCCTATCTTCTTGTATCAAAGATGAGCTGGCTGCTCAGGACCTTCCGGACTCTTTGGATGCACTCATCGACCTCGCCGGTAGAATAGACTTTGGGAGATTTGAAGAAGAGCGTCCGCAGACAGCGAATCAAGAACCTTTTGCCTGCAGGGGCCTCCGCCATCTTGACAGCAGGGATGCGGGACCGGCAGTCTACACTCTTCCGCGCGCTCCTCTGTCGCATCACCTCCTCCTTCAAACAACAAGAGGGGTGGGCCCCCCTGGACAGCAGTATCCACACCGGGTGGAGGACGTGCGCTTATGAAAGAGCTGAAAGTGAGAAATCCAGATAGCCTGCAGACTGCAACAGCAAAACCCAATAGTGCAGTGTGAGATATTGTAAAGGAAATGTTCCAAGTAGGCAAGTAACAGCAAAACCTGGAATTGCAATATGAGATATCTTGAGAAAACCTGAGATTACAATATGAGATATCTTGAGAAAAGAAAAGTCCAGCCAGTGGAGTAGAATAACAAAGACCACGAGCTCAGTATGAGATATCTGAGAAGAGGCGCTCTTAGTAATCAACAAATATGTCAGTGAGACTGGAGATTGCTGTATGAGGCATCTAATAGAGAGATGTCTAAGTAGCTAATAGGATGCCAAAGCGATGTCTGAAATTGCAATCAGCCTCCACCTTTATTGTAGCAGCCTTTCAAGGCCAAGCTTCATACCTGGACCAGGTGTAAAAAGTTCATGTAGCCTGTAGCAAACACAGTTCCGCCCCGCTGCACTCCAGAAAAAGAAAAAGGGCTGAGCCCAAGAGGCGAAGAGAATCAGAATTTGTAGCAATAAAGACAGTCCCAAGGCTCCAGCCCCCGTGCTCCGTTCGAGTGTAATACCTCTAGCTGATAGCGCTGCCTCAGCTCGGGAGCTGCTCCTTCAGATCACAACACACCCGGGTTCATAGGACCAGGTCCCCCAACCCTCCGGAGAATGATCCTGTGCCTCCAGAGTAAAAACGCCACTATGCAGCTTCAGTAGAACGATGAGTCAAGCGGGCCTCACCACATGGTGGCCGCCATCTTGGTCGTGCCACAGCTGCTCCTTCTTTGCTTAAATCCACCGGCATCCACCACCTAGAAAGTTCAACTTAGGGGCCCATCGATCCGTTAGGACTCCTTAACTGAATGCTGCTTAGTACGCCCTCCGTTTTCGGGCAATCGGGGGGGGGAAAGCCGCAAGGGCCGCGGAGCTCAAACTTCCACCTTCGCTCCTGGTGACGTCATCACTGGAAGTCCCCCCTGCTTTTTCAAAATTTGCTCACCACAATTTTTTATTACACAACTTTTTTTCCTTCCAGAAATAGCAATACTTTTAATTTTAAGCAAAAGATGTACAATTACAAAATGGATTAAATATACTGATTTTACATGATTTTATACTTTTTAACCCTAATTTACCATGAGATTTGACTTGGAGCTAACTTGGATTTACTTATCAGAGTGCAGTAGCCTTGTGATTAGCACAGCAGGCTGCAACAGCTTAAGAAATTCTCTTTACATGCAATTGCTGCAGGTTTAAGTTTGGAATATATAGGGAAGGGAAAATATTTGAGTATATCTCACCTTAATCTGCCAATGAATAGGTATTAGCCATAGCCAAATGTAAATAAAACTGTATTATTGAGCTAACCAAATAGAAGTGATCGAAAAACAAGAATATAGTAAAAGAGTAAGCTCAAAATATATATATATTTTTTTTAACTTTGTCGTACCACTTTCTGTGGCTTTAGCCAAGCTTATTATTGCTGTTTATTGTTAAGTTATTTTGTCACTGATTCAAATAGGCTTTTTTGGCCCATTCTGCATCAATGGGGAAAAAAAGCATAGTAAATCAGGTCCTTTATCTTTTACTTCATTTTATTATTTACTATGTGCTTTTAAATAAGACTTGGGGGGCACATTTAAAAGTCATTTCCGCAGGTCAATTAATGTTTTACAAATTAAAATGAGTTCTATGAAAATTTCCCTCAAGTAAGGGGAAAAATAAGCAAATTATTTGTGCTGCACTCATTTTATTGTAAACCACTTGGGAATTTTGATAGTGTGGTCTATAAATACACAAATAAATATATAAATAAATAGTTAAGATGCTGCTTTGCTTGATTTTGCAATGCAACAGCTTCCTAGTTATGAATTTAAATAATATGTTTTTACACGTAAAACTCTGTACTAAACTTTTCTGTTTGTACAGAAAATAAACTTTGCAACAATGGCTTTCCTTGCTGAATTGTCAAAAAGTGCATGCTATCATAAATAATGCACAATAATCGCTGATTAAGGGGTGAATTTTCAAAATGTATCATGCATAAAAATTAGCATATACGCAGGTAAGTAGCATCTGCTCACATAATCCATATTATATAAAAGTCAGAAATCTGCGTATGTTCACTTTCATGTGCACATATACATGCATTAGAAAGGGGAGTCTAGGGGTCTTCTGGGGAGGGGCAAACACACGTTAGTTACAATTTTAAAAGACCCATACATGCGTACATTTGCCAACTTGTGTATTTTTAAATCTGCTAATTATCTGGCATAAGTGATATATTGTATCGTAATGACTGGGTGGGAGGTCTGAATGAATTGCGGGGAGATCAGTCTGAAGAACCATGAAGGTTTCATTCACCTGGAGAAGGACTGGGTGAACTGGTGAACTAATTGGCAAACTAGTTAATTTCATGTATATGCACATTTTAAAATTGTCCGATTTACACATACGCATTTATATTTTTCACACAGGAAAATTCTGTTTGTTCAATGCATTGATATACATAGCTTCATTGCATTGCATTTATTCACACGTAAGCCTACATTCTCATGTAAGTTGGGGGGTAGACCTAGGTGTTTTATAAAATGCACATATATCATACACACAAGTAATGAAATACTTGTTTTTATCTGCTTGCAGCCATCAAGATACATATATGCTGCCATGCATATATGTTTGAAAGTTATCCTCTTATTGTACAAAGCCGCCTGCACAAAACTCATTACCACTCTATGAAAGGCTATGAGGCAGATTTTAAAAGGGTTATGCACATAATAAATGCATGTAACCCTTTTAAACCCACTCCTGCACGCGACAAGCCTATTTTGCATAGGCCTGGCAAAGCGCGCAAGCACCAGGACGCGCGTATGACCAGGGGCTTGAAAAAAGGGGTGGGGAGTGGGCGGAACGAGGAGGGGGCAGGACCGAGGCCTCCGGCACAGCGGTTGTGCCGGGGGATCGCACGCCGGCACAGCAAATAGCATAATAAAGGTAGGGGGGGATTTAGGTAGGGCTGGGGGGCGGGTTAGATAGGGGAAGAGAGGGGAATGTGGGGGGGTGCGGAAGGAAAGTTCCCTCCGAGGAAGCTCCGATTTCAGAGTGGCCTCAGAGGGAACGGGGAAAGCCATCGGGGCTTCCCTAGGGCTTGGCGCACCCCCCCTTGTGCGCGCCGACCTTGGATTTTATAACATGCGCGCGGCTGCACGCACATGTTATAAAATCTGGCATAGATTTGTGCACACTGGGTTGCGTGCACAAATCTACGCCCACGCGTAGATACGAAAATCTGGCCCTATGTGTATAGTAATAGAATTACAAGGAGGTACTCAAGCATACTAGCACTAATCAGAGATATCTTATGGAAATCTGCAGCTGTTTTTTTTTTTTTTGGTGCATACTGCCTTATATTTGATGCCACCATAATTGAAAGAAAAAGAAAAGAAAAGCTTGCAACTACACTAGAGCACCTGAGGAAAAGCTTATAATTATTGGAATATCAATATCTAATGTAACCTATTTGAATTGGAAGACTAGTAAAATTCTAACTGATTCCTCTAGGAAAACAGACCATGTTAATTACCTGCCTCTAATTACATCATTTGACTTCCAGAATTACTAACTTACATTAAGAAAAGACAGGTGTTGCACTGATGATTGCTAATATATGTTTTAGGATCAATATATTTACTACATGAATATCTGTAAAGCACAGTGGAATAGCAACGTCTGGTATCAATTTCAATTTTGCTTAAGTAAATTAGATTATGAATGTATGGAGGTTTTTTTTCATATAAAGCCGCTGTCTATTACCAAAGAATTTTGAGAGTAATGAGTATAGTACTATTATCTTATGTTAGTTATATTTCGTTTTAAACATTTATAGTTGAAAGGAATTATTTGTACCGAGGTAAGATCATCTTTCATAATGGAAGGGGGTTCTGAATTCATATTACACAAGAAAATCACAGAACCTATAGTCTCTCTCTCATAAGTACTATGTATGTAGTTTTAATAATAAAACATAAAGGATTCATGATATTTACTTACAAAATTGTATAGAACAGTGCACATAAGTAGATTAAAATGTTAGCCTAGACTAGTATATGCCAGGAGAATAATTTATTTCCCTGGCCCACACTCTTATCTGTGCAATTTCCATTGGAATTGCATTCCAATTTCACTAATCATTTCAATAGTCCAGTGCACCTCCCCTCCACATTCAAGTCCCAATAAGGAAGATGCAGTTCTTAAGTTTTATAAACATAAATTTGTTTTTGTGATCTCCCACTCTACTATTCTTGCAAATATACCTACATTCTCTCTTGTATATTTTGCTTCCTATACAGAAGTCAATTTGCAGTCAGGTACCAAATAGTCAGGTACACACCTAAATTCTACCCTGAATTTTCAGACAACTGGTGTGACAGTGAAACTGTTCTCAAAATCAGACAATATTTGTCCAAAATCTGTCTGGTAGATTTTAAAACCTCTGGGGTAGATTTTCTAAAAGTGCACTTGCGCGTATATCTTATAAAATCCGGGGTTGGCGCGCGCAAGGGGGGTGCACATTTGTGCAACTTGTGTGCGCCGAGCCCTGCGCGCGCTGCCCATTCCCTCCGGCCTCCTCCCACCTTCCCCTCCCTTCCCCTACCTAACCCACCCCCCCAGCCCTATCTACACCCCCCCTACGTTTGTCGACAAAGTTACGCCTGCCTCTGGTAGGCGTAACTCACGTGCGCCAGTGGGCTGCTTGCGCACCATTACCCAACCCGGGGGCTGTTCCAGAGGCCTCGGCCACGCCCCCGGGCCGGCATCATGCCCCGTGACATGCCTCTGGAACGCCCTGAACGTCGCGCTGCCCCCCCCGACACCCCCCGACACGCCCCCTAGCGAAGCCCTGGGACTTACACGCATCCCAGGGCTTGTGCGCGCCGCTGAGCCTATGCAAAATAGGCTCAGCGCACACAGGGGGGTTTTAAAAGGGTTACGCGCATAACTTATGCGCGTAACCCTTTTAAAATCTACCCCTCTATGTTCATCGAAGCTGAGAGATATGTGCTTGACTCGGCGTGATGCATGGATTTTAAAACCCACACTGGTACGCATATATATCCTACTATGCACACAAATCATAAAAAGCAAAAAACAGGTGGGGCATGGACAGGCCGAGTCTGTAAAATGAAGTCAGTGCATAAGTGGTTATGCACACAAGCAGGTGCCGGGGTCCCGATGAGTAACTTTACTTCCGCTAGGAATGGATAAGTCATGTAACAAAAAAAGATAGGCTACTCAGAGGAGTTTTAAGGGTCAGGGGTAATAGAGTAAAAGGGAGGCAAGATAGGTGGATTAGGAAGTCCTCTCCTTTACTGGGGCGAACTGGGAGTGAACTGTTAAAAAGGGCTATTGCGTCGGTGTGCGTAGCTACTAAAATTCCCCAAACTCATGCACGAGAGGCAGCATTTACATGCATATGCGTGCATCAATATAAAATCATGTGCACATGTATGCATGCATAGATGATTTTATTACATGATTTTATTTGCCACATCCATGTGCATGCCTCATCAAATGCACACAGGTACTTGCCAGGTACTTGTGACTTGGATTGGTCAGTGTTGGAACCAGGATGCTGGGCTTGATGGACTCTTGGTCTGACCCAGAATGGCATGTTCTTATGTTCTTATGGTTCACCTCTAAGTTTGTACTGGACATTTACATTTGGCAGTTGGATTTTCTGCCCACTTGGATTGCAGCACCCTCTAGTTTCTGATTCCTGAATATGGAAAACACATAGATGGTAACTTTCAAACCAGCATACATGTGCACATTTGTACCAGTCTGCACCCAGGTGCATGGCTATTTTATAACATACACTCACATATGCGCGTACGTTATAAAATAGCTTGGCCATGCACACATGCATGCCAAATTTTAAGTGGGAGCACAAATCCCACTTGTATCGCGTAAATTGGGTCTTTTTAAAAGGGCGTATGCCAATGGCATTCTCAGTTTTACCAGTTTGTCCCCAGTTTACCCAGTTAAGAGATAGGTCCTCCAACTCCCCCTGGCTTGACAGTCTTCACTCTCTCCAGTTAGTCCTGACCCTTAAAATCCTGAAGATCTGCTTGTTTTCTTTAAATTTTAACTTCTACGGCATCCATAGCAGAAGCAAGGTTATGTGACAGGGGGCCTGCTGGACCAAGTCAGTATTTATGCACACATCTTAGGTTCATGCCCCGAAATGCCAATGTCTTGCTCAGACCACACCCATGCCCCACCCCTTTATGTAAACTTTTGAGATGTGCACAATGCGTGAAATACATGCTTATCTCTGCAGATTTTAAATCCATTCGACAAGCCCGAGCCTGACTTGTTCACACTTCCGCGATCGGGAGGCCCGCCCCTCCTGACGTCATCGAGGGCAACGGCGAGCGGTTAAACAGCGCCTTCCATCAGGCGCCCGCGAGCAGGGAGGCCATCCACCATCACCGGGCGCCCTGCGGCGTGTCACCACCGCCATGAGAAAAAGAAAGAAAATGACAGCGGGAAGTGAGAGGGGAAAGGCGATGAGAGGGCCCCGATTGGGAGGCCCGCCCCTCCTGACATCGAGGGCAACGACGAGCAGTTAAACAGCGCCTTCCATCAGGTGCCGTGCGTCGCTCGCCGAAGGGGCGTGACAAAGGGCACCCCTTCGTGCAATCCGAAGTCCGAGTGCTAGTTAATCTTTATAAAAGGATATCTCTCGCTGTTAACAGTCATATTAATTTGCTTGTAACCTTCCCATGTTGTAAACCATTTTGATGGCTTTATAATAAAGCCGAATGACGGTATATAAAACCTGTAAAATAAATAAATAAATAAATAAATAAACAATCAATGTGCGCTTCAGGCTTTTAAAATTCACCTTATAGGTAACATGGTACTCACAAGCCAAAGCACAACTTAGCCCAACAAAATCTGCTGCTCCTGGTGGAGTTCTTTAACTGAGTCTTGTGATACTGGCTCTCAGGAGTAGTAGATGTTCTCTACAAATGGTCAACACAACCAACAGATATGAATGTATTTAAAATCAGCAAAATTAATAAAACACATTCATTAATCTGAAGAACTGATATGGAGAATAGGGATATGCATTTATTTAAAACAAAATAGACAATGTCGACAACATTGTCTGTTTAGTCATATTTAGTTGGAACCATGATATGAAAGATAAAAATGCCAGGATTTTTTAGTTTTGTGTTAGTGCGTACTAACTTCCATTTATGTACACTAACTGGACTTAGTGTACACTGACTGGACTTAGTGCACACTAGGAATAGAAGGCAACAATTGTAGTAGGGAGATCAGAGCTCACGTCTCACTTCTGCTCCTTATGACATTGGGTAAATCACTTTACCCTCCACTGCCTCAGGTACAAACTTAGATTATAAATCCTTTGGGGATAGGGAAATATCTACAATACCTGAATGAAATCTGCTCTGAAGTGCCAAAAACTGAAATATAAAAATCAAATACATAAAAATTAATTAACATATTTATTGAGTTTTTGTATAGTCTTGAACTGAAAACAAAATATAATATATAGAGCTCACAAACAGCAAATAGTGAGGATTTAAATATCCATTGATGTCTATGTACTGAAACAAAAGAGAATTAATTCACAAGCAAAACCAGAGGGGTAGCTCTGAGCCCGGAAAGCTAAAATTAAACACACAAATCCACAATAAAGTCACTTTATTGTCCAAAATGATAATACTTAGATTCTTGAAGATTTTACAGCATGCACGTTTATCTAAATTGCAGATGTATTTCAGTGCTACAGCATGTGTTTATGCCTATCTGAACTTTACATTTTGATAGGTATGAGATTTGTCATGCAGAACTTTACTGTATCAATTATTTCACAATACTAGAAGAGAGCAATTTTCTTCTAATCACACCTGTCTCAGGAACCTGGAAAAACAAATGATGTACAACAAATCAATCTCATAAAAATACATTTATAGCATTTTTATCTCACTCTGTTAGGGTGCAGGATGATAATGAACTTTGTATTTTTTCAATATACATGAAGAGAATGAACAGGGGAAAGAACTAAGATATATGTCCCTTAAGGGGGTGATTTTCACAGCTTAAAACTTGCATAAAACCCAATTTTATGCATTCTAATGGCGGTTTTAACATTGACCCAGCCTCAGTGCATGAAGGAAGGGTAATGTACAAAAGTGTGCAGATGTCAGCATATATAGTACACACATAAATTGGTGTGCACAAAGCCATGTCTGCATTTTCTTAACTGGCAGGAGCTGCACTATTTACAAAATACCATTTATGCCTGTTCTTAAAGTATACATATAGGGTTCTGTAAGCATAAAGGGCCGGATTTTAAGAGGTACACGAGGGCGTAGATTTGTGTGCGCAACCTGGCGTGCACAAATCTATGCCCGATGTTATAACATGTGCAAGCAGATGCGTGCATGTTATAAAATCTGGGGTCAGCGTGCGCAAGTGGGTGCACACTTATGTACCTTACGCGCACCGAGCCCTATGGGGACCCCCGATGGCCTTCCCCGTTCCCTCCGAGGCCGCTCCGAAATCGGAGCGGCCTCGGAGGGAACTTTGCTTTTGCTCCCCCCACCTTCCCCTCCCTTCCCCTATCTAACCTGCCTCCCAGCCCTACCTAAATCCCCCCCTACCTTTATTTTCTTATTTACGCCTGCCTCTGGCAGGAGCTGCACTATTTACAAAATACCATTTACGCCTGTTCTTAAAGTATACATGTGTATACGCCTCTGGCAGGCGTAACTTGCGTGCGCCGGCTAGCTGCCGGCGCATGATCCTCAGGCACGGCCACTTTGCTGGAGGCCTTGGTCCTGCCCCGCCCCCTTTCCGCCCCTTTTTCAAAGCCCTGGGACATACGTGCGTCCCGAGGCTTGCACGCGTCGCTGGGCCTATGCAAAATAGGCTCGGTACATGTAACCCCCCTGCATGCATAAATCCAGCCGGATTTACGCGCGCAGGGCTTTTAAAATCTGGCCCAAAGTTTTTAAATGCAGAAATCTAAATATTTTCTGTATGTATTTTTCAAAAGTACATGCATATATTTTATACACACAACACTGCTAGTGTGCCCATGCTTCCAATTTTTGCAAAATACTATTTGCACACATGCAAGCTGATTGCATGTGTAACTTCCAATTTAATATGCTAAAAGCTTTTGAAAAGCAACTCCAAAAGGAGAGTCATTCTAAGAAGCAAAATCAGCACTTATGTGCATACTTTTATATTTTTAAAACTATGGAGTAAAGTTTCAAAGTAGTTTTGTGCGTACATTTGTAAGTGCATAAAAGTATTTTTCAAAGACAGGCTAAGTACATGCAAACTTGTATTGGGAGATGTTGAAGAATGGTTTGGATGTTCGTGCGCACTTTGCTATTTTTTAATGAACATACACCTGTATGTCATCAAGAATACAAAGACACTATTACATCTACTATTTAATAGAGATGTGCTTCATTAAGTCCTATAGTCTCGGGCTTCATTTCGGGGCCCCTTGTGGGAAATTTTGTATATCCCGTGGTTCAGGGTTTTTTTTGGGGGGAGGCCCAATTTTCGTGTTAGTGCGTGCTATTGGGCGTTAGCACGCACTAACACGAAAAATTGATTTTTCTGAAATTTTGGAAAAAAATGTTTCAATTTTCGGATCCCCTGAACCATACCGAATTAGGCTATTTCATTGAAATTGCCTAATTCTGGAAAAATGAATGCACATCACTACTATGCAACACATCATATTAAAAATACATGGCCTTTTTGACCTGGTGTTTGGCATGGTGACTTCTCCTAGTTAGTGGATTAGGTAGCTTGCTAGCAGTGACTTTCAGTGACATTTATAGTAGGGGATTCAGACTAAAACCCTCAGATGGCTTTCCACTTCCAACTGGCCCCCCTCCAACTCTTGAATCACCAGTAATCTTGCTCCCTTTGACCCCTTTACTCTCCCACACACCCATCCCCAACCCTTCAACAGTCTCGCTCCCTCTGTTCCTTTTCCCTAACATACAAAAGACAATTGGAACCCATATGGCATTAGGCTTTTTGTAATATGAATTGGATGTGGGCTTGACCCTCAGAAAGCCATGAGTAAGAAAATATAGTAAACCTCCCATACCAAAACAGCATTAACTGCCAGCACTCAAACAGTAAAAACCTTATGTATAAAGAGGCAAAAATGCAAATATTACATCATGCCCTAAAACACCAATACACCACCTATTAGGTAAACAGAACAAGCAAGGCTTCCTAAAAATACCAGCAAAATGAATACTTTTACTTAAAAATATTGTACAAGCGCTTTTAAAATTACTTAGGCTCCCTTTTTCAGATGTCAGATCAGAAATATTCACATTTAAAGAAGGGTCCTATATTGTCATAGTAGGTCATGTCAGTATTTTGGGATAATACTTACATAGCTCCAATGAAAGCTGTCCCAGCCTGCCAAGAATACAGTTTATCCCAAGAAACAAATCTGCCATATCAAAACAACACTAACTCCCAAGACTCAAACAGCAGAAACCCTACCCAGTAAAGAGCACCACTGCAAATATTACATCAAGAAAACATTTAAAAACAACTGACATATCAAATAACATCTAACAATTAAAACTAATAGGGATAAAAAAAATCCTCTGCTCTTCATACCTGGGAAGAGCAGAGGATCCTTTAGCTTGTACTGGATTAATTGGGGGGAGGGTGTACAAACTTTATCCTCTTTCTCTCCTCCTTCTCTCCTCCATACATAACCTCCAAACCACACACACATACTCACTGCCACTTTCTTCTTCACACACACACACACACACACACACCCACACACACATGCACACATGCATGCACAAACCCACATACAAAGGCACTCTCTCATACTCAGTGTCTCTCTTCCTCACACTTCAGTGTCTCTTCATACTATATCACAATCAGTGACTCTCTCTTCTTCATACACATACACACAAAGGCATGCTCTCACATTCAGTGGCTCTCTCCCCTTCTTATATACCCACAGGCAATCTCACACTCACTGATTCTCTCTCTCCCTCATATACACACAGGTAGTCTCTTTCACTCAGTGTCTCCCTCTCTATCCCTCACACACATATCTCTCACACTCTGGCTCTTACACACACAGGCTCTCTCTCACACAAATAAAGGAACTCTCTCACTCTCAGTGACTCTCTCTCTCCCTCATACATACACACACACACACACACACACAGACACAAGGTGGCTCTCTCTCCCTCTATCCCTCTCACCCACCTACCCAGGTACTCTCTCACACTCAGCAGCTCTTTCATCCCCCCAGTCACTCACACTCAATGACACTCTCTCCCTCACACACACACACACACACACACACATACATACATACACTCAATGGCACACTCAGTGGTTCTCTCTCTCCCCCTCACATATATACTCTCACACTCAGTGGCACTCTCTCCCTAACTCACACATCCATACATACAAAGGCACTCTCTCACACTCAGTGGTTCTCTGTCTCCCTCTCAAACAAATATATTCAGGTACTCTGTTACATTCCATGGCTCTCTGCTTGCGTGCACACACACACACACACATATATATACAAACCCAGACACATGCACTCTCTCATATTCAGTAGCTTTCTGTTCTCACACACAGACACTTTCTCACACTCAGTTTCCCTCTCTCCCTCACACACAAAAAGGCACTCCTACACTCTGGCTTTTAACACACACAGGCACTCTTTCATACAAAAAAAGGCACTCTCTCCTACTCAGTGACTCTCTCTCCCTCTCATACACACACACACACACACACCCACACACAGACACAGGCACTGGCACACTCTCACATTCAGTGGTTCTCACTCTCTCCCTTACACACACACATTCTCAGGCATTCTCTTCCATTCAATGGCTCGCTGCACACATACACACATACTCAGACACTCTCACATTCAGTGATCCTCCGCACACATACACACATACTCAGACACTCTTACATTCAGTGTTTCTCTACACACACATACACACTCTCACATTCAGTGGTTTGTTCACCCTCAGACACACTCACATTCTCACTCACTAACTTACTTATAGAAGTGCAGGGCCTCCCATTCTCTTTGCCATGCTAACTGGTTGCAGATCTAATCTTATTCAACCCACTACGATGGTATGTGTGTGTGTGGGGTGGGGGGGGGAGGGGAGTCTCTAACTGGGAAATCATTGTCCTTGTCCGTAAGTTTCTTTGACATGTAATATGACTTTTATGTGGGTTTTTCCTATATGGTTTTTTCCTTCTGTCTGATCCAAGATTTGCTTCTATTCTTTTAGCTGCATCTATCTTCGCGAATACACTTTAGCATCCCATAAGTTCAGTTTTATACCATACATCTTAAAATAGTTCTTGGTAGTGTACAATATTTTATTATACACAAATATATTTAACTAAAACAAAACAATAAATATATTTGAACAAATTAAAAATAAAATAATATACTTTAAAAAACAGCTGAATAAATCATTATGAAAAAGTCATGGAGAATAACCATGTAATAACCTTTCATGAATAATAAATATCAGAAATCATTCTAAACACTTTAAGCAATGAGTTCCAAAGAACTGGAACAAAGACCATAACATAAGTTCTCTTGGCCTCTATAGTATAAGCTGTTTGAGACTTCATATTTCCATGAAAAATATGCATAGGTATTTAATAGTCTTTTCATAGTTCAACAATTTAAGAAAAAAAAAAAGAAAAGAAAAATGTTTACTTAGGAAAACTTTTTTTATAAAAGAAAAATTAAAATTAAAGAACATAAGAAATAACCTTATTATGCCTGACTTACAAAGATACATTTTTTAAGGCTTCTAGCTCCCTAATTGCAGAGTTATATGGCTATATCGAAGCTTTTGAAAATTTAACAGGGCTGAGAGGCTGAATTTAACTGTTTAAATTCTGGGGTGGGCTTAGGTCAGGGAAGGAATTCTGATATACAAAACTTCAGCATTATTTGGCTAATTTATCTGGAAAATCTAGTTGTAGGGATAGGTGGCGTAAATCTAGAGGATTATGACTGCACCTGGAGTTGGCAATCTCCCTTTTTCTAAATTAAGGCAGCTCTAATTGATCAAACATTCCTTCATGTCTCCAATCCCTCCCTTTCACTATCTATGGCATCCGATTGCTCAGGGAACCTCCCTGAACATGAACATAAAATATGTCATGCTGGGTCATACCAACTGTCTATCAAGCCCAACCTCCTACTTTCGGCAGTAGCCAATCCAACTCAGGAGTATCTGTCAAGTACCCAAACACTGAATAGATCTCAAGCTACTATTCTTTATTGAGTAATAGTGGTTTATGGATTTTTCCTCAGCTACTTATTCAAACTTTTTTAAAACCCAGTTATACTAACTGCCATAACCACATCCTCTGGCAATGTTTTCCAGAGCTTAACTATAGAGTGAGTGAAAAATAATTTTCATTGATTTGTTTGAAATGAGCTACTTGCTAACTTCATGGAGTGCCTCCTAGTCCTTCCATTATCTGAGAGAGTAAATAACCAATTTACTTAAACCTGTTCAATTCCTTTCTTGGTTTTGTAGACTTCTATCATATCTTCCTTCAATCACCTTTTCTCCAAAATGAACAGCCCAACCTCTTTAGCCTTTCCTCATAGTGGTCCTATTCCATGTCCCTCCCCTCCCCCACCCCACCCTTACCTCCAAGTTTCTGTCCCTACTATGTACAACATCTGATTGATTAAATTCCCCATTTGTCTCTGAATACCCTCTCACCTACAGCATCCAACTGACTAGAAAAACTCAATTCCCTGCGTCTCTCTTCAACCTGCAGCACCCAATTGATCAGAGAACCTTCCACCTTGTGCATTCAGTTCCTCTTTCCTCCAACACACTGCAGCTGATTGATTAGGCAAAGCATCCCTGTGACTCCAATGCCCCTGCCTCCCACTGTTGTAACTAGATTGAATAGAGAAACTGCCTGTTCTACTCTTCCTTCCAAGCCTGAGAACCAAGCCCCTAATGATCCTTTGAAGCTCCTTTCCCATCCACCAGCCCTCTTCATTCAAAAGGTAGAATTCTATAGGGTCGCCATCATCACTGAGTGCAGTTATGCAAGAGCTATCCTGCCTGCGTGGGGAGTGCTGCTGAAACTCTGACATCACACTGCACTGACCGGTGCCTCCTTGTTCCTGCCCCAGGCATCATCAGGGGGCTGCTGGGAGCCATAAGAGGCCTGTGCCTGCAGCATGCCATTGCCAGCATGCCTAAGCCACATGCCAAAGGGGCACACCCATTGTCGCCAATTTTGTAGCTCTACAGTTTTTCTGGAGTCCTTAACCTGGGATGGGTAAGAAGCAAAAAGGTTCTGCTTGTTTGCTCCCATCTGTGGCTTCAGTCCCTCTCTCTTCTGCCCAGACAATGCTGGACTCTTTCATGTTCCATGTAAGTCAATGTCAAGAGGAACTTGGAGCTTCTGCTACCAGTGACTTTTCAGTCACACTCAGCCCTGATGGTCCTATTTCATTGCAGATACACAAGATGAGGAGCAGTAGTAGCGCTCCAAAATTCACAATGTCAAATCCAAAAGAAGTGGAAGAAAGTTATAGGTCCAAAATTTTAATATCAAACAAGGATAAGTTTATTTAAATTTCAATATGGCAACTCCATTGCTCCGAGTCAGTTAAAGCAAATTTTTCTTTCAGGGTCCCCCAACACGGACCCCGTGTTTCGCCTGTAGGCTGCGTCGGGAGGGACAAAATTAATTTGCAAAAACTAGAAAAGAACAGAAATTAAAATTACATTAGTATTATGGACCTAATATAGGGTACAAAGACTGCACAGTAACGCCGGGAATACATACCTTTAAGTACGCTGAGGAATTCATACAGCTAATACGGCAATTTAATTACAGGCAATTTCCTCAAACTTAATGGGAACTGTATCTGAGATGGCAAGAGCGTTTCCTGCCTCGCCTTCTCCTATACCAGGTAAGGAGATCCTAGCAGCAGGATTTTTTTCCATTCCTGCTGGTGAAATTACAAAGGCTACTATGACTCAGCCTACAATTATTAAACCTGCAGTAGTCACCTTTGATTCTTTATGGACAATGATAGTGAACTCAGAGAAAAATGTTTCTTCTAAAACCGATGCTATCATGGGAACATTGGGGGTCTTTCTTCTAAGGTTGAGGAACATTTTCAGGTGCTAGAAGTTGTAGATGGAAGAATAAGATAGCTTCAAGAGAACTGTAAATTATTACAGGAGTGTCATCTCTCTCTTAATAAAGATAATTATTGCACCGTAGGTTAGAGAATATGGGCAATCAGATGATGAAGTGCAATCTTAGGTTCCTTAAATTTCCTAAGTGTTCTTTACTATCCCCAATGGAAAAGCTACAAACGTTTACTGGAATGTGTTAAATGTTTCTAAAGATGTCTTTCCATCTCTTGTTAAATTATGTTATACACTTTCTCATATTCCTATATCTCAGGATGATTTTCTACTTGAGGAGCTTGACCTTTCCAGATTTTTAGATATTCAAATTCTGAAGGAATGGAAGGAGATACTTTAGTTGTTACTTATGCCTGTGAGAAAGTTAAAGATTGGACCTTGAGACCTTTTTTTTTTTCTTAAGGATAATAATGTTTGTATTCAAGCTACCTCTCTCTTTCCTGATGTTTTGAGAGAGACTCAGCAGAGACGTAAGGCATTTTTGGAATATAAGCAGAGAGTGGTTAGTTTTGGTGGTACATTTTTGTTAAAATTCCCATGTAAATGCTATATCAAGTATAAAGGTAATTCTTATATTTTTTTGTGATGTTCAACTATTGAATTTGTTTCTTTCTAATCAAGTAACTCTGAGCTCACTTGAAAACTCTAACCCCCCCCCCAAAAAAAAAATATAAATTGTGTGGTTAAGGAGAGATAACGTGATAATCAAACTGCAAACCCTAGACCTAGGAATCACTATTACTCCCTCAGATCAAGTACAAGACCTTGGAATTCAGATCGATGAAAACTTCATTATGAAAAAGCATACAAGCAAATTAATCAAAACAGGGTTCTCCAAGCTGAGAGTATTACATCGACTGAAACCATGTTAACAATATAGGATTTCTGCACAGTCTTACAATCACACTTATATTTTCAAATCTAGACTACTACAACTCCCTTTTACGAGGCCTACCTGCAAGTCTACAAAAACCACTACAGTTACTTCAAAATGCCTCTGCAAGACTCCTGATATGGACAAGGAAATTCAAACACATCACTCCCTCGCTGATTGCTCTGCACTGGCTTTTGTACAATCCAGAATCCATTATAAAGTATTATCTCTAATTTTCATTATCATCAACAATATTAACCCATGTTTATTAGGAGTGACAATTCAACACTACACCCAATAGAGAGACTTAAGTTCACAAAACAAAGGACTTCTAATGGTACCGTCCATTCGGAACACACACCTAATGCAAATAAGAGACCAAATCTTTTCCATAGCAGGTCCCAGGTTGTGAAACTCACTTACAAAGTCACTATGATAACAAAAAGAAATAGTTTCAAGCGTGAACTGAAAACATGGCTTTTTAGAAATGCATACAATTTAGCGTAAAATACCAATATACTGCTAACTACTACATCAATACCAGATATAATGTTAGTGAAGCGAGCAATAAGTAATGAATGATGTGAAGTATATTGTAGTAGAACTGGAACTTGTATTTACTGTTAGGTCAACTAAGAAAATGTATGAATATGAACTCAATTATATAGTAGCTAGTGTGGTATCCTAGGATATTTATGATTATGAACTAGAATATGTATATGCTATGGTGCTGAACTAGAAGGTGAATGTTGACACACACTAAGTAATCATTGACCATGAATATGAATGCGGATATTGTAAAATGTTGTGATCTTCTTTTGGAATGCGGTATATAAAACATCTAAATAATTAAATAAATTCAAGGACCCTTGTAATTATACTGGTTATTCTGTTTATGAGGGGGGGGGGGGTTTGCCTCAATAACTCCCCTGACTGCGGTATAACTTCTACTTAATCAGGGTCAGAACTGAGTTAACATAACAAACCAGTAACTTTTCTGTAGTACCACCAGCAATGCATAAAACTGGCACAAACTGAGAAGGTGAACTCTTGCGAAAGAAGGGTGCTACTGAACAAAAATACTGTCCATCAGAAGTTATGGCCACTCATGTGCTAAGAAAACCACTGCCCAAAAACAGCCAAAGCCCCAGGCATGCCAAATCACTTTTTCGCATGCCTGGGTGCTGCAATGTATTATGCTTCAGTTGATAAGAGTGCTACTATTGACTGCTTTTTCCTAGCCCAACTGATGGATCCACCTCTCAATTGAAAGAGATGCCCAGTTGTAGACTTTCATTCTATCATGTCACTGGCCCATTTCATTGTCACATAACAAATGAGCTTTCAGTTCTCAGTAGATGGTAGCTTTAGCTTTTATTTTTATTGTGCCTTTTAGATATTACATGGCCCTTTTCAACACATCCCAATAATATTGGGTTGGTGCTTCAAATTTCCTGCATAGTTTTCTGACTGCAGTTAGGATGCTTGTCCTGGTCACTGTTAATATGTCCAGTAGTTTACCAGTCTCCTTTCAGTATTGACTGTGGTCTGGCAACAGATTATCTTTGCTGTCAACCTTCAGGTATTTCAGTTGCATGGGGGTCCTTTCATCTCTTGATTCCCCCAGCCCAAATCCAATCAGCATCTTGCTGATCTTGTTGTTCTGGTTGGTTAGCAAACTTCTATCATCTTCCCTCTCAACTTAGATCACAAGATAGTGTATGCTGTTGCCTAGGTCCTTGATCCCAAAATTCTCATGGAGACTGTGTATGATCTCCTAGTAGCCACTTGCTTCCTTGTAACACATAGTATGTCATTCACATAAAGTAGGATGTAGGTCCATCTGCTGTTTCATTCTTTGGAGTAGAGGCAAGGATTTGCCTTACTTCTTGAGTCCTCCTTGGGTGAAGACTTTGATTATATTTTCATTCCAGGTGCTGACAGCCTGTTTGAGTCCATAGATTTTTTTAGCAGTTTGTATACCAGGTCACTGTGATCTGGTTTATGAATACTAGGGATGGTGAGACTGGAAAATTGGGCATCCAAATGGCAGATGAAATTTAATGTGGATAAGTGCAAGGTGATGCATATAGGGAAAAATAACCCATGCTATAATTACACAATGTTGGGTTCCATATTAGGTGCTACAACCCAAGAAAGAGATCTAGGCGTCACAGTGGATAACACATTGAAATTGTCGGTTCAGTGTGCTGCGGCAGTCAAAAAAGCAATCAGAATGTTGGGAATTATTAGAAAAGGAATGGTGAACAAAACGGAAAATGTCATAATGCCTCTGTATCACTCCATGGTGAGACCGCACCAATTCTGGTCGCCGCATCTCAAAAAAGATATAATTGTGATGGAGAAGGTACAGAGAAGGGCTACCAAAATGATAAGGGGAATGGAACAGCTCCCCTATGAGTAAAGACTAAAGTGGTTAGGACTTTTCAGCTTGGAGAAGAGACGGCTGAGGGGGGATATGATAGAGGTGTTTAAAATCATGAGAGGTCTAGAACGGGTAGATGTGAATAGGTTATTTACTCTTTTGTATAATAGAAAGACTAGGGGGCACTCCATGAAGTTAGCATGGGGCACATTTAAAACTAACCGGAGAAAGTTCTTTTTTACTCAATGCACAATTAAACTCTGGAATTTGTTGCCAGAGGATGCAGTTAGTGCAGTTAGTATAGCTGTGTTTAAAAAAGGATTGGATAAGTTCTTGGAGGAGAAGTCCATTACCTGCTATTAATTAAGTTTACTTAGAAAATAGCCACTGCTATTACTAGCAGCTGGAACATGGAATGGACTTGGTTTTTGGGTGCTTGCCAGGTTCTTGTGGCCTGGATTAGCCTTGGTCTGACCCAGTATGGCATATTCTTATATTCTTATGTTCTTATGTATTTGGGAGAAATGAAATAGGAAATTAGACAAAATTTCCTATTTCATTTCAGATCATTTTCAAAATAGAATGAAGGACATAGGTTTTCAAAACTAAACATGATTACAATGAAATGTCCTTCATTCTATTTCCTTCATTCTATTTAAAAAACAAAAGTCATGAAGGCCTGGCCTGGAGGTCGAATCTCAATGCCTGGGCCTTGGCCTAGGATTAGGCTCAGGCCCAAGGCACATCCTTTACAACTCCATCGATGCCATCTTATTCTTTCTTCTTTAAACTGATGCCGTGTGCTGGGGTTGCACTGGAGTTAATTAACTCCGGCACTACCTCCCCAGTGGAAAGTGCCATTTTTATGAATGGCAGCTAATTCAACTATCGTACATCAAAATGGTGTCATCCCCTGGGGTGAATGTGCCAAAGTTAATTAATTCCAGTGTGACGCTAGTACATGGTGTCAGTTTAAAGAAGAAAGAAGAGGATGGTGTCTATGGATCTGCAAGCTCTGGCCTCAGGTCCTAGGCCTGACCAGGTGTTGGGACCCAGCCTTGAGGCCAGGCCCTGATGTCATGCCTGGGTCTGGGAAGAGACCACAGCAACGGGACCGAACCCCTGAGCCAAGCCTTGATGTCTAATCTGGGTCAAGGCCCTTTCCTAGGTCGAGGCCTAGATGTCAGGACCTGGCATCTGGGCTGGGCCTTGGTGTTAGTCCTGGGTCCAAGCCAAGGCTCCTGTGTAAGCATTCGTCCTCCAGGCTGTTCCATGGCATTGGGCCTATGCCTAGGCCATGGCCTAGAGTGAGGCCCTGGTGTCAGGTCCAGGCCTCCAAGCCTGAGCCTTGCATAGGGCCTAGGCTGAGGTCACAGTGACCTACCTTGGCCTAGGCCTATATAAGACCAAGGCTTTGGTACCATCTGAACCTGACACCTAGGCCCTTGTCAAAGCCTAGGCCTTGCATAGGCTTGGGCTGTGTTAAGTCTCCTCAACCTCAGCCTAGGACCCATGCAAGGCCCCGACCTTTATATCTATGTGACTCTTACTTGAGTTATGTACAAAATAGGGATGTGCAAACCTTTTGGTTTGGGCTTCGTTTTCGGCCTGCCGTGGGAAATATCGTATTTCCCGCTGTTCGGGCCTTTGAAATTCGGGGGGACCCTGTCACATGGTAAAGGCAAAGGGCCACAGCACCATTTTGATTACTAGCAGCTGATGGCCCGAAAGGGGCAGATCGCTCCCGGGACCCCCGCTGGACCACCAGGGACGTTCGGCAAGTCTTGGGGGGTTGGGATGGTGGGGGTTTGTAATTAATTAAATTTGAAGGGTTGGGGTGGGTTTGGGGTTTGTTTGTTTTTTAAATGTGCCCTTTCTCCCCCCCCCAAAAAAAGATGGGAAAACCACACAAAATTTCATGGGTTTTCCTTTCACTTTGTTAGCCCCCCGAAATGCAACAAAATAGGAAATATCCTCTTTATTTCCTATTTCGTTGCAAATGAATGCACATCCCTAATATTTACAGTTACATGGTTCTGGATAGATGATTGTGTCAAAATATAACCAGCAAAACTGGCAAGGAGAAAGATGGGGGATAGAAGTGCTAGTATAAGGTATATCCTATCTGGGTATCTTTGCAGACCCAACCCCTCCCTCATAGTCAGGTGAAATGATGATGATGAGGAGAGTGGGGGTTTAACTCTTTGCTGTTTCTGCTAGAGAATACATTTCTGCTTTTGTCCTGTAACACCAAACAACCAAAAATAAAATCAGCTGCATTATGAACGGCCCCCACTTCCACCCAACCAATTTATAAAAAATATTCCCCCTAAACACCACTCTTTTTACTCCACTTCTCATTCCCAAGAAGCTCCCAAAAAAGTCCCACAAAGGTTCCCCTTGCCAGACCAAAGAAGGATGCAGGTTTACTCTCATCCTGGCTTGGTGTCAAACGGTGTTGTAACTAGAGATGTGCAATCGTTTTTCACGATTTAGTCAATGCCAACGACATTGTCTAAATCGTCATTGTTGGGGAAGTTGGGAAAAAGAATCAAAATTCCACGAATTTTCGGGTTAAAGTCGGTTTTTTATTACTGCGCACTAACGGATGTTAGTGCGCATGGACTATCCGTTAGCGCGCAGTCGCTGGACGTAGTGCGCAGTACATGGCGCCTCACCATACTGCGCACTAACGGATTATTAGTGCGCACTCGGTACATGGCAGTGCGCGGTGATATATGTTAGTGCGCACTAACGTAAATTGATACTAAATTGACACTTTTTTTTAAATTGAAGGTTGAATATGTATTCCTATTGGGTGTCTTCTTGTTTTTTATTCATTACCAAGGTTACCAACAGCCAAGGTGCTGTTTTTTACAGATTGTTTTATATGGGGGATGGGGAATGGGAATGGGGGATAGAGCTATTAGCTTGAAGTTCTAATCCTACTGTAGTAGTGTGTCTGTGGATATTGTGATTAGGTCATCAATCATGTGACTAGAATTTGTTTGATATATTATGCATAATATTCATTTGCATCATTTTTGAATTGGCCACTTAAATTAATAGGTTTATTTTCCCTCCTACTTTTAGTCAATAGGTAGCTATAATAGCTATATAATAAGGGGTGCTCTGCTTATGTGTTGCTTTTGTTTTGTGGGTTTGAGGAGAAAACATCAGTCAATCAGTCATTATAGCTAGCTGCAGCTGTTGATTGATAGCTAATATTATACAGCCTTTATTGTTATTAATAAGGGGTAGCTGCTAGCTGGCTTAGCTGCTAGCTGATACTAGTATCAGCCTATGATACTAGCCAGCCAGCCAGCCAGCCAGTAGCCATTGCCACTAGCCACAGTAGCATATAGCTACTGCTAGCAGCCAAGTACCACTAGCCAAAATAGCCAATAGCCACAACCAGTGAGCTGAGCTGAGCTCTACTCTTTTTTTCTGTTTCTTGAGTGAGCTCTTCGTTCGCAGCATTCCTAGCCTAGGCATAGGCAGGCACCAGCACTCCAGTCCAGCAGCAGTGCTTGCTTATAAAGGACAAGGTAGGTGCTTTGACTGCTTTCTGAACATTGTAGCAGTAGAGTTTTAATAGATTTATAAATATATAAAATTATATAATATTATATTTATCAATATTATATAGATGTATGTGTAATCTACTAGATTTATCACTAATAGTGTTATAGCTAGCTAGCCATAGCCAGTGACACTAGGCTAATAGCTAGCTTGGCTATTAGCCTAGTGTCACTGGCTATGGCTAGCTATTAAAGCCAGTGAGTCACTACTATCAAATCAATTCTACTACTAAACCTATAATTGGCCAATAGTCTGTCCAATATCCTATATTATGTTTCTTGTGCTTGGCTTAAGGCTTCTGCTCCTGTGTGTGAGATTTGTGGGTAAGACTTGAAGTGGGAGGGAGAAGTTATTTTAGTCCAAAGAACAGAATAGGCCTGAAAAGGATATGAAAAAATAAGAATAGGACTTCTCTAACCTCAATGCTTGGCTTGCATGTAGTATTAACAGAAAAGCCTAGCCAGTCCTGCCAGGAGGCTAATGTAATGAGTGAACTGAAGTATTGCAGCCTAGTTTCAGTCTCAGTCTGCTGCAGTTTGATGCTCTGGCCAATGCATGGTATAAATTGCAATATAATATATTAGTAAGTATACTATATCAAATTATCAATTGTCAGTGTCACTCACTGACTAATAAAAAATAATCACTATATCCTTCTTTGTCCTGTGGTCTGGGGGTAGCCTTAGCAAGCAATAGCTAGCTAGCTAGCTAATGCTATTAGCTCAATAAAGTTTTAAATATGAATACCAAACTAATTTATTAACTTGTTTAATGTACTATATTTATTATATATTTCTTTGACCACAGGATCATAATGCCCCTACCAGTACCCTCTGGAAAAAAACGTGTTGCTAGTGATAGTGCTACTGGAAAGAGCTGTCTGCCAGTCCCTAGGAAAAAACTGCGATTTTTTGAGAAGAAAGAGGATGTAGAAGTGCAAGGAAACTTGTTGCAAGGGAAGGAACGAGCAAAATTTGAGGGAAAGGTGAAAAGATTAGATGAAAGAATGGTGATACAGAAAATATTTGATGATGATGAAGAATCAGATATTGAGGAGGAGGAGGAGGAGGAGGAGGAGGAGGAGGATGATCAGGAGTTTTTGGCTAGTAAACATTCAGAGGAGAAGGAGGAGGAGGAGAACAGAAGCAATGACAATGTTAGTCAGATTGCAAAACAAACAACTACTGCCAGTGCCAGCAGTATTGCTGGTACCCTGTCCCCTACACCATTTGAACATCCACGTGTGACTACTACTACTACTATTTCTACTACTAGTATGAAAATGACAAGTATCCAGCCTAGAGTAAGGAACAGTACAAGGACATCAAAGATTTGGAATCATTATCATGTTGTGGCTGACCAGAGATTTGGACAATGTATCCATTGTAAAAAGATGGTGAGCCGTGGAAGAATTATTGGACATCTTACTAACAGCAACATGAAATATCACCTTGAAAGAGAACATAGAGCACTGTTGCTTGCAGAAGAAGCTGGTCCCACCGTGCTTGCCCAGGCTTCAAGTAAAGCAACAGGGAAGCAGCCACAGAAGGAAAGTAGTAGTACTAAAGAAGATACAGATTGTGTGCATCTGCAGAAGCAGCAGTCTCCTCTTCCTCATCCCCAGCAGCAGCGGCAAGCTACCATGGAGCAGATGGGGTGGTGTTCTTCTGCAATGTCACAGAGCAGGAAGCAGGCAATGTCTAAAGTGGGTACACGACATATTGCTCTAATGATTGCTTTGGATGATCAGCCACTGCAGATTGTAGAAAATGAGGGATTTAAGCGGATGCTCCATTATTTCGCCCCTTACTACAAACTTCCTTCAAGAAGTACATTTAGCCGTCAGGTGCTTCCTTCCCTATACAGAAAATGTCGTGCTGAAATGCAGATTATGATGGCAAGGGCAAAGGGGAGGAGCATCCATCTCACCACTGATGTTTGGACTAGTATGAATGCAATGCATGCATATTTGTCTCTAACAGCACATTGGTGGCAGTTGGATGAGGCATTAATACCTGTAAGCACTAGCAGCATTGGCAGTGGCAGTGGCAGCAGCTCCAAAAAGGTTTCGCCAGGATACCATTGGGCTTTACTGCATGCTCAAGTGCTAGACAAGAGACATACTTCAGAAAATATCTTACACGCAATTCAGGGGATGATGGAAAAATGGAATGGGCTCCTTAGAAGCAGTGATATGGAATGCTTAAATGGATTTTTCATTACTGACAATGGTTCCAATATTATTAAGGCTCTGGCTGATGGCAGATTCAGCGGCATCCGATGCTTTGCACATACCCTGCATCTGATAGTGAGGGATGCTTTGGGGCTTAGTGGCAAGGAAGGTGGTACTACTACTAGTTGTAGTAGTCAACTCCTGAAGCGGTTGATTGAAAAGTGTCGCAAAATAGCTGGGCATTTCAATCGTAGTGTAAAAAGTGGGAAGCAACTCAGAAAGAGGCAAATAGCAGTTGGCGCACCTTTGCACAACCTTCTTCAGGATGTGCCTACCAGATGGAATTCCACCTATCTTATGTTGGAGAGGTTGTCTGAACAGCAGACACCTCTTCATGATTTGGCAATGGCAACTGAAATTGGATTGGAAAATCCTCTTGGATGTCAGGACTGGACAAACATTGCACACATGGTGCATGTCCTCAAGCCTTTCAAAGTATATACTGATGCATTGAGTTCAGCTAATGCCACTTTGGGTGGTGTCATCCCTGTAATAAACTATCTGGAGGAGGTATTACAGGAATTTCTGCATCATCCAGATTTCTCTAAGGAAGTGTTAATGCTTGTTAAATGCTTAAAAGAGCAAGTTGAAAAAAGATTGAAACCTCTCATGCAAAGGGATTGCTATATGTTAGCCACGATGTGTGACCCACGTGTGAAAGGCAGTATTGCTCTCAAGAACAATGCTCTTACACATTGGAAAAAAAAGTTGATTAAAATGGTTGAAAACATAATGTCTAACAGGGTCTGTTCCACTGGTAACGATGAAAAAGAATTAGTATTATCCTCTCAGTCTCCAACTCCATCCTGCTCAAGTACTAGTATGATCAGCTGCTCCCCTACCCCTTCCATAACACATCAAAATATGAGTCATTCCACATTTAATGAACTGCCTGCCATGTCACAAGCAATCGCATCAGCTGTTGGCAGAAGAGTTACTACTACTGAGTCCTACCTGCAGGAGAATGTTTCAGAACTGCATGTTAAGAGTTTTCTGTCTGAGCCAATTCAGAGCATGGACTCAGATCCCTTGAGATATTGGGCACAGAAAGCTTCAATGTGGCCTGATCTTGCAATACTAGCACAGCACTTTCTTTCCTGCCCGCCAACAAGTGTGCAAAGTGAAAGAGTATTTTCAATGACAGGGAACATAGTGAGTCCACACCGTGCACGTTTGTCTCCAGACTTAGTCGAGCAATTGGTTTTTATCAAAACGAACTTTCCACAGCTTGGGTATCCGAACTTTCCCTGTGACTGGGAGGAGTGAGCCTCTTGTCGAGGGCCGAGATCCAAGGTCAAGGGGTGGAAGAGAGGCTTGGCTCTATGCAGCTGTGCTCCCCGCATCGCTTGCTGGGGTGCCCGGCCACAAGAGGCAGCAGCGGCCACAACACTGCCGCTGCTGCCTCTTGTGGCCCACAGGAGAAGCCAGTCTGGGAGTCACAAGACATGAACACTCTGTCCTGCTGCGTCTCCAACACAGGCTTCTCACTCCCAGGCTCCTTTCCCCCAGTGTCCACCTCTGAGGCAGGCAAGTCCTCGCTGGGTTCTTCTGCCTCAGCGTCCATCTCCGACAGCATGATTGTGTGAATGAAGTATGAAAGAATTTCAGGCCAATACAATATTAAATTGCACTTACAGTGCACAGAGAGGTTGATACTCTAACTAAGTAGCTAGTGGCTGTACTAGTAGTAGCTAGCTACTAGCTAGTAGCTACTGGATATCCAAGTACTAGCTACTACTTGGATATCCAGTTTATATCCAACTAGTAGCTGCTACTACTACTAGCTACTAGTTGGATATAAACTGTTACTGTCTGTTATATCCACTACTGTAACAATATATTGATTAACCAAATATATACAGACACCCTTGAGTGTAATAAAAAGAGAAAACTGAGCACCCAGAAGTTGTACATTTCTGAAGGATTTTTTGTTCATGAGTCTGCTTTCTCCTAGTCCTTACTCCTACTTTAGTATCACAAGCATTACATTTTTTGCTTCAAATGGCTGTCTTGGTCATGGAGCAATTTTTGGCATTGACGTGTGAGTCATTGCAGTAGCTTGAGTGCTGCACACACTGCCCACAGTGCACAATATTGTATTGGCCAGGTTGAAAGATGTGTGAATGGTCAGTAGCCACGGTTGAAGCCTTGACGTTGGCGCTACTGCTCACAAGTATACAACTTGTGCTAATTCAGCCAGACTGAATGTTGTATGGAAGTGTATGACTAACTTAGTTACTACTACTAAAACAATGAAATGTGTTGGATTATAATAGACATACATCCGTACATGTCTGCTCTTTGTAATTTAGTAGTACCATACTATATTATTTTGGAATAATAATTATTAGTTAAATGACTAATAAAATAATATATAAAAAAGAACAAGCAAACATTTCCAATATAAACAAATTTATTAACATTTATATTTCACACCACCACCACCACAGTACATGCACACATTAAAAAAAAAAACAAAACAAAAAAAAAAACCCAGGCCAGCAGCCCAGGTCAAGGCGAAATATGATGCCTTGACTTCATCATGTTGCAGCAGGGTCAGGCTCATGTGGAGAGGAGGGTGTCGCCACTGGAGAAACCTCCTCTGAAGCAGAGGGAACTGGCACCTCCTCCTCATGAGGCATCTCATGAGGAGGAGAAGCCATTTCCCTCTGCTCCTGAGGGGCCTCCTCCAGGGCTAACAACCTCCTCTCCACATTGCTGACACTGGCCTGCACCTCTCCGACCCTCTGCTGCAACATCATGAAGTCGGCATCATATTTCGCCTTGAACTGCCGTACTTCCTGCAGGATCTCCTCCAACTTTGAATATTGTGCACAGCAGCACTTACATGTTGGAGGAGATCCTGGAGGAAGTACGGCAGTGCTGGTGCTGGTGCTGGCACTGGCGCTGGCGCTGGTGGTGGTGCTGGTGGTGGTGCTGGTGGTGGTGCTGGTGGTGGTGCTGGTGGCAGTGGTGGGCCGCTGGCTCCTGGCAGCTTTTTCTGGTGGTCCTATAAAGAAATTAAAATAAATAATAATTCAACATGAGACACAGAACTATACATTATACATACATTACATAGTCAGATATGACAAATAAAAAAGCAAATACTACTGGATGCGTGTGAGCAAGTTTATAAAATAATCTACCCCTTATTTAGTTTATTGACCTTGAGGATTATAGAAAAATGAGGAGTCCATTGCAGGGGAGAAGGAGTGAGGGGGAGAGTGGAGGGATATCAATCTATCAACATAGATTAGAGAGAATACATAATTTGAAGGATTGGAAGGAGAAATAATAGTCAATCTCAGGTTACACAGAATATGATGGTAGGAGATACACTACAAACCTCTTCTTTTTTTTCACCTTCAATTCTTTAGTTTACTATCATAGCCACTCAGTGTCATTTAATATATACAAATAAATAAATACACACATCCCCCCATTCCCAATCCCCAGCCACTATAACTGACTGATATAAAAAAAAAAAGATTTTGTTTTTCAGCCTCAGATAATATATACTACTGTACTGGCTGTGCCAAGATATATTATTTCCTACCTAGACCACTTGTTGTTGCTGCCTCCGTCCTCCTCTGGTGACAGCTCTGCCTCCCACTAGGCCCAGGAAGCCCCGCCTCGTCCCTACCTGGGTGTTGTTCTGTACAAGACAAATCAAAATTCAGAGAACAACAGTTAGAATTTTAAAAACAAGAATGAGATCAGACACAATGATTCATTCACTGTTATAGTAAAGAAACATTTTTAACACAAATTCCATTACAATTAATTGAATAGTTGTGTAATGTGTGTTGTTCTTGTGTAGTATTCTGAAAACAACTTACCAGGCACGGAACGGGGCAAGGTTTGGCGGACCTCCTCGAGCCACCTACCCTCGTGTAATCGCAGATGGCGACCTGAAAATTAGAGGAATATACAGGAAAAAGAATAACATTGATTAATTTTTACAACATGCCCATGTTTTGCCTTGACCTACTAGATTATTTTTTATGCAACATACAAAAGTTAGTTATACATAAATACTATTTTATTTATATTTCAATGTGGCTTTCAAAAAAATCCCAAATACCACCATTTCAAAAAGATAAATATAAATATCAATAATATACCACAGATAATTTTATTTCCTTTGTAGTCTAGTTATTAAGTATTAATACTAGTATGGTATAGGGTAAGGGTGGTACACTAGTAGCTAGCTAGCTAGTAGCTAGCTACTAGTATTTCTGTTTTTTTAAAATATATTTACTTAACATTATAACTTTTATTACTTATAGTAGTTAATTATTACATTATAATTATATAACTCACTGTATGCTACTAGTAGCTGCTACTGTAGCTAGTATTACTATCATACTCTATTTAATTTTCAATGACAAAATAATATACATAATTTATAATTGAATAATATGATCAACATTATTATTTCTCACCTTTCTTTTTGAGGTCTTCTACCTCACGAGGGTAGGAGGCCCGCCGGCAAAACTCCTCCTGGAGAGAGGCCCAGGCAGCAGTCTCCCTTTGCAGGTTAGGCCTGCTGCCTGAGGGGGTGTACAGGTTCCTCTCATCCAGGAGCATGAGCCGGGCCAGGAGGTCCACGTCGCCCTGGGTAAAGCGGGGCTTCCTGGACCTTGCTGCCACCTTGGAGGAGGACGGTGGGGAGGAGTCAGACTCCCTCCCCCTGACCTCACCGGACTCCCTTTCACGTTCCATCCTACCATGAGAAAATAAAAAAGAAGATGAAAAAAAGTATGTGCTATAGGACAGCTGTTTGTTCAGAAGCTCACACACTAATGCAGGGAGGGGCTAGGCAGCTCCCCCCTGTCTGTGAAGCCAGCCCTCAGCCCTCACCCTCACAGTGACAGTACACTATTCAGTTCAGTGGCAGGGACATGGGGGGAGGGGAGGAGTGAGGGTCAGGCAGCTGAGCTCCCCCCCCCCTGTCTGTGAAGCCAGCCAGCCTCTCACTACGTAATGCAGGCAGGGAGGGAGCTGTCTCGGCCCTCACCCTCACAGTGACAGTACACTATTCAGTTCAGTGGCAGGGACATGGGGGGAGGGGAGGAGTGAGGGTCAGGCAGCTGAGCTCCCCCCCCCCCCTGCCTGTGAAGCCAGCCAGCCTCTCACTACGTAATGCAGGCAGGGAGGGAGCTGTCTCGGCCCTCACCCTCACAGTGACAGTACACTATTCAGTTCAGTGGCAGGGACATGGGGGGAGGGGAGGAGTGAGGGTCAGGCAGCTGAGCTCCCCCCCCCCCCCTGTCTGTGAAGCCAGCCAGCCTCTCACTACGTAATGCAGGCAGGGAGGGAGCTGTCTCGGCCCTCACCCTCACAGTGACAGACAGTACGCTATTCAGTTCAGTGGCAGGGACATGGGGGGAGGGGAGGAGTGAGGGTCAGGCAGCTGAGCTCCCCCCCCCCCTGTCTGTGAAGCCAGCCAGCCTCTCACTATGTAATGCAGGCAGGGAGGGAGCTGTCTCGGCCCTCACCCTCACAGTGACAGACAGTACGCTATTCAGTTCAGTGGCAGGGACATGGGGGGAGGGGAGGAGTGAGGGTCAGGCAGCTGAGCTCCCCCCCCCCCCTGTCTGTGAAGCCAGCCAGCCTCTCACTACGTAATGCAGGCAGGGAGGGAGCTGTCTCGGCCCTCACCCTCACAGTGACAGTACACTATTCAGTTCAGTGGCAGGGACATGGGGGGAGGGGAGGAGTGAGGGTCAGGCAGCTGAGCTCCCCCCCCCCCCTGTCTGTGAAGCCAGCCAGCCTCTCACTACGTAATGCAGGCAGGGAGGGAGCTGTCTCGGCCCTCACCCTCACAGTGACAGACAGTACGCTATTCAGTTCAGTGGCAGGGACATGGGGGGAGGGGAGGAGTGAGGGTCAGGCAGCTGAGCTCCCCCCCCCCTGTCTGTGAAGCCAGCCAGCCTCTCACTACGTAATGCAGGCAGGGAGGGAGCTGTCTCGGCCCTCACCCTCACAGTGACAGACAGTACGCTATTCAGTTCAGTGGCAGGGACATGGGGGGAGGGGAGGAGTGAGGGTCAGGCAGCTGAGCTCCCCCCCCCCTGTCTGTGAAGCCAGCCAGCCTCTCACTACGTAATGCAGGCAGGGAGGGAGCTGTCTCGGCCCTCACCCTCACAGTGACAGTACACTATTCAGTTCAGTGGCAGGGACATGGGGGGAGGGGAGGAGTGAGGGTCAGGCAGCTGAGCTCCCCCCCCCCTGTCTGTGAAGCCAGCCAGCCTCTCACTACGTAATGCAGGCAGGGAGGGAGCTGTCTCGGCCCTCACCCTCACAGTGACAGTACACTATTCAGTTCAGTGGCAGGGACATGGGGGGAGGGGAGGAGTGAGGGTCAGGCAGCTGAGCTCCCCCCCCCTGTCTGTGAAGCCAGCCAGCCTCTCACTACGTAATGCAGGCAGGGAGGGAGCTGTCTGTGTGACACTGACAATCTCTGTTAAACTTTTTTTTCACTAAATTAGCATAAAATTAAATGAAGTACTTTTGTGTGTTAAACTTTTAATTTCCCCTAATGTAAGTAACTTCATTTAATATTATTTTTATATTATTTTATGCTATTTCACCGAAAAAAAAGTGCATTAACTATTTAACTTAACCTACTAAGTAACTAATAGTAAAGTAATACTGTATAAACTAAAACAAAATCTTATATATTTATTATATTATACACTTACAGTGGTAAAGTTGTTGATGATAGCTCAAAGAAACACTATCAGGCTGAGGCTCAGCTTGCTTCTCAGTCAGAACAAACGGCACTGCTGCTGCTCTGCCTGACTCAGACAACACGTAGTAAGAAAATAATTATTAGTGCGTGCAGCAAAATGGCCTCTGGGGACCTCACAGAGCATGCTCAAGGGAGCGCGCACTAATCCGCGTTTGTGCGCACTAACCAGCGGTAGTGCGCACTATCCAGCGGTAGTGCGCACTAACTACGGATGAGTTAAAATACTGATTCTACATTCCCATTGGCTGTTTTCCAGGTGGTGCGAACCAGTGGGAGCCCAGAACCGTACATTTAGCTAACGAACTCCTTAAAAATTGATACGTTTTACTTAAAAGTTGCAATTTTGGTAGTGCGCACTAGCATTAGTTAGTGCGCACTAATGGGAACTTTGGGCGCACTAACCCCGTTAGTGCGCACTAACTCTGTTCGTAAAAAAAACCAAATCACACGCGAAAAACTAAACTTTTAAACGAATCGGTCGACCGAAGCCCGATCCGATTCCTAAACACGAAGCACATCTCTAGTTGTAACATCAGTGCTACCAGGGGAGTAAAGCTATGTCCTCCTACTAGATTGGTTGTGAGAACTTTTGTGAAATTTTTTGGAGCATCTTAGGGGTAGGAAGAGGGCTCATGAAGTAAGAATAATGAAGGGAAATGTTTAATAAATTGGGTGAGAGTGAGGCAAGTTTTTTATTTATTTCATTTACATATTTTATGTACTTTCATTCCAAAGAAAGATCACAACGGTTTACAAAATCAACATTTATATTATATGTTTCCAAGACACTTAAAACATATTAACTCGAGGGGTCATGTAGTAAATTGTGCTGCATAATTTCTGTTTCTGTAGTCTTCACACATTAGACAGTTGTTTTAAGGTACTTTATATCACTCATTCCTTGTCATTCGTTCCTCTCGCATTGACTATGTTTTTAATATTGTAGTTCTTTACATATTGATATATTAGTTGGTTGACAGCTAACTTTCTTATTGGGAGGTAGGGAATTATTACATTGACACAGGGAAACCAACTTAAGGCTATACCAAGCAGTGCAACTGTACTGGGCCCTGCCATTCCTGGGTGACCCTAATTGGCTGACTGCTTTTTTGAGATTAGTCTTTCTTAAGCACAGAACAGCAGTGAGATAAAGTTCTTAAATACTCTCTGTGGCTACTTCTATCTATGTCACTGTTTGCTGCTACTTACATCTTTCAGGAGAATAAAAGAAGTACTTTCTTTGCTGGGCTATCTCACTTCCACCCAATAGAGTTTTTAAAGAAGCACCTTATTTTGCTGCTCTGCAGCAGGAACAGAAAGCTGGAAAGCAATATTTTTCCTGTTCCACAAGGAAATGAGCTGAAGTGCATTGCAAGGTGAGGAAGGAGAGTTTCTGTTTGGCAGAAAAAGCAGATCAAAAAGAGTTCATTTAGGAAACCTGTGATTATAAAGAGAGAACGGTTGCAACATTGAGAGAGTTAGCAATGGCATCCATGTAGAAAGGTCATCTATATTATATAATACAAGGTTATTAATGTAGGATGACCAAAACAGTGGTTTGTAGTTTGATTCATTGCTTCAACCATTGACTTAATGGAAAACAAATGGCTGAATGGTACAAATAAACAAATAGAGATCCATATTCAAAAGCCTTTAGCTGGCTGACTCATCTGTTGTCTGGTGTTTGTTGGTGGGAGATCTGGATAAAGTGGGGAGAGTTCACGGTGAAGAACTAGGAGGGTTTTGAGGACCCGGAGAAGGACTAGATGAACTGGTAGAGGTATCAGCAAACTGGAGATTTCAATTATGTGTGCATGTTGTGAAATATACCAATTTCTGCAGGCTAATCAGGGATTTCTATGATCAAATTATATTTTTTTTCTGAGCAAAATATACACACAGAGAAAAAATATGTGCTTTCAATTCATTGCAGGTAGTCACACCTAACCAAATACAGTATATACACGTCTGTTGGGGTAGATGTATGCATATTTATTTATTTATTTATTTATTTATTTAATTAAACTCTTTTCTATACCGTCATTAAGCTAGAAGCCGTCACGGTTAACAATAAGGCACTTAAAAATGTAGCTTTATTTTAACATCTAGACAGGTGCCTGTAAGATACGGTACAAAGTTTCATAATAGCTATAAGATGCTAGGTGAGGTTGTGTGTTTAGGTTTATCAGGTCGGTTCAAAATTATTAATAATCTACATGTTATCTGTTACTGCTTAAAAGTAAAAAACACTCATAATGAGTAGGTGTGTTGTGTCAAAGCACAGACTCATCGCTTTCTGCAATTCTTTGGATTCTATTCTCCCTTCTCTTTGTGGTATGCCTGTTTAAATAGCCATGTTTTTAGGCTCTTTTTGAATAGTTTGATGTCTTTTTGCAGTCTGATTTCTGATGGCATGGTGTTCCATAATGTAGGCCCTGCTAATGATAGGGCTCTATCCCTTTCTTGAGTTAGTCTTGCAGTTTTAACGGAGGGAATAGTTAGTAATGCCTTGTTTGCGGATCTCAGGTTCCTGTTAGGGACGTGTACTTTCAGTGCAGTGTTTAGCCATTCTGTCTTTTCGACATGGATTAATTTATGTATGGTACATAGTGATTTGTATTGTATTCTCTGTTCAATGGGTAGCTAGTGTAGTTCAATTAGGGTATCAGTGATATGCGCAGGTTATACTGCAGTAGATCTCTCTGCAGTCATGTACATGGGGGCACATGGAGTTGTTTGAGTGTTATCCTCTCTATGAAAGGCACATTGATTTTTTACCTGCAGTGAAATTCAGAAAGGAACAAATTTCAAACATCCCATTTCTGTGGGTAAGACACTTTTCTACTCATGGAAATGGGCTTGAAAATGTATGTGTCTGTGAGAAAAGACCTTGATGAGTTATGACATTAATGACCTTAGCATTTAGAAACTGGAAGACCTTAGAGGAGTTCTGTATTCTGGAACATGTATATGTTTTTTATCCTCTGTTTCATCCATGCACTTTTTCTGGTTAAGAAGAATGCTGTTTAAAAGCATATGAAGAACTTACAGACAGTGGTCAATTTACACTATTATAATCAATGAAACAATGTGAATCTGTACAATTGTCTTTGCTGAGTAAGATGAAGATAAAAACTTGATTGAGAAACAACATGGCAATTAAGCATTTAAAAGAAAACACATTTTCTCATTGTAGGAAAATGTACAAATTCTTACATGCCTGATTTTGCATATATTTTATGCTTTAGCTTGAGTGATTTACAAAGAATATCTCTTGATTGGAAAAGGTGGATTGGTCATGTAGCATAAGTCTAGTTGCCATGGAAACTCAAACCTCAGTAATGCTTTTCAGTACTGCTGAATGGGTAGTATAATATTTTGACACCATGTTATTTTCATTTTAAAAACTTGCTTAAAATTCATATCAGTTGTGTAAAGTCAAGAGACCAGGATAGCTTCTTATTTAATACAACTGTCATAATAGATTGCCTCCCTATTGCAGTTTTTAAACTAGATTATTGCTTTTATGAAATTAGACAACAAAATAAAATAGAAAACCAGAGGTTAATTTATTTTTAAGTATCTAAAACATACTTCTAGCTAATAATGTTTGTGATGGTTAAGTCATATCTGATCATATTCAGAATTACCCCCAACCCTCAACTTTCTGGGAAAATTCTCAGCTTTGATCTGACAGAACTGGATGGTTTACTTTGCTGTACATTTAACAAAATCACCCATCAACTGAGTCCATATTTGCATTTCATAGAATTTGGTAAGTTGAAAATTGTTAAATTATATCTCTCTATCTACAGTCTCTATCTATCTATCTATCTATCTATCTAGAGCGAGAGAGAGAGAAAGAGAACATTTTTATGGACCATATTAGAGAAATAGATACCTTTCAACACACTAGTGTTTCCCAACATTTCATGCTTAAGGCACGCCTACATGAACAAAAACATTATGTGACAAACCAGCTTCCATGGAGTACGCAATGTCAAAAGAAGAATTAGGAAAGTACTGAAAGCTCCAAATTTTAAAACAAGGGGAGAAAGACATTAAAGACACATATGAACCCGCTCCTTCTATATACATGTGCAGGAGAAAGAAATGTATGTGGTATGGGCAGCCAGCTCAGTTAGTTACCTTGGCTGCTGCATGCAGCTGCCAAAGCTTCTTCAGTGTGGCTCCCAACATTCAAAGTAAACCACATCCAGTGCTCAACACTGCTCATCAGTGCATGTTCTCCCCATCTCACTCAGCCTGGGGATAACATGGAGGCTAGAAACTCTCAATGCTGGGGAAGAAAAAGAGATGCTATAGGCAACGTTTGTGCTGTATAAAATGTTCCCAGTTATCCATGCCTTGCATGCCACCCATTAATTACCAGACTGCTAGTATCATGCTGTAGCTAGAAGATGAGGCATGCATGACTACAAGTATTCTCATAAAGGAGTTCCTACAAGTTTAAGAACCACTGCTGGTCTCTTTTGTTGCTAGCAAGTGTTGAGAGAGGAACCCAAGTTCTAGTCTGGATCTGAGCTTAAGGTAGTGTTGATTTTTGCATGGCATACCTGATCAGGTATGAAGTTACACCAATGTGTCATGAACAATAGTTGGGAAACACTGAACTAGGATTTCAAAGAAATTATTTTAGTAGAATGAAATAAAATAGTCCTGTTTCACCTACTTTATGAAATTGTTAAAATATAATAGCAAAAAATATAGGCTTGCTTGAAAAACTAAACATGGAGATGTATTATGTACTACTTAGGTTTAGGTTTATTAAAATTTGATTTAGCACCATTCAAAATAATAAAATCACAGCAGTTCACAATCAAAGCATAAAACATCAATCAATAAATAACACTACACTTAAAGGTGAATTTTAAAAGCCCGGCCAAAACCAGGAGATATGCACACAAGACAGGCTGCCGTGTGCCAAGCAGATTTTCAAAGCCGCTCATGTATATGCGTTAGGGATGTGAATCATTTTTATATCAAATTGAAATATCATACGATATATCTTAATTCTTTATATATCGGATAAAACAAGAAACAAACACTTTCCCCAAAAATGTTCGTGAAAATCGTTTTTCGGGTAAGTGCGCGCTAACTCCTGTTAGCGTGCACTAACAAAAAACCATTTATTTTTGTTATTTTTTTTTACTTTTTGTTATTTTTGTTAGCGCGCACTAAGCCGAAAAACGATTTTTTGCTAAAAAAAAAATGCTGATCCACGGGAAAACTAGATTTTCCCGTGGCCACACAAACCCGAAAGCGCAAACAATCGGGCACCCATTGCACATCCCTAATATGCATGCTTGCCGCTATGTGCACAAATGAAAAGTTCTGAAATGGGAGTGGGAAGTGGGTGTGCTGTCTGACGGGCATGGGCGTTCCTGGATTTCATCTTGAAATTTGCGCACAAATACTTAAGTGCACAGGCGCATGCTGTGGTCCCCAATGCATAACTATACTTCAGTAATGGATGGCATGTAAGTTGTAAAGCAAAAATATACAGGTAGATTAGTGGAGTTTTAAAGGTAGGGGATAACAGGGGAAAAGGGAGGTTATTAAACTAGGAGGGTTGGAAGTCATATCCCTTGCATGGGTGACCTGGGAATGAACTGGGAAAAATGGTAATGGTGTTGGTGTGCTTGCCTATTTAAACTTTCCAACTTACGTGGTAGAAGCAGCATTATAACACATAAGCACATGTCCACTTAAAATTGTGTACACATGTGTGTACGGTCAGGCTATTTTGTAACATATGGGTGCCTGCATGCCAGTTTAAATTCCATATAACAGATACAAAAATATTCTACCCTCCAAAACCCATATACAAGACCTCCTAAACCTGTAAAATATTTCTGATACTTTCTAAATTAAAAAATTGTTAAAACAACTAGGTCTAAACAGGCAAAAAATGTGCTTCTTGTCTAATTTCTCATAGCAATTTATGTCCCTCGCAATGTATTTCCATACACACTCAACTTGCTTTAGCAAAGGTTATCATTAATCAAATTTTTAATAAACTACTTCCCCTATACCCCCCCCCCTTAAAATAAAAAAGCAAAAGTTGAGAACAGAGACTGGAAAAAGTGGTGATATTCAGTATCAGCTATAAAACCAAAGTAATATACTTGTTGGGTAGGTGAATTGGATTAGGAAGCAGGATCATGCCACTTTGATATTTTAAATCTACAGTGGTTCATGATAAAGGAAGCAGCAACAGTGTAAGTATTAGAATAGGAGGAGAACATTAGGAAGAAGGATAAGGTCAATCCCTTATCAACATTGATATATCATGAACAACAATTACTCAATAAGAGCATCAACAGAATTAGGACAAGAAAAATGAATGAGAAGCTTGCCATTTATCTTTTTAAAAATGTCATGATTACATGAATAACAATAGAGACATCATCATCTACTGTATAATTATGTCTTCAGTATTACTGTCAGTTACAGGCTCACATTACTAGTAGAAAAATCCTCATGTAATTTGCAAATTGCCAAAATATCTACCAATCAAGATGGAATAGAACATAAGAACATAAGAAAATGCCATACTGGGTCAGACCAAGGGTCCATCAAGCCCAACATCCTGTTTCCAACAGTGGCCAATCCAGGCCATAAGAACCTAGCAAGTACCCAAAAACTAAGTCTATTCCATGTAACCATTGCTAATGGCAATGGCTATTCTCTAAGTGAACTTAATAGCAGGTAATGGACTTCTCCTCCAAGAACTTATCCAATCCTTTTTTAAACACAGCTATATTAACTGCACTAACCACATCCTCCGGCAACACATTCCAGAGTCTAATTGTGCTGTTGAGTAAAAAAGAACTTTCTCCGATTAGTTTTAAATGTGCCCCATGCTAACTTCATGGAGTGCCCCCTAGTCTTTCTACTATCCGAAAGAGTAAATAACCGATTCACATCTACCCGTTCTAGACCTCTCATGATTTTAAACACCTCTATCATATCCCCCCCTCAGTTGTCTCTTCTCCAAGCTGAAAAGTCCTAACCTCTTTAGTCTTTCCTCATAGGGGAGTTGTTCCATTCCCCTTATCATTTTGGTAGCCCTTCTCTGTACCTTCTCCATCGCAATTATATCTTTTTTGAGATGCGGCGACCAGAATTGTACACAGTATTCAAGGTGCGGTCTCACCATGGAGCGATACAGAGGCATTATGACATTTTCCGTTTTATTCACCATTCCCTTTCTAATAATTCCCAACATTCTGTTAGCTTTTTTGACTGCCACAGCACATTGTACCGACGATTTCAATGTGTTATCCACTATGAAACCTAGATCTCTTTCTTGGGTTGTAGCACCTAATATGGAACCCAACATTGTGTAATTATAGCATGGATTATTTTTCCCTATATGCATCACCTTGCACTTATCCACATTAAATTTAATCTGCCATTTGGATGCCCAATTTTCCAGTCTCACAAGGTCTGCCTGCAATTTATCATAATCTGCTTGTGATTTAACTACTCTGAACAATTTTGTGTCATCTGCAAATTTGATTATCTCACTCGTCGTATTTCTTTCCAGATCATTTATAAATATATTGAAAAGTAAGGGTCCCAATACAGATCCCTGAGGCACTCCACTGTCCACTCCCTTCCACTGAGAAATTGCCCATTTAATCCTACTCTCTGTTTCCTGTCTTTTAGCCAGTTTGCAATCCACGAAAGGACATCACCACCTATCCCATGACTTTTTACTTTTCCTAGAAGCCTCTCATGAGGAACTTTGTCAAACGCCTTCTGAAAATCCAAGTATACTATATCTACCGGTTCACCTTTATCCACATGTTTATTAATTCCTTCATAAAAGTGAAGCAGATTTGTGAGGCAAGTCTTGCCCTGGGTAAAGCCATGCTGACTTTGTTCCATTAAACCATGTCTTTCTATATGTTCTGTGATTTTGATGTTTAGAACACTTTCCACTATTTTTCCTGTCACTGAAGTCAGGCTAACCAGTCTGTAGTTTCCCGGATCGCCCCTGGAGCCCTTTTTAAATATTGGGGTTACATTTGCTATTCTCCAGTCTTCAGGTACAATGGATGATTTTAATGATAAGTTACAAATTTGTACTAATAGGTCTGAAATTTCATTTTTTAGTTCCTTCAGAACTCTGGGATGTATACCATCCGGTCCAGGTGATTTACTACTCTTCAATTTGTCAATCAGGCCTACCACATCTTCTAGGTTCACCGTGATTTGATTCAGTCCATCTGAATCATTACCCATGAAAACCTTCTCCATTACGGGTACCTCCCCAACATCCTCTCCAACATCCTCTTCAGTAAACACAAACATTATAATACATGCTTTTCTGTATTTTTGAGTAGTAAATAGAAGGTCACCAACAATTGTATATGCCTACAATAGTTCTCACAGAATCTTGCTGAATAATCAGTGTAATTATGGTTTATAATCCACAATCGTTGATATGGAATAATCTACCTTTCTGATTTTGTGATTGTAGTAAAGTAATCTTGTCCAGAAAGAGGAAGTAATATTGTCACCATTTTAATTCACTTACATACATAGAAATAAAGGTCAGCAAACAAGTTGGACTAATTTAAATTTCCAGGCATTCCTGATTTTCTAGAATTGTTCCAAAACTATTTTTTGAAATAAAAAATTCTTAGATTTCTCTCCAGGAATTACCTCTTCCCATCTGCACCTTGGATTCCTCCACTACTCTTCCTCAGAAAGTAAGAGGTTCATCAGTATTTCAGGAGACAAGGATCCTCTTCCTCTTTGTCTGTAACCCTTGGATTGATCCCAAACCAGATCCCGAGATATGTTGCCTGCCTCATCCTTCTGCCTAAAACCTGACCACGGCATATGCCACCTGCCTTGACCCCTTTCCTGGAACCCAACCACGAGATACAGTGCTTGCCTTGACTCCTGGACTCGAATCTGTCCATGAGTTATGACATCTGCCTCCATCTTCACAGAGACCCCATGTAAGTCCAGGCAGCCCCAGCACCCTAGGGCTCAACCAATGGGGAACATGGGCTGTTATTTTTTAAGGTCCAGAGGGGTCTCTGCCTCTCTCCAGCCTTGCCCTCCTACAGTGGGGACCTGCAGGACTCCTCCCCTCAGGCAACAAGAACTCTCCCTCAGTCCAAGAGTCCACCTACTCAACAATTTGGCCTTCCATCCACTTTTTTAAATGTAAGGAATACATCGGGACTGGGCTTCTAAGACAGTATTTTTCAACAAATGATCACACCTGATGTAAACTCAAGCTTTGTAGCTGTACTTTTTAGTTTTTTCTAACTATTTTTTATTATTTTATCAAAGTCTCCTTTTTGAAAATTTAAAGCTAGACGTAGATTTACTTAATGTCCTTCCAGTCATTAAGTCAAATTTGATTGCATTATGATCACTGTTGATGAGCAACCCTACCACTGTTATCACTCTCACCAAAACCTGTGTTCCACTAAGAATTAGGTCTAAAATGGCCTCCCTTATTGTCAATTCCCTGACTAACTGCTCCATGTCATTTGTTTCATCTAGAAGCTTTAATTCCCTGGCATGTACTGATGATACATTTACCAAGAAAATATTGGGGTAATTGAAATCCATGTTGGCATTTCATCATCCATCTGTTCATTTTGGCCAAGTGGACAGTTGTATTCCCCCTCTGATACACTGTTCCCATTCACAAATGTAATTTCCAACACACCAGGTTGATCCAACCTATCATTGTGATATAATTTGTATCTTGGTATAGCACTTTCCCATTGATTATCCTCCTTCCACCAGGTCTCCGAGATAACAATTTTGCCTACCACTTCATTCAGTGCTATATATTCTAACCCTCCCATCATTCTCTGAGAGCCAGGAGGTCTTTGCACTGGGCAAATACATACAACCTCTCACCAACTGGTAGATAATCATACATGTAGCAGTCAGTGCAAAAGACTGGAAGGCCCCCATCTTGCTACCGGACTGCTGTCTGCATTTTCATATTGTTGAGTTCCTAGATAATTTATGTTGCTATGGGAGAGGAGACGAATAACTCAGAGTCCTTTTAATTTATGAGATATATTTAATGTTAATTTGGCAATGACATGCAGGGGGACAATTAATCTAATTGATAAGGGTTACGTTACCCCTTTGTTCTAGATCAATCTCCACTTGATTTTTTATGTGGAAATAACTCTTGTCCTCTTATATGGGATTAGAGTTTATAAATCAAAGAATGAATTTAGGAGATTTTGGGATTTGGGGTAGATGGAAGGGAGGGAGGGAGGAAAAGGAAGACAGATACCAGTAAAAAAAAATCTACCTCCTTGGCTTTTTTTAAAATCAAAGGCATATACACAGACACTAGAAAGGAAATTACCTACCCACCTGGTCTTCTTTTTTAATCAAAGGCACACACACAGCCACTAGAAATTACCTACTTCCATGATCTTTTTTGGGGAAAAAGAGGGAGGTAAGGAGAGACTGAAAAAGGGGAAAGAAGAAAAAAGGCAGGAGGCAAAGAGAAAAAGCGAAGAGGGAGATGAAAGAGAAGAAGGGGGATGAATAAAATGAGAGACAGAAGGAGAAAAGGATTGAAATATTGGAGAAGTAGGGGAATAAGGTTGGAGGCAGAGGAAGGATGAGAACAGATATATGACAGCAATGGAGGTGGAGGGAAGAAGAAGAGAATAGAAAGAGGAAAATGTTTGGAGGAAGTGTAACACTAAAGCTGTTGCATTTGTAGACTCAGTTGTTGTCTAAAGATCCTGTTGTGTTGGCCAGATTACATATGCCCTTCAATCCCCGCCTTACAATGAGTTGGTGTGGCTGGCCAGTGGCCAGGTTACAACATCGTATGTACTACTTGTATAATTACTATTAGAACAATGGGCACAAATGTTCTGCAAAAAGCCTGGTAATCTTAAACAAACCTTAACCATTTGTGGTAAGAGGGAAGGAGGGTCTGATTGGCCATCAATCTTTTGGTTTTTGCTTGGGCATGAATAATAGGGGATATGATCAGTCATCAGGCCTTTGGTCTTTTCTCAGGTGGTTGTGGAGGGAGGGAAGAGGTTCAGGTTGCCATCAGGTTCTTAGTTTTAATTGTGGGGTAACAGGAATACGGGCATTCAGTCAATCAAGCTACAGATTTTGCTCTAAAAGGGGTGGTGTAAAGGGAGGGTTATGTTCAACCTTCAGATGAATGTGGGAGGGAAGAGGCTCCAGCTGGTCTCTGGTCCCTCAGTTATGCTTAGAAGGGTGGGAAGAAAAGGGGCAATAGGCCTTTGAGCTCCTTTTTTAAGATTTTTGCACAGGTTGGGGGGCATGGGGGGTCTGATATTGGGGCCATACAGCTCCTGTCATTGTACATGTTAAAGGAGATCAGGGCCAACAAGTACCTTCATATTCTGGGCGTGTGTGTGTGTGGGGGGGGGGGGGGGGAGATGCAGGGGAAGAGGAATTGTTATATTTGTCCTGAGGTATTGGGAAAGAAATCCTCCCTATCAACTGGACTTGACTTTGGGTCAATTTTCATAGGGGATTTCAATATTTTTTAAGGCTATAAAAATTGAACATCAGGTCCAAGGCAGGTATTAAATTTATCCCTTGAACTTATGAAGATTGTATGCCAGCCAATTTGCCAATTCTAAATTATATTCAGATTGTGAAGATTCTAACTTCCAATGACTGAAGGGTTTCTAAGTCATTTATTTTTTAAGCAGAAAAAATGTTTACACCTGCTCTTCTTGAATTCTTTATTTACAGAGCAATATTCAAATCTATTTTGCCAGCTAAAGCAGTGTTTTAACTTCAGAAATGGACTATTTTAAAATTGCACACACAACAAGCAAATGAGAGTGAATTCAAAATATCACAAAAAAACCCCACGTGCGTACCCTCTGAAAACCTGCCCCAAGCTCCCCCTGCGCACGCCATCTTGTGCTCCTACCATGTGACAGGGGCTGACCAATGGCACTTGTAGGCCTTGTGACATAGTAAGGACAAAGGTTATTGGCACCATTTTGAATACCGGCAGCCAACGGCGTGAGTATAGGAGATGGCTCCCGGACCCCCCGCTGGACCACCAGAGAGTTTTGGTAAGTCTTGGGGGTTCAGGAGGGTGGGGGGTTGTAGTTAATTCAATTTTATCCGTGAAACAAATAAGAATGAACGCATGAACGTATTGGGGGCCCCCCTTGCCAAATGCAACAAATCTGTCCCCCCAACGAATACAAATACCAAATGCAACGTATGCCGTCCCTCTGCACATCCCTAATATCTATCACTGGGTTAAGAATAATCTGTTCTAAAAAAGGAGGAAAAGACCTCAGAATAATCGCAAGCTCAAAACACTTTCAAAAGCTTGTTCTATTTCAATCAGTGGTCAAAAACCTCCCACCACCTTTTTATTCACAAATGACTTTTATCACTTTTTTAATATGTTTTCTTTTTGGCATTAAAATCTCTTAAATGTCACTTATCTGAATCAATGTCCACATCAATGAACTGAACCAGTGTCGATCTTGGTTCCTCCAGATAAAATGTCGACGTTGGCCAGCGTTTCACTGACAGGCTTCATCAGGGTACCATGTTTTCAAAAATGAATCAAAATATCATCTGAAAAATATAATTGTAATTAAATATTTTCTAGCATTGACTACATAACATTATTCAATTTCTTTCTGTACTCATTATTGTGAAACATATCCAGCGATTCTCCTCTTGACCGGAGCTCGCAGCTCTTTTTCAACCAATAAACATGCCGGCGCATGAGTAGTGCATTTAAACCCCTCCTGGATGCAGACATGTGCACAGGGGAGATTTAATGAACTTTTTTTCTTATTCTATTACTAGCTGTACCCGGCTACGCGTTGCTGTGGCTCAGTCTGGTTAAATGGAAAAGAAAGAAAAGAGAAAGCACACGTTTTGAATATGGTTAATTTCACAATGCTTGTGGGTATACAATATTTTTTGTTGTTCCATTGTCTGTGCAGATATAGAGATTGTCTGGTTTGCCGACTCTAGAACACGCAACATATAATTGTCCATGTGAGAAGCAATCCGTGTCTAGATGTAAACCGCATAATTCTAGAAATGAAAAAGAATGAAAAAAGAAAAAAATAAACTATACTCACTAAATGAATGGTATGGTAAACGACACAGCTCAATTCCAACACAATGTCACACGAAATAATTAAATCAAAATGAAAATAAATCGAAATCTATGAAAATTCAATTTAACAATGCAATTGGAAACATTGAAATGGAATCGGAAAATATTTAGTCCAAGCCGTTAAGCCCGTTAAAATGGGCGAGATTTTTGTCCCCTCTCCTCCTACGTCTTTGCTCTGCTCCCCCCCCCCCCCCCCAGCACCACGAAGGGCCAGGGGTGATGGCGGTGGTAGGAGCTGCAGTGGTGGCCAAGGGGGATCACGCGAGGCGTAATGGTCCTGCCATCCCGACTCCCTCCCCCCTTCCCCAGTGGCGGAAAGACAGGCTCAGACCCCTTTCACTCTATTCTTACAGTCCCCAAATCCTTTGCTCTCCCATTCCCCTCAACACTGAACCCCTTCCACTGTAACCTCTAAGTGGAGAGCTGGGGGGGGGGGTAGAGAATCTAGCTCTCATACAGCCCCTTACATAGGCTTCCTCTCTCTCTCTCTCTTGCACATATATTCTCCCTCTGTCCCTCACACATGCATGTCCAATCTCTCTCACACACATACACAATCCCTCACGTAGTCTCCCTCTCTCTCTGGTACTCACACTTGCCTTCAGCGCACATTACCACACTTCTCTCTCACACAGTTAAAACGGGCATGATTTTTGTCCCCTCTCCACCTAAGTCTTTGCTCTGCACTCGCAAGAGCTTGCAAAGGTCCCACACCAGTTGTGTCTGGGAGAGAGAGGAAAACCATCCCCCCCCCTCGCAAAGGGCAGGTGGCAGGCACTGCAACAGATTTGGGACACGTTGCCTAGCTTACTTTGCTCTTTCTGGCAGACCTGTGCCTTTAAGAAATCAAATTGGGGGCTTGAGAGGGAGGAGGGAGCAGGGCTCTGGCTTTTACTTTCATCACGGTGCTTTGCTGGGAGTGGGGATGGAGCGATGCCCATGTAAACTGTTCCCATGGCGGCTGAGACCCACAGGCGGGCTGATAGCACTGCCTTCCCCCTCCCCCCCCTGCAGTTGTGGGATATTTACTTGGCTTCTCCTTATCTGCAGGACTCAGGGGGCCGGGGAGGAGGGCGAGCTGTTCTCTGTTCAGCTCTTTGTGCTTTGGCTGCTTTGGCTGCAGCTGCTTGTGATCTCTTCACAGCTGCTTTCTACTGCATTTGCTCTGCTCCGGCTGTCCCAACTCCCTCCCCTCCTTGCCCAGCAGTGGACGGACTGGCTCAGCGACTAGACTACCTTTTCCTCCTCCTGTGTGTAACTGTCTGGCAGTCCCTACTCCCTCCCCCCTTCCCCAGCGGGGGAGGAACGGGCTGAGCCGTTTCTCAGAGTGGCGACTCGTCTGCCCTTTCCTCCTCCTCTCTGTGACACCCAGCACGTAGCGCAGAGCTCAATGGTCTGCACTTGCGAGGTAGAGCTGCTCTCTACTGCGCATTTGTGGGCCATGGGTCAGAGCCCATTTATATTTATTTATTTATTTATTTTATTTAAATGCTTTAAAAATATACCGACATTCATAGGACATATCATGCCGGTTTACAATCAACATTGAAAGAGTGAAAGAGAAATTACAAATAACAGGGTGGGGGAGGGGGAGCAGGATTGGAAAAAGGAGAGGATGGGGGCCAGGTGACAGCAAGCGCACAAGATGCGGGAAGGAAAAAGGTAGTAAAGTGTAATGTGAGAGAGAAAATATAGGAACTGAGTAGATAGCATGTGTTGCTTGTACATCCAACAGATGGTGCTGTTTTTGCAAAAAAGTATGTTTTTACCTGTCACAGCTTTGACATCTATATAATATAGGTATATAAAAACACGCGCGTATTTAAATGCAACGTTGTGTCAATATTACAAAGCAATTGGTGAAGAACTTTCGGAGATTTAAGATTTTGAACAAACGAACATTTACATTTTTATTTATATAGATTATTATTCCCTATTTAAAATTCTATTTGAAATCTAATAGGGCTATTACTCCCAAAAAAGTTTTTATTTCAGAATATTTCATAAAAACTCTCAGTACCATATAAATGTTAAACATACTAAACATATGAATGCAATGTCCAATCAGAACAAAATTAGTATATAATGGTCTTTGTATCTATCATTGCTTGTATAACAAACTTTGTGCTAGATTCATCAAACTATTGCATGCAATAGGAAGAGGGCATATTTTATGATAATAGCCTATTTATCACAATGTGTGCTATCTTAGCGCTTCACATAGGTATTACCACAAAGTGCATTAACTTTTTCACACTTTGCGGTAATATCACAATTATTGCATTTCCTACCTGAGAAAGAGAAAGAGAGAGAGAGAGAGAATGAGTCCATCAAGCTAGGTTGAGAGAACATTGTATAAATCTCATCTTTGTGTGAGTTTCCTCACTCCAAAGGACATCACATTTTAACAAGTGTACTGTTCTGTTTGTACATCTCACTCTGCATGTCAACCCCTACACTACTACCTAAACCTCACCTCAAATTACTAGGTGGGCCTCCTTTGCACGTTTTGTGAATCCCAGCAGTAATGGAGGGCGGGGTGGGGGTGAAGCGGGAGGCAGGCCTGCGAAAGCAAGCAGTGATCGCACCACAGAGGTGTTTTCACTGCCGTCTTTCGCAACCAATAGCGCCATCGTAAAAGGTGGTGTATTGGGTGAGCTACTGGCAGCGATAAGGGATCTTACCTTATCGCTGCCAGCGAAGTTTCCACAGCGTCTGCCCCGACGCCGCCCTGACTCCTCCTCTTCCGGTGCCGATGCTGCGCCGACTCCGCCCTGATCTAGCTATCGCACGTGATAAGGGACTTTTCACGTGTGATAGGGTTAGAAAATAACCCCATAAATAGCTAACTACTAGAAGGGCCTTATAGCAAGTTGCTCTCTCTGTCTCTCTCTCTATCTCTCTCTCTCTCTCCCTCTCTTTCTCAGGAAAAAAGTTACTAAAATGAGCACCACTATATTTAATCCATGAGGTTCATGGCTATTAAGTGGTGAATCCAATGCTGTTCTAATTGTAACAGCCACTTGCCTCAACTGTGTTGTTGACCCTGGTCAATAATAAAACATTTGAGGCTGGAAAAATCATGATGCTGTTGTACACAAGTCTGAGGTCTTTTCCTCCTTTTTTGGAACAGATTATTCTTAATCCAGTTATAGATATTCATAATATACCTTAATCAAAAGAACATTTTGAATGAGAGTACTTTGGTGCTCTTTTAAAATTATCCACCCTTACTTTGGTGTCTCCAAAGTGTATTTAGGTTAAGAACATAAGAACATAAGAATATGCCATACTGGGTCAGGCCAAGGGTCCATCAAGCCCAGCATCCTGTTTCCAACAGTGGCCAATCCAGGCAGCTTGGGCAAGGGCAGGAAGTGGGCCATCTTCGAGAAGTGGTCTACTGTAACCCAGATCACAGTTTTTCCCAGAGAAAAGGGTAGGTCTACTACAAAGTCTGTAGCTATGAGGGTCTATGGTTTTGTGGGCACAGGAAGTGGCTGTAATAGACCCCAGGGTGCCCCGACTTTGGGTTTTTGCTGGGCTCACGTAGGGCAGGAGTTCACGTAGGTTTGGACGTCCCTTCACAAGTTGGGCCACCAGTAGTAGCGATTTAGTAGCTCTAAAGTTCGCTCTTGACTGGCATGGCCCACAGTTAATGAGTCGTGAGCCCAGGATAATACTCCCTTCCGTTGGCGTTTGGGAACCACGGTTTTCCCTTGGGACTTGACGGTAACGGCAGCTAGGTGCACCTTAGCAGGATCTAAGATGTATTGAGGAGGGTCTTCGTCCTCCTTCAGAGCTGAGATTCGGGATAATGCATCAGCTTGAACATTCTTAGAAGCTGGTCGGTATTGGAGAGAGAAATTGAACCGGCTGAAAAAGAGTTACCATCTGGCCTGTCGGGGGTTCAATCGCTGTGCTTGGGAGAGAAATTCAAGATTCGTGTGGTTGGTGTAGACCGTTATGGGGTGGATTGCCCCTTCTAGCCATTGTCTCCACTCCTCGAAGGCCAGTTTGATGGCTAGGAGATCCTTGTCGCCTATGCCATAATTGCACTCGGCGGGTAAAAACTTCTTCGAGTAGAAGGAGCAGGGAAGCAGCTGTCCCGAGGGTGAAGGTTGACTGAGTACAGCCCCTACCGCGAGGTTAGAGGCATCTACCTCAACCACAAAGGGACGTAGAGAGTCTGGGTGACATAGGCAAGTGTCTGCTAAGAAGGCTTGTTTTAGGTCTTCGAAAGCCTGGATTGCCGCCTCGGGCCACACTTGTGTGTCAGCTCCCTTGCGAGTCAGTGCGGTGAGGGGGGACACCCTACGTGAGTAGTGCGGTATAAAGTGCCTGTAGAAGTTGGCGAATCCCAGGAATCTCTGTAAGGCTTTCAGCCCCACAGGGCGAGGCCAATTGGTGATCACCGACACCTTTTCTGGGTCCATCCGGAACCCGGTAGACGAGACTATATAACCCAGGAATGGCAAAGATTCGCACTCAAACATGCACTTTTCCAACTTGGCATATGGATGGTTATCCTTTAGGGCTTGTAGTACTTGTCTCACATGTCTTCGGTGAGATTTCAGGTCTTTGGAGTAGATCAGTACGTCATCTAGATACACGATGACGTAAGAATTCAGCATTTCTCTTAATACCTCGTTCATGAGGTTTTGGAAGATGGTAGGAGCATTGCATAGTCTGAAGGGCATTACCAGATATTCATAGTGCCCGTCCCGGGTATTAAAGGCTGTCTTCCATTTATCTCCCAGGCAGATGCGGACCAGATTGTAGGCCCCCCTGAGGTCGAGTTTAGTAAATACCTTGGCTCCTTGCAGTCGGTCTAGAAGTTCCGGGATCAATGGAAGGTGGTAACGGTCTCTTTTAGTGATGGCGTTTAGACCCCGATAGTCTATGCACAGTCGGAGGGACCCGTCCTTTTTCCCCACAAAAAAGAACCCCGCTCCAGCAGGTGAATGAGAGGGATGGATGAATCCCTTGGCGAGGTTTTCTGTGATGTACTCCGACATAGCTTGGGTCTCAGGCAGGGACAGTGGATACACCCGACCCCGAGGTGGTGTAGTTCCTGGCAGTAGGTCGATAGCGCAATCGAAGGGCCGTTGTCGAGGGAGGATCTCTGCCTTTCTTTTGGAAAACACCTCAGTGAAGTCCCTGTAGGGTGCGGGTGGCAATACTGAAATGTTGAGGACGGATATTTGACGTGGCTCGGGTCTCTTAAGGCAATGGGTGGGCAAAAGGGGCTCCACTGGGCTAGCTGGAGAGTGTCCCACTAAATTACCGGTGAGTGCCGCTGAAGCCAAGTTAAGCCGAGCACCACAGGGTGTACGGCCTTCTCTAACACAAGGAAGGCTATTTCCTTGGAGTGGCATACTCCCGTTTGGAGTGTTAAAGGTGTGGTAGCCTCGGAGATGACTCCAGGAAGCATGGTGCCTTGGATGGATGCGACTCGTAGTGGGGGGTGTCGAGGCATGGTGGGCAGACATAGCTGATGCACCAGGTCTGCTACTATGAAGTTCCCCTCCGCTCCTGAGTCTATGAATGCCAACGTGTGTAAATGCCCTCCGGGGTATACAAGGGTCACAGGAACAGTACATTGAGGAGCTGAGCCAGCACAGCCTAGGAGTAGCTCCTCGGAACCTCCTAGACTCGGGCGTTTTCCAGCCGTTCCTTGCATTGTGCTAGGAAGTGCCCCTTGTCACCACAGTAGAGGCACAAGCCCAACGAGCGACACCTCTTCCTTTCTTCAGCGGATAGAGGAGCACGGCCTATTTGCATAGGTTCATCTGAGGTGAGTGCAGAGGACGATGTCCTCACCATGGTTGTAGGAGTCATAGGTTTGGAAAAGGCTGGAGCAAGCGCCACGGGCCTGCGAAGCAGGTGCCCTTCCTTCGCCCGTTGCTGTAATCTCCGGTCAATTCGTCCGGTCATATCTATAAGGTCGTTTAAGTCATCGGGGATGTCCCTGGCAGCCATTTCGTCCTTGATGCGACTTGCCAGTCCCTCTAGAAAGATACCTCTTAAACTGTCCTCACGCCAACCCACCTCCATGGCGAGGGTACAGAATTCTAAGGCATAGTCCGCCAAGGACCGGGATCCTTGCCTTAGCTGCAAAAGGTCATCGAAAGCTTGCCGGAAGTTGAAAACGAATTGCTCAAGGTTATGCAATAGAGGGTCTCGTCGTTCCCACATAGGGGAAGCCCAATCAAGCGCTTTCCCATCGAGTAAGGAGAAGATAAAGGCCACTTTTACTGAGTCCGAGGGAAATTGGGCCAGAAGCAGGGTAAAGCGGACGTAGCACTGGTTTAGAAAACCATGGCAGGCCTTGTTGTCCCCCGCATAGCATGTAGGGCAGGCAGCTGAGTGATAAGAGCTACGCTCATGGCAGGAGTGGGCGGCGGTACTGGGGGTGGCTCCGGGGCAGCTGCCTCCAGACAATTGGCGAGCCTTTCCACGGTGGCGGTGAGCACATCAAGGCAGTGTTGCTGCTGCTGCAGTCGTTGTGCCATTCCAGGGATGGCCTGCAAGCTGGGTGTCTCAGCTGGGTCCATGGCCTTGCAAACTGTTATGTCCGTGAGGAGTGGTGGACCCTTGGGCCGACCTAGAGAAAGGGGGTATCCTTTAGGTAGGCCGGGAGGCGGCTAGCCAGAAGGCCTGGTGATGTCTTCACCCAGGGAACCCGGAATACCCCCAGGAGGAGCCCGTAGGGATCGGGACCGCTAGGGCCGGTCCGAAGTCAAGGCAGGTGGCAACCAGGGGCATCAGAAGCAAGCCGGAGTCTGGAACCAGGAATCAGCTGAACAGTGGGCGGTAGAAGCGGAGGAAGACTGGAGCGGATCCGAGGTCAGGGCAGGCAGCAGGCAGGAGAGTCAGAAGCAAACCGGAGTCAGGAACCAGGAGTCGGCAGCAGAGTGGACGGTTGAAGCAGGAGAGGTCCGAAGCAAGTCCGAGGTCAAGGCAGGCAGCAAGCAGGAACGTCTAAGGCAAACCAAAGTCAGGAACCAGGAATCAGCAGTAAACTGGAACAGGAAGGCAACTCGAGTCTCAGAAGAGGAACCTCGTTGCAAGGCGAAGTGCTGGAGTCGGATGCCGGCCTATATACTCTGCCGGCGTCTGACGTCATCTCGGGGGCTGTCCAGCACTTCCGAGTGCTGGACAGCCCCCGGCAGCGTCTCCCACGTGGAGATGCCGCGACTGTGCGGCCTAGCGGGCCGGGACTTCAGCGTTTCTTCGCGCGCCTCAGGGCGGAGGTAAGAGACCCTGACCCCGGTCGTGGGGGAGGCGGTCGGGGCCGCAACAGTTATTACATTGTATTTTTAGCATTCCAATTTACCATGTCTTTTTTTCTGTTCTCCTTCTGATCAAGTGATATTTATGTTTTTTGCTTATTTCTGTGGTACCTTTCATATGACAAATAATTTTTAAATGTTTTAATAAGTTTTAAATAGTTTACAATATATTTATGTATGAATGTTTATTCATGTGATGTATTTATCATTTTAGCACCTGAGGCAGCCCCAAGTGGGGCGAAACTCGGCCTGAGTCGGGCACTTGTATGAATTTATGTCTCCTCTCAAATAAAAGTTTACACTTGGACTACTTTGGTGTCTAATCCACATTGTTGCCCAAACGGCATTCTTAGACAACCTACCCTCTTGTTTTATCAGACTCTCAGATTTTAAAACATGTTTCTATTAAATACTCTAAGCCACTACAAACATTCCAATAAGTTAAGTGGTTTGGAGTGTTTGGAATGCTTGGAGTGTTTGATAGAAAAGTATTTTAAAATCTGAGTTTTTTTGATGCAAGCTTTGAACTGATATACATTTTTCTTTGTTTTATCCTTATTACCTCTTCCATTATCTTTCCTTATATGACAACAAATAAGAACCATTATACCCAATGGTCTGCCCCAGCCTCACACCTGGTACAATTCCACAGACCACAGTTGATTTCTGGATTTCCCTTTACTTCTTCACCAGTAGGAATCCTTAGTGCTTATCCCACATATTTTGAATTCCATTAATATTGTTTTTCTCCACTACCTCCACTGGGAGTCCTTTTCACCATTTCTATAATAAAAACTAATAATAATAATTTTTGTTACTTGTGAGTCTCCCTGCCTGCAATCTGATACTATGACTTCTTTTCAAAAGCATTTCTTCTGAAAAATATTTTCTTCTTTTGCTGATTTATATGAACAGCCTCCCCATAAAGTTTTTTTTTAAACATATCAGCACTTAGTGACCCAAGGCTGGCTCTGGTCCTTCTATAACACCTCTGTCATATATCACCTGTTTCTTCTGTTGCATTGCCCAGCTGTGGCAGACCACAGCAGGGTTCACTCTCACCTGATGCTGGGCCTCCAGAGCTGGCACAACCTCCTTGGTGGTGGTGGGCAATCACCTTTGCGCCCACGCTCCTCCCATGCCCCCAGTACCCTCCTGTGCCACTACGAGTTCCTCCGGAGCCAACCAGTCCTCCTCGCATTCAGCATGGGGAGATGACGCCGCCTCCTCCTCTTCAGCCGTCAGCCCTAGGCGCATGTGTGTCTCTCTGGGATTTAAAGGGGCCATGGTGGTAAAGCCTTCCGTGGCCCCAGGTGATGACGTTAACTGATTCCACTATATAAGCAGGCTCAGATGCTTAGAGCCTGCCTTGAAAACAGGTCTCCATGCTTCTCTGCTGTTTGCTTTGTTGCTGTTCTAGTTCTTGATAGAGATGTGCTTTGGTTTTATCTGCCGGGTTGGGCTTCGGGTCAGGAGACCCTTGGAAAACTTCATTTTCCAATGGGTCATTTTTTTTTTCCTCTGCATTTTTCGATGAAAAAAAAACGGAAAACAAAACCCACCCCAACCCTTCAAATTAACTTAAATACTAGGGATGTGAATCGTGTTCCATATCGTCTTAACGATAGAAATCGTGTGGCAGGGCAAGAAAATTGTGTTAGGCACGATTTTTTAGTTAAAAAATCGTTAAAAATTGTTTTTTCCGATTAGTGCACACTAACTCGAGTTAGTGCGCACTAACGGGAGTTAGTGCGCACTAACTGAAAATGATACAATTTGACACTTTTCAGGTCAGTTAAGGTCAGTTTAGGAATGAATATGTATTCCTATTGGCTGCCCTCTTATTTATTCATGTTAACAAGGTTCCCACTGACAGTATATGGGGGATGGGAAATGGAAACAGTTGGTAGCTTGACAAAACAAGTAATGTGATCAGTCAATGTGACTAGAACTTGTGCCCTAACCCTGATACCAGGGGTATTGTGATCTTCCTGCACACAGTGCCCTATCCCTATTAATACCAGGAGTGTTGTGATCTTCCTGCACACAGTGCCCTAACCCTAGAACCAGGGGTGTTGTGATCTTCCTGCACACAGTGCCCTATCCCTATTAATACCAGGAGTGTTTATTTATTTATTTATTTCAGGATTTATATACCGGAGGTTCCTGCATAATATACATATCACCCCGGTTTACAATGAACAGTAACCTTCGCTTCAAGTTAGCGGTTTACAATGAACATAGTTAATCCAAGAAACAGAAAAAATATATATATATAACAATGCTAACAATTAATAATAAAAAAAAAAAACAAAACAAACCAATAAATAAAATAATAATTAATAAATAAATAAATAACAATAAATAACAATAAATGAAAAAAATGGCAATAAATAAAATGACAATAAATAAAATAGCAATTAATAAAATAACAAGAGGGTTAATGAGAAAATAACATGGTTAAATAACAAGGTTATGTGAAATATGCTGGGGTAATCGGATAATATGTGACTGACTTTCTTCCTGCTCTTAGCTCTACGGGAATGCTTGTTTGAATAACCAAGTCTTGAGTTTCTTTTTAAATGTAGCGTGGCATGGTTCAAGGCGAAGGTCTGGAGGAAGCGAGTTCCAGAGTGAAGGGCCCGCTGTGGATAGGGCGCGTTTCCTCAGCGAGGATTTAGCCGGTTGGGTGATTAGTCTGTTTTGATAAGCGCTTCTGGTCGGTTTCATGGATGTGTGTAGTTGAATTTGGAATGTTAACTTGAGCGGCGCGATGTTGTACAAAGCTTTATGTATCATCATTAAGGATTTGAATTGGATCCTGAATTTAATCGGGAGCCAGTGGAGATGAAGAAGGATTGGGGTAATATGATCTCTTTTTTTGGCATTTGAGAGGATTCTTGCTGAGGCATTAAGGACCATCTGAAGTGGTTTTGTGGTGCATGCTGGTAGGCCTAGAAGGAGGGAGTTGCAGTAGTCCAGTTTTGGGAGTATGATGGCCTTTAGCACCATGCGGAAGTCTCTTAATAGGAGGAGTGGTTTTAGTTTCTTTAAGGTTTGTAGTTTAAAGAAACATTCTTTTGTAGTGTTATTAACGAATTTGTTGAGACTGAATCCGTTGTCTAGGATGACTCCCAGGTCTTTTACTTGTTGTGAAAAGGTATCCAGGCTTTGGCTAGCATTAAGAGGTGTGGGTGGGACATAGTTTTCCGGTGCTATAATGAGAATTTCAGTTTTTTTTGTGTTTAAGACTAGGTTGAGGCTGGTGAGAAGATTGTTGATAGCTGAAAGACATTTATTCCAGTGTGACATAGCTTTGTGTAGTGAGTCTTCTATAGGGATGAGGATTTGTATGTCATCCGCATATAGAAAATGAGTTAGCTTGAGGTTGGTGAGTAATTGACAGAGCGGGAGAAGATATATATTGAAGAGAGTTGGGGAGAGGGATGATCCTTGCGGTACTCCCCTTTTGGATTCGATGGCGTGAGACTCTTTGTTATTTATCTTGACCTTGTATGATCTGTTTTCCAAAAATGATTTGAACCAGTTGAATGCTGCTCCTGTAATGCCTATGTCCGTTAGTCGTTGTGATCTTCCTGCACACAGTGCCCTATCCCTATTAATACCAGGAGTGTTGTGATCTTCCTGCACACAGTGCCCTAACCCTAGCACCAGGGGTGTTGTGATATTCCTGCACACAGTGCCCTATCCCTATTAATACCAGGAGTGTTGTGATCTTCCTGCACACAGTGCCCTAACCCTGGCACCAGGGGTGTTGTGATCTTCCTGCACACAGTGCCCTATCCCTATTAATACCAGGAGTGTTGTGATCTTCCTGCACACAGTGCCCTAACCCTGACACCAGGGGTGTTGTGATCTTCCTGCACACAGTGCCCTATCCCTATTAATACCAGGAGTGTTGTGATCTTCCTGCACACAGTGCCCTAACCCTGGCACCAGGGGTGTTGTGATCTTCCTGCACACAGTGCCCTATCCCTATTAATACCAGGAGTGTTGTGATCTTCCTGCACACAGTGCCCTAACCCTGGCACCAGGGGTGTTGTGATCTTCCTGCCACAGTGCCCTATCCCTATTAATACCAGGAGTGTTGTGATCTTCCTGCACACAGTGCCCTAACCCTGACACCAGGGGTGTTGTGATCTTCCTGCACAAAGTGTCCTATCCCTATTAATACCAGGAGTGTTGTGATCTTCCTGCACACAGTGCCCTAACCCTGGCACCAGGGGTGTTGTGATCTTCCTGCACACAGTGCCCTATCCCTATTAATACCAGGAGTGTTGTGATCTTCCTGCACACAGTGCCCTAACCCTGGCACCACGGGTGTTGTGATATTCCTGCACACAGTGCCCTATCCCTATTAATACCAGGAGTGTTGTGATCTTCCTGCACACAGTGCCCTAACCCTGGCACCAGGGGTGTTGTGATCTTCCTGCACACAGTGCCCTATCCCTATTAATACCAGGAGTGTTGTGATCTTCCTGCACACAGTGCCCTAACCCTGGCACCAGGGGTGTTGTGATCTTCCTGCACACAGTGTCCTATCCCTATTAATACCAGGAGTGTTGTGATCTTCCTGCACACAGTGCCCTAACCCTGACACCAGGGGTGTTGTGATCTTCCTGCACACAGTGCCCTAACCCTGGCACCAGGGGTGTTGTGATCTTCCTGCACACAGTGCCCTATCCCTATAAATACCAGGAGTGTTGTGATCTTCCTGCACACAGTGCCCTATCCCTAATACCAGGGGTGTTGTGATCTTCCTGCACACAGTGCCCTATTCCTGATACCGGCGGTGTTGTGATCTTCCTGCACACAGTGCCCTATTCCTGATACCGGGGGTGTTGTGATCTTCTTGCACACATCCCGGTATCAGGGATAGGGCACTGCATGCAGGAAGATCACAACACCCCTGGTATTAGGGATAGGGCACTGCGTGCAGGAAGATCACAACACACCTGGTATTAATAGGGATAGGGCACTGCATGCAGGAAGATCACAACACCCCTGGTATCAGGGATAGGGCACTGTGTGCAGGAAGATCACAATACCCCGGAGGAGTGAGGGTCAGGCAGCTCCCCCCTGTCTGTGAAGCCAGCCTCTCACTAGTAATGCAGGGAGGGAGCTGTCTCAGACTTCACCATCCTCCCCCCCCCCCCTCACCCACACACCATTCACTAGCTGGGACATGGGGGAAGTCAGGAGTGAGGGTCAGGCAGCTCCCCCCTGTCTGTGAAGCCAGCCTCTCACTAGTAATGCAGGGAGGGAGCTGTCTCAGACTTCACCATCCTCCCCCCCCCCCCCCTCACCCACACACCATTCACTGGCTGGGACATGGGGGAAGTCAGGAGTGAGGGTCAGGCAGCTCCCCCCTGTCTGTGAAGCCAGCCTCTCACTAGTAATGCAGGGAGGGAGCTGTCTCAGACTGGTATCAGGGATAGGGCACTGAGTGCAGGAAGATCACAACACCCCTGGTATCAGGAATAGGGCACAGGTTCTAGTCATATTGACTGATCACATTACTTTTTTTGTCAAGTACCAACAGTTTCCATTTCCCATCCCCCCAACCATCACCTCAGTTGGAACCTTGGTAACATCAATAGATAAGAGGGCAGCCAGCCAATAGGAATACATATTCATTCCTAACTGACCTTTACTGACCTGGAAAGTGTCAATAATTTGTATCATTTTCTGTTAGTGTTCCTGAGTTTCCATTTCCATTTCCCATCCCCCCAACCATCACCTCTGTGGGAACCTGGTTAACATCAATAGATAAGAGGGCAGCCAGCCAATAGGAACACATATTCATTCCTAACTGACCTTTACTGACCTGGAAAGTGTCAATTTGTATCATTTTCAGTTAGTGTGCAGTAACTGGGAGTTAGTGCGCACTAACTCCCGTTAGTGCGCACTAACACAATTTAACGATTTTTAACGATAAATCGTTAGAATTTCTATTGTATTGTGTTCTATAACGATTTAAGACGATATTAACATTATCGGACGATAATTTTAATCGTTAAAAAACGATTCACATCCCTATTAAATACAACCCCACCCTCCACCATCCAGATCCCCCCCATCACATGGAAGGAGCAATGGTTGGCCCGTGCCATTTTCTAAGATGGCGCCAGCTGTCCATTGCTCCTACCATGTGACAGGGGTTGACCAATGGCATCAGTAGCCCCTGTCAAATGGTAAGGGCAAAGGGCTACCGGCGCCATTTTGTTTACTGGCAGCTGACAGCCCAAGAGCAGGAGATCGCTTCCAGGACCCCCGCTGGATCACCAGGGACTTTAAGCAATTTTTTGGGGGGTCGGGAGGGTGGGGGAGTTGTAATTAAGTAAATTTGAAGGTTTGCGGTGTTTTGTTTTGTTTTTTTAAATGTGCCCCTCCCCCCACGCTAACCTGAACAATGAATTTTCCCTGAAGTTCGGGGAAAATCCATCTCGGGATTCGGGCCCTCCAACCCATGCCGAATTGGACAATTTCTTTGAAATTTTCCAAATCGGAAAAAACAAATGCACATCTCTAGTTCTTGATCCAGTATCTGCTCCAGTTCCAGTTCCTGTTCCAGTACGTACTCCAGTTCCAGTTCCTGCCCTACCTTCAGACGGACCTCCTTGGTTTGACCCAGACTTGAACCTGACTTCAAACCTTGCCACCTGCTACAGACATTCATCCTGAATTCAACTCTGAGCCTAGCTGCTTGCCTCTGACCATTCTGCCTGAACCTGACCTCACCTATAGCCGCCTGCCCTCGACCTTCTGCCCGGACTTAACCTTGGCCCTCATCTCGTCTTGCTGGGACCCTCCAACTCCAAGCTTTCCAGCATTCCACCTTCTGGACACCTCTCACAGGATCATCTTTGTGGAGGCCCACCTAAGTCCAGCTGGCCCCGGTACCCAAGAGCTCAACCTGTGGGGAACGAGGGCTGGTATTGGTGAAGCTCCAGTCAGCCTCCACTTCCTGCTTGGCCGCACCTGCTGATGGTGGGGACATATGGGGAATTCTCTCACAGGTGGTACCAATACCACCTCGGGCCAAGGGTCCACCCATGTAACAGGTTACCAAGGCCATGGACCGAGCAGAGCCATCGGCCCTCCAGGCCATTCTGGGCCTTATTCTAAAGATCCAGAAACAGCAGTGGTACCTTGAGGTGTTGACTGCATCCATAGAACACCTCAGTGATCATCTAGACTCTTACCCAGCTCCAGTGGCTTCCATGCAAGTCTCTCCAGTCATTCTTTACCCACTACTTTGGTCGGGGTCTTGCTCTCCCTACCAGCTCCACCCTGTTTTAATGGGGACCTGAAGCTTTGTAGGGGCTTCATAAACCAATGCTATATAGAGTTCGCTCTGGAGCCTTCCATATTCCAGGATAACACAACAAAGGTAACATTCATCCTCTCTCACCAGGAAGGCAAGGCATTGGCTTGGGCTTCTCTCCTTTGGGAGCAAGCAGATTCTCTTCTCCAAGAGTTACCGTGCTTCGACTCCATCTTCTGATGGACTTTTGATGATCCAGGGAGGCAGGCAATGGCCAGTTCAGATATTCTGCACCTGTGGCAGGGCCGTCAGGCACTCAACAACTCTACTATACAATTTCACACCCTAGCAACTGAGCTTGGCTAGCAAGAAGATTGCCTTTGATCCATCTACCTGGATGGTCTTTCACCTCAGCTCAAGGATAAGCTTGCAGCCCGTGAACTACTGACTTCTCTCGAGGGCCTAATCGACCTCACGGATTGAATAGACCATTGACTCCAGGAGTGCCACCAGGAAACCTGGGAGTCTCAATGCCCAGCTGTGGAACATTCCCATTCTTCTCCCTCTGAGGGGCCTGCATCCTGCGGAGGTCCTCTTCCAAACAAACTCAAGGAGCCCATGCAGCTATAGTGTGGACACCTTACCACAGAAGAGTGCCTCAGAAGGAGGCAAGCAGGCCTGTGCCTGTATTGCAGTGCTGAAGGACACCATCTGTCTACTTGTCCTATCTGTCTGGGAAACTCTTAGGCCTCAGTGCGGAGGGGGTCCTGAACTTAGGCGCTATTTGGCTGGCCCCCCAGTTGACACTTTCAGTTATCTTGACTTGGAATTCTTGCTCCTTTCCTATGATGGCCTTGGTTGATACTGGAGCCAGCGGGAACTTTCTGATGAAGGACCTTGCGTACACTTGGGTATCCCTATCCACTCCATCGAGACACCTTTACTCATCGCCTCCATACATGGCGATCCATTACCTGGGAGGAATACACAGGTCACCTCCTGTTCATCTTCAGAATGGAACCCTGCATGAGGAGGAAGATGAATTCTTCATACTTGACAAATCCATCCACTCAGTGGTTTTAGGCCTACCCTGATTTCAGCATCACTCTCTGCAGTTCAATTAGGAAACTCTACAATTGTCAGAGTGGAGCCCATTTTGTCCTCATTCTTGTATGAAAAGGTGGAACCACCTCCCTTGCTTCCTTTGGCTGCAACCATCTCTAGCATTCTAGCGCCTTATGCTGACTTTGAGGATGTCTTCTCCTAACAGAAGGCCAACCTCCATCCTCCCCATCGAAAGTTTGATTGTCCCATCAATCTACTGCCTGGAACATCATCTCCCAGAGGTAGAACCTATCCTCTCTCCGTACCTGTAACCAAGGCTATGTTGGATTATATCCAAGAGAACTTGGCCAAGGGGTTTATCTGCCCTTCCACATTGCCTGCTGCTGCAGGTTTCTTTTTTGTTACTAAGAAAGATGGTCTCTATGACCATGTATTGATTATCGTGGGCTTAATGTTATAACTTGCAAGGATTAGTATCCTCTACCGTTAATCAATTAAATTTGATTGTCTCCAAGAGTCCACCATCTTTACTAAATTAGACCTACGAGGAGCCTACAATTTGATTTGCATATGAGCAGAAGACAACTGGAAAACCACCTTTACTACCAGAGATGAGCAATACGAATATCTCGTTATGCCATATGGCCTTTATAATGCCCCTGTGATGTTTCAGTGTATGATAAATAAGATATTCCGCAATCTTCTGTATACAAAAGTTGTCGCCTACCTGGATGACATACTCATTTTTTCCAAAGACATCACCACACTTTGCCAGGACGTTCGCGCTGTGCTTCAATGTCTGCATGACAACTGCCTTTATACCAAGATAGACAAGTGTCTTTTTTAGAAGGAGAGTCTGCCTTTTCTTGGGTATATTATATCTAGACATGGCTTCTTGATGGTTCCTAGTAAACTACATAGCATCTGAAACTAGCTCCACTCGGTAGGTTTACGAGAAAAGTTTAGGCTTCACAAATTATTAATGACATTTTATAGCAAATTACTCTGTTATCACAACTCCCCTTACGGCGCTTACCCGTAAGGGAGTGGATACCAAGAATTGGACTCCTGAAGCAATTGTAGCCTTTCAGGCTTTGAAAGAGGCCTTCATACATGGACTTTGTTTATGGCACTCTGACCCAAGTCGTCCATTCATAATTGAAGTGGATGCTTCTTCCATCGGAGCATGCATAATCTTAAGTCAACACTCCACTAAGGGCACTCTACATCCGTGCTCCTTCTTCTTGAGCAAGTTTTCCTCCACCAAATAAAATTATAGTATCAGAGACCATGAGCTCCTCATGATTAAGCTCACCCTGGAGAAGTGGATCCCCTGGCTAGAGGGTGCCCAACACCGGTTCACAATATTTACAGACCATAATAACCTGTAGCACCACCAACATGCTCAGTGCTTGATTTCATGCCAGGTCTGCTGGGCATTGTTCTTCACCTGATTTAACTTTGATTTACATTATCGTCCTGCGGAGAAGAATTTGCGAGCAGATGCTTTATCTCGCTCCTGTGAACCCAAAGACTCCCTGGAGGATCCTCAGCATATTATTGACCCAGCTTGCATTTATCTCTCAGCCACCATGTCTGTACCCACGGAGAAGGTGGAGGTCCCCTACAGACTCAGCAAAAAGGTGCTAAAACGGTCATATGGCTTCCGAGTTGCTGGACACCCAGGATACACATGGACCTTGTCTCTTCTTCAGCACTACTACTGGTGGACAACCATGTCTCTGGGTACCTGAGCTTATGTGGAGTACTGTCCCACATACGCACAGCAAAAATCACTCGTGGGATAACCCTGGGTGCTGTTATAGCCATTGCCAGCCCCCAGGGAGCCCTGGACTCACCTGTCCACTGACTTTGTGGTGGACCTTCCCGCATCTAATGGCAATACCATTATCTGGGTGGTAATGGACAGGTTTTCCAAGATGGATCACTTTATCCCGTTGCCTAGCTTGCCCTCTGCACATGAACTGGCACGCCTATTCTTCTTGCACATATTCCATCTCCATGGATTACCTGAGCATATTACCTCTGACAGAGGACCTCAATATTTCGCTCGCTACTGGTATTCCCTTTGCAAGAAATTTGGTATATCGGTGGGATTGACTACTGCCTACCACTCTCAGGCCAATGGTCGAGCTGAACGTATGAATCATTCACTCAAGATGTTTCTACATTCATATTCCAAAAACCAACAGGATAACTGGGCTCAGTTGCTCCCATGGGCAGAGTTTTCTCATAGCTCACATGTCTCCACCACCACAGGAGCCTCCCCTTTCTCCGTAGTATAAGGGAGACATCCACGGCCACCTCTACCGATACCTCTTACAGTTCCTTCTCCAGTGGCCCAAGCGACTGCAGATGTCCTTCATGCTCTGTGGACCCACACGAATCAAAGACTGCAAGAGGCATCTGCTCATGCTAAGAGATCAATGGATGCTCACCAAAGGCCAGCCCCAGAGTTTCAACCAGACAACAAAGTATGACTGAGCATTGGCCACATCCATCTGAAGCTTCCCCAGATATATTGGTCCATTTCCAGTCACTCGACGCATCAGTCCAGTAACTTATCAGCTCCATCTTCTGCCTATGCTTGGAGTAACAACTCTTTCCATGTATCCCTTCTCAAGCTGCTGGTTCTTTCCTGGCCTTCTCACAGAACTCCTGAGCCTTTGCACCTCCTCTCTGAAACTGACATCCTCTATTGTGTGCAGGGAGTCTTCGACATCCGAAAAAGAGGCCGCCATTAGGACTACCTCCTCCCTTGGGAGGGGTACGGCCCCGGAGAAAATTCCTGGAATCTTGCTACTAATATCCTTGATAAAGGACTTCTCAAGCAATTCCACACCACTCATCCTGGTAAGTCCAGGCCTCCAGGAGGGTGGCATAAGGAGGGTACTGTTGAGTTCCCCAGCCGTGGCAGACCCGGGGCTGGATTCACTCACCCCTGATGCCGGGCCTCCAGAGCTGGCCCAACCTACTTGGCGGCAGTGGGCAGTCGCCTCCATACTCATGCTCTTCCCATGCTCCCAGGACCCTCCTGTGCCACGGCGAGTTCCCCTGGGGCTGACCAGGCTTCCCCGCATGTGGCGTGGGGAGACACCACCACCTCCTCCTCTTCAGCCTGTCGGCCCTAGGCATGCGAGTGTGCATTTCTCCGGGATTTAAAAGGACTGTGGCGAGAAATCATCCCACAGCCCCAGGTGATGATATCAACTGGCTCCACTATGTAAGGCACTCTCAGATGTAACAGGTCTCTATGCTCATTTGTTTGTGTTTCATTCCTGTTCCAGTACCTGCTCCTGTTCCTCTACCTTTGGATGGACTTCCTTGGCTTGACCTGGACTTGAACCTGACTTCGAACCTTGCTGCCTGCCTCTGAACATTCTGCCCAGACTCAACCTTGGCCCTTGTCTTACCTTGCTGGGACCCTATGACTCCGCTGCTTTCTGGAATTCTGCCCTCTGGACACTTCTCTCGGGATCAGCCAAATGGAGGCCCATCTAAGTCCAACCAGCCCCAGTACCCAAGGGCTCAACCTGTGAGGAACGAGTGCTAGTATTGGCAAAGCTCCAGTTGGTCTCCACTTTCCACTTGGCCTCACCTCCCGATGGTGGAGATCTGTGAGGGTTTCTCCACAGATGGAGCCAACACCACCTCAGGCCAAGGGTCCACCTCTGCAACATCTTCTTCCCTCAAGGTAACCTATTTCTGGACTGCTTCCATGCCATCTATATCCTTTTGAAGGTTTGGCTTCTAGAGTAGGACACAATATTATAGGTAAGGACTCACTAACAATGTATATAATGGCATTATTGTCTCCTTTATTCTACTGGTTTTGTTCTCCCTATGTACCACTCTTGTTCTGGCCATCACAATATCACATTATCTTCATTATCTTGAAGTCTATCACCCTGAGGTCTCTATCCTTGTTGGTCTATATAAGTTTCTCAAACCCATTGTGTGCTAGAGAGATGTGATTTGGCTGAACCTTTTGGTTCAGCCTTTGTTATCGGCCTGCCATGGGAAATTTTGTTTCCCGCAGTTTGGGCCGTTTTTATTTCATCTACCCACCCGAAACGAAGCCTGAATCCCACCCCAATTTACAACAGGGGTTGTAAAGAAAAAAAACAAACCCCAAACCCACCCCAACCCTTCAAATGTAATTAATTGCAAACCCCCCACCCTCCTGACCCCCAAGACCTGCCCAACTGACCCCCCAAGACTTATCAAAAGTCTTGGTGGTCCCTGGTGGTCCAGCGGGCGTCCAGGAGCGATATCCCACTCTCAGGCCCTCAGCTGCCAGTAATCAAAATGGAGCCGATGGCCCTTTGCCCTTACCATGTGACAGGGGCTATTGGTGCCATTGGCCGGCCTCTGTCACATGGTGGAGCAATGGACAGCTGGCACCATCTTAAAAAATGGCGCGGGCCATCCATTGCTCCTACCATGTTACAGGGGCCTACCAATGGCATCGATAGCCAGTTACATTGTAAGGGCAAAGAGCCATCGGTGCCATTTTGATTAGTGGCAGCCAATGGCCCAAGAGGCGGAGATCACTCCTGGGACTCTGCTGGACCACCAGGGACTTTCAGTAAGTCTTGGTGGGGGGGAGTGTCGGGGGTTGCAATTAAATTTGAAGGGTTGGGGTGGGTTTAGGGGTTGTTTTTTTTCATGTGCCCTTTCTCCCCCCCAAAAAAAAGATACGATAAGGAAACTACATGAAATTTTGTGGTTTTTCTTATCGTTTCGTCGCCCTCCCGAACAGCGACAAAATAGGAAATATCATCTCTATTTCCTATTTTGTCACAAACGAATGCTCATCCCTATTGTGTACTACTTATTTGGATTTCTGCATCCTAAATTTATGACCCTCCATTTATTACATTGAATCTTTATTTTCAAGCACACAAATTGCCTTAAGATCTTTTTAGTTCACTCCACATTCCATCTGGTATGTCTACTCTGTTGCAGATCGTAATGTTATCTGCTAAAGACAAACTTTTCTTTATAACCCCCTTCTCAATTTTGCACACCACGATATAGAACAGAACCAACCCAGGGACAAATCCCTGAAGCACTCTACTAATTATGTTTTCTTCCTCAGAGTGAATTGCTATTAATTTATCACCCCCTTCTGTTGTTCATCACTGAACCAGTTTATAATTAAGTTTACTCTCTCAGGAACCACTCCCAGGCTGATCAGTTTATTTATCAGCCTCCTATATAGTACAGTATTAGAAGCTTTGAGGTCCATATTCAAAACCTAGCAGGCAAAAAAGTTATCAGGAAATTTTACCCAAGTAACTTTGTCCAGATAGTTTGTAGCACTTATCTGAGTTTATAACAAGCAAACAAACAAACTTGGGGAAAAAGCAAACAAACACATCTGGGGCTACTTTCTCCTGTTTCCAGCCTTTTAAGTCTCACACCTTATCTTTAATTCTGATCCCAGTGAGAGTCCTACCAATCAAGGAAAATAAAATATTTGAAAAAAATAAATCTAATTAACCTATAGGACCAGCAGCAAGGCTTATTATTTATTTACAAAACCTTTTATACCACATACTACGAAAAAGGATGTAGCAGTTTCCAATAAAAAATTAATAATTTTAAAAACATTCAAGGCAACCTACATACAGTATTCCTTCTGCTGCAACAAAAAGAGAAAACAAATTGACTTTACCTATCATACAATAATTGTACCAATATTCACCAGTGTGGGGAGTGCAAAAGGACGCCACAGTCATCATTCAGGGATCCTTATCTAGCCTGCGAGGAGCGGGCGAGAGGGGGAAGTTTCATCGAGCCTATTAGTTCCATATGGTTCCTAGGCCTGCCTGTGATGTCACTTTTGGGGCTCCCCACTTTTATAGACCAAGTACAGCGGCAGAGATTTGGGAGTGAGGAAAGACACCAATGTCATTGTGCAGTGTTCCTGATCTAGCCTGCAAGGAGCGGGAGAGAAAAGGAAGTTCCATCAAGCTTATGAGTTCCACCCAGTTCCTGGAGTTGCCTGTGACATAACTTCTGGGATTCCCTGCTATTAATGACCAAGCCCAGCAGTACTGCATGCCAAAGGGGCACACAACTAGGTACAGAAATGTTTGTTGTCATATTCATATCAAGTCTAGAGAAGATGGGTAAGAAAAGGAAAGGTTGAGTCTGTGCTCTCCCATATGGGTTGACTCCTCCTTCCTCTCTAACCCAATTGACTAGAGACTTATTAGTTTCACAGAGGTTACAACCTGGCAGTACAGAGCTTGAAAGCAATTTGCATCCTGCTCCTTCATAGTTGTTGGTCTCCCAGAGCCCAGAAGGTCGCTCACCACCTCAGGTTTCTTACTCCCCTTTGCTTGAACTAGGGAGAGAAGGTAGGATTAGAACATACACCCCTCAATCTCCCCAAGATGGAATAGTTCCAGCAACAGAAGCTTTTAGTAGTACAGCTCCAAATCAGAGGGAGTATGTCTGTTCCACCAAGACTGAAGTGATTACTCTTGAAGTCCTTTGAAATGCCATCTCCAAAATGAAGCAATCCCTTCCTAAGTGAATGGACTCAATTCTTATGAATTTTGGGTCTATATCTGCTGTAGTCAGCTAATTACTAAACTGTCTGATAAGATTAATGTTCAACATCACATAATTGTAATACATCCTTAGTTAAGGAAAATATAGTATTAAGTTCTAAAATGGAAAATCTTGCTAATTTTTCTCATAGCCTAAATATAAGTTTTATAAATTTCCTAAGTGCCCTGTGATGTCTTGTACTCAGATGTTGAATAGATTCTATATAGATTATTTGAAGCTCTCTCAAGAGTCTATACCTAAATTTGCAAATTATTTTTATATTTCTGATTGGAGGCAGGTGACTGGTTTAGAGGGCAGTTCAGATAATTCTCCAGCTATTGTTGGAGATTTTGATTTAACAGCTTTCTTAGAGCAATCCTAATATGACATGTTGGAACTGCAACCCTCATTGTCACTTTCTTCCAAGAATCTGATAAGCAACTTACCTTGAGGATTTTTTTCTCCAAATGACAAGCTTTGTTTATGAGGAAGTAAATTTCAATTTTCCCAGACATTGTCAGGGAAACACAATCTAAAAAGAAATTGTTTCTTGCTCCTAATCTTCAAGTTTTGGTGCTTAATGCTCAATTTTTGTTGAAATACCTGTGAAAATGTTATATTAGATTCCAGGGGGCTTAATATATCTTTTGTTTTCCTTTACAGCTTGAGAACTTTCTACAAAATAGGGAAACTCCAATTACTATTACTTCTGGAAGAGCCTAATATTTAAATTATCTGATTTTCCTAATAGTATTTTTTCTTTTTTCAACTGTCACTATTCCCATAGTGGACAATAATACCAACCATGTGTTATTATAATATTTAGCTTTGGGCTGTTTCCTGATTTTTAATTCCATGTGTTAACATATTAAGTTCACTTAGAGAATAGCCACTGCCATTAGCAATGGTAACATAGAATAGACTTAGTTTTTGGGTACTTGCCAGGTTCTTATGGCCTGGATTGGCGACTGTTGGAAACAGGATGCTGGGCTTGATGGACCCTTGGTCTGACCCAGTATGACATTTTCTTATGTTCTTATATTCTTTCCTTTTTCAAGATTGCTGAATTGAATATTTTTTTAATTTAATTATTATATTTTTATATTATATTTTTATATTATATTTATATTATATTTATCTAGCAGTGTTAACTTTCATATTCCTGTTGGAAAAGTCACATTTTTAGAGCTTTTTTAAAAAGCTTTGCACTCTGAAGTTAATCATATTTCTTCAGGCGTGGTGTTCCTCAGTTCTGGTCCCACAACTGAAACGCACTTCAAATGAGAAGCTATTCTTTTAACTGAATAATTCATGGGTAAATGGTCTGGAAGTACTATTAAAGAGATCCCTTTCATGCAAACAATCATCTAGTTGACTTCATAGTTGGTCATGGTACACCAACAACATTCAAGAGTGCATGCTTGAACTATTTTTAAAAAAGCTTTCATTCCCCTTTAACAAAAGTTAAACAGAAATCTAAAGTAAAAATACATTTTCCATAGTTTCTCTGTCACATGCACGAAAGACCAAAAGATGATTACTATTATGAAACCAATTTACAGGGGTAATTCCAGTTTTCCAGAAGAGAAATAAATTCTTGTTGTGATGCAGATGAAGAACCTTTCAACAAAGGACTTTCTTGTGTGGTTCCTGAGTTAAGACTTTCAATTAAAAATAATAAAAATTGAAAACAAATCATAAAAATATTTAATTTAATTTACATATTAAAAGATAGCAAGCACATCACCACTATTTTGTCTTGGTTGCCTGAAACCTCAAGGTTCAATTTTATGATGTTCACTCTACTTTATAGGATCTTAGGTGGGAAAATCCCCAATATGTGTCAGTGCATTGCTTAGGTTGTATAAGCCATGAAAAGCATTCAGATCACAATGCAGAAATCTTTTAGATGTCCTGTCTATACGTTTGGTTCACTTCAAGCAGACACACATTTGAGTCTTTACCATAGCCAGTTTGCAAATTTAGAATGAGTTACCTGATGATATTAGAACCATTCTTGATTATCAGTCTTTCAGAAAAACAGTGGAAAGCTTATTTATTTAAAATGGCATATACATTTCTGATGGAAATTACTGCCACTACAGCAGAACGGTAACCTTTGCTTATTTATAGCAATTATTCCTGTCAGTCTTTTTAGGACAGATGAACTAAAACAGTTAGACAGAACAGTGCTGTGTTTGTTATGTTTGAGTTTTATTATGTTTTATGTTTGTGGTATTTAACTATTTATGGGTAGATTTTGAAAGCTGTGCGTGCGTCTATGTGAGTGCGCATTCTGACTCACAAATGTGGAAGCAGCAATTTTATAACATGCGTGTGCCGGAGCACTCAGGTTATAAAATTGTTGGGCCACGTGCACATGCTCACTGGGTTTTTTAATCTGCGCATGCATATTTGCACGGTATACGCAAAGGGGGGGGGGGGGGGTTTGCTAATTTTGTCTGGCCTTTCGCAGTTCCATCCCAGTCTCCTCCAATTAAGGAGTGGACTGAGAGGGAAATTCCTTGCCCCCTACCTTAACCTCCCATCCCCTTCTTCTCCTTCCCAACCTCTAAATCTTACCTTTTCCCTTTTTTTGCTTTTGTCTTCTAATTTACTTCAGACAGCCAGCATATATACCACAGTAGACTACCTTTACCTTCAAAGAGTATACTCTCTCTACTCACAGTTTGTACTGCTTTATTTCAGCTCAATATTTGGACAATGTTATGTCACAGGGGCTGCCTTCTTCCTGGAGACCCAGGCCTGGTCTGGTTATCCCCACCTGGATCCCAACTCTTATTCCCTGTCTCTTATTTCACTCTCTGAGCCCCACCTGCCTCGCAGAATGCTACACATAGAGCATACTCTCCTCAGTGGATTTAAGGTGGACCAAATGTCTAGCCTGGTCCTGCACAAGTAAATAGGGGAACACTAGGGGCACTCTCTCATAGGTCATAACACCTGAAAACCTTCTTGCCCTAGTTCTAACTTTCTTAATCATTGTACATAGGGATGGTAACATTCAAATGGGCGTACAGGCGCACATATACATATATGCATTGGCATGCATCCAGAGATGCTGCCATTTTATAACATGTGTGCATATATGTACACATGTTACACATCTAGGCACAGATATGCCTAGATGTGCATATCTGTGCTCCTAATTTTAAGCTTATGCATACCCAACAGTGTAAGTCAACTTACGGATGTGCAACTACCTGTATTTTAAAACAGACATGTGTCCAGCCAAAGGCCAGTTTCATCAGTTTATCCATCAGTTCACCCAGTATTCTCCTAGGTCCTACCAAACCCCCTGGTTACACAGCCTGCATTGCTATCAGTTACCCCAGATCCCTGAAACCCCTCACAGATGCCTGCAATATTTTTTAACTTGTACCTCCTCCAGAGCAGAATTAAAGTTACATAGCACTGGGTGCACAATCAGGTGTGTAGGGTATTTGTATGCAAACCTTTTTGCCCCTCCCTGGAATACCCACACCATGCCCCTTTTTCTTACAGTGCAAGATGTGCACACATTGGCACTTGTGTGTGCATCTTTCCGCTTTATAAACTAAGGCAGATAAATGCTAGTGCTAAATGCACACCCATTTCCTCATTTCAGTACATGTCCAGCTTTTAAAATTCATGTCAATGGATTCTTCAACAAAAAAATCAGAGAATTAGCATTTGAGCCTTCTCGCAAGTTGTCACTTGACCTTTTTTTAGTCAGATAGGAAAGAACTATCCTATTATGGCATGCAAAACTAATGTAAAGGTTTTGAAGTATACTTGATGAACCACCCCAGACAATGAAATAAAATCAGCACTAGGGTGGTACTCTCCCAGTGATGACTGTGGATAATAATTCTCACAGCCATGCTCTGCAAAACTTGTAAATGCCTCAATAATTTTTTCAGGAGCATCACATAAGCAGAATTTTCATTGCCTACAGATCTCATCTTGATTATGCAGAAGCAGGCTACTCTTTCACCAGGTGGAAGTCTTTCTAAAACTGTTTCAACCTGCTGTTCTAGAGACTTGAGTCCAAAATAATCTCCAGACTCTTCACCTGAGAAGATAAATCCATGGTAAATGAACCAATTTTAATATTAGACTACTGATCAGGTTAAGTTATTTGAATAGCTTTCTGCTCACTGGGCTTTTGAATATCAACTTGGTTTGAGCAGTTGTAGCAATAAAAAGACATTCAGAACTGAGTTCTAAAATGGGATGACCAGAGAATAAATTAACAGTGCATGTTTGTACCTGTCAACTGTACTAGCACTTAACATTCTGTTTTGGAGACACTTTTTGGGTGGGTGGGGTTGGGGGGGTGAGGATGGAGGGGCAATTTGGCCCACACTTTATTTAAGGTGGGGAATAGGGACATCCAGGCTTGGCTATTACTTGTATTTGGTGAGTCAGGAGTGAGTGGGGATCCTACATGTCCATTATTATTTTATCTTGGTGGATGGCAGGGAGCATTCAGCCCTTTTCCCCACTACTTTTTTTTATTAACTTAGAAGAGAAGGGGAATCCTGCACACCCACTATATTTATATCTTGGGGGTGGGGGTGGGGATGGAAGGGAGGATCCTGGCCTTGCTACATTTTTTTCCTCTTGGAGGGATAGAGATTGGGGCTTGTTTTGGTTATGCATACAACTTTAGGACAGCTATTTGGCTGTCCTGAATTATCTGAATTACCTTATTCGGCTGAATATCTGCACTGACTGAATCAAGTTTAGCCATTCCCCAGGAATGATGCCAGTGCTATATTTTATTACTTATCTCAATTTTATTACTTACCTCAAGAGGTGCCAGGAAAAAATATAGCTGCAGAACAAAGAAAAATATTTAAATGTCAATTTTTTCCTGCTAATTTCAAAAGTTAACTGGACAAACCCTTTGAATATTGACCCATTTGCTGAAAATCAAGTATACCATATCCAACACATGTTCTTGATCTAATTGTATTAACAAATTAAATAACTTGATCCATTTTGTTTGTTGTGATCCCACTCTGGTAAAACCATGCTACTTTAAGACCTACAACCCACTTTAATACTCTTTTCAGTTTTGCTGATCTTCCCTTCTGTCAGGTCTCCATTAATTTTATAATACTGAAGTAAGAATAACTCGTATTTAGTCTCCAACCTTGCCTCTGTTGCCACTTTTATGAAAAAAGAAAAATACACCCTTCTTCAGTCCTACAAGACTTCTCCAGTCTCCAAAGATCTATTTAACTTATCTTTTAGAGTACCTTCCAAAACCTCTCTGTGCTTCTTTAATATCCAAAGAGGTATCCATCCAGACCCATAGCTTTGACCTGTTTCAGTTTTGCTAGTTCTTTATCTTTATTTATCTTTATTCAAATATATTAATTACTAGGGATGTGAATCGTGTGATCGATCGTCTTAACGATCAATTTTGGCTGGGGGGGGAGAGAAATCTGATCGTCATGTTTTTTTTTTTTTGTTTTTTTTTTAAATCATAAAAAATCGTAAATCGGGGGAGGGCGGGAAAACCGGCACACCAAAACAACCCTAAAACCCACCCCGACCCTTTAAAACAAATCCCCCACCCTCCCGAACCCCCCCAAAATGTTTTAAATTACCTGGGGTCCAGTGGGGGGGTCACGGCATGATCTCCCACGATCTCCCGCTCTCGGGCCACGGCTGCGTCAATAGAAATGGTGCTGGTGGCCCTTTTCCCTTACCATATGACAGGGCAAAGGTAGAGCTGGCGCCATTTTGGTTCCTGTCACCCGACGTCACGAGTGCAGGAGATTGCTCCCGGACCCCCGCTGGACCCCCAGGGACTTTTGGCCAGCTTGGGGGGACTCCTGACCCCCACAAGACTTGCCAAAAGTCCAGTAGGGGTCCGGGAGCGACCTCCTGCACTCGCGCCGTATTGCCAATATTCAAAATGGCGCCGGCGCTACCTTTGCCCTCACTATGTCATACGGGTAGCGCTGGCGCCATTTTGAATATTGGCAATACGGCGCGAGTGCAGGAGGTCACTCCCGGACCCCTACTGGACTTTTGGCAAGTCTTGTGGGGGTCAGGAGGCCCCCCAAGCTGGCCAAAAGTCCCTGGGGGTCCAGCAGGGGTCTGGGAGCGATCTCCTGCACTCATGATGTCAGGTGACAGGAACCAAAATGGTGCTGGTGCTACCTTTGCCCTGTCATATGGTAAGGGCAAAGGGCCACCGGCGCCATTTCTATTGATGCAGCCGTGGCCCGAGAGCGGGAGATCGTGCGAGATCACGCCGGGACCCCAGGTAATTTAAAACATTTGGGGGGGTTCGGGAGGGTGGGGGATTTGTTTTAAAGGGTCGGGGTGGGTTTTAGAGTTGTTTTGGTGTGCCGGTTTTCCCGCCCTCCCCCTCCCCCGATTTACGATTTTTTGACGATAAATCGGGGGAATTGTTATTGTATCGCGGCTCTAATGATTTTTGACGATTTAAAATATATCTGACGATTGTTTTAAATTGTCAGAAAACGATTCACATCCCTATTAATTACCTACAATCACTAGGGGATGTACAAATTAAAACATACATAAAATCTAAAATTATACATAGCATAGACATATGAAACAACAATCAAACCATCAAGAGATGTCAAGAGAAAATGCTTGAAAAGCAGACCAGTGTGCTAATAAAATGCCTGTCTAATCAGCCATATTTTAAGTAAAGACTTGAATGTTTTCAAACCGTCCGCCAGTCACAACAATCCAGAAAAGGAGTTCCAAAGGACAGGGGCTGCACTAGAGAAAGTACAGTCTCTGGTGCTACAAAGTCTAGCATGAAGCAACGAAGGCACATCCAAAAGGCCCCTTTGAGAGGAGTGGAGTTGAAGAATAGGACAATAAAAGTGCAGCAAGGCATTACTCCATGGAGTGACAGCAAAGGAAATCAGTTTGAAAGCAACAACTGCAACTTTGTACTTAATGCGTTCAGTGATAGGGAGCCAGTGCAGGTCTATAAGCATGGGGTGATGTGATCACATCTTTTGTTGCCGGAGATAAGTCAGGCAGCAGCATTAAGCAGTTGTGGAAGAGGTTTTAATGTAACTGCAGGTAAACCAATGATGATGGAGTTACAGTAGTCAACAAAAGGAAGAATGGATGCTTTAATCAATATTCCTACCAGTAAAAAACACTTTAAATGCCTGATTTTTAATGTTTGAAAAACCATTTAATAAACCACTTATACAGGACTTACATTCTAGCTGAACCCAGCTTCTATCAACATCTCCCGCAGGAGAAAAGATGGCACTCAGACGCCTACCTTCACCTTAACCGGAAGTGTGTTAAATGCATTTGTCAGGGATGTTGGATTAATGGTTTTTCAAACATTAAAAATCAGGCATTTAAAGTGTTTTTTCCTTGTAGGAATATTGTAAAGTGCCCCTGAAGCAGGCAAGAGTTTCACACCGAAACATTGCCAATGTCGGGCGGGCAATAAACGAGTAACAGCAAAGAAGGTGGTGACAGCAGAAAAGATAAGTTGTAAACCTAAATTTATATGATTCTACAAAGTTTATATATATCCTGCAAATTCCAATCGGTTTTTCAAAATTTTCTTTCATTTCTCCAAACGAACATCAAATTCAGTATCTTTAATCAAATGACATATAATACTCAAAACTCAAAAAATACGAAAATTAACTTTCTTACCAGCATCACAATCCTACTACAATAGCCATGTTGTTACATAATCACATTATCCTGGAACTGACGTCTACTCTCATCATTCCTTAAACGTCAATACGCAACCATAACTAACTCTTTATAAAGAGACATTAATCAAGATCCATCTAAATTATTACACCTGAATCCCATTTCTGCATAATCACCTAACCCATCACTTGTTCACGACAAAAGCATGATAATATTCTTCTTATCCCCCCTTAACTAACTCTCATATATGTATATCAATCCCAGTAAAATTACAAAAAATTCATATACTGATAATGACAACCAACTTCTTCTCCAATTCTCACAAAAAAGCACTCCATTCTATTGGACCATTAAGGCCTTGATGTGCTACCATATGCCAATTAAAAATGAAGCATTGTTCAACCGCAATTCTTCAACTGCAATTTTTTAATGACAAAAAATTTTATATCTGCAACAGTATGCTGTAATTCAGTCCAATGTTCCACAAGGGGCGCATGTTCCCTCAAAGACTTCACATGACTCTTATGTTCAATCATACGTAATCGAATGAATTGTGCAGTCTGTCCAAAATATATTAAATTACATGGACAAACAATAGCATATGCTACCTCGCTGGTGCTACATGTAAATAATTCAGGTAATTTATATGTCCAATCCCAATTTGGATGACTAAACTGTTTAACTTTCAAAATATGAGGACATATGGAACACCTTCACTATGATACCACCTCCTGGCATATTTTATCTCCATTAAAAATGTTTGGAGAGCAGCTGAACTTTGCAATTAAAAAAAGACAAAGCTTATGGGATAAGTTAAAAGGACAGAAAGATACAGTTCAAGAGCAGAATTGTGGACAGATTCCTTGTGCATCGTGTTCCATATGTCCTCATGTTTTGAAAGTTAAACAGTTTAGTCATTCCGATTTGGATCGGACATATAAATTTCCTGAATTATTCACATGTAACACCAGCGGGGTAGTATACACTATTCGTTGTCCATGTAATTTAATATATGTTGGACAGACTACACCATCCATTTGATTACATATGATTGAACATAAGAGTCATGTGAAGTCTATGAGGGAACATTGTGGAACATTGGACTGAATTACATCATACTGTTTCAGATATAAAATTGTTTGTCATTAAAAAATTGCAGTTGAAGAATGGTGGTAATTTATCGGCGATATTAAGAAAGGTTGAACAATGCTTCATTTTTAATTGGCATACGGTAGCACCTCAGGGCCTTAATGGTCCAATAGAATGGAGTGTTTTTTTGTGAGAATTGGAGAAGTTGGTTGTCATTATCAGTATATGATTTTTTTGTGATTTCACTGGGATTGATATACATATATGTGTGTTAGTGTAAGGGGAGATGAGAATATTATCATGCTTTTGTTTCATGAACAAGTGGTGGGTTAGGTGATTATGTAGAAATGGGATTCAGGTGTAATAAATTTAGATGGAGTCTTGATTAATATCTTTTTATAAAGAGTTAATTACGGTTGCGTATTGACGTGTAAGGAATGTCGAGAGTAGACGTCAGTTCTGGGATAATGTCAGTATGGAGCAACATGGCTGTTGTAGTAGGATTGTGATGCTGGTAAGAAAGTAATTTTGGTATTTTTTTGAGTTTTGAGTATTATATGTCGTTTGATTATAGATACTGAATTTGATGTTCATTTGGAGAATTGAAAGAAAATTTTGAAAAACCGATTGGAATTCGCAGGACATATATAAACTTTGTGGAATCATATTGATATATCTGTGGTTTTCGCATATGTGGTAAGTGGGTAGGCTATTTGGGGCGAGAGTAGATAGTTTTGAATATTAAAGTACAATTAGATTTTTGTATTTTCAGGATGAGAACGGAAGAAGCTTGTTTTATGATTTTTCTGGTTAGTCCCTGAGGAAGCCCTTAGTGAAAGGGTGAAACAGAGATATCTTTGTTGGACTAGAAAAAGACAGTAACACCCAGAGAACAAGGATAAAAAAGAGAATAGTATTCGGAGAACATTGAATAAGTGAAGACAAACGGAATATAAAATGATTAAGATATAAGTAATATTATATATGTGAAAAGAAAGAAAGATGAAGAAATATTGTTGATAGAAAAAATAAATTGTATTAGTGCAATATATTTATAACTAGGGTGCAATATAATATGTTTTTAATTGGATGAATGGAGTATGTTTGAGATAGATAGTTTTTTAATTGTCTAAATAGGATTCTGTATTTTTGGTATAATAAACATGTGTTAAAACTTATATTAAATAGTAGAGTTTCTCTTAATGTGTAGAGAAGTTTGAGTGGTAGAGAAATTGATAATATTACCCTCTGTTTCTGTGATACCGTTCTTGTATCCTCTTGACACACTATAGATAAAAGTATGATATTCATGAATGTTAGCTGCTAGAACTTGAGAGCAAGGCTCCTTTTCATCTGTGGGTCACAAAGTTTAGCAAGCATGTAGATATTGTTTTCTGTGAAAGGTTTCAGTCTCTCTTGCACCTGCTACTTAAAGGAGTCCCCAAACTATAACTCCTCTCCTTCCATTCACTGTTCCTCATGGAAGCCCAGAGTATTTACGATATGGATTACTCCAGCCAGGGTAGCACTTCTAGATGTCAGGATTTTTGTGGCATCCTTGAAGGGTTTCAGGATTGATACTAGATGCCTCATCACTATTCAATCATTATGCCTCATGTGGCTTTGGATACCAATCTCTATTTCCAGAGGCAGATTAAGAAGGTGTGTCTGTCTGCTGCTCCACTAATCTGTGCAGCATTGTATATTTGGAATTTAAGCAGTTGCCAATATCTTGAATCAGATACTTGCAAGTCATCCTGAATTCTTCCTGCTTGACATGGAGAAACTGCCATACATTCATATTTTGATGAAAATTCCATTTTATTTTCCTGTACTTCTATATCAATTCTTGCAGGAATATATTCCCATGGTCTTTGGACATAGCCCCAGGTCATCCTTCACTGCCAGGTTTAGCAATTGTGCAAAACAATGGATACTCTTAAAGCTCTCATCTTCTATTGTGTTTACCATATTGTATCCATTGTCAGTCACAAAGAAACATGTATTTAGAATCCTGGCTCTCCGGTCTAGCTGCAAACCCTCTAGCATGTCTCTAATGGCTGATTGAATATTGTCTGAGATATACACCAAATGGGTGTACAGAAACTCCCTCTTGCACCCTGATTTTCTGTCCCTGCTAGAGCTGCTGCTTATTAGGGATGTGAATCGTTTTTTGACGATTTAAAATATCGTCCGATATATTTTAAATCGTCAAAAAATCGTTAGGTCCACGATACAATACCAATTCCCCCGATTTATCGTTAAAAAATCGTAAATCGGGGGAAGGGGGAGGGCAGGAAAACCGGCACACTAAAACCCCCTAAAACCCACCCCCGACCCTTTAAATTAAATCCCCCCCCCCCAATGCTTTAAATTACCTGGGGATCCGGCGGTGGTCCAGAACGGCGGCGGTCCGGAACGGCCCCCTCAATAGAATCGTGTTGTCTTCAGCCGGCGCCATTTTTCAAAATGGCCGCCGCAAAATGGCGGCAGCCATAGACAAAAACGATTCGATGGAGGAGGTCGTTCCGGACCCCCGCTGGACTTTTGGCAAGTCTTGTGGGGGTCAGGAGGCCCCCCCAAGCTGGCCAAAAGTTTCCTGGGAGTCCAGCGGGGTTCCGGGAGCGATTTCTTGCCGCGAATCGTTTTCGTACGGAAAATGGCGCCGGCAGGAGATCGAGTGCAGGAGGTCGTTCAGCGGCGGTCCGGAACCCCTGCTGAACGACCTCCTGCACTCGATCTCCTGCCGGCGCCATTTTCTGTACGAAAACGATTTGCGGCAAGAAATCGCTCCCGGAACCCCGCTGGACTCCCAGGAAACTTTTGGCCAGCTTGGGGGGGGGCTCCTGACCCCCACAAGACTTGCCAAAAGTCCAGCGGGGGTCCGGAACGACCTCCTCCGTTGAATCGTTTTTGTCTATGGCCGCCGCCATTTTGCGGCGGCCATTTTGAAAAATGGCGCCGGCTGAAGACAACACGATTCTATTGAGGGGACCGTTCCGGACCGCCGCCGTTCTGGACCACCGCCGGATCCCCAGGTAATTTAAAGCATTTGGGGGGGGTTCGGGAAGGTGGGGGATTTAATTTAAAGGGTCGGGGTGGGTTTTAGGGGGGTTTAGTGTGCCGGCTCACGATTTTAACGATTTTTCACGATAGTTTACACACCCAAACGGCAACAATACGATTCCCTCCCCCTCCCAGCCGAAATCGATCGTTAAGACGATCGAGGACACGATTCACATCTCTACTGCTTATCCCTGCCTCAGCTAAGTTCCAACAGTGTGCCATCAGGAAGAGGTAAGTGTGTGTACCATTCATTTTGGTCCAGATATCATTGGTGAAATGAATGCTATTCCTGCTTTAGTCTGCTGTGCCTGAATGTGACTATGGTGCTAGTTGTATAATGTAAGGGTGACTTTCCTACTAAATGTTTTCCTGGAGAGCATTTTGTAAATGGAGATAAACATATGCAACAGACGCTTAAAGCCCAGGTTATCCAAAACTTTCATGGATAGTCATCAAGGGAAATTATTTACATGATGCTCCTTGTTACTATTTTACATCCTGCCCCAATCAGTACTACTACTACTACTACTACTACTACTACTACTACTCCTCAACATTTCTATAGCACTACACAACATATGCAGTGTTGTACAAACACACAGAAAAGACAGACCTTCTCAATAGAGCTTACAATCTATTAAGACAAACATACAGTACTATGAAACACCACTCTGTTTCCTCCATTGTAGGTTTTTGCTTCAAACACATGGCAGGAGGCTGATTGCCTGCCACATGACTGCTGGAAGGCACAGGAGGATCAGGTTGTTCCTTTTTCACTTTCCATCCGGCTTTTACCTGGAGTGGCAGAAGGGGTTTCCAAGCTAGTACTGCCACCCTCCTCTGATACCAATGCTAGAGAGTGCTGCTTTCACAGGAGATGCTGCATATCGATATTTGGGAGATGCCCCATTAATTTCTCTCAACATGTAGTTAATAACATCCTCCCTCATTTTGAAGTTTGTACAGAGTAGGGATTTCTTCCCTGATCCTTTCTCTACCTCCTTGACTCCTGATACTGTCCTTGGAGTTGAGATAGAGGATGGTCCCTAATGAACAATGCTAAGGGCATCACTTAAACTCTCTATCTGCACTGCCTGCTCTTCACCATCATCAGTTTCTTTTATATCCCTATCACTGGACTAGAGGCTAAGATGCTACAACTCCTTCAAAACTTTCTTCAACTATTTGATCTTCAATATCTGATTCAAGGAATTCTGTATAATAATCTTCCTCATTATCAGTTGATGCAAATACAGCCTTCACTGCTTCAGTAGCAGTAACTAAAGAAGGGCACACTGCTGTTTTGGGCCTTGCTCTTCTGCTAACCTTGCTTTCCTGATAATGTCAGTCTTGGATGGCTCTCTCACAGTTTCCTTATTTATTTATTTACAAGATTTTTATCCTGCTATCTCTCAGAGATTCTATCTGATGTGGAGTACAACATAATAAAAAAAAATTAAAAATACATACATTACATAATAAAAAACACAATGCTTAAAACTATATAAAACTATCTGCCTATTAATTTCTTCAAACTTCTACTCAGAGGTCTTGAATAACTACTCTGCATATGACTCATAAAAGAGCCACTTTTTTACACCCTTCTGGAACTCATTATGTCAATCTCTTTCCTTTCTCTGTTCAAAGTTAGAGAGGAAATGCAGTGCTCCTTGCATATGCTGAGATCTTACAGTGGGAATTGGTCAGCATCACTTGATCCAAATGGCAACAATAGGCTAATTTAGAAAAAATATTCACTGTGATTTGTGGTGTGTGTGGTTTCCTTGCCAAAGCAGTGAGATCACATAAGGAAAGACTGGTTCTATTGTTATTTGCAGCTGTTTATTTGGACAGAGCATAAACTTTAGTAGGCTGTAGAAATGAAAGAGAACATAAATGAAGGGACAAGTAATATGTGTTTCATTTGTGTAATCCATCCATTCATTTTGGGGATCTACAAATGAAATTAATAAGGTTTAATTCATTATGTTTATGCACATCCCTCTGTCCCAGCAGTCTCTGAACTGTAGGACTTCCCTGTTTAGGTGGGCTTAGATTTCCAACCCTCTTTCACCACAGGTATTGTTCAAGGGCCCTACTAATTCTGTCTTGTTATTTAACTCTGGGAGCCGTGACACCTCTCGGGCTCCTTTCAGCATCTTGCCCCTTTTCAATTCCTTCAATTGAGATCCTCACCAAATGAGTACCATATATTTCACACATACAATTTCACCCGGTGATTATTTTTATATAGGTGATTTTCTATGTATCCGCTCAATAATTTCTTTTAACAATAATCTTTTGTTTTCATATTTCTAACAATTATATAGGAAAAATGGGTGGTAGTTTCATATATTATAAGCAACCATCCAGGAGCCAATGTTTTCTTATGTAATCATTAACAACCTCCCACCTCCAATTTTTATTTGAATTTGTGTTATTAAAATATGTTGAGCTGGATCACAGAAGATCAACCCCGTTTTTTCATGTTGATTTTTATTTTTTATTCATATTGTTTTAATAAAATCTTCTTTTTGTGACTAGCACTTTTCTATAAATTTTTCAATAAATTTTCTTTTTCAGCCGTGAAAGGAAGAATCACGATTACTTAGCTTTAATGAATGTCTTTTGTACTCCCGACTTATTCAAGTTTCGACAATTGCTGTCTTCCTCAGGGTATATTCATTCTTTAATTGATCTTCTTTAATAGTAGAAATGTTTAAATTCTCCTGTGCTCCATCGAGCCTCCGTCTTCATTCAATTCCTGACGGCATCTATGCTCTATCTTACTTCCTGTGTTCTTTTTAAACCCACTTCCTGGATCCTGGCCTGACCTATCAACAGTCTTTAAGTCAGTGAAAACCAATCTAATTGGTCATTGAGTCCTGATGGTTGTTCCGTATGCAGTCTGAATATCCACGCTTGCTCACGGTGGTTAAGAGCTGACTGTCCCCCTTGATTATCCCCAATGCTATCAATGATAGTCCATTTCAATTGCTCAAATGTATGTTGGTTTTCCAGACAATGCTGAACAATGGGAGCTGTGATTGTGGCATTATTTATGCGGGACCGATGTTCCGCTATTGTAAGTTTCACTGCCCTACTAGTACGTCCCACGTACACCTTCGGGCAGGCACACACAATTATATATATTACCGCTTTTGTTGTACAGTCCGTGTTTGATTTCCTATATACTTTATATCTGGTGACCGGGTCCGTCCATATGTCTCCCTCAATGGTGGTGTCGCATACTGTACATTTACCACATTTGCTATGATAACTATTTGCACTCCTCACTCTGATTTGTAACTTAGAATGAATCACCTGATCTTTAATGTTTCTTCCCCTACTCATTGTTATGAGTGTTTCTTCTCCTAAAACGCTATGGAGTGCTACAATATGCCAATGTTTCTTAATGGATTTCATAATCGCTGTGGTAGACGTACTTTGGGGCAACACACATACCAATCTCTTCTGTTCCTTGACCGGCTGATACTGTAACAGTGAATCTCTGTCACTGTATCTAGCCCTCTTATAGGCATTGCGTACAACCTTCCTAGGATAGCCTCTTTCCAAAAACTTTTTACTAAGAATATCTGCCTGTTTTTTGAACTCTTCCAATGTGGCACAAATTCGACGTATGCGGAAGAACTGGGAAACTGGTAAACCACGTTTAAATCCCACCGGGTGAAAACTTTCATATCGAAGTAGATTATTTCTATCGGTTAATTTTCTATTAACCGTAGTGTGGATAGTATCTCCCCTAATCTGTATCAGGACATCCAAATATGCAATGCTGTTGGCACTGCTAATGTGTATAAATTTTAAATTTTCATCCTGTATATTAATCCATTCTATGAAATTGCCAAGTTGTTGCTCTGTTTTTCAATTCCTGACATAATTGCATTTTACACATTAATCTTGGTATTAATTGGCCGCAGCTTTTATTAACATAACAGTTAATATGAAATCAACATTATAACAGATTACCCGCCTGGGCCAATCGGACAGTCTCACCACTACTGGAACCACTCCCCCCTTTTGTAGCCCGCCATGATTCTAGCAAGGCAACATCATTCCGGCCCCCTGCCACGTTTACAAGCAAGGGGGCCCTGCCTCCGGCGTGGTCCCCACCCCTTTTATAACCTGCTGACCTAGGTCTAATAATTCTCTGTTGGCCCAGGTACCCACCACCAAGCTGCGACATTGCCTACGCACAGGTAGGCGCCCTGTCTACACCCTAATCCATGATACCTTTGATCCCTTCCTTGGGGTGGGTGGGTGGGATGCTGGTTCCCTGGGAGAGGTGAAAGAGGCCGGCTGCGGCAAGGCTCGCAAATTAAATACCCGGGCTGACATCATCAGGGCCAGCCGCAGGCGTCCCCGATTATGCCAGCCCGCAGGAACGCCCCCCCCCCCCCATGTGTGGCGATGTCGTTGATGTCATTGGGATGTTCCAGAGCGCCGGCGTGTCCCAATGACATCTGTACATGCCACCCTCGGGGTACAGGAGCACCCCGAGCCCATCGGCCAGCACAGCCATGCTGGGGAAATCCCACCCGTCTTTGGCCCACGGTCCCAGGTAAGCCGTGGGCCCTTTGTATGTGCTGCGGGCCCACCAATTGACTCTGGGAACCATGACACCTCTCGGACTCCTTTCGGCATTCTGCCCCTTTTCCATTCCCGAAATAATTGCACGTTACATATTAATCTTGGTATTAATTGGCCGCAGCTTTTATTAACATAAAAGTTAATATGAAATCAACATTATAACAGTTTACCCACCCGGGCCAATTGGACAGACTCACCATTACTGGAACCACGCCCCACTTTTGTAGCCTTCCACGATTCTAGCAAGGCAACATCATTCCAGCCCCCTGCCGCATTTACAAGCAAGGGGGCCCTGCCTCCGGGCATGGTCCCCACCCCTTTTACAACCTGCCTTTTCTCAGCCCCATGGCTGACCTAGGTCTAATAATTCTCTGTTGGCCCAGGTACCCACCACCAGCGCCAGGTAGTGTTTACACTTGCCTGGTGCCCCCCCAAACCAAACCTTAGCTGCAGCCATTTTACACTCATGTGTAGTTCCTTTCTAGTGCCTCTTGTATTTCATTATTGAAGAGATCGTACCCAATATCAGATAGGTATACCCTGTCCTGCCCATGTGTGCCATATCTGACAGCCCCCCATGTGCACCAACCATCCTCCAACCTGTCTAACATCTTCCGGGCTCTCCCCCATAACTTTTGATTTGCAAATTTAACGTGAGATATTATGACGGACCAGCAAATAAGCACTCCCGGGAACACTGATTGTATTTCCTGTAGGTCCCTGTTCATCTGGCATAACAGTTGTCTACATGACATTGCCCCTAAATCGTTCCTGCCCAGGTGTCTTATTATGATGTCCGGTCTGGCAAACGAATCCCTCTTGACCCGTAGTATGGGAAGTAACTGCTTCCAGCGCATTCCACACTTTCCCATCCAAGTGATGCGCACCCCTCGACGTGCTAAGCCCAGATGTGGGCTGTATCTGCGCTGCCATGCCCTCTGTTCTGCCCAATGCACAAATGAGTGCCCCATGATCCACACCTGTAGCAACCTGGGGCCCGATTCTGCATGTATAAGTAAGTGATCACCTTTTGTAGGTTGCACGGCTTGATATTTCTCTAAATTGGCCAGTGGGCAAGTGAACTGACGTGCAATCGTTATAATGTCAAGATAGCCCCCTGCCCCAATTGATCAGTTTTGGACCTTGGTATATAATTCCTCATCATGTCCCCCTGTTTCGTGACATTCCGCATTAGCATTCCCGTGTGACCGACATCCTTTTTAGATGTTGCCACCAGGTCGCCAATGTGTAATGCGCCGAAGAAGGCTAGTATAAAAGCTAACCTAAATAACTGTGTCAGGAATGTTGAATGGCATAAGTCGCCCAACCTATGCCATATTACAATTAATGAATCATGTGTTATGGGATGCCACCCATCCCTCTGTGCCCCTAGTCTTCTTCCTCAACCCTTCACCATTTTTTGAGTCATAAATCCTTTGGTAGGGTCTCCCCAACCTTGGGCTCCCATGAAAAATGTCAGCCCAGCTAGCTGCTTGACTACTATGCCCCTGGACAGTCCCGCATCCTTGGCCCACGATATGTATGCCACAGTCTGTTCCTCTCCCACCGGTCCTTTTTTCCAACCATGTTGTCACACTCTCCAGTATCCCCTGCAATAAGCATCCCATGTGGTAGGAGCCACAGATCGTCGCAAGAGTACTAACGTAGTTAGCTGTTGCGGTCTCCACCGCTTTCCCCCTTGTTGCTGTACTCAGGGCTCACCTCCGATGCCGGGAACGCCGCTCCCGCGGCTCTGCTGGGCCTTTGGGGCGTCCGCCATTACTGGATAATCTCGCTGCTGCCACGCGCGCGCGCGCGAGGACGCGCATTATGGACGCACGGTCACCGGACGTCTGGCCCCGCCTGGACTAACTACGCCACGCCCCAAGCCAGATTTAACCGGCGTTCATCTGCCTTCTCATTGCCTTGCAACGAGGGTCGCTACTGTTAGTAGTTCTTAGTTGTGCTTCTGCTGTTCTGCTTCCCGGTTGACCTCAGCTTGTTCCTGACTCCGCTTCTGCCTGCCACCTGCCTTGACCTCCGCTTGTTCCTGACTCCGCTTCTGCCTGCCGCCTGCCTTTGACCTCAGCTTGTGCCCGACTCCGCCTCTGCCTGCAGCCCGCCATTGACTTCAGCTTGTGCCCGACTCCGCTCCTGCTTGCCGCCAGCCTCCGACCTTTGCCTGCACCTGAGACTGCTTCGACTGACTGCCAGCCTGACTTGGGTTTGTCTCCTTTCTACTCACTGCTCGGTCTGGCTCTTTTGCACACTACTGACTCCGGTCCTGCCTTCAGCAGGTCACAGCCTACGATACACTACAGACTCTGTTCCTGTTACCTGTCTGCTCCACTCTGCGGCATACTACAGACCCCGGGTCTGCTCTCTACTGCTTGTGCAGCAGGCTACAGACTCTATCACTGCCCCGCTCTTGCCTGGCCTTCCTGTTCCCTGCTGCTGGACTCTGTGGATTACTCTTGCCCAGGCCTCTTCTATAGAGACTATTACTGTGCTCCTAAGTCCCAAGGTTCTAGGACCCTACGGGCTCCTCCTGGGGGGTTCCTGGTTCCCGGGTGAAGACCTGTGCCTGTGGCTCTTAAGTCCCAAGGTTCTAGGACCCTACGGGCTCCTCCTGGGGGGTTCCTGGTTCCCAGGTGAAGATCTGTGCCTGTGGCTCTGCCTCCCAAGCTACTCTACCCAGGGTAGTTCGGTTCAAGGGTTCACACCTGGACTGCAGCTTCCCAGACTGCAACAGTTAGCGACCAGTTGCCCATACATGCTCCGGTACTGCAGTTGCCTGTTCATCGGCATCGGGTACCCGTTTATGGAACAAAGACCATTTAGTACGAGATAACGAGTCTGGCATACCTTTATACACCCCTGGGACATGCCGCACCTTTACAGTGGTAATAATGCGCAAACTACTTAGGACTACCTGTCGAAACAGATCCGCCACCCGTGGATATTTGGCTGACTGTCTGTTGATGACTGAAACCACTGCTTGGTTATCACACCAAAATATGATGTATTTGTTCGAGAAGCGCTTCCCCCAGATTATCAATGCCACCCATATGGGGAAAAGCTCCAGGAATGTTTTTTTTTTGTTTTAAATCTTTTTATTCATATTTCAGGACATAATGAACAAACAGATCCTTCAGTACAAAGATAGTCATGGCATTATAGCAAATACAACATTGAAACTTTGTAGGTACCGTGGTAAACATCCGGCATAATAAAAACAAGAATAGGTACAAACAGCAACAAGTCCAGATATAGACCATAGTCCCCCCTGCTATCCCCGGTATACTAGGGATGTGAATCGTTTTTCAACGATTAAAATTATCGTCCGATAATGTTTATATCGTCTTAAATCGTTATAGAACACGATACAATATAAATTCTAACGATTTATCGTTAAAAATCGTTAAATCGTGTTAGTGCTCACTAACTCCCCGTTAGTGCGCACTAACTCCCCGTTAGTGCGCACTAACTCGATTTAGTGCGCACTAACTGAAAATGATACAAATAAACACTTTCCAGGTCACTGAAGGTCAGTTAGGAATGAAAATGTGTTCCTATTGGCTGGCTGCCCTCTTATCTATTGATGTTACCAAGGTTACCACTGAGGTGATGGTTGGGGGGATGGGAAATGGAACTGGAAACTAACGAACACCAACAGAAAATGAAACAAAGTGTTCACACTTCCCAGGTCAGTAAAGGTCACTTAGGAATGAATATGTATGTATGTATTCCTATTGGCTGGCTGTGCTCTTATCTATTGATGTTACCAATATGGTTGGGGGGATGTGAAATGGAAACAGTTGGAAGCTTGACAAAAAAAGTAATGTAATGATCAGCACTCACGTGACTAGAACTTGTTTATTTATTATTTTTGTTAGCAGGCACCTGAAATGCTAGTGCATGTTGAATTTGCCAATCACTGTGCATTTTAGAAAGGTGGTCCTGGCTGGAACTGTACACAGTTCAAATATATGTAATTGATTGTTGGTAAGTGTATTTTTTAAGTAGCCACACTGGCACCAGTATGTTTACTTTTCCTCCTACTTAACTCACTAGCTCAGCTTTGTAAGAAGGGCTTCTCTGCTTGTGTGTTGTTTTTGTTTGGTGTGAGGAGAGCAGAAACATCAGATCTTTATTCAATCTACTACAGTCATCTCTTACAGTGCCCTATCCCTATTAATACCAGGAGTGTTGTGATCTTCCTGCACACAGTGCCCTAACCCTGATACCAGTCTGAGACAGCTCCCTCCCTGCATTACTAGTGAGAGGCTGGCTTCACAGACAGGGGGGAGCTGCCTGACCCTCACTCCTGACTTCCCCCATGTCCCAGCTAGTGAATGGTGTGTGGGTGAGGGGGGGGGGGGGGAGGATGGTGAAGCCTGAGACAGCTCCCTCCCTGCATTACTAGTGAGAGGCTGGCTTCACAGACAGGGGGGAGCTGCCTGACCCTCACTCCTGACTTCCCCCATGTCCCAGCTAGTGAATGGTGTGTGTGGGTGAGGGGGGGGGGAGGATGGTGAAGTCTGAGACAGCTCCCTCCCTGCATTACTAGTGAGAGGCTGGCTTCACAGACATGGGGGAGCTGCCTGACCCTCACTCCTGACTTCCCCCATGTCCCAGCTAGTGAATGGTGTGTGGGTGAGGGGGGGGGGTGGATGGTGAAGTCTGAGACAGCTCCCTCCCTGCATTACTAGTGAGAGGCTGGCTTCACAGACAGGGGGGAGCTGCCTGACCCTCACTCCTGACTTCCCCCATGTCCCAGCTAGTGAATGGTGTGTGGGTGAGGGGGGGGGGGGGGAGGATGGTGAAGTCTGAGACAGCTCCCTCCCTGCATTACTAGTGAGAGGCTGGCTTCACAGACAGGGGGGAGCTGCCTGACCCTCACTCCTGACTTCCCCCATGTCCCAGCTAGTGAATGGTGTGTGGGTGAGGGGGGGGGGGTGGATGGTGAAGTCTGAGACAGCTCCCTCCCTGCATTACTAGTGAGAGGCTGGCTTCACAGACAGGGGGGAGCTGCCTGACCCTCACTCCTGACTTCCCCCATGTCCCAGCTAGTGAATGGTGTGTGGGTGAGGGGGGGGGGAGGATGGTGAAGTCTGAGACAGCTCCCTCCCTGCATTACTAGTGAGAGGCTGGCTTCACAGACAGGGGGGAGCTGCCTGACCCTCACTCCTGACTTCCCCCATGTCCCAGTTAGTGAATGGTGTGTGGGTGAGGGGGGGGAGGATGGTGAAGTCTGAGACAGCTCCCTCCCTGCATTACTAGTGAGAGGCTGGCTTCACAGACAGGGGGGAGCTGCCTGACCCTCACTCCTGACTTCCCCCATGTCCCAGCTAGTGAATGGTGTGTGGGTGAGGGGGGGGGGAGGATGGTGAAGTCTGAGACAGCTCCCTCCCTGCATTACTAGTGAGAGGCTGGCTTCACAGACAGGGGGGAGCTGCCTGACCCTCACTCCTGACTTCCCCCATGTCCCAGCTAGTGAATGGTGTGTGGGTGAGGGGGGGGGGGAGGATAGTGGTCTGAGACAGCTCCCTCCCTGCATTACTAGTGAGAGGCTGGCTTCACAGACAGGGGGGAGCTGCCTGACCCTCACTCCTGACTTCCCCCATGTCCCAGCTAGTGAATGGTGTGTGGGTAAGGGGGGGGGGGGGAGGATGGTGAAGTCTGAGACAGCTCCCTCCCTGCATTACTAGTGAGAGGCTGGCTTCACAGACAGGGGGGAGCTGCCTGACCCTCACTCCTCCGGGGTATTGTGATCTTCCTGCACACAGTGCCCTATCCCTGATACCAGGGGTGTTGTGATCTTCCTGCATGCAGTGCCCTATCCCTATTAATACCAGGAGTGTTGTGATCTTCCTGCATGCAGTGCCCTATCCCTATTAATACCAGGAGTGTTGTGATCTTCCTGCATGCAGTGCCCTATCCCTGATATTGGGATGTGTGCAAGAAGATCACAACACCCCCGGTATCAGGAATAGGGCACTGTGTGCAGGAAGATCACAACACCCCCAGTATCAGGAATAGGGCACTGTGTGCAGGAAGATCACAACACCCCTGGTATTAGGGATAGGGCACTGTGTGCAGGAAGATCACAACACTCCTGGTATTAATAGGGATAGGGCACTGTATGCAGGAAGATCACAATACCCCTGGTATCAGGGTTAGGGCACAAGTTCTAGTCACATTGACTGATCACATTACTTGTTTTGTCAAGCTACCAACTGTTTCCATTTCCCATCCCCCATATACTGTCAGTAGGAAACTTGGTAACATGAATAAATAAGAGGGCAGCCAATAGGAATACATATTCATTCCTAAACTGACCTTAACTGACCTGAAAAGTGTCAAATTGTATCATTTTCAGTTAGTGCGCACTAACTCCCAGTTAGTGCTCACTAACTCCCGTTAGTGCGCACTAACTCGAGTTAGTGCGCACTAATCGGAAAAAACGATTTTTAACGATTTTTTAACTAAAAAATCGTGCCTAAGACGATTTTCTTGCCCTGCCACACGATTTCTATCGTTAAGACGATATGGAAAACGATTCACATCCCTACGGTATACCAAGAATATTGGCGAACAAACTGTGGATACTGTACTATCCAAAACTTCCGTTACCCAATCCCCCCCACTCCTACCCCCCTCCCCCCTCGCATTGGACAGCAGGAGACATCGAGAGAGCAAATGCAGGGATTTACAAGTATTTACACAAGGGACACACAACCTTGAAAACCGTAATAAGTCACCAGCTTAAACATCAGATGATGGCAGGTTAGAAGCCAGTGAGATAGTAATAATGGTGTATCAAAGTGCCAGCTAGCTATAGTCAAGAGCTAAACTCAAGAGAATGGGATATCCTGATGTTGGTGTCGAAGGAACATTCCCCATATCTTAGAATACTCTTCTTTCTTACGGACCGTTTGCGTTTGGGCAGTCATTCCTTCGAAGGCAGCTAACTTAAGCATCTTATTCAACCAGTGTTTAAATTGCGGAGGATCTGCTGAAATCCAATTCGCCAAGATAGTCTGTTTGGCCAGCAAACCTGCCTTATTCATAAACAGTGTAAAGTGTATGTTATAGTGGACAGACGGTGTAACTTCATAGCCTATCAACCACAGCTGCGGCGACATGGGTATGCTGCTGTTCCACACTTTTGAGAAAAAGGACCGTATTTGGTCCCAAAATGTCTGAATTACAGTACAGGACCAGAAGCTGTGTATGAGATTTCCCTGAACTACATTACATTTGAGACAATTGGGGGAGTCACTTATACCCATTCTATAAGCAATGTCTGTGGTAATATATAATTGCCATATGAATTTGAAGTGTAGTTCCCGTAAGAGGACATTATCAGTAAGGCCTCTCATACTATCAAGATATTTTTTGACAACAGCAGGAGTCACTTGCATACCCTCTACGTCATTCCATTTGTCACTTATAACAGCAAAAACTGTCGTCCCCGTCAGCTGTTTAAATACTTTAGAGAATGTGGAACATGACATCTTCAATTTAAGGTGAAACCAAAAAGCCCCTTTAAGTGAACTCTATGCGCAATTGGCATCCTGTGCAATCCCTGGGTATGGATATAATGTCTTAATTGAAGAAATGCAAAAAAGTCTTGGGATGGTAGCTCAAAAAGTGTTTGGAGTTCCTGAAAGCTGTGCATATAAGTGGCGTCAGGATGTATAACTTGTATAATATGAGTGAGGCCTTTAGCCGCCCATTGTTGGAAGACAGCATGCTCCATCCCTGGAGGAAACTGAGGATTACCACTGATAGGCAGAAAGGCTGTATGAATCGCACTAATACCCAGTTTTTTACACATGTATGCCCACGTCTTCCTGCCCATCTGTACCAAAAACATTCGTCTGTAATCTTTCGGCACAGATACACACTCAAGTTGTATCATTGTTGCCATAGAAACATTCGACAAACAGGCCGTCAAGAATCTCGTAGGAGAAAAATATTCAGTATTAAGTAGCCAGTCCCGGATGTGCCTCAACATACAAAAAAGGTTGTATTGCCTAAAATCGGGACACGCCAAACCCCCTTCATCTTTCGCATGCGTGAGATACTGCCAAGCCAATCTTGCCCGGTTTCCTTTCCAAATAAAACCCCGCAACACTTTAGTGAGAGCGCGTATATCAGCATTAATCAACCACAATGGAAGCATTTGGAGTATGTACAGCCATTTTGGCAGCTCCACCATTTTTATTAGCTGTATTCTGCCGATCATCGACAGTGGTAAATTCTGCCAATTGGACAGACGTTTCTGCATCCTTTCCAGAGCAGGGCCTACATTCGCCCGATATATATTAGAAATAGAACTCTTGACTTGTATACCCAAATACTTTATATAACCCGGCGCCCATTTTAGAGGGAAGTTTGACCCCCAAGTCCATTGTAGTTGCCCATTAATATCTAAAGCTTCGGATTTGTCTTTGTTTATTTTTAAACCCGAAAACCGGCCATATCGAAGTTGAAGCTCCAGAACCTGTGAAAGAGCTGATTGGGGATTGGTGAGAAAAACCAAAATGTCGTCGGCAAATGCCGCGGTCTTAAAAGATTGTCCCCCAATGTCTAGACCAGTAATCAGTGGATCTTGCGCCATATATCGAAGTAAAGGATCTATAGCAATAATATATAATAACGGTGAGAGAGGGCACCCCTGCCTGACTCCCCGGTGAGGCGTGAATGCCTGCGACAGCAATCCATTCGCAAAAATGTGGTAAGACGGGTCAGTATATAAAAGGGTAATATACAGCAAGAAGTCTCCTGTTATGCCAAACCTCTGCAAGACCGAAAAAAGGTAATCCCATGAAACCCTATCAAAGGCTTTTTCCGAGTCAAAACTCACAGCCATAGAAGGGATATGATGGGTGTGGCAGTAATCAATGGCAGTAATTAATCTGACTATGTGAGAACTAGCAGCTCGCCCCTTTACAAAGCCAACTTGTGAGTGAGAGATCAAGTCAGGGAGCACGCTACCCAACCGGTTTGCTAATACATTAGCCAACAGTTTTAGATCACAATTGAGCAATGAGATAGGGCGATAAGACGCAGCCAATTGTGGGTCTTTGCCCGGTTTGGGGAGTACCGTGATGTACGCTTTGTTAAAATCAGAAGGAAAGCTACGGGTCACCAATGCTTGTTGAAAAAACAATTGCAAAGTATCAACCAATCCTTCTCCCAATATTTTATAGAAATCATACGAGAAACCATCTGGACCTGGGGCCTTTCCAGATTTGCTATTCTTTATAGCCAAAAGGAGTTCTGGTTTGGTGAGAGGCGCGTTAAGCTTTTGCTTTTGGACGTCTGTTAGCTGCGGGATGTGCAAACGCGTGAAAAAATCCTGTTCCTCAGAAGCATCCCCCAGTCTATCTTCGGTGTATAGCTGGGAATAAAAAGTGCGGAACACTTCGCATATTTCATCCCCTTTGCGGGCCCAGGTACCTTGAGCGGTTTTTAGTTTTTCTATATAGGTTTTGCTATGACGGGTCCGAACCAGGTTCGCCATCAATTTACCCGCTTTGTTCCCATACCTAAAGAAAGAGTGTTCCTTAAACTGAAAGGCCTTAAGAGCTCTCTGCTGTAAATGTGCCTGCAACGTCCCTAACGTCAAATGGTATTGTGCCCAATTAGCCTGGGACGGATCTTGAACCAACAGCAGTTTGTCCTTCTTCAATTGTGAATCAAGACGTATTATACTAGCAGTCAGCTCCTTATTTCTGCGTCTGAGAAACGAGATAATCTCCCCTCGCATCACGGCCTTGCCTGTTTGCCAAAATAGTGCAGGGTCATTTCTGTGTTGATTATTAGTGTCTTGAAATTGTCCCCATTTAGTCCTAAGGTAGTCACAGAATTCTTTATCGTCTTTTATATACGTGGGAAATTTCCAACAATTGGTATGGGGGACGTTATCGTCCCAGGCTATCTTGGCCCATATCAATGCATGATCAGAGACTCCAGGGGCCTCAATTCCTGTGTCCGCAACAAGTGGGAAAAGCACAGAATCCCCTAGTATGTAATCGATGCGGGAGAAGGTGCCGTGCGCTTTGGATATGTGAGTATAGTCCCTTTCCTCAGTATGGAGTACTCGCCAATAATCCATAAATTGTAAATTACAACAAAGTTGGCTAATGGGAGTAAGCGTGTCGGATTTTCATCGTTGAGGCTTACCAGAGGATCTGTCCAAATCCAAATCATGGATGCTATTGAAGTCTCCTAGTAGCAATTGTCTGCCAACACCGTGGACATGATAGAGATTGGTAATGTTGGCAAAAAACTTGGGAGACGGAGCATTCGGACCATAAATATTCCCAATCGTTATGTCTTTCCCATTAAGTTTCCCAGTAATAAGGATAAAGCGCCCCTCCGGGTCGTTAATCTCTTTAGATAATTGGAAGGAAATGTTTTTATGGAGTAAAATTGCGACTCCTGCTTTTTTCCCACAGGCTGCAGAAAAGAAACACTGGCCAACCCAATCCCTTCTTAGCTTTTTGGACTCTACTTCCGTTAAGTGTGTTTCTTGTATACATGCAATCTGTACTTTAGATCTCTTTAGGAATTGTAGGACCTTTGTTCTCTTGATGGGATTCCCTAATCCGTTGACATTTAGGCTGGCCAACTTCATGTAATTCCTACCAGTTCCTTACATATTAGATGCATAGCGCGGTCTATACAGGTTAAAGGATGGCAAACCCCCCAGCCTAGGCTCGCCATCTGGCCGTAAACTGCAATACTACAATACCCATCTGGCCCGTAGGTCCAGGTCTCATTCCTCTGCAGTGTGATTATAACACAACATAAACTAATCAAGGTCCCTATGATATGCATGCCGTCCCGCTGCCCTACCCACCCCCCCCATTCCCATCCCCATACCCATGCCTGTCCCCAAACTTGTACCCAAGAACTTACAAATTCACGAGGTCCCTTATCCAAGGGGGTCCTCTGGGGGTGCACTATTGATGTGATGTGCACCCTTCCTCCTGCAATCAAAGTGTTAGATATAGAAACAGAACATCAACAAAGTAATCTAGAAGAACATTTACGCCTCACAAGTGGTGGTTTGGCATTTCGGGGTGGTATACCCCTAAAGACATACTGCTGGGAGAAAGGAGAAAGAAAAATAAAAAAAACAGAAAAACAAAGGTGTAAACAACTAATACAAACTTTTCAGTTCAAAAAAGGAAAAAATATCCAGTGTCAACGAGGTGTATCTTTGAGCTGAGTCAGAATTTGCCAGAGGCATAGCAAGAAGCGGTCTGTCCCATCTGTGAAAGATCATATAATCAGTTCACTCATACCCATCACAGGCCTCATAAGCATGTTCTTGAAAGGGCAGTAGCAGTCAGTTAGTGGTCATCAGCCCGATTCCCAACCGTGCAAAGTCTTGCCACCAAAGGTTTGCCGATTCCATGACACTGTGAATTGTTGCTGTAAGCGAGGGTCATATCATACGCCCCAAACTGTCATTTCATGGCATACGAAAGGGTGCCAGTAACAGAGGGAAATCGGCACTCTCATGCCCACCAAGCGTACATCTCTGGTATGTCACAGTCGATTAGCCCACAAGTGCAGTCCTTGGTGCTCAGTGCCCTCTGGCGCAAACAAAAATGGCTCACATGCGTAAAACAGCAAGCGTTAAGAAGAAACTTGCCAGTGATCAGCATAAACGAGCGCTGCTGCTAGGAATGTCCGCATCTAGGCAGTACTGCAGCACGGGGAAAAAAAGAAAAACAACAAAAACCAAACCTGAAAGTTCCCGGTCATCCATGAGAAGGCCAGTTCCACCACGAGACGTCTTCAATCGCACCACCATTGATGACGCAGATGAAATATTCAGGCGTCTCCAAGCTTTGCAATGCAATCCTTCGCCGGCTCGACTGCTGTAAAAACATGCTCTTTACCGCCATATCGGAACTTCAGGGTTGCCGGATAAGCCAGTTGGAATCTTATATTCTTGTTATAGAGGTCCGTACACAAAGGGCTAAATTGTTTACGCTTTTGGGCGAGCGCCACGGAGAAATCTTGAAATAATCGTATATCCGCCTCTTTATACTTCAATGGCTGTTTGGTACGATAGGCCTGAAAAATCTTTTGCTTTTGTGACCAGTTCAGGAGTTTGGCAATTATAAAGCGGGGGCAGTTTTCTCCATCATGGCGCCTTCCCAGCCTATGTGCCCGCTCAATGTGAAAATCTCGTCCGAGGTCTGGTAGGCCCAATGCTTCGGGAAGCCACTCTTTCAACAGAGCTTCTAAGTTAGATTCTCCCACTGATTCCGGAAATCCGGCGAGCCTAATGTTGTTCCTCCTGGCCCAGTTTTCAAGATCATCGATCTTTTCTGCCTGATTAGCCACTTTAGTTTCTAAGGCCTGTACCCTGCTCTGCGTGGCTAGGGACGAGTCGTCCAACTCAGATACTCTGGATTCTAGTTCAGCTAGACGGGGAGGTAAGTCCGTAATTGAGTCTCTGAGTTCCTTCATTTGTGAGGATAATTCGGCAAACCTACCGTCTAGCGCCGCCACCACAGCATTAGTGACCGTTAGAGTAAGATCGGTGTGCTGAGTCGAATTGATCGGGGTAGTGGGTGGCGTCGGCCTACTTGGTGGTTCCGCCATTTTGTGAGTCGCTGATCCCGATTTCTCCTTTTCTTTTTTACTGCCTTTTAGGGGCATAGTCCCTGCTCCTCGCAGCATAAATTTGTCTATAGACATCAACGGACCCAACCAGATAAGTGAAGAAAGGTTCTGCCTAAAATGAGCATGGATGTCTGTTGATTGCAGGAGGGGAGCGCACGGAGCTGAGCCAAAAACGTCCGCTCAGCTACATCGCATCACGTGACCAGCTCCAGGAATGTTATATTTGCTGTTATTCCTTCCTCCACCCATGCTGCCGGCCATTGCGCAGCGGCCCATGCACCCTAACAGTATTCGCTGAATCCCCATTCCCCCGAAGCATCTGAATAAATGTCCAAATCATGGCTTGATACCGGGGGCTCCTGCCAGACCAATATGCCATTGTAACTGCTCAGGAATAATGTCCATATCGCCAGGTCCTCTCGTATAGGTTGTGATATCCTGATGAAATAGTGCGGATGTCTGACTCCTGCTGTTGTCGCTGCTAGTCTGCGCAAGAAGGCTCTGCCCATAGGGATTACTCGGCATGCAAAGTTAAATGCTCCCATAATTGTCTGCACCTCCCAGAGTGTCATCTTCTTCTCCTTGGATGCCTTGTCCAGTAGGCCACGCAATTTTTGGAGTTTCTCCGTTGGGAGTCTGGATATCATCCTCTTAGAATCCAATTCAATGGCTAGGAAGTGCATGGTGGTAGTTGGCCCCTCTGTCTTCTCTTGTGCAAGTGGAACTCCAAAATCCTCTGCCACCTCCTGAAAGGTCCCTAACAGGCGATCCGCCGTCTCTGTTCTAGCTGGGCCGATGAACAGGAAATCATCCAAGTAGTGCATTATGTTGTCTGACTGTGCCCTTTTTGCCATCACCCAGTGTAAAAATGAACTGAAAGCCTTGAAATAGGCGCAGGACATGGAGCAACCCATGGGCATGCACTTATCGAAGTAAAACATCCCATGAAACTTGAAGCCCAGCAAAGGAAAACTATCTGGGGGAACTGGCAGCAGTCGAAATGCCGATTCAATGTTAGTTTTTGCCATGACTGAAGACTCTCCGCATCTCTGAAGGAGAGTGATCGCACTGTCAAATGATGCATATTGTACTGAACATTCTTCCTGTGGCAGGTGGTCATTGAAAGAGAGACCAGGTGGAAACGATAGGTTTTGGATCAGTCTGTATTTGCCTGGCTCCTTCTTTGGTACAATCACCAGAGGAGATAATGCCATATTTTGGAATGGGGGTGTTGCAAAAGGGCCTGTCATTCTACCCAAAGACAGCTGAATGTTTAACTTGGCTTGGACTATTTCTGGATGTTTTGTTGTCGACGCTGCATTATTGGCTGTAAACTCTCTGATCTTTTCTTGGTAAGGAATTCAGAATCCTTCACTAAAACAAACTTGCAATCCTCCCAGCATCCTCTTTCTTTAGGTATTTCCCAAGCCATTCTAAAATTCTGTCCAGTCAAATTGGCGAGGCTGCCTTTGCCATTGCCTCATTTCATTTTCTTGGGGAAGAACTCCCCCTAGTCATCTTCTTTGTACATTTGTTAGCTGAATGGGGTGCCGGCAAATCAAGCAAAAGTGCTTGAACTTGCAATCTTTGAACATGCAGGAAAATTTGTTAAATCTCCAGCAGGCATTATTCTGATTATTTGCCGATCCTCCATAGGCTGCTCCCATGTATGATGTCCTTGTCAATGCTCTTCCGTGGCCCCCCGCATCGGCGGCCTTGTTCGTCATTTGTTTTAAACAATGGTCGACATCATGTGTCCCCCATGACATCGTTCCCGAGTCCTCCATCTTGTCCCGGAAGTGCTCATCATAATTTAGCCACGCCCAGTCTTCATATGCTCTTTGTGCCTCCAAAATTGTGTCTGCATACCTGAGCATCGGTCTGCATTGCAATGAATCGTATTTTGTTATGACAGTCATCAGTCTGAGATATGCTCTGGCACAATCCATAAGTTGTGCGGTATGCACTGGTTGTCTCGCTGCGTTGGGTCTCTCCTTTGGACTGACTATTGGCAGCAGTGTTACTACAATTTCTTCTTCTTGGCATGTGTCCAGCAAGCCCGTTGCACCCTGCTGCTGTTGAGTTGTCATCGTTTCTCCCTTGGGCCTTTTGGTTGTTCCGCATGCCCTGCTGTCTAGGCCAATATCCCCATGGATATACCGGGTATGGCATTCCTCCAGCGTAGGCCTTTTGTGACCATTGCGGGAATGGGTTAGGTCCTGGGCAGTTGCCACCACCGTCAGTGTTGGCTGGTGGCATCCAAGGTCCGCAGGCCCAAGGTGGAGGGAACCCTGGTAAATAAGGGAAACCCGTAGTCTGTGTCTGGTTCCCCAGACCTGGGTTCACTCTTGCAGTGTTATTCTTGCATTTTACTGCAGTTGTACGCTGCTCCCTGTTTCGTTGTGGGACCCGTGTCCTCAGCGCACCACGATCCACGTTCCGCCCGTTCTTACGCTTGGTCCCACATGGGGGATCCCTTCCATGAACTCTTCCCCCTGCCGTTCCACACTGGGGGTCCCTTCCATAACCTCTTCCCTCCGATGTCCCGTGCTGCAGGGGGTCCCTTCCACGACCTCTTCTCCCGTCCTCATTCCCCTTCTGCTCTGTATGCCCTGAGCAGAGGTGCCTCTCTGCCCCACGTAGTGGGTTCTTGGTCCTCTTCCCATTGGATACTCACTGTTGTGCTGATCTTTTCTTTTCTCATTTCTTCTTCCTTTCGCTCCTGGTTGGGGGTGGCTGCCAGGCACGGAAGGCACCCTGCAGCCTTTCTTTTCTTGTTAGCTCAAAATAAAATTTTATTTTTAAATTGCCGCCTTATGGACTATGTTTACCAGTCCCACATGGCTGCAGGCTTTTCCCAAATCATTGGGAAGTTTGAATTATTATTTTTTTTTAATTGCTTGTCCTCAGCTTTAACCTGTGAGCCACTTAGCCATAGCTGTTCTGCTCTATGTGGTGAGCCACAGAAGAACCTTTAAACTTATATGAATTTTATAGTACTTAAGAAAATTGCCGCCTCCGCGAGTGATTTTTCCATGTGCCAGTGATGTGAACTACTGACATGCAAAAGGCCCATGGCTTACCTGGGGCCATAGGCCGAAGACGGGCAGGATTTCCACAGCACGGCAGTGCTGGCCGATGGGCTCAGGGTGCTCCGGCGCCCTGAGGTCAGTGTGGGCAGATGTCATCGCCACGCATTGGGGGGGGGGGGGGGGGGGCGCGTTCCCATGATAACGTCGGCCCGGGTATTTAATTTGCGAGTCGCGCCTCAGCCATGCCTGCTGGTCCCCTGGGAGAGGTGAAATAGGCCGACTGCACCGCGGCTCGCAAATTAAATACCTGGGCCGACATCATCAGGGGAATGCCCTCCCCCCTCATGCGTGGCAATGACATCTGCCCACATCACCCTCAGGGCGCTGGAGCACCCTGAGCCCATCGGCCAGCACTGCTGTGCTGTGGAAATCCTGCCCGTCTTCGGCCTATGGCCCCAGGTAAGCCATGGGCCTTTTGCATGCGCCTCGGGCCCACCAATTCTTTTCTTCAGTTTCCTAATCTTTCCTCTCAGTTCTACTCTGTTATCATGTCAGTAGTTCACATCACTGGTTTTGTCTTATTGCAAACTCTTGTGTGGTTTATTCAACCTTTCACACTACCCTTTTTCTCATGATTAATAGTGCAGCAATCCTTGCCAGCTGCTTCATTCTTCTCACAACTAAATCCCAATTACAATATTAGTGAGATAAATGGGAATTGTTCAGTACAGTATGCAATATGTTCAATGAGAGGCAAAATAACTATCATTTGTGTATGCTTAGACTATTGTTGAAAAAATTAATCAGAGTAATATTCCATACTACTGAAAATGTAGCATCGTTTGTGTTGCTTATCAGTAATGGGTCTGATTTACTATGGGAAAAAAGCTTAGTAAATCAGCCCTTATGTATCTCAATTAGTTAAATGTGCAGAAAGGATTCCAGAGATATTAGCCATATTGGTCCAATAAGTACGTCAGCCAGCACATAAAACAATTGATTAATTCATTTTGCCTTGATATCATGGTAATGTATGAAAAAGTAACTGGTAAAGTACAGAATTTATTATTGTAGAATGGGAAAGACATCTGCATTACTAAAGAACTATATGTGGAATGCATTTATTTTCCTGAAATGAAAACTGTTCATAGTTAATATCCCATCTATATCACTGAAACCTGCATGAGTTCAAATGAGCAAAAATGGTCTGTGACAAACACATCTAATACTTTCTCTGTTTATATTTCTTTATTGAGGAATACAGTAAGTCTAGTAGAACTACTTTCAGTATGTATTTCTTTTAGACAGCTTCATAACTGATGATATGAGACAGAAAATGTACAAAAATTGAAAAGAAAATTGAATTTTGTAAGCCCCGTAAAACCTACTGTGTAGTTGAATAAATGATTTTCCACAAAGTCCATGATGTGTAATTGTAAATATTTTCACATATTTCATTTATATCACCGTATCTCATTGCAGGGCTCTATAACTTTAACTTTATAACTTGCTACAGTAACTCAGATGGTGCATCTGAAGGCATTGACTTTGGTGTGCATTGGTTCAGACAAAACTTGCTTAGCAGATGCCCTGAGAAACTAACCTTTGGCCTGATAGAAATTTACACCTTCTTGCAGGTGAAATACAAAACTGTACCTGTTAGCTCAATATTTGAACTGTAGTGCAGTGAGATCCTATCCATTGCTTCATTATTTTATTTTCTCTTCACTTAAATTTTAAGGATATCGTACAGCTTTAGCAATTTACATTTCTCTAGTTCATTTTTGTTTTATAATTATGTTTTTATGAAAGAATTTTAAGATTAATATTTTACTTTGCCATGCACTGGGGGAATGCTACTTCCAAGGTTCTTAGATAGAAAAGTCTAGCTTCACAGGTGGAATAAATTCAAAGAAGTCACTATTTATCACTACTTAGCTAAGTGGTGCTGTTTCAGTATTCATCTGCATTCAGCAACCACCATGATGCTGGATAACCTTTTATCCAGCAAACATATCCAGCTAAGCAGTGAGCAGGACAGGGACATTCCAGGGTATGGAGTTACTTATCCTGCTAACTTAGGCCTGTATTTTCCATTCTCACACAGAATGGTGAATCCAGCAATAACGGGGGGGTGGGCCTGTGAAAGCCAGCAGCCATCGCACCACCGCGGTGTTATCACTGCCGGCTTTCGTACCCAATAGCGCCATCGTGAAAGGTGGTGCTATTGGGTGCACTACTGGTGATGATAACAGTGCTTACCTTATCACCGCCAGCTAAGATACCGCCATGTCCACCTTCTCGCCACCCCAACTCCTCCCCTCCCCACCCCAAATCTGCCCCGACTCCGCCCCCAGCAAGCTATTGCACTCAAAAAGGAATTTTTGCGTGCGATAGGCTTAGAAAATGACCCCCTTAGAGCCCGATATACTTAAGCTTTTTTCTCTTTCCATAGGAAAAACACTTAGTAAATGAGGCTCTTAGCCAGATACTTGGTGATATTCAGATTTACCCAGGTAAAAGGCAAACATGTGTATGTCCGTCCAATTTTAAAAGGTGCCCACATGCGCGCACAAGTCCCAATGTATGAATATCTCACGTTGCACAAAAAAGGGGCAGAATGTGAGCATTGTGGGGGCAGGGTATGGGTGTTCTACATTGGGATGAAGATATGTGCATGCAAGTACCTATGTGGGTTGGTGCACCCAAATCCACAGCCATGCACCTTCTGCTATGGAGGAGGTATAAGTCTTAGTAATACAATTTCCAGGTATATGTGAGGGGTTTAAGAGGTCTAGGGTATCTGGGGAGAGTGCAAGTTAAGGAACTAGCAGAATCTGGATAAATTAGGATAAAGCATAAGCGTTGGCAAGTTAAATGTAAGACATTGATAAGACAGGCTAAGAGAGAATTTGAAAAGAAGGTGGCTGTAGAGGCAAAAACTCACAGTAAAACCTTTTTTTTAAATATATCTGAAGCAGAAAGCCTGTGACAGAGTCAGTTGGCCCATTAGATGATCTAGGGGTCAAAGGTGCACTTAGAGAAGATGAGGCTATCATGGCAAGATTAAATGATTGCTTCGGTGTATACTGATGGGGATGTTGGGGAGTGTTATGGTTTGTGGGTTTCGTGGACCCTTGGCCCAAGGTGAGAGTTGTTACCACCTGTGGGGAGGAGCTCTCGGGAGGTGAGGTCAGGTGCAGCAGGAGCTCTAGCAGAGAGTCTGTGCTGAGGTCCCGAGGAGTGGGGTGAGGAACACAGCACTGAGGAACCACACAGTATACAGGTTGGGCTGGAGAGCGGTACCTGGGCAGAGACCTCCGAGAGAGTGGCGCTAGCAAGCCAGAGGAACTTGAAGCGTGAGCCAGGAAGTGCAGGAGGAATAATACTGGGACAACCCCAAAGGGGCAGAACTGCATAGCGAGGAAGGTACTGATGCTATGATGTAGGCTACCCCGTAGAGTGAGGAAACCCAAGTTGGGTCTTCAGGTAATGACATAAACAACCCTGAGAAGTGGGGGAGGTGTGAGTACAGTCACTAATGCAAATGAAGGCACAGCCCTGAGGAGTGGGGAAAGCACAGGAAATCACTGTTGTGGAATGTAGGCACTATACTGAGGAGCGGGGAAATACAGACAGCCTCTGGCATAGATCATAGGCACTGCCCCGAGGAGTGGGTAAGCACAGGCAGTCTTTGGTGTAGAAAGTAGGCACTGCCCCGAGGAGCGGGAAGCACAGACACTCTCTGGTGTAGAATGTAGGCACTGCCCCAAGGGGTGGGGAAGCACGGAGCTGAGTGTCCCAAGTGGTGAGAAGGTGCCCTGAGGCAACCCAGAGGAGTGAGGAGGCCAGCGGATAGGACTCCAGGAAGGCAAAGGGCTAGCCCAAGGACCGGAGGAAGCTAGGAAATTGGGTCTCCGGAGAGAGCGCAAACAGGCCCCCAATGAGCAGGTACCTGCACCAGGGTGCAAAGTCCAAGGAAGGTCCAAGACAGCCACCACAGGTCCTAGGAGACAGGAGCAAGCAGAGTAGCGATGGAACTCATTGCCAAGTCAGCTAGCAAGGGGCGAAAGTGGTGCATAAGAACCCTGAACGAGTGATGTCATCAGTCGGGGACTCCCCTGAGGTTCCTGCTGTAGCACCTTCAAAAGAGGGCCCGATGGTGCACGCGCATTCCTAGGAGGGCCCAGAGTCAGTGTGGGTGGAGGAAGAGTCCCAACTTCCACGAGGAACCTTGAGGTACATGGCGGTAGAGGCTAGCCCCTGCCGCAAGCAGACCTGGAGAGGGGAGCAGAGTAATACAAGATGTAAGTAGACATGGTCGCAGCCGTCTGTGACAGATTTATTTATTTATTTATTTATTTACTTATTTATTTTTCTATACCAATGTTGGTATATACCTTCACACCGGTTTACAATAACTCCTTAAAATAAAATAAAAATACATAAAATTCATAAAAACAAAATTTAAGATACTAAAAGTTTCATACAAAAACATAATAATATAACCAATCATACGGAGTAAGAATTACAATCAAAATAAATAAATAAAAAAAATAAAATTATCTAACAAATTAAAATACTCAAATTAAGACAATATTAAACTTAAAATACTAAAATAATATAAAAGGTTCCTAACTGGCTTCAATTTGAAATGCTTGAGTATACAACCAGGTTCTCAGTGCTTTCTTAAAAATGTTTAAATTACTTTGTAGCCTTAATTTGGTAGGTAATGAATTCCAAAGGCCTGGTCCAGCCAGTGATACAGCCCTTTCTCTGACAGAAGTGAGTCTAGCCGTGGCAATAGATGGAATGGTAAGGAGCCTTTGCCAGCTGACCGCAGATTTCATTACGGAGTATGAATGCTTATGACTGCATTCATCTAATCTACCTACTGATGGTCATAACAGGGAGATACCCATTCTGGAGAAGATTTTCATGGGTAATTATTCAGATGACCTGAACCAAATCACAGTGAACCTAGAAGATGTGGTACGCCTGATTTACAAACAGAAGAGTAGTAAATCACCTGGACCGGATGGTGGGTCCCGGGGCTTTACGCGCATGGCCAGGCCTTTCTAAAATCGGCCCGACATGCGTAAGGCTTCCTACATGCATAAATCCTCCAGGTCTTAGTCTTTATGTGATGCCTTATCTTTCCTCAGGGCTGCTTTAACCCCTCAATCATCTGTTGTGCTCTTATTGGTAAGTCTATGAGATGTATCTAAGTAGTTTCATGCCTCTGAGCACAATTATCAACTTTAAAAATTTTCCTTTGACAGTGAACTCACTTTTCTTTAATTAGGCTTTTATTTATTTTCAATTTTGCTGATATAACTAAATCAACTGCTTTCCTTATAGCATTTGAGAAGTTTTACAGTAGCAACTTAACAGCGTTATATTTTTACTATTATATCCTATGGAACCGAGTAATGCAAGTAAGTTTCAGAATATTTAAATGAGTTATTATGATAACTGAAGTGTGAGCAAGTTTTTTTAGCTTCTTGTCCTTCAAGCTAACCATGGTGGGGAAAGGCTCAGATATCTTTCTCAGTCCAAACAAAGATGTTAATGACATTATAAGTGAAAATGTACATTTCAGAAAAGGATCACGGATATATATGGAATTAGGAATATTTTATATGACTCATATCTGGGGCTAGTCTAAAAACCCAGGTAAGGCGGATTTATTCCGTTTTTGCAGTGTTACAGAGTTGTTGGGAGGGGAGTAGAAGAGGCTCATCTGCATACTATACCCAACATCCCTTGGGAGAGAAGTCCAGAGATCACATCAAGCGATCCAGGGATTGAATTGCACAGCCCCAGCTTCCAGAGGCCCTGTACCCTTTGTACCAGAAGAGGACTGGAAAGCTCATCTGCATAATGCCCCCAGCATCCCTCGAGAGAGGAGTCCAGAAGTCATAGCAAGTGATCCAGGGATTGACTTCCACAGCCTCAGCTTCCAGAGGCCCCGCATCTAGTGGGAGTACTGAGAGGAGAGGATCACCTTGCTGGTGGCTGAAAGGAATCAGTAAGTTTTTGCTTGGGACATTGTCTTTTTTAAAAGTATTGGGGCAAAGTTAACTATTTGGTAATATTTAGTGTGTTTGTGTGTTTGTGCTTTTAATAGTCAGTAAGGCAGCAAATAAACAGAAGGAGGGTCTTTGCCTTTACTGTGGTGTTTCCAGACATCTTCGGCAGTCTTGCCTGGTCTGACTGGGATGCAACGTCTGAGACCAGTGGGGGTCCTGAGCTTGGGCACTACTGTCACTGGCCCCCAACTTCTACTTCCAGTCTTGCTTAGCATCGAGTCTCGCTCCTTCACCACCACTGCCCTTGTCGACACAGGGGCAAGTGGCAGCTTCATTATGGATGACATTGTCAAGCTCCTGAACATTACTCTACAACCCCTAGAGATAGCTCTTCGCATCTCATCCATTCAAGGGGTACACCTTCCTGGACTCATCACCCACTGAATGGTGGCTGTCCGTCTCACTGTGGGCACTCTCCAAGAAAAGGAGATGTCTTTCTACGTACTAAAGCGTTCTACCCATCCAGTCATCCTGGGGCTGCCCTGGCTCCAGATCCACAGATCTCAATTTGATTGGCATTCATTGCAGTTGGTGCAATGGGGTCCTAAATGCCAGAAGACCTGTCCACGACAAGAATCTCCAGCAGTAACCATCCTGAAAACCACCACCCTTACTGGGCTGCCACCCTAGTACTCCAAGTTCGAGGGCATCTTCTCGAAGCAGAAAGCCGACATATTACCTCCACTCCGCAAACTGAATTGCCCCATAGAACTTCTGCCAGGCACCATGCCTCCCAAGGGCAGAACCTACCCTTTGTCTCATCTAGAAACCCTAGCCATGTCCGAGTATATTAAAGAAAACTTAGAAAAGGTGTTCATTAGACCTTCTGACTCTCCCGCCGGAGCAGGGTTTTTCTTCATCAAAAAAAAAAAGAGGGTTACGCCCTTGTATTGATTATAGAGGGCTTAACGCCATAACCCGCAAAGACCAATATCCATTGCCCCTCATCAGCGAACTGTTTGACCGCCTTCACGGGGCTCAAATATTTACAAAGCTAGACCTGAGGGGTGCGTACAATCTTCTACGTATTCAACCTGAAGATATTTGGAAAACAGCATTCAACACAAGGGATGGTCACTATGAATACATCGTGATGGCTTTTGGCCTATGTAATGCCCCCGCCGACTTTCAACGCCTCATGAACGAGATTCTCTGAGATCTCCTATACTCCTATGTCATCGTGTACCTGGATGACATCTTAATATTCTCTAAAGACCTGGAATCACATCGTGATCATGTCAAGACCGTACTTCAATGCCTGAGAGAGAATCATCTCTAAAGCCAAGTTAGAGAAATGCATCTTTGAACAGAACCGCTTACCCTTCCTATGGTATATCATATCTGACCGAGGATTTTCCATGGATCCAGAAAAACTTCAAGGAATTCGAGACTAGTCTCAGCCATTTGACCTTCATGCATTGCAATGCTTCCTTGGTTTCACAAACTATTATAGAAGCTTCATTGTAAATTACTCTACACTAGCCAATCCACTCACCGCCATGACAAAGAAAGGGGTTAACACTCATGTTTGGACCCCCAAAGCCCAAGCTGCCTTCCAAACTCTAAAAGAAGCCTTCTGTTCTGGCCCATGCTTGCAACATCCTGACCCAAGATGCCCATTCATCGTAGAAGTTGACGCATCCGCTATTGGGGCTGGGGCGGTCTTAAGCCAATTCTCTCCCAAAGGTACATTAGTACCATGTTCATTCTATTCACACAAATTCTCACCCACTGAACATAACTACACCGTTGGAGACCAAGAACTCCTAGCAGTCAAACTGGCCCTCCAAGAGTGTCTCCCCTGGTTGGAAGGGGTGCAACACAAATTTACTATCTTCACTGACCACAAAAACCTGGAGCATCTGAAAGAAGCACAACTCCTGAACCCGAGGCAAGCCCGATGGACGCTGTTCTTCGAAAGGTTCAACTTTTGAATTGAGCTATCGTTTGGGCTCGAAGAACCTCCGCACAGATGTGCTCTCCAGATCATTCGAACCAGAAGATGTTCCCAATGTCCCAAGACATATCACTGAATCTGCCTGTGTAACTCTTCAAGTGACCAGTACAGTCCCTGCTGGAAAGACGGTTGTTCCACGGAGGTTACATGAGTGGGTCCTTAAGTGGGCCCATGACTATAAGTTAGCAGGTCACCCGGGCCGAACATGAACATTGGTGGCCCAATATGGTACAAGACTCCCACAACTAAGTAGATTCATGTCCCATCTGTGCCCAGCAAAAACCCCATACAGGGCGACCATGGGGCCTTCTCCAACTGCTTCCAGCTCCTACAGAACCTTGGTCAAGCATATTGATGGATTTAATCACAGACCTACTATCATCACAGAATAATACAGTGATCTATTTTATTTATTTATTTATTTTTCTATACCGACATTCGATCTGGCATATCACATCGGTTTACATATAACAATATGTCTAAGGCGGACCTTGTAATGACATGGTACATTATAACAGCTTAACTGAGTAACTGGCTACATACAGATAACGGTTTTACACAAAATTATTATTATAACATGCTTGATAGCATAATTTAATACAGCATATATAAAAGGTTTAATAAATTAACTATGTACAGAGGAAGGGTGGGGCATGATATTAGGTGGGAGGGGGAACTGTGGCAGGATTATTTGTCTTGAGTGAAAGCTTTCCAGAAGAGCCAGGTTTTGAGGTTTTTTCGGAAGGTAGGTGTAGAAGGATCAATTCTGAGAGCGGTTGGAAGGTTGTTCCATAGGTGAGGGCCCGCTACGGATGCGGCGCGTTCTCTCATGGAGACTTTATGCACATCCTTTGTAGGGGGAATGGGGAGTAGGCCTGTGTTGGTTGAGCAGAGATTTCTAGTGGGGATGCAGGGGGTCAGGGGTCTTTGTAACCAGCTGGCTTTGTCATGTAATGCTTTATGAATGAGCATGAATGTTTTGTATTGAGATCTGAACGGGACAGGCAGCCAGTGGAGTTGTTTGAGTGCTGGCGTGATGTGATCTGTTTTTTTCTTATTCATTAGTGACCATGCTGCGGCATTTTGTAGGAGCTGGAGGGGCTTGAGGGTGGATGTGGGGAGGCCAGTTAGGAGGGCGTTGCAATAGTCAATTTTGGTGAAAAGGAGGGATTGCAGTACCGTCCGGTAGTCTGGGGGATGAAGTAGAGGTTGGAGTTTCTTCAGGATTTGGAGTTTGTAGAATCCTTCTTTTATCAGTGTCTTGATATGTTGTTTGAAGTTCAGTTCCTGGTCCAGGATGACTCAGAGGTCTCTAACCATTGGGAGTATGTTGTATTTGGTTAGAGTTGAGGGATCCGATATGGGTATTGAGGATTTTCTGGTGAGGTGAAGAATTTCCGTCTTGTTCTGGTTGAGCGTTAGTGCCATTTCTGAGAGAATGGTAGTTATGTTTGTCCTGTATGCTTCCCATTGGTTTAGTGCATTGTCGATCTGGGTCATTATTGACCAGTTTTCCAAGATGGGTCACTTTATTCCCCTGCCTGGCCTTCCTTCTGCTCCAGAATTGTCTGAATTGTTCCTCCAGCACATCTTTCGACTCCATGGTCTTCCCAAGGAGTGTTGCGTCCATCTGTCTCAGATGGCTTCGACCTCTGTGCCTCACCTTTCTTCCTGCTCTCTCCTCTAGCCTTGGTAAGATGGCTACTGCCGCGTCTTCTTGCCACTCTCTCCGTCATCCCCGGAACGGCAATGGCAAGGCTATCTGTCATGTTTCTCCTGAGGGCCTCCTAGGGTGCACGTGCGCATGCCACCCACGTCTTTATTCACGTCATGGCGGTAACCTCGGGGGCATCCCCCTCGAGTGACGTCATGTCATCCGGGTATTTAGCCTGCCCTTCGTTTGCTAACAAATCGAGTTAGCAAGGATTGGAATGCCTCCGGTTTAAGCTGCTCTGCCGCTTCCTTGCTGCTGCTGGAAGCTCTCTTTGCCCTTCGGGGTCATTCATCTAAACTGGGTACCCGCTCCTCGGGGACCCTATGCTTTCTTTCAGGTGCCTGATTGGATACCAGGTACTCGCTCCTCGAGGGCCTGCTCTCCCTGCCTTGGTGCCTGTAATCCAACTACTTCTGCCTCCCGGGATCTCCATCAATACAACTATCAACTTGTGAGTAATCTAACCTTTGTCAGTCTGTCTCATCTACAGCTCAGCACTGGGAACCTGCACCTGGGACTCACTCTACTATCGTGTGCTGCTAACATCTATCATTGTGGGACTGGTCTCCTCTGCCGAGGGCCCCTGGACTTCTACTACCAGAACACCTCACTACTGCCACCTCTGGTGGCATCATCCAGCTGTATAATAAAGACAAAAATCCTCTGTATTTGTGTGACCCGAGTCTAGCCTAGTACTGCGGTTCCTCACGGGGCTCCTCCCTGTGGGAGTGGCCATCACCGCAGTAACCAAGAATGCACTCCAACACCTCAAAACCATAACAAGCAGATCATATCAGACCGAGGACCACAATTTTCCGCAAGATACTGGTGGTCCTTGTGTAAGAAATCCAATATAACCTTGAACTTCACATCGGCCTATCACCCTCAGGCCAACGGCCAAGCGGAGAGAACTAATCGGACCCTGAACGCCTTCCTTCGCTCGAATGTGAATGATCAGAAGGACAACTGGTCCGACCTACTACCCTGGGCAGAACTCTTACATAATACCCACATTGCTGCTGCCACCGATGTATCACCATTCTCCATGGCATTTGGTTGACAACCACATTTACCACTACCAGTAACTCTCTCCGTTCCATCACCAGCCACCCAGTTTATGGCTCACACCATTCATCAGGTGTAGAATCAAGTCAAAGAACACCTCAAACAAGCCGCTGAACATTTCAAATGTTCCTCCGATGCTCACAGACGTCCTGCTCCACTCTTCCATCCTGGCCAAAAGCTGTGGCTAAGCACCCGACACATAAGAATATGACTTCCCTCACATCGCTTAGCCCCAAAGTATATTGGTCCATTTCATGTCCTCAGAAGAGTGGGAGCTGCCTCATACCAGCTACAGTTATCTCGTGCGATAGGTATCCATAATACATTCCATGTCTCCTTGTTAAAACCACTCGTGCTCTCCTGGCTTTCCCACAGAGATCCTCCAACTCCTCAGGTCTTCACAGAAACTGACGACACTCTTCAGGTAAGAGAGGTCCTTGACGTCCGTCGACGTCGAGGCCGCTGGGAGTACCTCCTTGTCTGGGAAGGGTATGGGTATGAAGAAAATTCCTGGGAACCCTCACACAACATTTTAGATAAGGAGCTCCTCAGAGCCTTCCACAGAGCTCACCCTGAGAAACCTTGCCCGCGTAAGGAGAGGCCTAGAAGGGGGGTATTGCTGCGCATCCTGTCCGTGCTCGGCCCGTGCACAGGCCTGCTTACCTGCCAAAATCATTGACAGGTCCCGGGTCAGCCTCTCCCGCGGCTGCAGCTAGCTCCTCGAGGCCTCGGCATCCATGACGGCGGTTGCCGGGCCTTTCTCAACATACCAGGCCTCATGACAGAGTCCGGTGTCCTCCGTGGCATTGGCCCCACCCCTAGACATGTGTGCATGGACCGCCTTGCCTCTTAAAGGGCCTGGGGTGGGACCAGGCTCCGCGGTGCGTCCTGATTGAGCACAGTATATCAGGGAGTTCCTGCCTGCACTTCCTTGCCTTGGCAATCGGGTCGACACCGTGTGTGTACTAGTTTGCATCAGTGTCTCATGGCTTGTTCCAGTCTTCTTCCAGCGTCCTACTGTTCCAGTGTCCTACTGTTCCAGCATCCTTCTGTTCCAGCATCTGTCTGTTCCTGCATTCCCTCAGGTAGTACCTCTTTGACTGACTCTCTGGTACTGACCTCTCCCTGTTCCTTGACCTCACTGATCACTGCCTGGATACTGACCTCTGCCTGTTCCTTGACCACGTCTGACCTCTGGAACCTGACCCCTCCTTCGGCTGACTACTCTCGGACTGACCTTTGGAACTTGACCCTTGCTATCACTGACCACGCTTCCTTAAGCCTGGCCCTGCTCCTAGCCTTGTCATTGCAGATACTGTTCTGGCCTTCCTTGATTCCCCAAGCCTCCAATATCGAAATCAACTGTGCACCCTTGATCTTGGTGGGCACACCTCTCCACTTCCTTTCCGAGAGACCCTACGCGGCCTACCTAAATCCAAGCAGCTCGGGTCCCCAAGGGCTCCACCCGGGGGGACCTCGGGCTTCCAGTGGTGAAGCTCCAGCTAGCCTCTGTCTCCTCCTGTGCTCTGCCCCCTGATGGCAGATGCTTCCTGGGCCCTACCAGGAAGCCGCTCCTCACTGCCTCAGGACAAGGGTCCTCCTCCAGGCGCAACAAAAAGGTGAAGTGAAAGAGACTGATCATGGAGATAGTCAAGCGTACTCGAACGATGCTAAGGTCTGGGTCTGGAGAGAGGCAATGGCGTAGTCAGGCAATGCAGAGGTCTGGGTCTGGAGAGAGGCAACGGCATAGTCAGGCAATGCAGAGATCCGGGTCTGGAGAGAGTCAATGGTGTGGTCTGGCGAAGCAGAGGTCCAGGCTCGGAGAGAGTCAATGGCGTGGTCAGGTGAAGCAGAGTCAAAGTCTGTGTAGGCAACCTGAAGTAAAGTGCAAGGCAGGAACATAGGAACAAGGAGACAGGAACCAGGAACAAACGAGGACCAGGAACACAGGAGTGAGAGGAATCTCTAGGAGGCAATGAGTACTCGACCAGCGAGGAGACATGTTGCAAAGGCAAAGCTAGGGAGCAGAGCCTGCACTTAAATACTGTAGCTCCACTGACATCATCATCCTGGGCAGCGGCTATGTTCCCGCTACGGGCCCTACATAAGCACTGGTGATGCACGCGTGTGTGCCTAGGGAGGGGTGCAGTGCCGAGTCGGAGTAGCGGCGTCTCTCCCTGGGCCAGGTGGGGAGGCCTGACGTGAAGCAATGGACATGGTGGCTGGACCGGGAACGCCAGGGACTGCAACTGAGCTTGTGGTACCAGGGGAGGCCTGAGGACGGAGCTGGCAGCCCCCCACTGCCATAGAGGAGGAACCAGGAGCTGGAGTTACTGCAGAGAGGTGAGGGGGCCGTGCCGCGGGTCTGCCACGGACGGCATGCGTAACAGTGTATTTCGATTTTCAGAAGATGTTTGGCAAAGTTCTTCATGAGAGGCTTCTAAGAAAACTAAAAAGTCATGGGATAGGAGGCGATGTCATTTCATGGATTACAAACTGGTTAAAAGACAGGAAACAGAGAGTAGGATGAAATGGTCAATTTTCTCAATGGAAAAGGGCCTCAGGGATATGTAATTCGACTGGTGCTTTTCAATATATTTATAAATGATCTGGAAAGGAATAGGATGAGTGAGGTTATCAAATTTGCAGATGATACAAAATTATTTAGAGTAGTTAAATCACAAGCGGATTGTGATACATTACTGGCGGACCTTGCGAGACTGAAAGATTGGGCAACGACATGGCAGACGAAATTTAATGTGGACAGGTGCAAGGTGTTGCATATAGGGAAAAATAACCCTTGCTGTAGTTACATGATGTTAGGTTCCATATTAGGAGCTACCACCCTGGAAAAAGATGTAGGCATCATAGTGGATAATACTTTGAAATTATCTGCAGCAGTCAAAAAAGCAAACAGAATGATAGGAATTATTAGGAAGGGAAAATGTCATAATGCCTCTATATCGCTCCATGGTGAGACTGCACCTTGAATACTGTGTACAATTCTGATCGCTGCATCTCAAAAAATATATAGCTGCAATAGAGAAGGTGCAGAGAAGGACAACAAAAATGATAAAGGGGATGGAACAGCTCCCCTATGAGGAAAGGCTGAAGAGGATAGGGCTGTTCAGCTTGAAGAGATGGCTGAGGGGGGATATGATAGAGGTCTTTAAAATCATGAGAGGTCTTGATGAGTAGATGTGAATTGGTTATTTACACTTTCGATAATAGAAGGACTAGGGGGCATTCCATGAAGTTAGGAAGTAGCACATTTAAGACTAATCAGAGAAAATTCTTTTTCACTCAATGCACAATTAAGCTCTGGAATTTATTGTCAGAGGATGTGGTTAGTGCAGTTAGTGTAGCTGGGTTTAAAAAAGGTTTAGATAAGTTCTTGGAGGAGAAGTCTATTCACTGCTATTAATCAAGTTGACTTAGGGAATGGTCTCTGCTATTACTGGCATCAGTAGCATGGGATCTTCTTAGTGTTTGGGTACTTGCCAGGTTCTTGTGGACTGGTTTGGCCTCTGTTGGAAACAGGATGCTGGGCTTGATGGACCCTTGCTCTGACCCAGCATGGGAATTTCTTATGTTACATTCTTATGAGTAATATAGGGCATGATTATTTCTATTCTCCAAAGTCAGCAAATAATTTTTGCCATAAATGTTTCAAGCCCTTACTTTGGATGATGCAACCACTAAGTGGTCAGTTTAAATGAAACAAATTATGTCTTACCTACAGTATCTGAATATTATGAGTAAACCTCAGTCTTTAAAATATAGATACAATTAGGTAAATGTTTGAATTATAAAATTGGCACTTTCAGAAATAATCCTTTCTTTTTCTTCATCTTTTTCTATGAAAACATTTCTGCCACTTTTCCATGATACTCTGAGATGCAATATGTAAAAACAATTATGCACAGCAATAAAATCTCTGTTGAACAGATTTGCATATCAGTATGAGAAATTGACCTGAGCTATCACTGGCTGCTAAATCATTTATACAGCACAGAAACTTTTCAGGATTGAGCCTTTGGTGCTTTGAAGTCAGGTTTTTCAAGACTTTTGAGAGTCTGAACATTCTTTTAAACTTTCTTTTTTTTTTTTGCCTTTAATGAAATTGTCAGCTCTGTGCAGTATAGTCATGCACTGGGAAACAGACCTTCCGCCTAAGGCTGTAACCAGATTTTTCTTCTGAATTGTTTTTCTTTGGTAACATTATTAAATATCAGATGCATTTAATTGTTAAACAATCCTGTACTTTGTTAGTTTCTTCTTCATTAGAAATTATGTTTAAATCAACCTTCCCTTTCTACTTATATCAGAACTTAGTCTGGATTCTATTTTATTTTCAAAGCCCACATCATTTTGTGCATGCAAGCCTCAAACTACAATACAGTTCTAATTTAGTTTTCACTGAAATGGTTTTGAAATACCTTCTGAAATTTTCTCTCTTTTTTTTTTTATTTCACATGAGTTCAAAATAATTTAATTTTTTAATTTCAATGACATTTTTGAAGCAATGCTTTTTTGCTTCTTTCTGCAGTTTGAGGTTGAACCTTGACTGGAAATGCATTTCAAACTCATTTGAAGGAAAGGTGACTGAATATTATAATGTTATTCTTACAAAATTCCTGGCTTAGGGCCTGTTAGGCAATAGACATATGCGAAGGCAAAGATCACATTTTGATTTGTCTATTCTTTTTGTAGATAACAGTCATGTATATGGTTTGTTTCAAACAAAAAAACATTGTTTTTTGTTTTATCTGTTCATTTGTTTCCCATTATAGTCAATGGTGAAACAATACAGTCTATTTTGAGCTCCAAAATTGGAGTTTTCTAATCATTTTTAATTAAACTAAAAGTAGATATAATCAGAATGGTGAAGGCATACCAACATATCAAGACTATGACAACATGGCACTAAAAGTGGCATGAAGAGTCCAAGGACATGCAATGTGGCAAAACAGCAGCAGTGGCAAGAGTTCTTCAAGGTATCATTTAAGGAGCAAAGCAGCATGAAGTCTCCAACAGTGAGGAAAAAAAGGCACAATAACAGTTACATAAACCATTCAAGGCTACACTACAGGGGTAAAGCAGCACCAAATGTAACATGAACAGCTGAAGGCACCATGAAGTGTAAAGAAAGCACCAAAAGAGGCAAGAACCCCCCCCCCCCCACCCCAATCAGTAATAGAAGTCAAAGCAATATAAAGAGTAGAATGAAAGTACCAAAGCATCATGAGAGGAACAGAGCAGCTACTCAAAGTGGCAAGAACATCCCAAGGCTCCAAATTAGGGGTTAAGGGCACCAACCAAATTAATACAAAGTCATAGACAGGGAGAAGCCAGAGGAAATCCCTCAAGATGCCTGATATTGTTTCAAATGGCTACATTAGATAAAGGAGCTGGCGGTTCAGACTTGGGGTTAGTCTTACCATTTCCTGTATATAATCTGATTCTCAGCTTTACCAGTATAATCTACCTCCTCCACCTCCTCATTAGAGGCTAAGATACTACTGAGTGATTAGAGGCACCAAATATTCCTCAGCCACTAGCAGTTTAATACCTTTTGATGCAGATAATTCAGGACATGATTCTTCTTCTGAATTAGTTTTTGTAAGTATTGCAGTAATAATGGAGGTTCACAGTCTTGGTTTTGGGTGCTTCTTTTAATTTGCTTCTACCTTCTGCTGTGGTATAACTCATTGAAGGCTGAATACTGGAAGAAGCCAATAGATATATGAATTCTCAGGGAATTGGCTTTGAATTCTATGAGGGTGTGAAACCATTAAAGATAACTGGATAAGACGTGTAAAGCTTCTGATTGCCAGAATAAGACCAGGAGTTGGCAAGTACCATAGGGGAAGGTGATTGGAAGGAACCTCAAAGAAAGCTGGAGCAGAGATGGAAGCATCCAAGGTTTTAAGAGTGGCTTGGAGTGGTAGTAGCAGCAGTTATACTGGTGATTGAAATCAGAAATGTTAGTAGCAATTAGGGATGCAAATCGTTTTTCTGACAATTGAAAATATCAGAAAATATTTTCAAATTCATCAAAATTTGAGGGATCCCCCGAACCCAATAGGAAAACCCCACTAAACTTTTTGTAGGATTCTCTTATCATTTGGGGGCACGGCGGAAAGAAAGGGCACACAAAAACACCCAATCCCACCCTGACCCTTTAAATTTAATTAGTTTGAATCCCCCACCCTCCCAACCCTATTAAAATTGTTTTAAGGTACCTGGTGGTTCAGTGGTGTCCAGGGAGCGACCTTCCACTATCGGGCCATTGGCTGCTAGTAAACAAAATGGCGCCGATGGCCCTTTGCCCTTACCATGTGACAGGGGCTATCTGTGCCATTGGCCGGCCCCTGTCACATGGTAGGAGCAATGGATGGTAGGAGCCCATCCATTACTCCTACCATGTGACAGGGGCTGGCCAATGGCACAGATAGCCCCTGTCACATGGTAAGGGCAAAGGGCCATTGGTGCCATTTTGTTTACTGCCAGCCAATGGCCCGAGAGCGGGAGATCACTCCCGGGACCCCCGCTGGACCACCAGGTACCTTAAAACAATTTTTTGGGTGTCAGAAGGGTGGGGAATTCGAACTAATTAAATTTAAAGGGTCGGGTAGGTCGGTTTTTTTTTTGGCATGGGACAGCCGAACAAAATCGCTAAGAACTACAGGAACAAAGATTTCCACGTTTTTTCCCCGAACCTGATACCGGAAATGAGTCCGGTACCGATTCACATCCCTAGTAGCAATGCAATACAGCAAAAATAGTTGCAGCAAGATCCTTAGAGGCAGAGCTGATGGCTGAGGACTGAAACAGGAGGAAGACTGGCATCAAAACCCCAAGGTACTAAGAGGGTAAAAGTAGTACCATAAGTGACATGAAGGGTCTGAGGATATACAAGTGGTGTAGCAAGTAAGCAAAACATTGGAAAGTATCAGAAATGGCCAGGGAAAGACCAAGAGTAGGCAAGTATTTTCAGAATCAGGATTTAGAACAAATCTTGAAGACAGCCAGAGCAAAGAAATAAGAGCCCAAAGGTATCAGGAGTGACTTGTAGTGGCAGCAGTGGGAATGATGCTGGTGATTAAAATCAGAAATGATAGGACCAGAGCAACACAGCAAGAAGATCTGTAGAAAGACCCCAAGATGTACCATGAGGTCTAAGACAAGAATAAGAATGGCATCAAAAGCCCAAGGATATGCCTATGTAATATACAACAGTTATATATTACAATACCCTTACAATGTGTGAAAATATGTTTCTCACAAACTTTGCTAGGAACCACAAACAGCACAAATGCTTCAAAACCCTGAAGTTGTAGAGTATTGGAGATTTGCAAACAGAATAACGGCATCAAAATCCTCAAAGAATAAAGTGCAAGGAATTGCTGCAGCACAAAGGCATCAAAGGAAACATAAGAAAGGTAGACGGAGCCAACAATAATTGGTTGAACAGGCCATGGTAGTGAAGGCAATGGCATGAATATGTTCAAATGAACCGCAAAGCAGCAACATGGTTCCCAAAGTAGCAGGTTTTCTCCAAGGCACAATTAGAGAGCCAGCAGCAAGAGGGACAATAATAGTGGCAAGCCTAGACTGCAAAGTGTGTAACCAGAAAAGAATGGGATTGGGAAATAAACTTTTTTCACATTTTTATTTTGGGGAATAAAACATACTATCATTGTAAATGATGGGAGATAAAGACAAAGATAGTCCATCTTTTCTGCCGTGGAAGGTTTAGGGTACTAGCTGCCACTTCACATAGGTCACCCCAAGCCTTCCATTTAGAAATTGTAACCAATACTTCATACATGTTCCCCAAGCCATCTGGGGCCGCTCTCGGGTCATCAGCTGCCAGTAAACAAATGGCACCGGTGGCCCTTTGCCCTTACCATGTGACAGGGGCTATCGGTGCCATTGGCCGGCCTCTGTCACATGGTAGGAGCAATGGATGGCTAGCGCCATATTAAAAAATGACCGGGACCCCCGATGGAGCACCAGGGACTTTAGGCAAGTTTTTGGGGGGTCGAGAGGGTAGAAGATTGTAATTAATTAAATCTGAAGGGTTGGGGTGGGTTTGGGATTTGATTTTTTTTATGTGCACTTTCTCCCCCTACCCCGAAAACAATAAGAAAATCTTACAAAATTTCATGGGTTTTCCTATCATTTTCGGGGACTCCCGAACTGTGACAAAATAAGAAATATCGTCTATATTTCCTATTTCGTCGCAAACTAATGCATATCCCTAGTTTATCCATTTCTTCATTTCTATTCTCTAACTGGTAGGGATGCACTGTGTTTTTCCCATGTCCTTTTGAAATCCATCACTTTTCTTATTTTGCCACATCTACCAGGAGCACATTCAATGCATCCTCCACTGTTTTCATGAATAAATATTTCCTGACTTTGTTTCTGAGTCTTCCTCCTTGGAGTTTTATATTGTGACCCCAAGATTTACAACTTCCTTTCCATCGAAAAAGATTCAACTTTTGTGCATCATTAATTCTTTTCACATATTTGAAAATCTGCATCATATATCTCCTGTCTCTATTCTCATTTAGTATATGCAAATTTAGGTCTTTCAAGCTCATCTTATAAGTCTTTCCATGCAAACCACACACCATTTTAGTTGCCTTTCTCTGGTTCACATCCATTCTGTCCTTATCCTTTTTGAGATGTGGTGTGCAGAACTGAATATAGTATTCCAGGTGAGGCCTCAACAAGGAGAACCTGTACTGAGACCTTATTACTTCTTTTTTCCTTTTGGTTATGCCGATCTCTGTGCAGATCACCATTTTTCTGGCCTTAGTCACTAGAGATGTGCATTGTTTAGTTCTTTTGGTTTGGGCTTTGTTTTCAGCCCCCGCGGGAAATTTCATTTTTCCCACGGTTCTTTTTTTTTCTTTTTTCTCATGGGACCAGATTTTCATGTTACTGTGCGCTAACTCCCATTTGCGTGCACTAACTCGAACTACAAAATTTTCTGAAATTTTGGAAAAATTCCATTTGTTTTTCAGTTCCCCTGAACCATGACGAATTAGACAATTTTGTTTAAATTGTCTAATTCATGAAAAACAAATGCACATCTTATCAAATTGTTTCGCCACCTTCAGCTTATCAGATGTTATAATCCAGAGGTCTGTTTCCCAATTCATGTACATCAGTTTTCCATCCCCCCTCCCCCATGACATACAACTCCTTTGGATTGCCGCACCTCAAATGCATGACTGCACTTTTTGGGACTGAATCCCAACTATCAAACCTTAACCACTTCCCTAGCTTTCTTAGACCACTTTTTACTCTCCATTCTTTCGAGTGTGTCCACCTTGTTACAAATGTTAATGTCATTCACAAAAAGACATATGTTTCCTTCTAACCCTTTTGCTATGTTGCACACCAATCCTTGACATACACCATTTATTACATTTCTCTTCTCAGAATGGGTTCTATATACCATTTACGACTCATTGTCATCTGTAAGTCAACCATGGTTTGCATATTCTACCACCTTAGTACCCACTCCCAGGCTTCTCATTTTGTTCATGAATCTCCTATGTGGGACTATTAAAAGTCTTGCTGATGGGAAGAGCTAGAGAGAAAGTCTGTCACCCCCACCCCCACCTTATTAGCAATGCGGTGTGACCTGTGTTTGGCATAGCTCTTTACCCTGACATGATCAAGGGAAGCTGCACATGAAACAGTGGTATGCAGGAAAAGATTTCATAAGAACAAGAGAAGAGGTTCCTCCCTCCTTGCTGGCAGCCTGGTGAGACCAGTGAGGCACAACTCTTCACTCCCATCATCAAATGGAGCTGCACATAAAACAGCAGCATTCAGGAGAAGAGAGCGGGAGAGCAGGTTCCTCCACCTGCCCCTCTACTGGCAGTGCAGTGAGACTGGCTTGGCATATCTCTTTACCCTGATATAATCAAGGGGAGCTGCACATAAAACAGTGATGTGAAGGAGAGGACTCCAGAAGAACAAGAGAGGAGGTTCCTCCCCATTTACAGGTAATACAGTGAAACTAGCATGGCAAACCTCTTCACCTCAATTCATCAAGAGGAGCTGCCACTAGTGCAATGAAGGCCCACATGAAAGAGACATGTGCCTCTGCATGTTTTTTGTGGGTTCCTTCTAAGCATATTAACTAGGGATGTGAATCGTTTTTTGACGATTTAAAATATTGTCCGATATATTTTAAATCGTCAAAAATCATTAGAAGCGCGATACAATAGGAATTCCCCCAATTTATCGTCAAAAATCGTAAATCGGGGGAAGGGGGAGGGTGGAAAAACCGGCACACTAAAACAACCCTAAAACCCATCCCGACCCTTCAAAATAAATCCCCCACCCTCCCGAACCCCCCCAAAATGCCTTAAATTACCTGGGGTCCAGAGCGGGGGTCCCGGTGTGATCTTTTACTCTCGGGCCTGCGGTGCGTTGTAGAAATGGCGCCGGCGCTACCTTTGCCCTATCATATGACAGGTCAAAGGTAGCGCCGGTGCCATTTTGTTTTTTGTCCCCCGACGTCAAGAGCGTAGGAGATCGCTCCCGGACCCCCGCTGGACCCCCAGGGACTTTTGGCCAGCTTGGGGGGGCCTCCTGACCCCCACAAGACTTGCCAAAAGTCCAGCGGGGGTCCGGAACGACCTCTTGCAGTCGAATCGTGTTGGTCTATGGCCGCCGCCATTTTGCGCCGCCATTTTGCAAAATGGCGGCGCAGAATGGCGCCGGCTGAAGACAACACGATTCAATTGCAGGAGACCGTTCCGGACCGCCGCTGGACCCCCAGGTAATTTAAGGCATTTGGGGGGGGTCGGGAGGGTGGGGGACTTAATTTAAAGGGTCGGGGGTGGGTTTTAGGGTATTTTAATGTGCCGGTTTTCCTGCCCTCCCCCTTCCCCCGATTTAGCTACGGACCGCCGCTGGACCCCCAGGTAATTTAAGGCATTGGGGGGGGGTCGGGAGGGTGGGGGATTTAATTTAAAGGGTCGGGGTGGGTTTTAGGGTGTTTTAGTGTGCCGGTTTTCCTGCCCTCCCCCTTCCCCCGATTTAGCTACGGACCGCCGCTGGACCCCCAGGTAATTTAAGGCATTTGGGGGGGGGGGGGGTTCGGGAGGGTAGGGGATTTAATTTAAAGGGTCGGGGGTGGGTTTTAGTGTGCCGGTTTTCCTGCCCTCCCCCTTCCCCTGATTTAGCTACGGACCGCCGCTGGACTCCCAGGTAATTTAAGGCATTTGGGGAGGGGGTTCGGGAGGGTGGGGGATTTAATTTAAAGGATCGGGGGTGGGTTTTAGGGGGTTTTAGTGTACCGGTTCACGATTTTAATGATTTTCACGATACTCTAAACACCCAAACGGCGACGATACGATTCCCTCCCCCTCCCAGCCGAAATTGATCGTTAAGACGATCTAGGACACGATTCACATCTCTAGCAATTAATAGCAGTGGCTAATCCCTAAGTCAATGTAGGTGGTGTTGGAACATCCTTCCCAAAATATGTTATATTAGATAATACACCACCAAAATGGACTTGAAAACTGAATCCTGCTGTGAATGGTGAACAAATTGACTGCCATTAAGCTGATAAATTAAACTAGTTGCTTTTAGGATAGAGTGAACATAGGAAGAAGATTGAAATTAAACAGGATCTGAATCTTGGTAATCTATGGTTAATAAATTTAATCTGCCTTCTGCTCCTGTAGGAGCACTCCTTGTAGCATCTTAGAATAATCAAGACAATGATGAGCAAGCGGATGGGAGTTTGGTTACTTTGAGGAGAGGTAAAACTGTTGAGGTGATATAAATTGACACTGTCCTATCCAAAGGATAAAGAAGAGGGTACTTCCCTGTGTCAAAGTCTTCTTCTGACCCCAAGTCTGAGGCAGCAAATTCCAGGATGGAGGTTGGGGTGGGGGGAGGGAACCAGCACCAATGGTTTTGCAACCCCCCCGGTAATAGGTTCTAGCTACTGCTCACCCTTTTTCAACCAGAATGAGTTATCTGGAAAAACCACAGCACCCCTCTGGGAGTCCATCCATTAAGTTCACTGACTGCAGGCTTAGCACCTCCACCATCTGGTGAAGATGAAGTAATATTGAAAGGCTGTGGCTGGCACAGTCTCTTAAGTAGGCTACTTCCAGTAAAGCTTTCATTCTTTGTCTCCATCTATTGGTAGGGGAGAAAAGTCCATGTGTCTGGACTGGTCTGGTAAGGATAAGGAAGAGCACTTTATATTCATTAGGAATAGGGGAACTTTTAGGGATACTGGTTTACCTTCAATCATCATCACCTACTGCCCACCCACTTTTCTAACCATGGAGCCTGCTAATTTTCCTCAAATTCCCCTTAGAACCCCAATCTTGTCTTGGTGCAAATCCATCCTCTATTCTAATCATTTACCCTCTGGAAAAAAACTCCCTCCAGAGGGTCACTGACCATGTTCTGCACTCTCTTAAGAGACATATATTTTCCACTTGCCTTACCCCTTAATTTCTGCAGTTGCCTTCTCCTTATAGTCTATCATAAATCTGTGTTTCAGGCTTGTTTTTTTCTGGTATTACTCACCTCAGTTATGAATTAGCTCTAGGTGGGGATGCCAAATAAATTAAATCAAGGGGATTAGCTTTTGGATAACCAGAGGTCGTTAGTGTGATAGTCTTTCAACACCTATACCCCTGTGAGCACCATTTAAAAGAGTGAGATGTAAAAATAAGAGCTTTGATTTAAAAAGTAATTTTGCATTGTTATAACCAGATCTTCCTCCTTCACCCTCCACACTTTCCCCACTTCCAACCAGTTGTTTTTGGTTTGTTTTTTTTTGCCCCATCCCTGGCTCCTCCCACCATCAAAATCTGTTTGAGGGTTTAAGGCTAGCAGAGAGCAGAAAATTCAGGATCAAGCTCTGGTTGACTGCCAAGTTTCCCCTCTTTGGCTGGCAAGTCTGGGATCCCCACCAACCATGGCCTGAACCTTTGTGTCTCCTCTCTGAAGAATCCTACAAGTTATAGTGATTGCTGGCAACCAGCTAAGCCTTTTGGAAAATGCAGTTCATGTTACATTTAATTTTTTTTTCCATTTAAAGTTTTATTGGTAACCATCAATATAGAGGACAGGCATATAAACACTCAGAAAAAAAAAACCCACTGAAACACAGTGTAACAATACCATATTCATATACAGAAAGTCAAAATACCTGCAAACCACATAGTCCTCTGCCATGCCCAGCAAGGATGTTCGTTGAAGAAAGATACTCTCCCGGTATCTCCTATGCCATGGGCACCTGTGTGCTGGTCGCTGGCCTGCCCACCACCCTGCGGGGCCTATGGCTCTGCGTGTGGTGCAGGTACTTCCCTAGGAGGGCTGGGAACTGGCCTTGTCTGTTCTTGAGGTTGTTGTTGTTCCAGTTGCAGTGAGGCTTTTGACACAACTAATATGGCACAACTATTACACTGGCCACAAACACTATTGCTTTAGGAAGGTAGACCACACGTATTTTTATTGGGCCAGGAAGACCTGGTTGGTGTGTCCATTTGATTTCCTTTTTTTATCACGTGCGATAATCACTGTAATAATAACGTGATGCATGATATCGCCAGCATTAAAATGTTTTTTCACCGTAGCGCAAAGAAAAAAGGAGTAGTACTTCCCGGCATTAAATCCTGCGATAGAGTGTGTTACTGTATTACATGCTGCACTAACCAACTGTCATTTCTATTTACTCCACCCAAACTTCTTCCACGTGAATACAAATTTAAAATTTGTATAAGTATTTTGCGATGCAGTATTTATCACATGCGTTATGGTATTATCACGTGTTAAGGCGTTATCATGTGCGGTAAGGCCCTAACGTAAAATGATAAATATAGAAATGAAATGAAACATAGAAATGATGGCAGAAGAAGACCAAACGGCCCATCCAGTCTGCCCAGCAAGCTTCACACATTTTTTTGTCATTCATTGACCCTGTTTGTCATTCATTTACATCATAGATTTCAGTTACATCTCTAGGCATGCAACAGTTGTCCTAAGTGCCTTCTATCATTTTGGTTTTTCAATAGCTTATAAGTTGGAGTCTCTTTGAGTATACCAGGGACATTACTTTCATTTGTTGAATCTTTTATTGTTGCTTGAATAGTGTGAAAAAATAACAATTAAGCATTAGATTCATATTTTTCCAAAATTATAATCCATCATGCCTTTTGGGTAAATATCAAAATTATGCCTCTCAGGGCAGCCTCTAAATGGAATTGTCTATACCTCTGGGATTATGTGGGAAAAATTATCTTCTTTCACTGACATCATGTTTGCCTTTAGCCACAACTTCCCAAAGAATTATTGCAGTTGTGAAAAATTGCCTTCTGACACTAAATTCAGATTTTCCCAAGGCTGCAAGCAGTCCTCGCTTTCAGGCAGGTGAAAGAAATACCCATCTATCCTCAAAATCACTTTGTCAAAAAAGCAGCAAACTTGACTTTAGGAGCAGAAGGGAAATGTCTGAAGAGAATCAGATCTAATCTATTTATTTCAGTATAATTCATGGTGTTTGTACTGTATTTTGCTTTCAAAAATTTTATCTTGAAGCAAAAATCAATATTGCTCACTAACTAAATATTACCAATAAAAGCTGCAGGTGCTTAGGACTAGGCACAGCTGGTATTGCTGTCTGTAGCTGCCCATGCTTAGCTGTAAACAACTGTGGCTAGGCTAGCTACAACTTGTGAGCAACCATAAAATGAGACATGTATATCAGTCTAGCAGCAAACATTTAAATTGTAGCAGTAGAATTTCAAATACTTAGTTTTGATATACAGTACCTATGCTACTTTGGAAGTTATGTGGGTATATTAAATTATTTGAAAATTTAACCTAACATAGTGGATAAAAAGTATAAACACATTTTATTATGTGCACTTTTGCCAGCATTAAAAAGAGATATTTCTGGGTCTGTGGTCACTGGTCAGTGAGGAGAAGGAGGAGGGAAATATTCACTTATATTCAATGTTCAGGTATGTGTAAGTATATTTTCTAGCATTCAAATCCATTCACAGAGGGTAAAAACCATGTGTACAAAAGTAACCATCTAACAGACAATTTTCAAAGTCTTAACAGCATTTAATGAAGGTGAATTCGGGATTAGTGTACACATTTGCTTGCAAGCTGATTAAGGGGAAATTGTTTGTGAGAGGAAGTAAACATGCTAACAGCATAAGAAATGCCATACTGGATCAAAGCAAGGGTCAAATGAGCCCAGCATCCTATCTCTGTCAATGACAATCTGGATCTCCAGGAAATGCCTAGCAGTGGTGCAAATATAATATGAACAGTGAAAGATGGGAGCTATTAGGTAATATGTTGCTTTGCAAACCTGTTGCACCTGCCATTAAGGGATGTTCTGGGGCTGGGAGCCAGATAATATGGCATTTCAGTCCCGAAGGAGCTGATAAAGAGGTGCTGGAAAATAGAAGGGCATTTCCACCATAGCAAGAAGGTAGGGGTGTGCATTCATTTTGACCGCATATGTAAAACACAACTTTTTTTTTTTTTAACTTAAAAAAAGTGATGAGGCGAAAACGATCGGATTTCCAACTTATTCAACATAGCTATGTTGAATACGTTGGAAATCGCGATTGTTGATCCTAAATAAAAATTTAAACCCCTCACCCTCCTTAATCCCCCCCCAAGACTTACCAAAACTGCCTGGTGGTCCAGCTTGGGGGGGCCTCCTGACCCCCCCAAGCTGGCCAAAAGTTCTGGTTGGGTCCAACGAGGGTCCCGGAGCAAACGCGCGGGGAATCACGTGACGTCCGCGTCACTCCGACATGACGCCGACGTCACGTGCTCCTCGCAAAGGAGTTCAGAAATGGCGACCTGACTCCCCGCTGGACCACCAGGGAGTTTTGGTAAGTCTTGGGGGGGGGATTAAGGAGGGTGAGGGGTTTAAATTTTTATTTAGGGAATTGGTGCACGTATGGACATAGCCTCAACTTATGGAATTCTACATATGTCCATATTGACCGAAATTGACCCTCACCTTCGACTTATGGACTTATGAACATAAACTTTTTGTCTGCACATCCCTACAAGAAGGTAAGGCAGTTTCTCCATGAGAAGCAGGAAGAAATTGGAATGCTTCATAAGCAGGTAATGTGTCTATACCATGGGACACAGAAATTAGAAAGGCAATATAAAGATACAATGTTTCTTTATTTGTGGATTTTTATTCTGCATAGAGCCCTTGGTGGTGAACCTGGGTAGGCTCTTTCTGTTTGTTTATAGGTACACTAGAGATTCTCCTTATAGCCATATTGGGAACACCACCAGACTTTGGTGCGCTGCCCTATAAATAGGCTCAATTCCGGAACTGTATCTGTGTAAATTATCTAAAGTTATTGGGGAGGAGGAGGAAGGGGTGGTATGATTATGGAGTCAGTTTCTTTAAATATAATGGAAGAGTACTTCAAATCCTGAGTATTATTCAAACTATTTATTCAAGCCATTTAAGAATGTAGTCAGTGAATTTAAAAATGGGCAAAATCAGGAAAGTGAGTTAAATTTAATTCTGATAAATACTTGATCGATAGAAAGTTTTATCTGATCTATGATTTAATTACAGAACAGAAAGCAGATATCTGCTGTATTATAAAGATGTAGCTTGGGAACTTAGATGGTATTAATCTTTCATAAACAATTCTTCCTGGCAATTTGGTTCTTTACCTGCCATGAGGAGATTAATGAGCTGGTGTCATAGGTATTATTTTCAGGGACTGTCTATGTTGCTCTAGAGCTTATTTGTTACAAATATTTACTATTTCAATGCATTTTGGTGAGGATAGTAGACCAGATACAACTAGGGTCTTTGCTCATCTATTATATACCAAATGCACATGGCAGTTTGTTGCCTATACATTCTGAACTGATTTTATCACTGAGATTTACCAAATTTATAGTCCCTGATGAACCCAATGTGTTTAGAGATTCCCATCATGTCCTCTATGATGGTTAACATTGTGGAGAGATTTTTGTTATAGTGTCTATCCACAATTCTAGGCGCATTTTGGACCCAATATGTTATTCTTTAGATAAGACACAAATTGACTCAGAGTTTATTGTTCCCTGGTCAGACCACTCTAAAGTTGTTATTATGCATTTCTGCAGTAGGTCTCAAATGTCTCCTGAGAACTTGTTAGCTTGTAGAAATGCATAGAGGGGAAACATTTTATTTTGGTTCATTTATTAATTCTGTAGGTACAATCATTCATTTGGTTCATTTCAGATGACATTTTGTTTTTGTTTATTCAATCTAGTCTATCATTCATTTCCCAATAAAATCAAGGGGGAAGCAATGCAACCTATTTTGGACTCCAAAATTGGGGTTTTCTAATTAATTCTAATGAAGCTTGTGGTTAGACATCATCAGAAGGCACTAACATAGTTCCTTGGGCTATTTATGTCACCAAAAGTGGCATAAATAGCCCAAGGGACAAATAAGAGGAAAAATGGTACAGCAGTGGCAGTTCCCCAAGGCAATGTGAGAAGAGAAAAGCAGCAGAAAAATTAGTCAGAATACCTCAAGGCTCTAAAAGAGGAAAAAATAGTGCCAACACAAGGAAGCACAAGAAGGGTGGCACCATGAGCAGTATGAATGCCCAAGGCACCATGAAGGGGAAAAGAAGCAGAAAAGGTGGCAATAAAAACTCTAAGGATCTGATAGAGGGACAACACAGCACAAAGAGTAGCATGAATGCCACAAAGAATCATGAAAAGTACAAAGCAGCCAACCATAGTGGCAAGAATACTACAAGGCATGGAGACCTCTCTTTTCTTTGTTAAGGGCAGGATGCCCTGGAATAGACTTGCCTTAGAAAGGGGCCCAAGCTTTGGAATGTGCCTTGGCTTTGTTCAGCATTTGGTGAGCTTTTGATGCTCCTTGAAAATCTGGGACGAAGGTGGAAATCTCACACCAGGTGTTGCGACCGTCGCTGCTCGATGCCCTCACTCCACCCTCTTTACCTCTGTGCGACTCCCTCCAGGTCTGATGGATAGCTGGCTGCCGCGGTGTCTCCATGCCTTCTCCCTCCGGCGTCCCCGGACTGGCTCGACATTGCAGATCCGCCATGTTGCCTGATGACCTAGGGCATGCGCGTTCTGATTGAAGTACCAGCAAGGGCGAGAACCTCAGGGGCGTCCCCCTGAGATGACATCATCTGCTTCCAATATTTAAAAGTCTCTAATTCACTATCTAACTGAGTTAGCAAGGAGAGGATTCGGATACGGATTTGGCTATGTTTCATCCAAGCTACTCTGCCTCCATGGACTTACCAGAGGTACCCGCTTCTCGGGGGCCTCGCTCTTTTCTTACTTTCAGATTATAGATAGGAACCGGTACTCGCTCCTCGAGGGCCCATGTTCCTGGACACTCTGAAGATTCTCTACTGCCTGGAAGCTACCGCTGCTACAAACAATTGTGAGTTACCATCGCTCTCTCAGAGCTTTCCCTGGAACCAGGTACTCGCTCCTTGAGGGCCTAAACCTTTCCAGCTCCTGAGCTTCCTTGAGACCTTATGTGAGTTTTGTCATCTAGTTCTGTTCATGAACCTTGTCTACTCTACCTACTCACTTTCTACAGTTTCTCAACAGCTAAGCCATCCTGGATCACGGTTCCAGTGCCTGAGGGCCTACAGCCCTGCCGGGCATATCAACTCACTACTGCCACCTCTGGTGGTTTCCAAAACCTGTTTAATAAAAGAACTAATGTGTTTCTGTCTCCATACTCAAGCCTAGCCGGTGGTCCCTCTCGGGATATCTTCCCGGGGGCGTGGCCATCTGCCACCAGCCCAGGGATTCACCACTACTATCTCAGATTCATAACAGATTGCTAACTACCAGCATAGTGGAATATAACAGAATCTTAGACACTACAAGATAGCTGACTCCTCCTTCTTAGGAGCCATTCATTCTGATTGTTCCTCCCATCTAACGCCCAGCTTTCTTAACAGATATAACAGATTGCTACTCTTCACGGAGAACCTTAACAGATTGCTAACACCCTAGCAGATTTCTAACAGATTTCCAACATCTGGCCATACCCATACATACAGCAGGTATCTGAGGTGATCAGCCTCTGGCATGATAGAAGAATGCAGGAAAGGGAAGTTGGCAAGTCAGATCTGTAACTTTGGGCTTAAGATTGGCTTTAAAACCTGGGTTGCTTGGGCTGAAGTGCAAATTGAAGCTGTGCATACAGCATAATTGGATATGATATTACCTGCATTACTCTGCTCATACCATTCCCATTTTTAAGAATTGCTAGCGCCACAACTCCAAGCCAGTCTTGCCTGCTCCATTGCTCTGAACATGTGTAAGAACTGTATTAGAAAGGCTCACGATCATTAGTAATCACAAATACATTTTGCAATCCCTATGACTGATACATTTTATGCCTCCCTCAAGATTTTTTAAGATGGCGCCGGCCGTCCATTCCTCCTACCATGTGACAGGGGCCAGCCAATGGCACCGATAGCCTCTGTCACATGGTAAGGGCAAAGGGCCATTGGCGCCATTTTGTTTACTGGCAGCCGACGGCCCGAGAGCGAGAGATTGTTCCAGGGACCCCCGCTGGACTACCAGGTATTTTTGGAAATATTTTGGGGGGTTGGGAGGGTGGGGGATTCTAATTAATTAGATTTAAAGGGTTGGGGTGGGTGGGGGTTTCGGCTTGGGACAGCCAGAAAAAAAAGCGGTCAGGACCACGGGAAACAAAGATCTCCCCCTCTCAGGCCATCGGCTGCCAGTAAACGAAATGGCACTGATGGCCCTTTGTCCTTACCATGTGACAGGGGCTATTGGTGCCATTGGCTGGCCCCTGTCACATGGTAGGAGGAATGGACGGCTGGTGCCATCTTAAAAAATCTTGAGGGAGGCAGGAAATGTATCAGTCTTAGGGATTGCAAAATGTATTTGTGATTACTAATGATCGTGAGCCTTTCTAATACAGTTCTTACACATGTTCAGAGCAATGGAGCAGGCAAGACTGGCTTGGAGTTGTGGCGCTAGCAATTCTTAAAAATGGGAATGGTATGAGCAGAGTAATGCAGCGAGATGAGTAGCCATAAAACTCCAAAAGGCATATATGGAGGGATTGCAAAGTTTATTTGAGATTATTAATGATTCTGAACCTTTCTAATAATGTTTTAAAATGGGCAAGATATGCAAGCAGTCCTAGAACTGCATTTAAACTTAAGAGTTGGTCTGCATCTCCAGAAACAGACATTCTAAATTTGAAGTGAGGAGTGCAATAAATCTCAAACAGCACAAAGGCCTAGACAGATCTTGACAGAAAGACGATAAACGATAAACTGAAAAAGAGATGGGGTGGGATAAATAGCTTTAATTATTTTGTCTTTTTTATACCTTTCCTGGTGACAAAAAACTCCAGAATAACCAACAAGCAAACAAACATGGTGGGAACAACAACTTGGAGGCACCAAAACTTCCAAGCTGGTACAGATAGGCATGGCAGGTATAAGGAGGGATATGAGGAGTTGGCAAATAGCAAAGTATAGCAGCAAGGAATGCTGAGTGGAAGAAAGACTACTAAGGTGAAGGATAAGAGATGTAGCAGCAAAGTACAGTGGCATGGGAGATGTTTTTCTTCCTGTAGAATTATTAGGTGGCATTTTGCGTTTCTAGGGTAATTTGCTTTCTGATCAAAATTGTAGTCAAAGTGTGAACATCTCATTGGTTTCTCATCAGTGTGGATTTCCTGATAATTTAGAAGTTTGCTCTATTAAAATAAGGCTTTACCATATTCTATACCCAAACACACTCTCTTCTCTTTCTTGATTTTTAGATGGTGCTTTTAGTCCTCTCTTCCTTCTGGAACTTTTATCACATTTAGAACATAGGAATGGTCTACATACAATCTGCATGTTTTTCTGTTCTGCCTCTATTTCTTCATTGAGGCTTTTTGTGTACAAAACACAAGTTTCAAACAAATGCGCATCCCTACTCTTTGGTTCCTGATGTTGGCCCAATAGTGATGTAAGTTAAATGTATCATGTTCACTGAAGGAAACTTTGGGCCAGGTCACTGAAGTATTTCTCACATTATTCCATTTATTCATCTGAATTTGTGTTTCTGAGCACACAAATCTGTAATAGTGCACTAGTACTCCTGGGATGATGAGGACAGAGACAAGCACTACTGGTAATGGAAAAGTTTGTCAGTCAGATTGTATTTATGTCCTCCTGGTTTTCTGGCACAACTGCTGCTGAATTCCTATCCCTAGCCCACTCCTCTTTTTGTCCTTTTCAAAGCAATTAACACAGCTAAAAAACTATTTATCCAAGTAACATTACTTTTTCAAAATTGTTCTTCCTTGCCCTGCTAACAGTATGTACCAGCTTCCATAGCCTGCTCATTTTTAGCCAGGTTAATTAGAAGGATTCCTGTGGGAGTGTTTAGGTTAGGAGAGAAAAACAGCATGAAGTCATTGAATTATCAAATGTGTCCCTAGCTTTGTGTTGTGGTCCCGGGCCGTGCCCCGGTCCCTCCACCTACCTCGGGGGTGGCCCGGGCCGTTTCTGGACGTCTTTGGGCCTGCAGGCCCTCCAGCGCATCTCTCCCTCCTCGGAAGAGACGCCGACGACTCGGCGCGGCTGGCCCCACCCCCTGACGTGCGGGGAGGAGCTCCCCTTAAAGGGGCCAGCGCGGGAAAATCATCAGCTGCACCTATGATGACGTCAGACGCCCTCAGGGTACAAGTACCCTTCACCTAGCCTCTCTTCTTTGCCTTGCAACAAGGTTCCTGGGTTTTGCCTGTGTTTGCTGCGTTCCTGATTGTCTTCGTCCCGCTTCTGCCTGCTCCCCTTGCTGTTGATTCTTCTGGCTTCGACCCGTGGACTGGTATTGGACCGTGCTCTGGCTCTGACCCCTTGGACTGGCAGTGGACCGATCTCTGGCTTTGACCCGTGGACTGGCTGTGGACCGCTCTTGGACTTCGACTCTGGGGCCGACTTCTGGATTACCTATGACCTGCTGGAGGCACCAGCCGTCTGGAACCACGACCTGCAGGAGGCGCCTGCATCCGGACCACTCTCACCTTCCGGAGTCGCCTAAGTCCCAGCGGCCGGGTCCCTACGGGCTCCTCCTGGAGGGACTTCGGCTTCCAGGGTGAATCTCCTAAAGTCCCAGCGACCAGGCTCCTAAGGGCTTCTCCCGGGGGAGCGCTGGTTTCCAGGGTGAAGACTCTCCAATCTTCAGGCACCCACTTCGTCCATCCGTCCACAGGGTACCGAGTCCTTAGTCGCATAGGGCTCCACCATAAGTCCTGGGTCTCAGCCTGCTTCGAACTTCCGAACCACCGCCTGGTTGGGACAATTGCTGTGGACTTCTACAGCACTTCATCCTCTGTCCTAACCAGCCCAATGGTCCATGGACGCGTGTGTGCATTCTTTGAAAATCTACCCCAAACTTTGTAGGTTTTAATTTCTTTTAGAAGGGCAATTTTAAAACTATCCATATTGGGTAGATTTTAAAAGCCCTGCGTGCATAAATCCTGCCAGATTTATGTGCGCAGGGCACTTGCGCGCCAGCGCACCTATTTTGCATAGGCCGCTGGCGCGTGCAAAGCTGCAGGACGTGCGTAAGTCCCGGGGATTTTCTTGGGGGGGCATGTCGGGGGGGCGTGTCAGGGGCGGTGCGGCATTCAGGGGCATGTCCGGGGATGTGGCGGCGGTCCATGGGCTGGGCCGGAGGCGTGACGGTGTTCCAGGGGTGGGGCCGAGTGCTCCGGCACAGCGGCCTGTGCCGGGGCAGGGAGCTGGCGACGCGTGCAAGTTACGCCTGCCAGACCCGGGCCACTGGGTCTTAGGTGTGCCTCGCAGGGTCTCCTGGGATAGTCTGAATCGAGCTTGCCACAGACATTGGGAGAGCGCTATCCGGTTCGAGGCTAGAAACAGGTTGGAGAAGAGCGAACTAGAATAGTGTTGGTGAGGAGAAGTCTCGGGAAAGAGACAGAATCAAGCAAGGTCTGACAAGCGTCCAAAGTCCAAGAATCAGTGCGAGGAGTGGTAAATGAAGCAAGGGTCAAGATCCAGAGGTCAGGCAAGGTCGAAGAGCGAGCTGAGTTCTTTGGCAGGAGGTAGGCAGGAGGCAGGTCAGGAACAAGCTGAGGTCTTTGGCAGGCGGCAGGCAGGCAGGTCAGGAACAAGCTGAGGTCTTTGGCAGGCGGCAGGCAGGCAGGTCAGGAACAAGCTGAGGTCTTTACCAGTAAGTCAGTCCGGGGTAAGAACAAGGAGATAAACAACGAACACTGGAACAAGCAGGGCAAGGAAGCAGGTACAAGCAGCAACGGAAATGGAACAGAAGGATTCTGGAACAAGACTAGGAACAAGCAGGCAGGTACACAAGCAAGGGCAATCACAGGAACAAACCGACCCGTTTGCCAAGGCAGGGAAGTGAGGCCAGGAACTTCCTTATAACATGAGTTCAATCAGGGTACACTGCAGAACTAGGCCCCGCCCTGGAACCTACATCAGGGTGGCTGGTCCGCCCGCGTTCGCATAAGGCTGTTGCTAGCTGCTGAGACACCAAGGCCCGGTGTGAGGCCTGGCGTGCGACTGAAGGCCCGGCGACCGCCACCGCAGGACGCCGGGGCCTAGCTGGACTTGCAAGAGCCGCGAGGGAGACAGAGCCGGGACCTGCTGGGTGACCCCAAAGGTGAGCAGTCCCATGCGCGGGACGACCGTGGGTGGGTCACGTAACAATTTATGTACATACTTTTTCTCTCCTTACCTAAACACTCCACTCTTCCTGTTCCACGCCACCATTCATGCCTGTTCTCATTGTAGCTAAAAGCACACTGTGAAACAATGGTCAAAATTTTAGCAGCATGAGGAAGTGCAATTTTCAGACATCAATTAACATGGCTTAAACACTTTTTATCTGCATAAATTGCTTTGAAAATGTACCTCTTCATGAACACCAAAGATGTTGTCATATATGAGCTTTTGAGACCTTACAGACTTCTAATGTGAATGCTGAGCTAGAAGAAAGAACGTTTTTTACAGACAGAAATGATTGTATTGTGGCAGTTTCTGCAATAGGGATCATGAATGTTGTCTTTAGGAGGTCCATGCTACTAATTTAATTTCCCCTGGAATCAACATGGCTCCTAGTACTTTAATTCCCAAATATAAAATAAATAATATTTTGAAATTTAGTCATGAGTTAATATAGTACAGACATTTCATTAAAAAGTTATAATTTTTCTTCTGTACTGTACCCATGCATGTTTATCTGTTTTATTTTAATTAATATATACCAAAAATGTAAAAATACTACAGCAAAAATTATGGCTTATTTGTTCTTCTAACTGTCATGATTAGTCACCTCTGTACATTTGTAAAATCACTTCTTCACACATATAACATTTAAAGTTTTATTCCTCTGAAGCCTAATTAGTTCTACAATATGAAACACCTGCAGTAACTGACATAATATAGTCATAGCACAGCATGTATATAAAGAAAAGGTTCTTTATTACAGCAATTAGGCACGTCAAAGGATTTATTATTTCTCAAAAATTAATCTGCTCAGGAGTATTTCTTAAGAATCACATCTTACAAAGCACCTGTGGTATAAGACAATAGTGCAGGTCTTATTGTGCTGTAATAGCAATAGGCTAAGTAACAGATTATAGAAAAAAAAAAAAACACCTGACATTATAGTGTCTGTGTTAATTGCTAAAACATATCAGGTAGTGTCAGACATCTGCAGGCCCTAATAGGCAGAGTTGATGAATTCAACTGAATTGTCCACAGTCCATTTCCAAATGCCCACCCCTGTGTAAGTTGTTCAATGTACTAAGAATTGACTACATATGGAGCCATTATGTGTGTAGCATATGTTTAGGAGATGTAGCGGGAAGAGAAAAAGAGGTTAGAGACTCACTACGGACAAAAAAACCCAAACCTTATTCTGAAGCAAGTCCATTGAAAAAAAAACAAGCTAGAAGGATTTTTTTAAAGTATTGGTTGATGTTCAGTTCAATCAGGACAGGCATTTTGCTACCTAAATTGAATATGATTTTAGGAAAGATGCATATTTAATAACTTCCTTTGTCAAGAGCTATGTAAATCAAGAGGCTTTTACTATAGTATAACAGGTGAATTTTAAAATCCCAATGCATGCATTAATTAAGGGATGAGCAAATATGCCTGGCCTGCAATCCGAGCAGATTTTAAAATCCTCCTAAAATTGCATGTATCTTCCGCTGTGCACACATATGAAACGTTTTCAAAAAGGGGTGGAGAATGGGTGTGTTAGGGCAGGGCATGCGTGTTCCAGGATTTTAACCTGAAATTTGCACAGAAATACTTATGAGCACTGGCACATGCCAGAATCCTCTGTCTTGTAATTTTGCTCCTGCTATAGATCACGTGTAAGTGATAAAACAAACAAATCTAGGCAGATCAGCAGGATTTTATAGGTTGTGGCTATAGGTTGTGGCTAAAGGGGAAAAAGGAAGGCTAAAGGGGAAAAAGGAAGGCTATTAAACTAGGACAGTTTGATAAACCTAACCCTTAACTGGGTGAACTGGGAATGAATTGGTTTTAGTGGCAATGGTGTCAGCATGAGTCCCTTATAAAATTCATCCACTTAAGCAGTAGAAATGGGATCTGCATGCACAGCCAAGTGCCCACTTAAAATTGGGCACACATGTGCACACGGCCAGGTTATTTTATAACATGTGCACATATAAATGTGTATGTTCTGAAATAGCTTCGTCCCTGGATGCAGAGCGACAAACACACACCCACATACACACACACATGTGTGTGTCTGTGTGCCGCTTTGAAAGTTACCATCTTAAATATTAATTTTAAAAGACGTGCCAATTTTATGACATTCACGCATCGATGCGCGCATGTTATAAAATCCGTTACCAGCATGCTCATGCACATATGGGTGCCGACTCGCGTGTGTAAGGGGGGAGGGGGCGAATTTGCAAGATGTGAATGGCGATGGACTAGACCTTTCCCCAGTTTCCTCCCAGTACACTCCAGGAGTGGACTGGGAGGGAATTTCTTAAACCTCATAGCTAACCTTCCTCCTTTTTTCTCCTGACCTCCCTAGCCTCTAAAACCCTTCTAACTACTTTTTTTTTCTTTGTTTCAAAACTTACCTGCTCTCCGGAGCAGGTGTTAGTTGCGCAGGTTGGCTGGCTGCCGGCACGCGCTTCAGCGGAACAGTGCCTAATGGTGCTGTCATGTCCTGCCCGCCCCCCTCCCACCCCCTGCCCCCGGTCCTCCCCCAGACTGCCCCTTTTTACTTTGCCGGTTCTTCTGCGTGTACCGGGAGATAAGCGTATGGCCTCAGCCCTTTGAAAAAGCCCGCAGCATGCATGTGGCCTGCATACACGCATATCTCCCGGTTTTTACGCATGCGAGCCTTAAAATTTGGCTGTTAAAGGTGGAATTTTTAACACGGGCGTCCATGTACACAGTTCCCAGCAAGTGCACATGGATGCACAGATTTTATAACATGCGTGCGCCGATGCGCATTTTATAAAATCTGCTACCTAGGCACATGTGCGCCCGAATATTTGTGTTGGCATGCAGATGTGTGCATGGGTGCCATCTTGTGTGTGTTGGGAGGAAATTTTATAAGAAGCACGCAGTGACAGAATAGGGCCTTTCCCCCATTCCCTCCCAGTCCGCTCCAATAAAGGAGAGGACTGGGAGGATACCTCCTAATCCCCATACCTACCCTGCTTGCCTTTTCCTCTATCTTCCCTGACCTCTTGAAACCCCCCCCCCCCCCAATATCTATCCTTTTGTTTGTTTTTCAGTTCTGTGACCCTTGTTCTGTGACCCTTGTTCTGTGACCCCAGTTCTGTGACCCTTGTTTTTCAGTTCTGTTTTTCAGTTCTGTTTTTCAGTTCTGTGACCCTTGTTAATTGTAACTGTTTCCTTCGATCACCACAGTTTTAGTTTGATGTATTTAATGCACCCCGTTTCATGTAAACCAGCAAGATATGTCCTCATGATTGCCGGTATATAAAAACCTTAAATAAATAAATAAATAAAATAAATAAATTTACCTGCTCTCTGGAGCAGCAGTATGTTGTGCAGGCCAGCCGGCTGCTGGCGTGCTCATCGTTGGAACAGCATTTAATGGCACTGTCCCGGTCCACCCATGCCCTGCCATGTGCCCTCCCCAGCCCACCCCTTTTTTTCAAAGCGAGCTCTTTCATGTGAACTGGGAGTTACGTGCATGGCTGCAGTGCTTTGAAAATGCGCACGGCCCAGCCATGCGGGTATCTCTCAGTATTGGCATGCGCCGGCCTTTCAAAATTAGCCATATGTGAATAGTTAAATCTCCTTTTATAATACAGTTTAGAGAATAAGTTGTTACTAACATTTCATTAAACAGTCATTTTCTGAGGTGTTATCTATTAACGATAAGAGGAAATAAAGTCTATGTCATATTAGGGATGTGCAGGAGGAAAAAAAAATCTTTCAATTCAAAATTAATTTCATAAGACTGCAAACTATTTTCTTTAGTCTAAAAACAAACTAAATGAAAGTAATCTTTTCATTTGAATCATTTTTGTTTGCCTTTAAAGTCAATGATGGATGATTGTAGCCTAGCCTATGACAGTGATTTTCAAAACATCTTGTGGGTGCACATTGTTGTGTGTGGTCATTTTATAATTTGTGCACACATATGTGTGCATGTTATGAAATAGCCTGGCCACAGACACATGGGCACCCATTTTTAAGTGGACATGTGCCTAGGCACACAAATCCCTATTCTACCAAGTAAGCCAGGGTGTTTTACAGCGGGCACATGTCAATGCCATTGCCAGTTTCAGCAGTTCATCCACTAGTTCAACCAGTTAAGAGATAGGGCCTCTTATCCCCCTTGGTTTACTAGCTTGCATTCTCCTCATTGACCCCATACTCTTTAAACCTGGCAGAAATGGCTAATTTATTTTATTTTTTAAGTTACAGCTCCTCTATAGCAGAAGAAAAGTTAAATGGCAGTGGACCTGGGCATGCCCCTTGGTGCGTACGTATTTATGCTCACAGCTCTTGGCCACCCCCAAAATGCCCACCCCCAAAAATGCCCAGGCCTTGCAAAGACCAAGGCTAATTTTGAAATCAAGGGAGATGTACATGCAACAAGAGATAAGCGTCCATCTGGGCGGCTTTTAAAATTTGCGGGAACATGTGAGCCCAACTGGTGCGTCCATCCCCCAATTTTGGCATGCGTCGGGCTTTTAATATTCACCTTTATATTGGCTCCAGAATTGTTTTGTTTTGTTTTAATCAATTGTCTTAGAACTTGTGGGTTGAAATTATCAGAACCAAGAAACCTAGAAAAACTGGGAAAGTGGCATAAAAAATGGCATGAATAGCCTAAGGTTCCATAAATTGGCAAAGGGGTACCAACATTGGGAAAATTTATCCATGTCACTATGAGAGGAGCAAATAATCAGCAAAAGTGGGAAGAATACCCCAAGAATCCAAAAGAGGGCACTTGACATCTCAAGTGTCAAATTGGCATCAAAAGTGGCATCAGCATCCTAATGCACCATGAAGGGGGAACAAATCAGAAAAGGTGGCAGAAAAAAATTAAAGGCAGGTATTGTTAAAAGGGTTGAGTTGCAAAAAGTGTGACTTCAAGTGATCAAAATAACTTGTGAGGTGCAAAACAGTCTCACAGAATGGCAAAAACAACTTAAGGAGTAAGATCTGGAGTATGAGAGCAAGGCACAGTAGCAAAGAAAAATCCAAGGAGTAATGTCTAGGCATGGAAACAAAATGCTGTTTAGAATTTTATTTTTCTTATGAAATTATCTTTCCAAATGAAACTGACATCACATTCAGAACATGAAAATAGTTTCATAAATGAGTATTGTTAGCTTTTATATTGTTATAAGGGTTTTTTTTTTTTAACTTTTTCCCATACTTTATAGCAGAACTATGGCTATTCCATTTCATATTTTCTAGTTTTGCATTTATTCTCTCTTTCTACTCTAGATGTTATGACATTCAGTAAATGCTTTCTCTTGAACATCTTTTTTATTGTGCCTGTATTTGTTCATTCTGAATGAGGGCTTTTTTGGACAAACCACCCCAGTATAACCAGACAGGGTAGGAAAACCAGGCTGAAAATGTAGAGATGTAGAAAAAAAGGAAGAACTTATATAACAGGTGCCATACAGTGGAAATGAAACCTCTGTCTTTTTTTTTTTTTCAAAATGTTTGCTCTGAGGACCAAATTACCCATTAAAGCAAACTAAGAAGAAAGCGAGTGGGAGGAACACCCAAGACTCCAAAAAAAGGGCACCAATAACATTATAGTAGGTTAGTATGTATGTGGTAGCAAATTATCTATGGTGATATGACAGAAGGGTGGGTAGGTATGAGGCAGCAAGTACATGGCAGGATACAATTGTTTCTTTTATCTCTTTTCAAATGTATGTTCTATGGACAAAACAGGGTGCATGAACCAGGGCTGGATCTTTGTAGATGAGTGAGAACAAAACTAATAACAAAATAGGTGGAGAAGTAGGTTACATTATTTTTTTATTTTTTTACTTTTTTTCCAGAGAAAAATGAACACCCCAAGTACAACCAAGAAGCAAACAACATGGGGGGCACACTATAAAATTAACCACTATCATATTTAAAATTAATCATAGGACATACTTTTTACCTCAATGCAAAATCAATCTGTGTTATCTGTTGCCAGAGGATTTGGCCAATAAAACAAACATAGCGGTTTAAACAAATTTTGGACCAGTTTCTAGAGGAAAAATAATCAACAAAGGATTAGAAAATCAACAAAGGATTAGAAAATCATCCAAAAAATGGATGAAAGTGGGAATATTCAAATAAAAAACAAAAACATTCATCCACTCAAAATTAAATATTCAAATTGATACAAAACTGAATACAGCATGGAAATTTTAATTTGTTAAAGGACCGTCATATCACCAGAGCGGTTTCTTAGTAGGACACTTTTCTCCACAAGAACAGTCATATATCATCATAGGTCCAAGGGTCTTTTTTTCAAAAGTGCTTATTGAACATTTGTGCAAAGTTTGTGGATTATCAAAAAGGAACATAATTTTCAAAATTATCAAAAACAAGTTTACTTGTATTCCAAATACACAGTGGAACTTTAATTTGGAATACAAGTAAGCTTAGTATTTATTTATTTATTTATTTGGCATTGTTTGTATACCGTCGCTCAGAATCCATCGAAATGGTTCACAACAAATAAAACAATTAAAATCAACATACTTTGTAAAGTTAACATACATTATAAAACTTAAAACTAACCTTCATTACAAAACCTAAAATAGGTCCCTTCACCTAAAATTTCTATTCATCCTTAATGTAAATATTAATAAAAACATAGCTCCAATCATGTCCAACATCACTCCAGAATTCTCCTTCAGTGTATAAAACATGTCTAAAATTAATACCTACTCCTGCTAGAAATAAAATTTTGTGTTACCCTATTATCCGCTATAGGCTTTTAATATGCACAAATGTTCAATAAGTACTTTTCAGAAAAGACCCTTGGACCTATGATTATATATGACTGTTCTTGTGGAGAAAAGTGTTCTACTAAGTAATTGCTCTGGTGTTATGATGGAACTTTAACAAATTAAAATTTCCACACTGTATTCAGTTTTCAGCCTATTTGAATATTTAATTTTGAGTGGATGAGTTTTTTTATTTTTTAATTTGGAAAAGTCATTAAAACATTATTATTCAGGTAGATTACAAAAGCAATTACAACCCCTGTGAGTGAGCAACAATAAATCTGTCACTTTTGGGGGGATCTGCCAGCTACTTGTGACCTGGACTGGCCACTAGGGATGTGAATCGTTTTTCAACGATTAAAATTATCGTCCGATAATGTTTATATCATCTTAAATCGTTATAGAACACGATACAATAGAAATTCTAACGATTTATCGTTAAAAATCGTTAAATCGTGTTAGTGCGCACTAACTCGAGTTAGTGCGCACTAACTCCCCGTTAGTGCGCACTAACTCGATTTAGTGCGCACTAACTGAAAATGATACAAATAAACACTTTCCAGGTCACTGAAGGTCAGTTAGGAATGAATATGTGTTCCTATTGGCTGGCTGCCCTCTTATCTATTGATGTTACCAAGGTTACCACTGAGGTGATGGTTGGGGGGATGGGAAATGGAACTGGAAACTAACAAACACCAACAGAAAATGAAACAAAGTGTTCACACTTCCCAGGTCAGTAAAGGTCACTTAGGAATGAATATGTATGTATGTATTCCTATTGGCTGGCTGTGCTCTTATCTATTGATGTTACCAAGGCTAATACTGAGGTAATGGTTGGGGGGATGTGAAATGGAAACAGTTGGAAGCTTGACAAAAAAAGTAATGTAATGATCAGCACTCACGTGACTAGAACTTGTTTGTTTATTATTTTTGTTAGCAGGCACCTGAAATGCTAGTGCGTGTTGAATTTGCCAATCACTGTGCATTTTAGAAAGGTGGTCCTGGCTGGAACTGTACACAGTTCAAATATATGTAATTGATTGTTGGTAAGTGTATTTTTTAAGTAGCCACACTGGCACAAGTATGTTTACTTTTCCTCCTACTTAACTCACTAGCTCAGCTTTGTAAGAAGGGCTTCTCTGCTTGTGTGTTGTTTTTGTTTGGTGTGAGGAGAGCAGAAACATCAGATCTTTATTCAATCTACTACAGTCATCTCTTACAGTGCCCTATCCCTATTAATACCAGGAGTGTTGTGATCTTCCTGCACACAGTGCCCTAACCCTGATACCAGTCTGAGACAGCTCCCTCCCTGCATTACTAGTGAGAGGCTGGCTTCACAGACAGGGGGGAGCTGCCTGACCCTCACTCCTGACTTCCCCCATGTCCCAGCTAGTGAATGGTGTGTGGGTGAGGGGGGGGGAGAATGGTGAAGTCTGAGACAGCTCCCTCCCTGCATTACTAGTGAGAGGCTGGCTTCACAGACAGGGGGGAGCTGCCTGACCCTCACTCCTGACTTCCCCCATGTCCCAGCTAGTGAATGGTGTGTGGGTGAGGGGGGGGGGGAGGATGGTGAAGTCTGAGACAGCTCCCTCCCTGCATTACTAGTGAGAGGCTGGCTTCACAGACAGGGGGGAGCTGCCTGACCCTCACTCCTGACTTCCCCCATGTCCCAGCTAGTGAATGGTGTGTGGGTGAGGGGGGGGGAGGATGGTGAAGTCTGAGACAGCTCCCTCCCTGCATTACTAGTGAGAGGTTGGCTTCACAGACAGGGGGGAGCTGCCTGACCCTCACTCCTGACTTCCCCCATGTCCCAGCTAGTGAATGGTGTGTGGGTGAGGGGGGGGGGGGAGGATGGTGAAGTCTAAGACAGCTCCCTCCCTGCATTACTAGTGAGAGGCTGGCTTCACAGACAGGGGGGAGCTGCCTCACCCTCACTCCTGACTTCCCCCATGTCCCAGCTAGTGAATGGTGTGTGGGTGAGGGGGGGGGGAGGATGGTGAAGTCTGAGACAGCTCCCTCCCTGCATTACTAGTGAGAGGCTGGCTTCACAGACAGGGGGGAGCTGCCTGACCCTCACTCCTCCGGGGTATTGTGATCTTCCTGCACACAGTGCCCTATCCCTGATACCAGGGGTGTTGTGATCTTCCTGCATGCAGTGCCCTATCCCTATTAATACCAGGAGTGTTGTGATCTTCCTGCATGCAGTGCCCTATCCCTATTAATACCAGGAGTGTTGTGATCTTCCTGCATGCAGTGCCCTATCCCTGATACCGGGATGTGTGCAAGAAGATCACAACACCCCCGGTATCAGGAATAGGGCACTGTGTGCAGGAAGATCACAACACCCCCAGTATCAGGAATAGGGCACTGTGTGCAAGAAGATCACAACACCCCTGGTATTAGGGATAGGGCACTGTCTGCAGGAAGATCACAACACTCCTGGTATTAATAGGGATAGGGCACTGTGTGCAGGAAGATCACAATACCCCTGGTATCAGGGTTAGGGCACAAGTTCTAGTCACATTGACTGATCACATTACTTGTTTTGTCAAGCTACCAACTGTTTCCATTTCCCATCCCCCATATACTGTCAGTAGGAAACTTGGTAACATGAATAAATAAGAGGGCAGCCAATAGGAATACATATTCATTCCTAAACTGACCTTAACTGACCTGAAAAGTGTCAAATTGTATCATTTTCAGTTAGTGCGCACTAACTCCCAGTTAGTGCGCACTAACTCCCGTTAGTGCGCACTAACTCCCGTTAGTGCGCACTAACTCGAGTTAGTGCGCACTAACTCGAGTTAGTGCGCACTAATCGGAAAAAACAATTTTTAACGATTTTTTAACTAAAAAATCGTGCCTAAGACGATTTTCTTGCCCTGCCACACGATTTCTATCGTTAAGACGATATGGAAAACGATTCACATCCCTACTGGCCACTGTCCAAAAAGAAATCCTAGGCTTAATGGAACTTGGTATAACCCAGCATGGCATTTCTTATGCTCTTATACAAAATGTTTTATTAGTTTTTACCTCTACAGTAAGCTACTTCTCAGATTTTCTTTTGGTCTGTCTTACTATTGTTTTATATCTAACTTGTCAGTACTTATGCTCTTACCTATTTTCTTCATTTGGCTCTACCTTCTATTTTTCAAAAGATGCCTTTTTGGTTCTAACTGCCTCTTTTGTCTCACCCTTAAACCATGCTGAAAATAGTTGTCTTCCTTTGACTTTTTTTTATATTGGAATACATTATATCTGGGCTTTTAAATATCAGTATTTCTAAACAATGTGTATACTTCATGAAAACATTTAACCTTTGCAACTACTCCTTCTATTTTTTACTAATTTCCTCATTCTATTATACTCTTATGGACCTGATTTTAAAAAACATTTACATGCTTAAAATTATGTTTTACACATGTAAATTCACTTTACTCATGTAAGTGACTTTTGATAATTCCTACATCATATTCCATTGAATTGTCTATATGATATTCACGTATAAGAGGCTTTCTAAAATTGTTACAAAAGTATGTTATATTTACATATGTAAGTCCTTTCACAATTTGCCTGTATATTTTTAAAATTACATGTTACTGCAGTAGTTTTATTTAATGTACTCCCTCTAGTGATAATTTCAAATTTGATTGCATTATGGTTGCTATTGTTAAGCAACCCCTTCATCATGCATTTTATTGAAGATCTGCCCTCTTGTTAGTTTGAGGAACAACTGTTCTGTAACATAGACACTTGTGGAAGCTAGAAACTTTAACTCTCTAGATTATCCTGATTAGACATTGATGTTTATGGAAAAAGTGGTATAATGTCAATAAACTAAACTAAATTGGCTGAATCAGTACTTGGATAATTGAAATTTCCCATAATTATTGTGTTGCCAAATGTATTTGCCTGCTTAATTTCAGCAGACATTTCACAGTCAGTTTCTTCATCACGACCTGATAGATATTAATCAAAGATGTGCAGAGAAAATTTGTTTCATACGGCACCTCTGTTTGGTTCATTAGTTTAAAACAAAATAAAAATTTTGTTTTTGCTTTATTTGTTCAGTTGTTTACCATTAAAGTCAATGGGAGAAGCTCTGCAACTTATTTTGGGCTCCAAAAGGCATGCTAATACATCAAACTATGTCAATGTGGCACCAAGAATGGTATGCATAACTTAAGATATCGTAAAGGGACAAGTGGGTACCAGCAGTACTAAAGAAAACCTGGGTTCATAAAAAGAAATCCAGAGCATGGCCATGCTTATTCATGGGGAAACTAATAAGCTGGTCCCAGCCTAGACCAAGCATGGTGTCAAGTAAACTTCTGCAGGTGAGGTTATCAACATGTAAATTAAAGTCTCCTAACACAACGGCTACACATAACAGAACTGGTATGCATCCTGAATCTCTTCCAGGATGCCACAGTAGATATTTCCTCAAGAACCATCCTGCATGAGGTGATCCCCATACTCAACATCCTGCAGAATAAGATAGAAAATTTTCAGCAAGAACAGAGACTGACAGGCAATGTGTAGCTGTTTGTAAACTCCTTGCAGCAGAAGATAGAAGATAAGCTGAAACCCCTCATCAGAAAGAGGAAGGAGCGTTTGTTAGCTAGGGTGTAAGAGTGAGAGTGGGGATACAGTAGAGGAAAGAGTGGGTATCCCCACAGAGTAAGGGCAGCCAGAGCAGCACCCTGTCAGCTACAATTTCCTTTCCAACTTTTATCCTCCCATCCATTCCTCAGTATGGCGAAGGCCAATGTTCTCTCTTGAAATAGGCCATTATTATAGCCATTGGCAACAGAGGAGATTATCGTCCTTAGCAAAGGAGGCACCAGCAGAAATATAAGTCACACATGATCTAGCAGAGCCCACTGAGGTTGAAGCCACAGATCTATTGGTATCTTGGGCACACAAAACCACAATCTGACCAGACGTTGATAATGTGTCCCAGCATTTCCTGTTCTACCCACAAAATAGTGTGCCCAGTGAACAAGTATTTTAAGTGACAGGGGACATAGTGAGTCCACATCATTCTCAGCTTGCACCAAAAATGGTAAAAATGTTGGTCTTTCTTAAAATAAACTTTCTGTTGTTGGGTTTCCGAGAATGTGCACATGAGTGGTAGTAGGACTGAGTACTGCACTGCTCTGCCCATTTCTCATGTCCTGCCTCTTCCCTGGATCTGTGCCTTTCTGTTTCCTTGTGCCACTGTTGGTTCCCAGACTGGTTTTCCAATCTTGCTTTTCTGTTGGTTATACTGGGATGTTTTGTCTCTAAAAAAAAAAATAATGTAAAAAAAAGAAACAAATTAATTTGTGCTCCCACCCTATGGGGTAGATTTTATAACTTGCACGCGCGGCGTACATGTGCGCTACCCAGAGCACGCACATGTACACTCGATTTTATAACTTGTGCGCACAGATGCGCAAGTTATACAATCCAGGATTGGCGCATGCAAGGGGATGCATAATTGTGCACCTTGCACGCGCCGAGCAGCACAGCCTTCCCCCGTTCCCTACCCCCGACCCCACCTTCCCTTCCCTTCCCCTACCTCCCCGCCCTTTCCCCCCTACCTTTTTTTCCTGTCTTTTATTTCACAATTTACTTCAGCCTAGGGACTGAAGCAAGTTGCGCACGCGATCCCAAGCACAGCGGCTAATATGGCCACTGTGCAGGGAGCCTGACCCCGCCCTCGCCCCTGCCCCGCCTCCAGACCACCCATGCCACCCATGCCCCACCCCCTCTCCGCCCCTTTAGTAAAGCCCTGGGGCTTACACGTGTCCCGGGGCTTTACACACGTCGCTGGGCCTTTTGAAAATAGGCCCGGCGCGCCTAAGGCCGGTTACGTGCGTAAATCCTCCGGATTTACGCGTTGACCTTTTGAAAATCCAGCCCTATCTCTTTCCTGGTTCTATACCTTGTTGTTTTATTGTACCCCTGTAGGATTCTGGCCTGGTTCTAACACCCTGCTTCTTTGTTGATTTTACTAGAGTATTTTATCCCCCAAAAGAAAAAAATGTAAAAAAAAAAAAAGATAGTAAATAGGGGTAAATATTGAGTGAAATGTTAGAGACACATTAGGGCAACAGTGATCACTCAATAATTTCAAGCAATCTAATTATATTGTAATAGATGATTATAAATAAGTAGATATAGATCATCAGAACTGTGCCTCAGACAGCATGCATAAACTGCCTATGCTGTTATATCTGGTTCATGGGAAATTTCAATCACTTAGTCTTATATATATATTTTTTTTTTTAATTTTATTTTTCTTGAATTTTCAGATTACATAATTCAACATTACAATTGAACTTTATAATTAGGAAATAAGATCCACATATTACATTCATTACATCCTTAAACTAACAGACATCATTTAGTTTACTCTTATTTTCCATATTACAATACAAGGGCCTCATTTTCCAAAGCTATCGCAGGCTTGCGCTGTTAGCGCAAGCCTGTGATAGCTAGCGAAAGTAGTGCAGGCCTGCGCTACTGAAATCGGGGCGGAGTCGGCCCCGGAAGAGGAG